>NC_063341.1:64702902-64712316 GCF_021869965.1 Rhincodon typus | reverse complement strand
GTACGGCTGGGGATTTGGGGGGTGGAGGAAGCCCGTTTTGGGTGGTAGGCACCAGTAAGTTTACTGTACTTACGGTTTTTAGTGTCCAATAAAGCTGAGTAGAATTGGGAGTTCAGGTTGTGGATCCTACGTAGAATAAAAAACAGGAGAGGTCCTTTGCAGGTCTGGGAGAGGGAGGCTCTGAGCTGGGGTAGGCTTGATTGTAGTGCCTGGAGATGCCGGCGCATTGCTGCAAGTGTGTGTTTCAGGAGTCGCAGGGAGAAACGCTTCTGAAGGATCTCAACCCCATGAGTGTAGATATTATCACGGTTGGGGCCAAATTGGGAAGGCTTGAATGTGGATTGTAGTCCATTGGGGATGATCTGGTTCCGTAGGCAGGTGCTAAGGAAGGTGATGTGGCTGTAGTACCTGGTTTGCTTCAGGACGTGGTCGAGCAGTTTCAGGGCCGAAGAGATTACGAGAGAGTTGCAGTGGGAGAGAGATCCCTTGAGGTTTGTCCGGAGGGAGGAGGATAACTTCTTCAGGTTAGGCATCCTTAGAAGAGGTTTCGCAGTGGGGTTAAAATCGAATCAGAGATAGTAGGAACTGCAGATGCTGGAGAATCCGAGACAACAAGGTGCAGGGCTGGATGAACACAGCAGGCCAAGCAGCATCATAGGAGCAGAGAGGCTGACGAAGGGTCTGATGAAGGGTCTAGGCCCGAAACGTGAGCCTCTCTGCTCCTATGATGCTGCTTGGCCTGCTGTGTTCATCCAGCCCTGCACCTTGTTGTCTCAGATTCTCCAGCATCTGCAGTTCCTACTATCTCAGAATTAATGCAGAGCATGTTTTCACTTTTAAAATATCTCTCAAAACCTTAAGTGAATTACAGTTTGAAGTATGGTGTATATTGTGTAGGCAAACAGTTGACCACAATCCCTATGCATACCATGGGGCCACTTGTTATGCTAGTCAGATTAGGTGTAAGTAAATACTAATGTGTAATACTTTCCTTCTACACAAAAATAGTCTATATAGGTCAGGATTTCTAACTGGAGTTTGAGATTCTGCTGGAAGCCTTAGGGCCGTCAATGACATGATATCTGCTAGGAATAGTGTTTAGAATTTTTTTATAGTCTAAGTTTTTTTTTGCCTTGAGAAATATGTTCATAGTTTTCCACCTGTATTTATGGGTTTGCACATACTTTGCTGTTGTACACTGATTAAAGAAGGTTGTCTGTATTGGTAACTGAAGTTGTCTTTCACTGATTTGGGAGAGAACATTGTTTCAATATTTGCAGGTTAGTCATTCAGGAAAGTTTCAACTGGTCTCGAGCCATTAATTTTGAGTGATTTCTATTCTTCTCCATGTTACTGATATGCCACAGATGCCATTTTGGAACATGGTAGCACGAACATATGAAGAGAGAAGGTTAGGACTGTGTCACTGGAGTTTAGAATATGAGGGAGGATCCCATAAAACCTATTAACATTCTAATAGAACTAGATAAGGTAAATGCAGAAAGCATGTTTCTGACAACCAAGGAGTTCAGAACCAGGGGTCACAGTTTAAGAATGTGGTAGGCAATTTTAGAATGGATGGGAGGAGAAAATTCTTCATTGGAATAGCGAGCTTGTGGAATCCTCTGCTATAGAAAGCAGTTGAGGCCAAAGCATTGAATGTTTTCAAGGAGTTAGATGTAGTGTTTGGACATAAGGTATGGAGACAAAGGAGGAATTGGATACTGAGGCTGAATGATCAGCGTGATCATATTGAATGGCAAAACAGGCTCAAATGGTCTACTTGTACTCCTGTTACTATGTCCTTGCATTGTGTAACTGGCATTCTACTTTGCTTTTTATTCAATCTTGTGGGTGGGGGTAAAGAACTAATCATACTAATTTTATAATTTAGTACGTGCTGAGACTGTTACTGACTAATATAAGGAATGTTTAGTGCTGTGACCGAACCTAGCTTCGATCCACAGACCCAGAGGTTTGAAAGAAATAAATGATTTCAGCATTTGTTTGGTGCTATTTAGGTTCCAATTGTTTGTCTTTTTTTGGGTGGCCAGGGTAATATTAAATGTCCATTCCTGGTCATAATTGCTGTCTGTCAGCCCCTTCTCACAGTGGGTTTTGAAAAAAGTGTGCCCTCTCAGCGGAGGACATAATTTTGAGGTTGGGGTGTCCAGGCCCACATGATTAATTAGTGTAATGACACTCAAACTAGGTTTGCATGTTGGTAATGGATTGTCTGGATAGTTACTACGTTAGTCCAACAAAATAACAAATCCTTTTTAGAAAAAAGTGGAAAATTAGCCAAAACGTAGGGGGGAAAATAAAACATTTGGATGTGTTCTGTTAAATGCCATACATCTCCGTCCCACAGAAATTCAGTTTAGTTCCTTTGCTTAAATACAGTAGCTATCCATCTTAATTTATTTTGAATGTGATTTCTATCATAGAAAGAAACATCTTTTATAAAATGAAGATATCTTCTGTGTGTATATATACCAACGTTTTCCTAGCTACGATCAGTTCTGCAGAAGGATCACTGGACCTGAAACATTAACTCTGCTTTCAGGCCACAAATGCTGTCAGACCTCCTGAATTTTCCCAGCAATTTCTTGATGTTGTTTTGTATTACTCCTTGATGCCTCATCAGCGCTGACTACCTCTCTGCTCTTCAATTCTTGCTTTTCACTTAATTAAAATAATGAATTAATTATACTTTTTGAAGTATTATGATCCCAGTTGACAGTACGAATTGACGAGTCCGACCTCAGAATGAAATCTGGCTTGGTGGATCATTCAATTTTTGATTTTTCTTTAGATAATGTGGTGGTCAGTCTTTGAAACACCAATCACACAAGGCTGAAGAATTTAACAACTGAGCAAATGTTTATTACACAGAAAAAAACCAAACCAAGGAATCTAAATATAGAACACCATTTAAAGATCTTAAAACATGCAATAAAACCAAGTCTCATCCAGTTTCCTAAAGATTCAAATCCAAAGAAATTGCCGCTCTTTATAAATTTGTTAAGTTTGACTTAACTGATTCTCCCCACTTCTTTCCTATGAATTGTGATGTCTTCTTATATGTCTGCTCTTAAAAATGAGAACTTCCACGTTCTTGGCTTCTGATGGCCTGCAGACGTGCTTTGATTAGTTCCTCTCCAAAACTCAAAACAAATCCTGGAAGTATTCTCTGAGCTTTTGGTTTATCTTTTTAATTTAATCATTTGAATGGACCTTTTGCCCTCCTGTCCATATGTCAGTTCAAAAGGACTAAATCTTTTTGACTCATTAGGAGCATTCCTGTTGATAAATAGTAACAAGGGCATTCCTTTATCCCAAATCAGTAGGGCATTCTTGACCGTGAACTGTAATTATGGCCGTCTTTCCAATGCACCTTCATATTATGGGTGATAAGTAGAAAATGTAAATTTGTAAATTTGTTTTATTCATAAATTAGTCATTGCTTCTTTGAATATTTTTGACATCCAGACACACCGAGGTTCTTTTTTGTTTGGATAATCCAACTCTCATAAAAAAAAATTGACTTTTCTTTCTCATATGTACTGGTCTCTTAGATAACAGGACAGGTATAAATAAAGAATAAGGTAATGCATACGTGATACTTGGTTTTATTAGGCTTGGCTTTAGAGGGGATGTAAATAAACATTTTTTTTAATCCAAGCGGCGGTGAGAATCTGGAACTCCCTGCCTGTAAGGGTGGTGGAGGCAGAAACCGTCCATATTTAAGTATTTAGCTGCACACTTACAATGTCAAGACAAAAGACAAGGAGCCAAGTACTGGAAAATGGGTTAAAATAGTTAGGTGTTTGTTTTTGACTGGTGCAGACTTGATGGGCTGAAGGGTATTTTTCTGAGCTACAAATCTCTAACTCTACAGTTTCCATTTCTGCAACAATTTTTCCTAAAGACACCACTTCAGGAAATCTTCTTGACACATCCATGATTGTTAAAATATACTGATTTCCCACAACCCTGGTTTTAAGTAGAGGTTTTGCACACACTATTAAGGACCCTGCTAAACAGTTCTTTGAAAGTTGTTATTGGGATTAAAGATGCAGGTTTATTGGTTGGGATTGGCCCACTTTATTACATGCATGTCATGTCTGACAAAACGTCACTCTTGTGTAATCCTGGCCAACAAGAAAGTTTCAGTTTAGTTTGTGTTTTTCTGTTACCCAAGTGACCTCCTGTTGAAATTTCAAATTATAAGTTGATCACCATAACTGAGTAACATTCTATTTTGTGTGGTCTCTGTCACAAACTGTGCATGTTTTTCTCCAATTTCATTGTCCTTTCCAATTGCTGATTCAGTTTTCATCCTCTTCACTGTCAAATCCTTGTGGGTAATGGTGCCAAGAGATTTTTGTTCCATCAGTACACATTTTTCTCACTTTATCAAATCATGCAGAATTAGAAAGCCCCTTCATTTAAGGAGTAAATGTAAATTATTTGCATTTGGTGTTTTCTGCTTCCTTTTTTTGTCATTTACATGTAGGAAAAGCGTTTTTCATTTTCAAAGGTGCTGAAAAAAATGGTAGGTCACCAAAGTTTCAGATGTATGTCTTCATTAACAACTTTTACCCTGCCAAATAGTCTGTTAAAATGTTGTAAAATATCTTAGCAAATTTTAAGCATTTATTAACAGTTTCAATCTATCCTGAATGTTGCAGATTCTTCTGAACTGACACCTGTTTACATCATGCACATATGGTTTTCAGCACCAGAGATGTAAATATACATTTTTATATAAATTCCTGTTATGTAATCTTAATTTTTTTGTTCACGTGAAAAGACCCCAATTTTTCCAGCCTTTACCTTCATATCTGTAGCCCTTTGTTGATGCATAACAATGATCTTGACTTGCCTATAAAGGGCACTATATCAAAATCTAGTAAAGACCAAATAGGACAGCGTGATGAGATTGTAAAATATATCTGTTAGATTGAACAGATAGGTGGTGTTATTTTTATATTACAGAAGTGCACTGCTCTGAAAAGTGAACATAGAAATACATAAGTTACTGTACAGAGATAAGCAAATAGTTACAACGATACATACACCCTGTCTCTTATCCATTTTTCTGTCTACTTACTTTTGAATAATGTGATTTCTAGTAGCCCTGGTTCCAGGCTCAGGAATGTCATGAAGCACCTGAATCCTCCTTTGGGAGGGGTATCAGCCAGATGTTGTGTTCTCCATTGGGTCCAATGATATGGGTAGGAAAAGGGATGAGATTTTGAAAGCAGAATTCAGTGCGGTTAGGAAGGAAATTTAAAAAGCAGCACCTCGCAGTAGTAGACAAGTTGGATCTTAACAGGACTTGGACTAATTTCTTTGCAGGGGAATTGTTAATACTGTTGAGATTGGTTTAAACTAGCTTGTCTGGAATGGGAACCTGAGGGATAACTCCAATCGGAAGGGAGTTAATCTGGGAAGGAAGTAGAAAAGCTGCAAGGGAGAATAGAAGGCAGGAGAAACAATGTGAAAAAGACAAATGCTTGTGGCATTCATAACAAGATAAATGATCTGAAGGCACAAATAGTGGTAAATAGCTGTGATTATAATTATCGCTACAGAAACATGACTGTGAGGTGACTAGGACTGAGAACTGAATAGTGAAGCTATTCAAATGTTGAGGGAGGACAGATGAGTGAGAAGGTAAACAAGGTAGAGTTGTGCTGACAATATGAGATAGGATTAGTAAGGGAGAATCTCCAACTGGAAGAACAGCACTTGGGAATCTGTTTGGTGATTCTGTGAGAAACCGCACCAGGCAGCAGTCATTGATTGGAGTTATATATAGACCACCAGATAGTAGTGGTAGTGTAGGGCATGATATTAATCGGGAGATGAGAGATGTTTGTAGCATGTGTAACTCAGTTATCACGGATGACTTCAATCTGCATGTAGACTGGGCAAACTAATTGAGCAAAAAAGACTATGGAGGACCAGCTCTGGAGTGTTGGGGATGGTTTACTAGAGCACCATTTTGAAGAGCTGACTAGAGGATCAACTGTTTTGAATCTAGTATTATGTCACAGAAAGGGCTAATTAATAATCTTGTTGTAAAAGAACCTGTAGAGATGAGTGAGCAAAATATGGTAGGACTTTACTTTGAGATAGTTCAATCTGAAGCAAGGATGTTAAATTTTAATGAGGGGAAATTATGAAAGAGTTGAGGTATTGTTGGCAGAGCTGGTTTGAGAAAATACATTAAAAGGCATAAATGTACAAAGGTAATGGACTGTTTTTGGAGAATTATTATGTGGCTTGCAGCAACTATACGTACCATCAAGGTGTAGAAACTGGAAAAGGGCCAGTCAACCATGGCTGACAAAGGAATTTAAAGATTGTATGAGATAAGAATTTCTTTCTAATAAAGTTGCCACAAATAATAGCAAATCTGAGTGGGAAATTTTTAAGAATATAGCAAAGGTGGACCGAGAAACTGATGAATAAAGTAAAAATAGAGTGCCAATACAATCTAATGAAAAAAACATAAAAATGACCTGTTAAAAACTTTTAAATGTATGTAAAAAGGAAACATTTGGCCAAGATAAATGTGAATCCATTCAAAGTGGACTCCGGAGAATTTATAATTGAGGAATGGAGAAATGGCCGAGAAATGAACTGAGTTTACTTTGTTTTCACTGAGGAAAATATGCAAAATTTCCCAGAATGAAAGATCCAAGTGATTAGGGAGACTGAGGAACAATGTTCCTGCCAACTTTTTTTTCGTCTGCATCGACCTCTTGAGGTCCATGTGTGGCTGTGACTTCTGGAACTGGAAGTCAATGCTGTGAATGGCGTTAGCATGCCAATCGCCATGCATGGCCCCTTGAAGTGGCTGTACAAGTCATTCAGCTCAGAGGGAATGTTGATGAGTTGAAAGAAATTAGTATTCATAAAGTTGTACTGGGAAATTTAATGGAACTGCAAGTTAGTAAGCCCCTAAGCCACGATGGTCTAGATCCCAGAGCGTTGAAGGAAATGGCTTAGAGACTGTTAATACATTGGTAATTATGTTTAAAAATTTCATAGATTCTAGAATGATTCCTGCAGATTGGAACGTAGCAAATGTCACCCATCTAGTTAAGAAAGGAACAAGAGAACAAACAAGTTAGTACAGACCTGTTAGCCTTGCAGCAGTAGCAGGGAGGAACTAGAATCTAAGAAAAATATGTGATAATACATTGTTAGCATGGGGACGTTATGAGCAAAATTGATCAAGGAGAGTTGATTGTAGTTTATTTGGAATTTCAGAAGGCTTTGATAAGACCCTCTACTAAGAAGATAATGAGCAAGATTAAATTACATGGTATAAGAGCTAATGTACTGGCATGGATTAAGGATTGGCTAAGAGAAGGAATAAATGGGTTTTTCTCACATTTGGCAGCCTGCGACTAGTGGGGTACTGCCACCAGCTGTTCACAATATATATAAACAATTTGGAGGTGGGGACCAAATGTGTTACTGCCAAACTTGCAGATGATACAAAGCTGCGCAGGAATGTGTTAGGAAGATACAGACTGTTTTCAGGAGGATTTAGACAGTGTTAGTGATTGGACAGGAAAATAGTAGATGGAATATAACGTGGAAAAATCTGATAATAAGAAGGACAAAGGTTGGAAAGTGTAGATGTGGAAAGGGTGTCCTTGCCAATGAGTCACTGAAGGCTAAATGTAGCTGCAGCAAGCTATTGGGAAGGCTAATGGAATGCTAGCCTTTATTACAAGAGGATTTGAATACAAGAAAAGTGAAGTTTTTTTATTTGCTTCAGTTGTTTAGGATCTTGGCTAGACTGCAGTTTTGGTCTCCTTTATCTCATGAAAATATATTATTGCTCTAGAGGGAGTGCAGTGAAGGTTCACGAGTTCCTGGGATGGCAGGATTGTCCAACGAAGAGAAACTGGGCTTGTATTCTGTAGTCAACAAGGCGTAGAGCTGGGTTAACACAGCAGGCTAAGCAGCATCATAGGAGCAGGAAGGCTGACGTTTCGGGCCTAGACCCTCCTTCAGAAATTTCTGAAATTTATAATTTAAACAATTAGACCTTGTATTTTACTGCAATCATTGATAAAATAAACTGGCTACTGTAGTGATTGTAACGAGTTAGCCAGCCAGACCTTATAGCCTTGTGCTCCCACGAGGAGCTCGAACAGTTCATCCACTTCGCTATCACTTTCACCCAACCTTAAGTTCACCTGGACCATCTCCGATACCCCTGTCTCCTTCCTGGATCTCTGTTTCCATCTCTGGCAACCGCCTGGAAACCGATATCCATTTCAAGCCTACCAACTCCCACAGCTACTTAGAATACACCTGCTCTCACCCTCCTTCCTGCAAAAATGCCGTCCTCTATTCCCAATTCCTTCGCCTCCGCCACATCTGCTCCCGAGATGAGGCATTCCACTCCCGGACATCCCAGATGTCCTCGTTGTTCAAGGACCACAATTTCCCCTCCACAGTGGTTGAAAACGCCCTCGACTGTGTCTCTCGCATTTCCCGCAACTCATCCCTCACGCCCCCTCCCTGCAATAACAACCAAAACAGAATCCCCCTTGTCCTCACATACCACCCCACCAACCTCTGGATCCAACACATCATCCTCCGGCACTTCTGCCATCTGCAATCTGACCCCACCACCAAAGACGTTTTTCCTTCCCCACCCTTTATCTGCTTTCCGGAGGGACCACTCTCTCCGTGACTCCCTTGTCCGCTCCACACTCCCCAACACCCCCGGCACTTTTCCCTGCAACCGCAGGAAGTGTTACACCTGCCCCTAAACCTCCCCTCTCACCCCCATCCCAGGCCCCAAGAAGACCTTCCACATCAATCAGATGTTCACCTGCACATCTGCTATTGTGGTATACTGTATCCGCTGTTCCCGATGTGGCCGCCTCTACATTGGCGAAACCAAGTGGAGGCTTGGAGACCGCTTTCTACAACACCTATGCTCGGTTCATGACAAACGACCACACCTCCCAGCCGCGAACCACTTCAACTCCTCCTCCCACTTCTTGGACGACACGTCCATCCTAGGCCTCCTCCAGTGCCACAACGATGCCACCCGAAGGTTGCAGGAGCACACCTCATATTCCGCTTGGGAACCCTGCAGCCCAATGGTATCAATGTGGACTTCACCAGCTTCAGAATCTCCCCACCCCCGACTGCATCCCAAAACCAGCCCAGCTCGTCCCCGCCTCCCTAACCTGTCTGTCCTTTCTCCCACCTATCCACTTGTCCCACCTCAAACCCCACCTCCTACCTACCAGCCTCATCCCTGCCTCCTGGACCTGTCCGTCTTCCCTGGACTGACCAACCCCCACCTACACTCCCCTTTGCTGGCTCCATCCTTGCCTCCTTGACCTGTCTGTCTCCTCTCCCTAT
>NC_063341.1:64654634-64702802 GCF_021869965.1 Rhincodon typus | reverse complement strand
TTTATTTCAGAATTCCCTTCCCCTCCCCCATTTCTGAAGAAGGATCCAGACCTGAAACGTCAGCTTTCCTGCTCCTCTGCTGCTTGGCCTGCTCTGTTCATCCAGCTCTATGCCTTATAGAATGAGTTCCTTGACTGGGGCTTTTGATATGGTCCAATCAAGGAGATGTGGCTGACTTAAAAGGATGAATGTCAGGGATCCTGAGCCCGGAATCCTGACTCAGTGAGAAGCAGTGCTGTTGTCAAAGGCTATGCATTTGTCAATAAAAGGTGAAGGGATGCCAACCTCTGAAGTGTTATTTCAGTGGCAACGAGTATAAAGGACGATCCTGAGGAAACATGTTTGCGTCAGTCATTTTGTTTACTCCCATGGTTTGTGACTAGGTTGCAGCAACTAGCGGAAGCCTGTAATTTCGTTTAACCCTAAAACCCTTGCTGATATCTTCATGTCTTATGGTCAGGCTCGGATGCAGACACAGCCATGTTAGTACGACAGTCAACAAGGACAAAAGTTACCATCAGCAGATTCCCCAAATCTATTTGAATGGCTGGGTGAATCTTAGACTCAGTTGTGTGTCAACCCTGCAGGTCCTTTCATGGGTTAAATGTTCTTAGTTCTTGTAGACACCCACTCAACGTGGTTGGACGTGCATAGAGTTTATTCATCAAAACACTGGAGGATGATAGAAAAAAAAAAGTGCAAATCTTTTCTGACACGCGAGTCCCGTAGATATTGGTCACAGTTGACAGGCCATCATTTGCCAGCAGAGACTTTAGTTAGTTCTTGGTCAAATGGGATTCAGCATGTTAGGACATTATCTTACCACCCATCAACCAATGGCCTGGCAGAAAGAGCAGTCCAAACTTTGAAGGCTGGGCTGAAGAAACTGCCTACAGCCTACAGCCTCACTGGATATGAGGTTGTCATAGTTCTTGTTTGATTTATAGGACCATCCACATGCAACTACAGTGATACCACCAGCCAAGTTGGTAATGGGATTCCTTGCCATGCTAAGTCTGATCTTCCTGGACCTGGATGCAGAAGGAACTCTACTGCCGGACCCAATATCCCACCAAGTGAGAGAGATGGTTTGATACAGGGACAAAATTTGGTGCAAGAATCAGGGAAATGGTGCCACATGGGTAAGAGGCATGATCAACGCGAGATCAGAACCAGTGACTTATAAAGTTTGGGTAGCTGTGACTGTCCTGAAGAAGCATGTGGATAATTCAAAAACGGCAAATTCGCAAACTATGGGAGCAAACCGTTCCCTGCCCCTCAGAGCCTTCAGAAATTCATCAGGAACCCTTTGATTCACCCTCTCCATCAAACATTGTAGAGCCCTTTTAAATCAGAGATTGACATGATGGAAGTAGCTACCTTGATACTTATACCTCTGCAACAAAGAAATGAAAGTCTACACGTGCCTTCTGTGTCAGATTCCAAGTTGGAGGAACCTGACCCGGTGTTGAAATTCCCCAAGGAGCCTGTCAATGAATCGGACTTCACTGTGTCTGTGGACTAGGAAGGATGCAGTGATTATAACAAGGTCAGCCAGCTGGACCTCCTAGAATGAGTTCCCTGACTGAACCCGTTTAACAACCCCAATCAGGGAGATTCAGCTGACATATGAGGAGGAATGTCCAGTATATTGAGCACTCAGTGCTTGACTCAATGAAAGTCAGTGCTGTGGTTAAAGGCTGTGCATTTGTAAATAAAGGGTGATTGGTGATGAGATGCTGGCTTCTGAGGAGTTATTTTAGCTACATGTGTCTCCAACATATTTTATTTCTGTCTTGACATTTGAGTAATCTCAATTTGTAGGATGTGTATAGTTTCCAAAAAAAAAAATAGGCTGCAGTCAGCAGGCATTTGTCCAAATTGTTTGAGGGGCAATGTTTTTTAAGGCATCAGGAAAATTTTCTGCTCAATTTTAGTGGTGGCTGGGATGATCTTGTTGGCCTGAATAAGCTCTGGAATTGTGTTTCAATGTCTCAGCTGAAAGACAGCTCGGCCAACAATATCACATGCTGTCAGTACTGAAATAATCATGTAACCTTTTTGATCAAGTGATCTCTAACTAACCCAAACACCTCATCTAACTCTAAATTAGCATGCTTTCCTTCATTGCTCAGTCCTTTGAGTATAGGAGTCAGGAAGTCATGTTGATGTTGTACAGGACATTGGTGAGGCCTCTTCTGGAGTATTGTGTCCAGTTCTGGTCACCTGTTATAGGGTGGATATTATTAAGCTAGGGAAGATTCAGAAGAGATTTACTAGGATGTTGCCAGGTATGAAAGGTTTGTCATAATGAAAGGTTCAATAGGCTGGGACTCTTTACTGGAGCATAGGAGCATAGGAGATTGAGGGGTGACCTTTTTATAGATGTTTATAAAATCATAAGGGGTATAGATAGGATTTATGGTGGATGTCTTTTCCCTAGGATGGGGGATTTCAAGACTAGGGGGCCTACATTTAAGGTGAGAGGAGAGTGATTTTATAAAAGACATAAGGGGCAAATTTTTTTTACACAGGTGGTCTGCATGTGCAATGAACTTGCTGAGGAAGTGGTGGATTCAAGTACAGTT
This sequence comes from Rhincodon typus, assembly GCF_021869965.1. Classification (NCBI taxonomy): domain Eukaryota; kingdom Metazoa; phylum Chordata; class Chondrichthyes; order Orectolobiformes; family Rhincodontidae; genus Rhincodon; species Rhincodon typus. The sequence continues at coordinate 64,700,214 of NC_063341.1, read as the reverse complement.
ACGTTTAAGAAGACATTTGGATAAGTACATGAATAGGAAAGGTTTGGAGGGATATGGACCAGAAATAGGCAGGTGGGGCTAGTTTAGTTTGGGATTATGTTTGGCATGGAGTGGTTGGACTGAAGGGGCTGTTTCTGTGCTGTATGACTGTATGACTTCAACTTTTAAGTGTTGAAGTGGGGCTGAATTCTATGATGCGCTGAGTCGAGAGGTGACAGTTTGACAATCAAAGCGATCAGTTTCTTGGCTGGGCAAATCTATTTGAAATTTGAACAGTTTGGTGGAGAGCTCCTATTTCTTCCTCCCCTTTCTGAAATTTTTCAACATTTTCATGATAGTACTTTTTTTTTTAAGCGTGCTTCTGTGCCCATTGCTCAAGGGAGGAGACTGTAACTCCAAATGAGACCTTTGTCTGCTCAGATGACCCTATATAATAGGAAATTTCTGATTGCGTTTAGTGCTGACTAGCGCTTTTTGAAAAAGAACATGCACCTAGGACAGATAATCTATACAATATATTTTGCAGGATTTGTTCGTGATTAAGATGCTTGTTTCACATTGTGTTATCAAGTTCTGTTTTGGACCAATGGACCAATAAGGGGATGTGATGGCTTAATGGTATTATTGTGAGACTATTAGTCCAATGACCCCGGTAATGTTCTGGGACCCAGGTTCAAATCCTGCCTTGGCAGAGAATGGAATTTAGATTCAATAAAATGGAGTCCAACAGTGTCCATGAAACTATTGTTGATTGTCAGAAAAACACATCTGGTCCAGTAATGCCCTTTTAGGGAAGGGAACTGCCATCCTTCCTGGTCTGGCCTACATGTGACTCCGACCCACAGCAATATGGTTAACACTTGGCGATGGATAGTAACTGCTGTGATGCCCACATCCCATGAATAAATTTAAAAATGCTTCAGTAGGTTTTGTATTTAGGGCTTCTTTCTACACGAATTCAATTCAATGACGATATGTGAACAAAAGTATATGTTTTTTTTTTAAGAATCTCTTTTATTTTTGTTGTTAGCTCGATGTTAAATATTAGTTAACAGGATGTGCTGCAAACCAGTGTCCAGTTTATAAGGGCAAAGGATTCCAGTTCATCATTGTCCCATGCAGGTAACTGTTTCATATCTTTTAATGTAAAATAAACTTTAATTGCTGCAGACATATTTTCCTATGTGGTTAATAAACTGAAGCACTAAGATTTCTGTTGCACTGCTTCAACATAATTGCTGGAGAAGTGGGCACTTGTTTGAATGTACTGAAAGCCTGCTTTAAATGCAGACCGTGTAATACCCCAGTGTGCATATCAACAAAAGGATTAAAGACTCTTGAATTGTTAAAATTATTCTTCAAACTGTAATTAACTTCACATTTGAACTGTACTTTCTTGTAAATGTTTAATGGCTCAAGCTGTTGAATTGAAATAACATATTTCCACGCAATGAACTCTACCATTGGTTCTTATGTTGAATCTGATGTTTTAATCATGCATTCTGTATCCAGTTGACAAAAACATGCCCTAGACATTTTCATATTTACCCATTTGTACTTAAGGATATTTTTCATGAAAATGTCACATTCTCCTGTGCCATGTATGATGCATGTGCCTTTATTACTCCTGTAAATGTGGAGTAAAAAAAATTACATTTTGCTTTCAAAATCAGGAACAAAAAAATCAAAAGTAACTTGCTGGACTGAAGTACGCTGTCTTATTCAGTGTGTAATTTCAATAAGAACAATAGGGTGAAGCGTGTAATGACCCTTCTGTCAGTCAAGTTAACTCAAAATCTGGCTCTTAGATGAGTTACTCCCTTGAAATTTATTGAAGTATATTAACTTACTGAGTACGAAGACTGATTAATACTTCTGATGTATTTATTATGTCATAGAATAATAAAAAACCATATAAAGACTGTTATCATGAGCAATCTGTCTGTTGTCCTGTTTGTTGCTTTGTATTATTAGGTTAAGCTTAGTAGCCCTGTGTAGACAGTCATATTTATATTGTGTGAATGTATCTGAACAGCCTTATTTCCGATTTAGTTCTGTAGGGAAATGAGCCAACAGTACTTTCAATAATTCTGCTACTGAGAAAGTTATACTTATCGTATGGTATACCAAGAATATTCTATGGAAGGTGAGCTTATTGGATTTCTTTTCCCCAAATGAAGTGAATGATTTCTCTAATTACTAGTACTGTTACATCCATAATGATTCTGAAGAACATTATGGTATTTATTAGGAACTGCTCAACTGAAAATGCTGAAATATAATGGTACAGTGGCAAAAAGACTGGAAAAATGTATTATAAACAACAGCTTGCTATTTGCAAATCAAAGGGCATAGGACAAGGCATTATGGTAAAGATTTACTAGTCAATATTAATATTCTGCATTTTGAGTTGCTTAATTTGACTGCTAAAATGATGCCTTGTCTCTGCCTTAGTGTGAAACAATTCCTGGGGTTTTTTAGCGCTTTTGCAGTGAACCACTGATTATCTAAATACTGTGAAATTTCAATGTGGGAATCCTTCTGACAATTCTGATATGGTAAAAGAATCTCAGGAGCTGCTGGACTTCTTTGCTTATTGTTATAAGCATATAGAAGAGAGCTTCATTTCTGAGAATGGTACAAATCTAATTTTTGTTTGTCTAAAGGATTTATTTCAAACATGAGAACAGCTTTGAACATTGTGGTGTTTGCATAGTAACTTTTTGTTGCTGTTGAATTTTGAGGCTGTGGAAAGATGGTGACCAATTTTATTGGAAGTAACACTAATGAAAGCGCAATGCTATTCAGTTTTAATTAAACATCTTGGAGTCAGTCCTGGGCATAGCAATGTTTCTCCCAGTGCTCATTGAGTAATGGCTATTGAACAAACAAAGGAATTTTATGTCTAAGTATTTAGTTAAAATGTGCAAGTTTACCTTTTTTTAAAAAGGGCACCTGCATAGTTTTGATGCTTGTTTTAAGTTGGGGTTTCATTTTAGTCAGAAGTTGTGCATTGAATTTAGTGACTGATTTCAGGAGTGTTTTTTTTTGGTATAATCTTCATCCATACGTTGTTCTGAAGTAAGTAATTAGATGAGTGTATGATCTTATGGAAAGCTGCAATATATGAATTGGTATGACTCATTTGTACTTGGAGTACTATGGAAAACTTCAATTTCTTTACCCAATGAATGTTATACTTGCGTGGGATGGAGTGTCCGTGAGCAAAGATTCACTAGATTGCTTCCTCGTATGAAGGGTTTGTCCTATGAGGTGGGAATGAATAAATTTGGCCCGACTCCCTTGAAGTTTAGTCAATGAGAGGTGGTCATTATGGAAATGTAGAAAATGCTTTTCTTTTTCGTTCACCCTGTGGGACGTGGGAGTCATTGTCTGGCCAGCACTTATTGTCCGTCCCTAGTTGCTGTTGAGGTAGCGATAGTGAGCTGCCTTCTTGGAATGCTGCAGATCACGTACTGTAGGTTGACCCACAATGTTCTTGGGGAAGGAATTCCAGGATTTTGACCTAGCAACCGTGAAGGAATGGTGTTTTATATTTCCAAGTCCGACTGGTGAATTGCTTGGAAGGGAGTTTGCAGGTAGTGGTGTTCCTATGTATCTGCAGCCCTTGTCTTTCAAAGTGATCTTGGGTTTGGAAGGTATTGTCTAAGGAGCCTTAAGGGTTTCGATGAGGTACAGTAGATGCTGGAAGTTTTTTTTTTGCCTTTTACGGATATTCAGAACAACAGGTATAAGCCTCAGAATTAGGGCCTGGCCATTTTAGGACTGAGATGAAATATTCACTCAGGAGGATAGTGGGTGTTCGGTCAGTAGATATATTCCAGTCAGAAGTTGGTAATTTTTTTGAATATGAAGGGAATCAGATTATGGGCATAGTGTAGGCAGCCAGAAGAGCATCCAGCATTTTATTGAATGGCTAAGACGACTTGAAGGGCTGAATGGTATCCCGCTCCTCCTCCATTGATATGATCCATTGATATCCTCCAAGATATAGAGACTCGATGTCCTTTTTTTTAAGTTTTAATCACAACACTGTGTATATGTGTAAGGTGGTTAGACCTTAGTGGTTTCCAAGAGGGAGCAATCTATTTGTCAGTGCTGTGGATGCTATAGTCACTACCTATCTCTGCCATCATTTGGTGTCCTAGAGTCAGAGTTTTTACAGGATGGAAGGAGGCCCTTCAGCCCATCATGTCAATGCCAGTCATCAAACATCAACCTATTCTAATCCCACTTTCCAGCAATTAGCCCGTGGCATCGTATGCTACTGGCTGTTTCAGGTGTTCGTCTAATTTAGATTTTAAATCTTGAAGTTTCCTGCCTGTGCCACCTTTTTTAAGGCAGTGAGATCCAGATACCCACAACTCTGTGTGAGAAAGCAATTCTTCAAACCCCTCTAAATCTCCTGCTGCTTTACTTAAAGCTGTGTCCCCTTGTCTTTGACCTCTCTACTAAGGGGAATTGTTTCTCCCTATCTCGCCTGTCCCTGTCACTCAGGCCTTTGTACACCTCAATCATATCTCCCCTCAGCCTCTGATGCTCTAAGGAAAACAACCCCAGCCTCATTTTTCTTAGCTGAATCGGTCCAGCCCAGGCAACATCCTAGTGAATTTCTTCTGCACCCTCTCTGGTGCAATCACATCCTTCTTTGGCGACCAGAACTTAACACTTTTTACTCCAGTTGCGGCCTAACTGACGTTCTATAGAGCTCCGCCATAACCTCCTTGCTCTTGTATTCATTGCCTTGACTAATAAAAACAAGTGACCCATATGTCGTCTTAACTACCTCTCTACCTGTACTGCTGTCTTCAAGGATCTATGGACATGCACATCAAGTTTCTTCTGATCCATTATAGAGTGCTACCATTCACCACGTACTCCCTTGCCTTGTTAGCCCTACCAAAATGTATCACCTCAATTTTTAGGATTAAATTCTATTGGCCAGTATTCAGCACATCTGTATCATCCTGTGGTCTAAGGCTTTCCTCCTTGCTATTTAACACACCACCACCAGTTTGTTTTTTGTCACCTACAAACTTAGTGATTTTGCCTCCTACATTCATGTCTAGATCATTAATGTACACAACAAGCATCAAGGGACATAGCACTGAACCATGTTGTACACCACTGGACAGGCTTCCAGTCTCACAAACATGCTTTAAGATCTTCCTGTCACTAAGCTAATTTTGGATCATGTTTGCCAAATTGCCTTCAGTCCCATGGGTTCTTAGCTTCTTAACCAGTCTGCCATGCAAAACCTTGACAAAAGACTTACTGAAGTTCATGTAGACTACATCAACTGCGCTATCTTTGTCTACGCACCTAGTTTCCTTTGAAAAATTCCATTGAATTTGATAGACATGATCTCTCCCTTAAAATCATGCTGTCTACCCTTGATTAATCCTTGCCTTTCCAAATGGAAATTAATCCTGTCCCTTTGGATTTTTTTTATCCAATGGTTCCCCTACCAAAGATGTTAGACTCACTGATCTGTAGTTTCCTCCAGACACTATGACAATGGATGAATGGACACTGCGCAACAATTGCCAGACAGGAATGTTCCCTCCCAGCTGGGGAACACTTCAGTGGTCAAGGGCATTCAGCCTCCTATCTTTGGGTAAGTGCCCTCCAAGATGGACTTCGAGATACATAACAAAGCAGAATTGCTAAGCAGAGACTGATAGCCAAGTTCCATACCCATGAAGACAATGTCAACCGTGATCTTGGGTTCATGTCGTGCGACAGGTGACCGCACTCTAAATTCTTCCTTACTGTCCTGTTTTGACAGCAGCACCTTGATTAAATTGTTATGATCTCTCTACCTTAATTAGTTTGTACAATTTTTTGAATTTGGCGTGCGATTCCAGTCATTTAATTTGTTTCCAGCAGCACCTTACTTTTTAACTTTTTGTAACTTTCTGTATGCATCACTGAATTGGATTATAGGCCATCCCCTTGCTGGTTATTCAGCTATTGACACTTGACTCACCATCTAATACTCTAGGTCACCTGCGGAGACTTATCATCTGACACTCCACTCACACCAGTTGTATGATCTCTTGATCTTTCTGCATATAAACTGTGTCTGTGTCCCCTGCTCGCTGTCTGCACCTGAAGAAGGGGCTGCGCTCCGAAAGCTTGTGATTTCAAATAAACCTGTTGGACTATAACCTGGTGTCATGTGACTTCTGACTGTCCACCCCAGTCCAACACTGGCACTCCACATCATGAAGTCATGTTGGCTTTGCTGCATTAAATTATGATTTTCCAAATGTTCTGCTATACTTCCTTAAAATTGATTCCACCATTTTTCCAAAAATTGAAATTAGGCTAATCATCTATTGTTACCTGCTTTTTGCCTCTCCTCCCTTTTTTGAATAGGGGTATCACATTGACAGTTTTCCAGTCCTCTGGCAGGTCTCCAGAATCCAAGGATTTTTGGAACATTACAACCAATTCATCTGCTACATATGTAGCTACTTCTTTGGGATCCTAGAATGCAAGCCATCAAGATTAGGGCACTTATCTGCCTTTTAGCCCCATTAGTTTGTCTAATACTACTTCTCTTGTGGTGATGGTACTTAATTCCTCCCCTGTATTCTTTATTAATGGGGTGTTCGAAATACATTCCACCATAAAGCTTTGATGCAAAACATCTATTTAACTTCTCTGCCATTTGTCTGCAGGACGCTCTTCCCAGATTGCTTCACGGTGATGCTGACTACAGGACGCTATCTTTCCAGACTGCTTCATAGCATTGCAGTGCCCTGTGGCAGCTCTGAGCACTTCCCACAACCCCTCAATAAGAAAGACAGGGCCAACAATGTTACGGAAACCATGCTCAATTAGCTTCCACTCAATCAAAATTCTACACTGTCCTCAACATCTGTTTCTTGTCCTTCATGTCAGTAGTTCAAAATTTGGAGTTCCCTAACACCAGCATGCTAATGTTGTATTAATTGAGTATGGATGTATTAATGCTCCAGTTGTGATTTTTAAGAACCAGTTACTGTTAATTAAGGAAAGGTTAGAGTAAATGTATAAGAACCAATGGAGGGTCTTGTGGCACAATGGTAGCATCTCTAACTGTGGTCCAGAAGGTCTGGGTTCATGTTCCTGTAGCTCTAGGGATGTGCCTAGGGTGTAGCGTCCTGATTCTCACAGTTCCCCTGAGCAAATGGTACGTGCCAGGAATGGCCTGAATACGCGTGTGTAATGCTGATCACTAGAATGTAATGGAGTGTGTGTTTTGGGAGAAAAGTCAGTACACTGATCTGTGGTGACAATGTGCAATTTAGACAAACAACTCTGACACTATTCCCAATTTGGATGACAATGCATACTGTTAAAATGAAAATGGTGGTGGAAAATGGAAAAAAATGGGCCCCACTGCACAGCCTGATAGTCTACTCCTCCCACCTGTTGTTCTTGGTATTTTTTGTATTAGATTAATGCGACAATGAACTAACCATATAATTCAGGACTGATAACTACTTTGTTCTATACAAGTACTGATCGTAGTCTAGAACCTATGGCATAATAGTAGCCTCCATATCAATTTTTTTCAAATTGTATGATGTGTACGTTTAGTGTACTGAATAGAAATATAAACCTAGAATTAAGTTGCATATTTTGTGTAATTTTAGTAATTGTCTAGCACTGCTGTATATATCAGAACAAAACATGACTTGTAGCCCAAGCTTTGTTACCACTGAACAGATTTTGTGCTTGCTTGTTCTAATGAACTGCTTGGTGAACACTTTTTTTTCAAAATAAAAAGTGCAAGTATATTCAAAAAAATATCTATTGAATATGTATGAGTGAAATTTGAAAGAATAGTGTTTATTTCATGTAATGAAGGCAGTGCTTTTGTAAAAGTCCTACTTACTGTAAAGTGTGGAGAATAATTTCTCCTTTGATTTGAATAGATTTCTCATTTTTAATAAACATTACTTATGTAGAAACTATTGTGTAAAAGAGAATGCTTGGAATATCAAATATGGATATGACATGATATTTTTCTTTTTGAATGATCATTCGTAGAAAATATGTATGTTTTTTCAAGACAACAGATTCTTGTAATTGCTCTTTTGAAAGTATAAGGGAAATATTTTGTGTACATTGGATTATGGATATAAAATTAAAGTGAATGGCCCAGTAATACAATAAATAATTGTGCTCATTTTCCACATAAACATCTGGTATAACTTCTACTGCAAATTCTGGTCTGGTGGCTTTTATGAATAGGACTGGGATTTGCAATCTCCCAAGAGAATCATTTCTGCAACAATGGGAATGTTTAATGTACTTTTGATTCCATTTTGTTTTAGTGTATCTCTTGTCTATTTCTTTTCCTCAAAATAAAATTTGAATTATAAAAAAAAAACACAGCAACATTATTTTGGTATGATCTAAACTGTCATGATCTTTTGCTTTTCACCAGTATGACCCTAATGGTAAACCTGGATTGTGTGACAAGATTTGATGATTATAAGTGCATCTGCAAACTGCATGCCTGAAAATGTGATTTCATTGTAACTCAGTACAATCAAATTGATATTGCACCTGTTTTTAATGAGGCACTCCCATGTCATGTAGATGAATTGAACCTTAAATTATGGATATATTTGTATTGATCTACTTAAAATAGTAATTGGTACAAAGAGTATTTTGTATTTATATTTTATGGTAAATGGGATGTGAATCATTATTAGTTTATGATTATGATTATGTCCTTTATCTATCCTTATTTGTAATACTTCATCATCATGAGAATCTAAATTGGTTTTTATTGGAGTTTCTCCATCTTCTCAACTAGTATGTGCAAGATTATGAATGTTTTGTACTTCAGTATTTTCCTAGTGAATTCCAGTAATTTTCAAGAAAACTACTTAGGGCAGAGCATTCACAGAATTGTTTCCACATGCAGTTCAGCATTGTATCAACTTTTTATTCTTCATGGAGAATTTGTGGTAATTTGTTATTCTTCCAGGACATCAATACAAAGCCCTAAATAATATTTACATTATTCCAACATTAAATCACACTTGAATATGATGCATTAGTGGACAAAATATTTGACATCACAATATGCAGAAGAACAGAAGATAGATGACATGAAGTAAATAGTTGCCATAGTCCAACCAGACTATAGCATTGCTCTCACATTAGAAAGATATGACTGATAGTGGTTTAAACTGAGAGTTACCACACCTCAGACCAGGCTGAGAAGGAGAACCCTTCATGGTAATGTCAGTTGGTTTGGGATTTGAACCCTTGCTATTGACACTGCATTGTAAACCAGCAATCCAGCCAACTGAGCTAACCAACCCAAAGAAGTAAATACTACAGGTAGTTAGCCATAATGTTTATTATGGACAGATTTAAATAGTTCAAACAGTCTTCCTAATGAGCCTGGTGTTGGAAAGATTACACATCCTGCAAAATGCTGAATCCATGAACTAGTGTAAGAATGTTGTTTATTATTCTCTGTCTGGGCTTGCACGTGATGAATGGGCAGTTGGATAAGATAGCAGGATCCAGGCACCTCTACCGCTCGTCCATTCTGAATCATTGTATTCTACAGTCAAGATAATAAGGTGGCAGAAATCCTTTCTATTTTTAATAACTTTTGAAATAAGCAGAACTTTTTCTTGAAAATAAGAGCATCAGAAAAGAACATAATTAAAACAAAATGACATGGCTGCCTCTCAATATCTGCTATGGTTTCTAGTTAACTTTACAGATGTTTTAGTATTTAGTGTCTGAAACTATGTAATTCAATTTGTCAATATAACAACAGAAGTATGTTGCCTCAGTTTATAGCTCAGAGCAGAGATTGTTTCAGACAAGCAACATAATCTAAATAAAGTTTACTTTCCTGACTGTACAGATCAAAAGTCATTTGTGGACACATATGGAAATGGATTAATTACAGTCCTGAAGCTATGATTTCTATAAATATTTTTGTCCATATTGCTCCTTCATTACTTGGGTAGGCCAGAAGAATTTAACGTATGTCTGCTGCAGAGCAAGTGCATACAGTTACTTAAAGGAAGAGATGTTTTGCTATTATTAAAGAATTAAAATACAAGTTTAAATATTTTCAGTGCCTTGTCTCTCACCCAAGTCTGCAATCTCCTGCACATCTATTCTCCTTCGATCTCCGTTTCTCTGACTCATCCCTCTGTGCATCATTCTCCTTTTGACCTGTCAGTGACTGTTGTGCTTTCAGCTGTGTCAACTCTGCACTTCAGAATTCTGTCTCAAAATCTGTATAATTTCTAGTTTCCACCGTTCCGCAATGTGCCTCTTCCTCTCTCTTCACTCCCAAAATGTTAAAGCCCCCTGGACTACGGAGACACAGCAGAGTAGTGGTTACTTAACTGGACTATTAGTCTAAAACTAGAGGTTGCTGATTGTAGCAGATGATGATGAAATTTGAATCCAATAAAAATCAGGAATTTAAAAGAAAGCAATGGTGACCTTGTAACCACTGTTATATGTCCTGATGAAGGGTTTCAGCCTGAAATGTTGACTTACTTGCTCCTTGGATGCTGTCTGACCTGCTGTGCTTTTCCAGCCTCACCCCTGTAGACGCTGTCATAAAAACCCATCTGGTTCGTTAATATCCCCTTTACAGAAGGAAATCTGTTATCCTTAGTTGATTTGGCCTGTGAGTGGGCAATAGGAAGCCAATAAGTGCTGCCCTGACCCCAAGAATGAAATTTCAAAGAAAGCTACCATCAAGTGTGACAGGATGGAAAACAAATGTTATTTGGTAGGCAGATTGTCCTTTGCCCTTTCCTTGGACTTCATTGGAGTGAGGCAGGGTGATCAGAATCTGGAAATTTTCTATCCGTGTTGAAGTTGAAAGTTAAACCCCAGCTAACGGCAAGCAATAGATGTTCTACTAGAACCACTGTCATTTTGAGAACAAAGAAAGTTGTGGGAAGTGAGGGAAGAGATTGCTGGGCACCTTGCTGAGATATTTGTATCAGAGTGAGGTGCCGGAAGACTGGAGATTGACTAACATTTGAGAAAAGTGGTAAGGAAAAGCCAGGGAACTATAGACTGGTGAGCCTGACATTGGCGGTACGCGAGTTGTTGGAGGGAATCCTGAGGGACAGGATTTACATGTATTTGGAAGGGCAAAGACTGACTAGGGATAGTCAACATCCCTGTGTGCATGAGAAATCGTGTCTCACTAATTTGAGTTTTTTGAAGAGGTAACGAAGAGGATTGATGAGGGCAGAATGGTGGATGTGATCTATATGGACTTCAGTGAGGTGTTTGACAAGGTTCCTCATGGTAGACTGGTTGGCAAGGTTAGATCACACAATACAGGGAGAACTAGCCATTTGGATACAGAACTGTCTCAAAGGCAGAAGACAGAGGGTGGTGGTGAAGGATTGCTTATTGGACTGGAAGCCTGTGACCAGTGGTGTGCCACAAGGATTGGTGCTGGGTCAACTGCTTTTTGTCATTTATGTAGATGGTTTGGATGTGAACATATGAGGTATAGTTAGTAAGTTTGCAGATGACACTAAAATTGGCGGTGTAGTGGACAGCAAAGAAGGTTACTTCAGAGTACAATGTGATCATTATCAGATGGGCTAATGGGCTGAGGAGTGGCAAATGGAGTTTAATTTAGATAAATGTGAGGTGCTGCATTTTGGAAAGGCAAATCAGGACAGGACACTTAATAGGGAGTGTTACTGAACAAAGTGACCTTGGGGTGTAGGTTCATAGTTCCTTGAAAGTGGAGTTGCAGGTAGACAGGATAGTGAAGAAGGTGTTTGGTATGCTTGCGTGTATTGGTCAGTGCATTGAGTATAGGAGTTGGGAGGTCATGTTGCAGCTGTACAGGGCATTGGTTAGGCCGCTTTTGGAATACGGCATTCGGTTCTGGTCTCCCTGCTACAGAAAGAATGTTGTGAAACTTGAAAGGATTCAGAAAAGATGTATAAGGATGTTGCCAGGGTTGGAGGATTTGAGCTGTAGGGAGAGGCTGAATTGGCTGAGGCTATTTTCCCTGGAGGGTCGGAGGCTGAGGGTGATCTTAGGTTTATAAAATCATGAGGGGCTTGGATAGGGGAAGTAGGCAAAGTCTTTTCCCCAGGGTGGGGGAGTCCAAAGCTAGAGGGCATAGGTTTAAGGTGAGAGGGGAAAGATATAAATGGGACCTAAAGGGCAACTTTTTCATGCAGAGAGTGGTGCGTGTATGGAATATGCTAACAGAGGAAGTGGTGGAGGCAGGTACGGTTACAATATTTAAAAGGCATCTGTATGGGTGTATGAATAGGAAGAGTTGAGGGATATGGGCCAAATACGAGCAAATGTGACTAGATTTATCTAGGATATCTGGTTGGCATGGACGAGTTGGACCAAAGGGTCTGTTTCCATGATTTATATCTCTATGACTGTATATTCATGGAGCAGGAAAGTAATAACTGTTGTGAATCAGTGATTCTTTGTCTACTGCCTTTGGTGAAACTGCTTTTTACTTAAGGTTGGTGGTGGTTGGGAGGTGTTGGGAAGCTGAAGAAAATTTATCTCCTGTCCATTCTTCTCATTTATTCCATGCCTAGCCTCAACAGCATGCCTGTTCTTAAACAGACATTTGGTACTTGGGCAGTGATTGAAGCCATCAAAAAATATATTGGATGTATCATACTAACATGAAAGATTTACGAATTTTAAAAAAAAATGCTTGCATTATTGACAAAATTTAGAGGAATGCACCAATTCATTCACAGCTGTCTCTGCATATTGTACTTTTAAAATTTTTAAATGGTCTGATTTGTTTGTGTGATGCAGGATGTTTTAGTTTTTTTTTGAAAGACATTTTAGAGTCTGTTCACTCAAGTACTTAAATCAATCATTTCAGTCACAGCAATTTCAAGATGATGTCAGCAAATTAATCCCAGCTTTGGTAAATGAATACCATGCTTGAATTGCCTCTAAAGAACATTCCTAGGCAGATCCAATTCCCTGTTAAATAATATTTGGGCAAATAGTGTTTTACCTGGCAAATTGCTCTAGGGACTACTTTACTTCCAAGCCTGCATGTGTGCATTATGTTCATTTCTTGTTCAAAAGCATATTTGAGCAAAACTAGCCCCCTCCCTCCCTACTTAATGGACTTTGGGTGTAGCTAATCCCACACTGTAGTGGTTCGTGGCAGCAGCACACTATCACTTTAGCAAGGATAATTAGTGGTGGACAATAAATGCTGACTTTAAGTGACACCCCCATCCCAGGAGTTTTTAAAAAAAAAAATCAGTGTAGACCAACCTGAACAAACTGTCAACGCTTGTCATGGCATTTAGGTAACTCTTCATACTCATCATCTTTCTTGGTTGGGGGTTAAGGAATGAAGACACAAAACAAACCGTACATGAATTAGAGATAGTAAGAACTGTCAGTGCTGGAGTCAGAGATAACACACTGTGGAGCTGGAGGAACATAGCAGGCCAGGCAGTATTAGAGGAGCAGGAAAGCTGACGTTTCAGATCAGGACCCTTCTTCAGAAACGGGAGAGGGGGAAGAGAGCTCTGAAATAAATAGAGAGGAGGGGTGGGGCCGAGGAAGGTAGGTGGGATGGTGATAGGTGAGTGCACGTAGGCAGTGGTGGGGATTGGTCAGTGACGTGGGAGGAGAGGAAAGGCGGGAAAGAAGACGGACAGAGATAACAAGGTTTAGAGCTGGATGAACACAGCAGGCTAAGCAGCGTCAAGAGGAGCAGGAAGGCTGACGCTTTGGGCCTAGACCTTTCTTCAGAAATGGGGGAGGGGATGGGGCTTCTGAAATAAAAAGGGAGAAAGGGGGAGGCGGATAGAAGATAGGTGGAGAGGAGACAGACAGGTCAAAAAGGCGGGGATGGAGCCAGTAAAGGTGAGTGTAGGTGGGGAGTTAGGGAGGAGATAGGTCAGTCCAGGGAGGACGGACAGGTCAAGGGGGTGGGAAGAGATGATGGGGGTGGGGCTTGAGGTGGGAAGAGGGGATAGGTGGGAGGAAGGACAGGTTAGGGAGGCAGGGACGAGCTGGGCTGGTTTTGGGATGAGGTAGGGGGAGGGGAGATTTTGAAGCTTGTGAAGTCCACATTGATACCATTGGGCTGCAGGGTTCCCAAGCGGAATATGAGTTGCTGTTCCTGCAACCTTCGGGTGGCATCGTTGTGGCACTGCAGGAGGCCCAGGATGGACATGTTGTCTGAGGAATGGGAGGGGGAGTTGAAATGGTTCGCGACTGGGAGGTGCGGTTGTTTAGTGCGAACCGAAATATCTGCAGTTCCTACTATCAAAGAAGACGAACAGGTTGTGTCAGGTCAAGGAGGCGGGGATGAGAGGGAGGGTTAATCGTGGGATGAGGCCGGGGGTGTGGGGACATTCACCCCCGGCCTCATCCCACGACCAACCCTCCCTGTCATCCCCCGCCCTCTTGACCTGACACAACCTGTCCGTCTTCTCCCACCTATCCGCTCCTCCTGTTCACTGACCAATCTCCACCACTGCCTGCCTGCGCTCACCTATCACCATCCCATCTACCTTCCCCAGCTCCACCCCTCCTCTCTCTATTTCAGAACTCCCTTCCCCCTCCCCCATTTCTGAAGAAGGGTCCTGACCCGAAACGTCAGCTTTCCTGCTTCTCTGCTGCCTGGCCTTATGTGTTCCTCCAGCTCCACACTGTTATCAGTATATGAATTAGTACTGTCATCTGTCACCATACTTGAAGTTCCCATTTTACATCAAGGCTGATTCATTTAGTGTTGTTTGTACAAACTGCAATTTCAAGATATCATGAATAAGTTTGTTTCCCATTAAACCTACTGTGATATTTCTGCTGTCTATTGTAGTAAGTCGAGACAAGGGGTGTCCCTGGGGTTCTTGCTTGCTAACATCATGTCTTTACTTATTCATGAGCAACAAGAGAATAAGTTTGATATTAAACTATAGTAGAGCATATTGTCTGGCACAAGACCTAGAGATCACCAATGTGAGCTACCATGATAAAAATATAATGCGGATAAATTAATCTGCAGTTAGTAACACAGGTTAGGTGAAAATCATTTTTCTTTTGAAATCTGTTCTGAAAACTGGCTGTGGTTATCAGCAAAATAAGATTTGCATTCTGGATGACGAGTGCAGAATCCTGTAGGCAGTGGCTACAGAAATTATTAATTACCTGGAAATGAAACATTTTTTTGTTTATTATTGTGAGATGCAAATGATGATTCAAGTACAATGCAAGAAACCATATAGGATCAACCATGCCACCCCCACCCCCACCACAATGGATGTTATTAATGGAAAAACTGCAATTGGATTGTTCAAATAAATGTGGAATATCCAATTCAGTGGCTGGAATGAAAGATTTGTTGTAGGTATAAAGAGACTAAGCAGAAAGCACAGCATCTGATCAGGAATGGTTTTCTTATGATGATGCAATAGCCAAAGTGACTAAGATGCATTTGATGAACTCAGCTGCTGATATGATGAATTTGATTAGATTTTAAACATTTTGATTATGGTTCAAATTGTCCTTGTAGAATTATGACTTCAAATAAAATGTGGCATGTTTTAATTCGAATTACCTGTGTTATTTGTTTTCACACTTTAATATGATGTGCACCTATGCTAACACTGGCAATTCACATTTTATACTCTGAATAAGTGAGCTCGCATTTTGGTGAGATATTTAAAAGACTCCAAAGGTTGACTTACATATAGTGATCTATGGTATCTATACTCCATAATACTAATAGATGTTAAATTAATTTCAAGGAGTTTTTTTTAAAGGCATTTAGATCAAGGAATAAATTTGTGGTAATGATGCTTTGAATATACAATATTCAGCTGTTCAAAATAGTAATAACACTTACCCATTTTTATAACTTTATTTCTGTCTTTTTGAATGGTGTAGAAGTGCTCCCTGACTAAGATCCATGCCATCATTACAAAGAGTTACAATCTAGATGAAATGGAACCAATTCTCAGAAGCATTAAGTGATTAACCTTTTTGAGGCAGGGATATCAAATTCAATTATCCATCATGAGCATTGCCACTTAGACTAGACTGATGCTTTCAGATACAAAAGCATGATCTCACCTTCTACAAATTCAAAAGGCTCTATTAATTAGAAAATAGCACTTTCCTCTGGCGTTACATAGTTTCAATCCTGGGTCATTGCCCATGATCAACATTCTAACAAAATTAGCTTTATCTTTTGCATGCAACATCTGCTGTCGTGTAAGTGATATTTATGTTCCTAAGCATCACAAAGTCCTTGCCAAAACTTGAATTTAAATAGATCAATGGAACATTATATATGTAAAATTAATTAGTAAACAATTCATAAACAAATAAATATTGCTGCCAGTTAGATGGAAAGTAACTGTGCCTACTATAGGACAGTTCCATTATTTTTACACGAAAGATGTCTATAAAACGCTTTGATGGAATTTTTCAAGAACACCTGTCACGACATGATTATTTGAGATTAGAATTGGGATTGGATGTTGAAATTGAATCTACAATAGAGCACATGAAGTTGATTGACTAATTATTTGAACCTGAGTAATTGCATCCACTTAACTACAAAATGTGGGAAATCAGATATTTGTTTATCCATACTATGAACACCGTACAAATGAAGTTGTGTATATCCTACTCAACTCCAATGAGGTTCAGATAAAGTGACCAGGATGCCTATAGAATGTTGAAAGGAACAATCTTGGTGGTTTAGTATGATGAAACTGCGTCATACGAAGTTCAGTTTGAAATAGTATTTTTTTTGAATCCCTAAGACCAGTGTTTCCCAAACCTTTTCCTGTTGTCAGCCATTTTGAGGCTTGAAAATTACCACGATTCCTTGATGAGAAATGGGAGGAGGGGACAGGGAGAAAGAAGAAGACTTACGAGTGGGGGTAGGGGATGATTCTGCATTTGTCATTGGGGTTGTGAACTCCAAGGTAGCAAAATCTCAGTTTGTGACTCCAACTGACGTCCCAACCCCCACTTTGCTTCTGCCTCTAGGTCAGGGCTTCTCAATGTGAGTGTATTTACATGTAATGAATTTTACTGCTATGTGCATTCATATTTTTCTCTACAAATGGTACTGATTATTTTCACCACAGATGAATGCTATTTGTATGGTTTACTGTGGCATTTGTACTAGTGTACTGTGATGCTTTATGACATAACCCCTCTTGGTTAGATAACTTCTGCAGAGTTTTGGGATTTTAATTTGAAGTAGTGTTTCAAGCTATACTAGCGCAATATACTGAGAAGATTTTCATTAGTGTAGGAGGTTGAGAGGTGACCTGATAGAAGTTCATAAAATAATGAGAGGTATAGAGTTGATGGTAGTTGTCTTTTCCCTAAAACGGGGAATTTCAAGACTAGGGGCGCATTTTTAAGGTGACAGGACAGAGATTTAAATCTGACACAAGCGGCAAAACCTTTACACAGAGGGTGGAATGAACTTCATGATGAAGTGGTGGATGTGGGTACAATTACAACATTTAAAAGACATTTGGATGGATATATGAATAGGAATGGTTTGGAGAGATATGTGCCAGGAGCAGGCAGGTGGGACTAGTTTAGTTTGGGATTATGTTTAGCATAGACTGGTTGGACCGAAGGGTCTGTTTCCATGCTGTATGACTCTATATAATAAGTGTGTGGTTTGGATTGGTGGAGACTTAATTTAGCTTGGCTGTGGTGTTCCCTCGAGGCGTTTTGCATGGAGACGCTCTGATGCAGAATGGCCACTTTAGTTAAGATATTAGATAGCTGTTGGCGCTTGTGACACTACTCCAGGAAGAACTGGTGCCTTCATGAGAATAGGAGGCAAAGAAAAGAAAATTAAAGTGCAAACTATTGCCTTCACTTACTTTCTCCTTCACACTAGCAGGCTGTGTTCAGTCAGACTAACTTCCTTTGACTGTAGTGATGCTTTTGGGTCATATTTAGAAATATATATAGTCTCAAAGAATGATTGGAATAAGGGACCCTGCAAGATTTTGGTGCTCACTTTTTTTAAAATTTTAATTATAAAACCTACATCACTTTCAAATGTAGATTGAGTGAACTAATCCAAAGCTTGCAGGAAGAGTCACCGGACCTGAAATGTTAATTCTGATTTTCTCTTCACAGATGCTGCCAGACCTGCTGAGTTTTTCCATCAATTTCTTTTTTTTTGTTTCTGATTTACAGCATCTACAGTTTTTTTTTATTCCCCCCATCCTAAAGGTTTAATAGTCTTGATTAGTTACAAAACGTATTCCAGGTACAATGTTTTCACAATTTTACAAATTTCAGTCTATCATACAAGGACAGAAGAGGTAATACTTAATAAAAGCAGTGGTATTTCAGTTGATCTACTTCAAGATGCCAGTCATTGACTGGACACAGGTCTCTTGTTCATTTGACTGAAGTTGTCTCTCTTTCTTTTGTCTTTGTTTCTTGCACATTGAACTCCTGAGGATCAATACTTAGCCCTTGTTAGCTGCTGTCCCTGCAAATAATTAGAGATCTCCTGAACTCTAATTGGTTATTTAGTGCCCAAACATGTTCAGTCTTGTATTGGCTGGGTAGTGTCTGCCCAATTCCTTACTTTTTTCTTTAAAGAGATGATCACCTTACTGATATTACTTTCTGCTGTCTCCTGATTCAATCCTTTTTGACATGCCAATCGCTTTGTAACATCGTCCTTTTCATAACATCTTGTCTGCCTTGGTTTATCAACTCTATAGATCAATACTAAGGTATGGTGGCAACAGTGAACTCATTTACATTCTTCTTTAGAATACTGTATGTAGTGTCATTTCCTTGTGATTTTCTATCATCCCAGATGTCCCAACTAATATATCTAGAAAGGTCAAACAGCTACAAAACTCACTACAGAGACACAAATTTGTGTACCCATAAGTCTATAAGTCCATAAAAGTAAACATGGTTTAGTTTTGTAACTTAATGTTCCAAAACATTCAGAGATAGTAAGAACTGCCAATGCTGGAGTCAGAGCCAACACAGTGTGGAGCTGGAGGAACACAGCAGGCCAGGCAGCATCAGAGGAGCAGGAAAGCTGACGTTTCGGGTCAGGACCCTTCTTCAGAAAATATGTGTTCCAAAAAATGCTCCAGAAAATGTGTTCCAAAACATTGCTATGTTCTTGAATTAAAGCCTTTTTGGCTCAAAGCATTCTGAAATATGTTAGCTTAAATTTATGTTGGCTTGAGCCACAAAGCTGCAATTAAACCTTGCTTTTGCCATATAGCCTTCTCCCTTGCAACTAACCCCAATTAAACAGGCTATAATTCTTCACTTGCTTAAACAAGGCAGAATTATTTGCTTATTGACAAAACTCAATCTTAGATGCCCCTTTCCCTTCAATGATATTTCCTAATGATGTACAAATTCCTCATCCTTATACAAGATAATTGATTTTTGTTTTAGGCACAAATTATTTACTGTTGCACTGACTCTTGAAAATGAGTCCTCTTTAATTTGAGTGAACTTAATGGACAATGGCTTCCCTTTGTATCCCAAAGTATTATACTTACTTAGAGCTATTCCAGTTGTTGTTTAATCAGTTTATCTGTTAAAGTTTTGAACTTTGTATGGTGATAGAGGGAAGATTTTGAATTTATATTGTACATATTAAAATTAAATGGCCCATTTTCTTGCATGTAGAAATGCAATTGAATTTCTGCACTAAAAATGCATATTGTGGAGAGCCAGAGGTACCCTCAGCACCGTGATCTGTATGTCTGTAAAGCATTCTTTACTTGACCTTTGTGTAACTTGGCATATCACTACTAATTGCTCCCTACAGAGGTGATCTCTATTACAGTCGTCAACTTTTAATGTTCCGTCTTTAAGGCACAGTGACTTGGTTCTTCTTGAAATTGCTGGCCAGAAAACAGAAACATTTAGATACTATTTGTTGCTATTTAGATGGATCCTGTTTGAAACACTTGTATATTGATACAACAGCATCATCAAATTGAAATTGTTATCTGTTGCATTAGCTCGCATTTCTCTTTAGTGTGGAATACGTTGATCTTTACACGGAATGTAAATATTATAGAACAGAGATCATTTGTCTCCAAGTTTTTTCTTCCCAATCAATGCACCACTCATTCGTTTCGTCATCTGCAGTTGTCAGATCAGCTTCCACCTTTATAATCAAAACACCTTTCTGCATCTCAGCCTGTTCAACAGTCTCTTAACTCCCCCACTTGTCTGTACTGTCAGGCTTCTCGCTGTCATCTAGCACCATCGAGGAAACATTGGGAAGACTATAGCCAGCATCATTGGTCCCACTTGCTAATTCTCGTGGTCTGTATTCTAAATCCTATTGTATCATCCTTGGATGAAGAACTGCTGGTTTTTGCCCTGCCCTCACTGCCATAGGTTCATTGTAGATGACACTGAGGATTACCTGCTATCATTTTGGTAATTGTGTGACATTTGTTAATTTGGCTTTTTTACCTTAGGGTGGTGTTTCAAGTATTTGCCATTTTTATTTGTCATTCATATGATGCGACCTGCAGTAACCTTTAACTGGAATTATCTTCAACTCCTGTAAATCATCACTATCTACCTCAATAGGACATGTTGTATTAGTTCCATAACTTATTGGCCATTTGGCAGCAGTAGTGTTGGAAGTGAGATGTACTTTACTTAGTTCCTGGTAAACATTATGGTAAATATTCTTAACTTCCAAAAAAATTGCATATTTTTATTCATAAAGTCTTTATGTACGTAAACGTAGTTACTAAAGAAGTCCGGTTCTGTATTGTCTTTGCAATGGAGAACAAACAGTGGAGTTTGATTTTTTTTCTGCAGTTGCAACAAACCCGAAGGCATTTCTTTCTAATGCTAGATACTATTTATATTTGAGGCACTGGGAAGGTCCAATAATTGAACAGGCATTATTGTACTTTGGCAGTAACATCTTAGATGGTGGCCTTTCCCCACCACCTTGGTAGCGGCTGTCCCTAGCTTTTGTGCGTCCCTCAGCAGGTAGTCCTGGACCTTGAGATGTGCCAGTCGGCAATGCTCAGTCGAAGTCAACTCTTTGCACTGGAAGGCGAATAGGTTTCGGGTAGACAAAAGAGGGTCTCGCACTAAGTTGATGGTCCTACAGGCGTAGTTGATGTTTGTCTCGATGCGCTTCCCAGGGAACAGACCATAGAGCACAGAGTCCGACATCATGGAGCTGCTTGGCTCCATTATTATGCATTATTATTTGACGAATCCTTGTGTATGGTTACAAGTTTTTGTCAAAGAAGAGTGTAACAATTACATGCCTCAATTATGTGTGTGCTTTAAAGTAATGTGGATAACTATATTTTAATGTGCTTTTGATAAATATTACGTACTTCTTTATTGAAATTAACATTATGCATCTCGAGAAGGCACAAAGTTGTTAATTGGAAGCAAACTGCAATTTCTAAAATGAGATCCACTGCCTATAAAGTAAAATGAATACAAATAGGTTAGAGATAAGTGCTCAACTTCATTTTCTGAATAGCTGATATTTCCTGCTGGGAAAGAACAATTGGGAAAAATGGCTGACTGATATTTTTGATGCTGAAAGGAAAGCTGTGACGTGCTAAAGCTAGTTCTTAAAGTGCTCTTTATTGAAACTCCTGCAGCTTTGGCCACTAGAGATTTGAGGTGTTGAGAGTTATGAATTTATGTCTGGATAAGAGCCGATTTTAGTAATGCAAAAGCAAGCTTCAGTGCACGGCCATTGCTTTCCTGTGATGCAAATTAGTGTAGCATCAAACAAAAAAGTGACTTTAAAGGGTTAGTCATTTCAAAACTTTCTATGTGGGAAGCATTTCTCTTGGGCATCCATACCATCAGGAAGTGAACTTGCTTTGAATAAGTGCTTTCTATCATGAGTAATCACCATTCTGCAAAATGAATAAAGCAGACAGTCTCTCTGGGCTGCAATCCATTATGGTAATGAAACCCTTTTGATGAATAAGGAGAAGTATTTTGAAGGGATGCACTTGGTATACAAGTACCCTTTTTTAAGTGCCTTTGATCTTTCCAGGCTGACACATCCTCTTAAGTGATCTGGTTACAATGGTGAATGACTTTATATAATTGAGTTGTTGAATTTTAGCATATCCTCAGATATGAGCCTGTATGAGTTGGCAACTATTGAGGTGGAGCTTGACTTTATTTCTTTAAACGTTTTCACCCTTGATGAAGCGTTAGATTCTCTACATGATTATAGGAGTACTGCATCAGACCCTCTGAAATGTGATTAACTTTTACTGTCCTTTGGATAATTAGTGATGGACAATAAATGTAAGCCTAGTCCGTGATGCCCATAACTGTACGTAAAAATAACTTCAAAGCACATGCTCTGTGGATTGTAAAATACATACCTGTCTACAGGATTTCTGCCATTTGCTGCTGTCCTTAAACTAAGTAATTTGAAGTGGACCATCTTTCCTGTTTTGAAAATTTTCCATGCTTATACTCGAGTGAAATCACAAGTGAAATACGCTACTCTGGTTTTTTTCATGTATTCTACTATTAATCAACATGATTCATGATTCAACCACAATCCTACTGATGCAGCACTTTTCTTGTAAAATAATTCTCCAGACTAAATGGTATGATAAATTGTTGGCATCATTGCTGAAAGCAATATTTTGAACTGTTTTTGAAAAATGTCCAAGCCTATTAGTCATCGAACTTTTGACGGTCTTATCCTGGACGATTCTGTCAATGATTAGGTTCCCTGTGTGCTTTTGAGAGGTTTTAATGCTGGAATGATTTGGAGTCAGCTGTAACCCTTCCCCATCAATACATTTGGAAAATTAGTCTGTCATGTGATAGCATGAAATAGTGTAATAGTACAAATGTTGAGAGATGTTGTAGTCTAGCAAGCTATATATCCAGTGTTCTCTTTTTGTTAGATAACAAGGTGTAGAGCTGGATGAACACAGCAGGCCAAGCAGCATCAGAGGAGCAGGAATGCTTTCAGGTCTATGAATATGTTTATATTTGTTTAGTTCTAACAAAATAAATTAGACATAAAATAAGTATAAAGTAAGTGCTTTTTCTGAAGAAGGGTCCAGACCCAAAACATCAGCTTTCCTGCTCCTCTGATGCTGCTTGGCCTGCTGTGTTCATCCAGCTGTACACCTTGTTATCTCCGATAGTTGAGCAGTCCATTTCAGGATTTTTGCCTGAGCAGGTAGGTTAGTTATTTTGTATTTTGTCCTGTTTCCTTTTGACTGGCTTGCTGGCAAGCTGGCTTCCAACACCAGAAAAATCTTTTCTCTTTCTTAACATGTAATGCAAGAGAAACTAATGGTTCTTCTCAAAGCGCACTAGCCTTACAACTGAGGATGTTCAGGCCATTATCACTCACAGATGTTGAAGCTCAGTTTTAACCCCATGTCCCTGTGTATTCTTGTAAAGGGCAGACCCAAAACACGTTTCTCATCCAGAGTACTGTTTTCTCTCCCAATATTTTCACAGTTTTAAATAACTCCTAGGAGATTACAGTTCAGTTTGTAGTGTACATTCCCCTCTTAAATCTCTCCCATTGAAGTTTCTTTTGACACCTTGTCAGGTGTGACATTCCAGGGCGTATCTCCAGACAGCTACTGAATTTACAAACGCAGTCATTTTGGCTGCATCTACCCTCTTCTAAAAACACATATTGAACTTGTAATTCCGTATGTCCAATAATGATCCCGAGTTATGACCCATAGTTGTGACACTGCAGTCTTTTTCAGATAATCCTCTAAATTCTTTTCTTGGATGCCTTGATTGAACTGCCTCCACCACACTTTCACGTCGTGCATTCTTGATTCTAGGTGTTGCGTTTCTTTTTTTTTGACAGATACTTAAATTTGTGTTCTCCACTTCTTGATTCTTCCACAGATAGGAACATTTCTACCTATATCTACTCAGTCCAAACCCTGCATGATTTTAAATACCTCCATTAAATTTCCTCCCAAGCTTCTCCAAAAAGAAGTCTGAACTTCTTCTGAAGAAGGGTCTAGACCCGAAACGTCAGCCTTACTGCTCCTCTGATGCTGCTTGGCACGCTGTGTTCATCCAGCTCTATACCTTGTTATCTCAGATTCCCCAGCATCTGCAGTTTCTACTATCTCTGAACTTCTCCATTCTGTTTCTGAAATTGATGTTCCTCATTACTGGAAACATTTGCATAAGTCTTTTCTAAACACTCTAAGTAAATGCTTCCAAAAGTGTACTGCTTAGAAATGGGCTTAATATTCTAATTGAGGCTGAACCAGTGTTTTACACAGCTTTTAACATTGTATGTACTAGTGTAGAAGAGATAGTAGGAACTGCAGATGCTGGAGAATCTGAGATAACAAGGTGTAGAGCTGGATGAACACAGCAGGCCAAGCAGCATCAGAGGAGCAGGAAGGCTGACGTTTCGGGCCTAGACCTCAGATTCTCCAGCATCTGCAGTTCCTACTATCTCTTCTCCATTTACCATTTTTTAAAATTATTTGTTTTCCTGCAGAAAACTCTTTTCATACTCTGTCTCTGCTTCTCTTATTTGCTTTTACATCTCCTTTCTGAATCCTCCATATTTGGCCTTGTTTGATGTTGTATTACGTACCTGACATTTATCCAAGGTTATCCATTTTATTCCCTGTACGTTGTTACCGAGGGAACTCTGGAATTGTTCGCCTGCCTTTCCCTTTCATTAGAATATACTCAACTGATTCTGAAATTTCTCTTCTTTAAAGGCAGCCCATTGTTCAATTAGAGTCTTGCCAGCTAAGTGTTTGATTCCGTTTTCTCTGGGACAAATCTATTCTTACTCCCAATGAAGTTGGCTTCCCTTTTTAATTCTCTCTTTGGATTGTTCCTTTGTCCTTTTCCATAGCCAACCTAAACCTGAATAACAATGGTCATTGTCCCCTATATTGTCTTCTACTGACACTTGATCCACTTGGCCTAACTCATTCCCAAGTATTGGGTCCTGCAATGTCTCCTTTCTTGTTGGATAAGAAGAACGTAGGATGTAGGACAAAAATGGGCCATTCAGATTGAGCATCCTTAGATTGAGTCTGCTCTGCCTTTCGATGAAATCATGACTGATCCTGTTTCTCACTGTCCACTCACATGGAAGGCCATAGTACAGTACTATTTTGAAGAAAAGCAGGAGAGTTAACTTCTGTGTCTTGACTGATTATTTATCCCTCTTTCAACACCTTTGTAAAAAATTCATTCATGGTATGAGGGCATTGCTTGCAAGGCCAGCATTTATTGCCAATCCCAAATTGCTCAGAGGGCAGTTAAGAGTCAACCACGTTGCTGTGTGTGTTGAGTCACATGCCAGCTAGACCAGGTAAGGCTAGCAGATTTCCTTCCTTTTAAAGGATATTAGTGAACCAGATGGGTTTTTCCAATAATTGATAACAGATTCACAGTCATCATTAGACTCTTAATTCCAGATTTTCATTGAATTCAAATGCCACCATTTGCCGTGGTGGAATTCGAACCCAGGACCCTAGAACATTACCTAGGTCTCCAGATTAACAGTCCAGGGATAATACAGCTAGGCTATTGCTTCCACTGTAAAAAAAAAAAAAAAAAAAAATTCTAGTTGTTATCACATTGCTGTTTGTGGGAGTTTGCTACATGCATTTTGGCTGCATCATTTCGCGCATTCTAATCGTGACTACGCTTCAATGCACTTCATGGGCTGCAAAACACTTTGAGACACTGTGGTTGTGAGGAATGCTTTATAAATGCAAGCCTTTCTTGCTTAGCAATAGAGCTAGGCACTGACAGATGTGTCATAACCATGGTCCAGCTTCAGAAGTTAGTGCAGTAAAATAATATTTATCCTGTCTTTATAAAGTGGAAATGTGTCTCTATCCCCTTGCTAAGATATCTCCTTTGACCAGCTAAAGTATAAGCAGTAATAGGATGAATTTTTACTTACTGAAAAAGCACATTTCATTAAAACCAACTCAATTATCCATTGCAGTTTTAGACCTATTATTAATCATTCTGTTTTGTCATAACAAGGAATTCTGCAGAATTCATTCAGGAATATGAAAGTAGTTCTGCTGAATATTCATTGCTGTTGATTGAGGCTGTAATTCTGGTGGGCAGAATGCTTTTTAGACTGCTTAACTTATTTGTTGATAAGCAATTTTTTTGAGGCTTGTAAGGTAAAAGCATATCTGAGCTTTCAGTTGAATCAGTAATTTAGATCTGTCTGTTGATGACTTAGCAGTTTGTGGTTGTAGTTTTCTTTGTATGAAGCCTGTGGGAATGAGTTAGATGTCCATGTGGAATATGATGCATACGGTTTGATGAGTTGCATTTTGATATAAGATGTCGGAAATGGGAGTAGAAATAGATCATTTAAACCTATTGAGCTTGCTTTGCTAATCAAAAGGTTCATGGCTGATCATCTATCTCCATATCCCTTGAATGTCGTGAATATCCAGAAATCTGTCTTGAATTTGTTTAATGATTGACCCTCCACAGCCCTCCGAGGAAAAGAATTCTAAAGATTGACCGCCTTCTAAGTGAAGACATTCCTGCTCATATCTGTCTGAAATGGTCCACTCCTTATTCTGAATGTGTATGTCCATTCAAGATTCTCAGGCCAGGGGAAACATTCTATTCATATTCACTCTGTCATACTGTGTAATTTTTAAGTTTCACAGAGATCATCTCTCATTCTTAGAAACTGCAGCTTTCGGAGCCTCAGTCCTCCTTCAGTTGTTAGTGAGAGAGATACTATCAGACACACAGTTTATGAGTAAAAGATCGAACGTTCACGCCGTTGATGAGCATGTTCTAAACAAACCTAAGATGCTGTTAAATCTTTAATCAGTTAGAAGGTTTTAAGTGATTAATATGTATATATAAATCCACGAATTCTTTTCAAGCCATGGTCCTGAGAGAACTAAAGGTTTAATCAGTGTAAAGAAGTGGTGACATTTTAGGTCAGACAATGCATGTTAGGTGTGAGACCTTGTTTAGAATCTGTTTTAGTTTGGAGTCAGATTGGTTTTATTTCTAAAGTAGGAATTTATGAAATGCCATATTGACGGTCTATAAATTGTGTGCTTTTTGAACAAAACAGAATGTATCTGCAAATACACATTCACCCTTTAGATTCTCGTGTGAGTGTGTGTGTGAGAGAGAGAAAACCTGTTGGACTATAACCTGGTGTCATGTGATTTCTAACCTTGTCCACCCCAGTCCAACACTGGCACCTCCACATTACAGAAACTGTAGAGTAAACTTGACCAACCTTTCCACAAGGCAGGAGAAGGGGCTACAATTCATTTTCCTCTGGGTGAGTGTTTGTTGGAGGTGGATCTGGAAGTGCTGAAATTTACTAACAGGATCTTTACCTTTTCATTAAAACTCAAATTTCCCGCTTTTTAGCTGGCAAGTTTACAGGTTGGTTGGCTGCTAGGCAGCAGTAGAAGGGTACAAACGGGACCTAGCAATGTGAAAACATTAGTGGAGTGTATTCAACTAGCAGTGGAGGGTTAGCTGATCAAGGCAGTCTTTGCTTGAGGGATTCCCTACTCCTGAACTGTTAACAGTGTTGAATCTGGTTGGTTATTTCCAGTTCCTTTTAACTGGGGTTTCCTGAACTAGAGGCGTGTAGATTTTGCTCTGCATGTATTAGGAATTCTAATAAATAACTTTTCAGTATTTCTGGAAGTAGAGTTTTTTGAAAACAGTATCAGAGCATGAGTTCCTGGGATGTTTATGGGAATTTTGTTTGGATTGGGAGAGTTTTATGAATGCACAGAGTAAACATTGTAGGGTGTTAGCCAGGTTTTAGTTAGAAGCACTTTTGTTTTGCTTTGGAGAAACATCTATAGCTTCGAAAGCTTTTGGCTTCAATTTGCAGATATCCTGATTTGAGGTTAGATGTGTGAGATGGTTTTCTTGGAGCAAGGAGTTAATTCAGAAAAGTGAGAAATAGGTTATCTCAGTGAAAGGTTTTAGTTTGAAAGTCCAGTCCAGAAGTTGGTTAGGACCCTGAGGGGGTTATTTGAAACTAAGCAAGTCTAAGCTCTGTTGTGTGAATACTCCAAACAAGAGACTATCAGATACTCAAGATGGGGAATTGAAAGTATCAGTTCAGTCAAATCTATAGATGTGATAGAGAATGGAATTCTTTCTGATGCTCGAACAATGTAAAATGTGTTGTTAGAATATCGTAGTTTTACTGTTTCAAAATCTTTCAAATTGTGTTATGTATAAATAATTTGGTTTGTTTCATTTTATCATTTTTTTTATTTTTAAAGCATTGCACGCTAGTTTCAGTGTAAGACCATCTACATTTAAAAGTACGATCTATATGACCCTCTCCTATGAATCCCCTGATGCTGCCCAATTCTGTCATTTGCCTGAGCCAAAAGAACTTGTCACTGTGTCTTAACACTTGGAACGCTGTTGGAAAATGCAACTTGTTGCTCCTGATGTCCAGAAAGAGTTTGCTCAACTTCTTGCATGATTCTCCCAGATTTCTCACTGTAGCCCATATCATTCAGGACCCTATAACATTTGGTCATTGCTGTTTTGTGCAATAGTGTGTAAAAAAAAAAAAAAAAAATGTAATGGACATTTGGGAAATAACAACATCAAAATATTTCAAATAATTTATTATTTTTGGTAGGTTAACCGTTTATAATTTTATGGAAATTTAATTTCTTTCTGAACCGGGTAAAAAATGTCTGTAAATGGGTGAACATAAGAACATAAGAATTAGGAGCAGGAGTAGGCCATCTGGCCCCTCGAGCCTGCCCTGCCATTTAATAAGATCATAGCTGATCTTTTCGGGACTCAGCTCCACTTACCCGCCCACTCACCATAACCCTTAATTCCTTTACTGTTCAAAAATTTATCTAGCCTTGCCTTAAAAACATTCAGCGAGGTAGCTTCAACCGCTTCGCTGGGCAGGGAATTCCACAGATTCACAACCCTTTGGGTGAAGAAGCTCCTCCTGACCTCAGTCCTACATCTGCTTCCTTCTATTTTGAGGCGATGCCCTCTAGTCCTAGTTTCACCTGCTAGCGGAAACTACCTCCCTGCCTCCACCTTATCTATTCCCTTCATAATCTTATATGTTTCTATAAGATCTCCCCTCATTCTTCTGAATTCCAATGAGTATAATCCCAGTCTACTCAGTCTCTCCTCATAATCCAACCCTCTCAACTCTGGAATCAACCAAGTGAATCTCCTCTGCACCCCCTCCAGTGCTAGTATATCCCTTCTCAAGTAAGGAGACCAAAACTGCACACAGTACTCCAGGTGTGGCCTCACCAGGACCCTATACAGCTACAGCATAGCCTCTCTGTTTTTAAACTCCATCCCTCGAGCAATGACAGACAAAATTCCATTTGTCTTTTTAATTACTTGCTGCACCTGCAATCCTACTTTTAGCGATTCATGCACAAGGACACCCAAGTCCCCCTGCACAGCAGCATGCAGCAATTTTTTACCATTTAAAACGTAGTCCATTTTGCTGTTATTCCTACCAAAAAATATGACCTCACACTTATCAACATTGTACTCCATCTGCCAGACCTTTGCCCACTCACTTAGACTATCTATATCCCTCTGCAGACTTTCAGTGTCTTCTGCACACTTTGCTCTACCACTCACCTTAGTGTCATCTGCAAATTTTGACATACCACACTTAGTCCCCAACTCCAAATCATCTATGTAAATTGTAAACAATTGCGGTCCCAACACTGATCCCTGAGGCACACCACTAGCCTCTGACCGCCAACCAGAAAAACACCCATTTACCCCTACTCTTTGCTTTCTACTGGTCAACCAATCCTCTATCCATGCCAATACATTACCTGTAATACCGTGCAACTTTATCTTATGTAGCAGCCTTTGGTGTGGCACCTTGTCAAATGCCTTCTGGAAATTCAGATACACCACATCCACAGGTTCCCCATTGTCCACCATGCAAGTAATGTCCTCAAAGAATTCCACCAAATTAATTAAACATGACCTACCCTTCATGAACCCATGCTGGGCGTTCCCAATGGGACAATTTATATCCAGATGTCTTGCTATTTCTTCCTTAACGATAGATTCAAGCATTTTCCCCACTACCGAAGTTAAGCTAACTGGCCTATAGTTACCTGCTTTTTGTCTACTTCCTTTTTTAAACAGTGGCGTCACATTGGTGGTTTTGCAATCTGTGGGAACCACCCCAGAGTCCAGTGAATTTTGGTAAATAATTACTAGTGCATTTGCTATTTCCCCCATCACCTCTTTTAGTACCCTGGGATGCATTTCATCAGGGCCAGGAGACTTGTCTACCTTTTGCCCCAATAGCTTGCCCAGCACTGCCTCCTTAGTGATAATGATCATTCTGAATTAACAAACTGACTTCATTCTGTAACCAAGACTCTTTCTGACCGTATTGAAAATCTGCATAGAGCATTTGAAGTTAGTTCAGCAGTAAAAGACTTTTAAAGGGAGCCTGGAAATCTGTTCAGTTGAATGTGTTGAGTAAGTGTCAGGGTCCTATTCCAGATTTTTGCAGAAACTTTTTGTTGGCAGTAGACCAAGACAGCAGAACTGGAACCTACTGGACAATCATGTTATTGTCCTCGTGCTTCATAGATTAATTCTTTTATTTTTTTTTGTCCTTTGGCTTCTGACCAAATATATCTTAAGGGGCAGAGGTTGGAGGCTAGTTCAGAATAATTGAAGTAATTACGCTTTTTCTAATTTTGTCAATGGTTTGGCTGCTCGCATACAATTTAAAAGCTCAGAATGAGTCTCTTTGGGGTCCTTCCTTGTACGTTCTTGTGGCTGGTCATGGTGAGTTGTAGTTGTTGCTATCTCACTTTGAATCTGGGTTATTGTGTTTCTCCCTTACAAAGAAAAATATTTTGGTATTTTATTTGTGCACACATCTAGACATAAATTGATTTTTGAACCTTTTGCCTTTGACAGGTTATATAGCTCGAATATGCTGTAAATAATTTAATATTTTAAAGTATTGACCATTATTTATAAAAGCCTTATGTGGACAGCATCTGCTGTGACTTGAATTCAGAATGTATCATATTGGTTGCATTCCAGAGATGGTGTATTTTTAAACACTAGCTGTGCAAGTATCAAATTGATCCACCTGAAATGAAATTGCTTCAAAATTTGAAGCTTCAAAATTCCTGAGGTGAATTGTTTGAGTGCAAGTCTACTTAGCTGATGCACTTACTAATTTGTAAAACAATCATAAATGCTGCAATCCTATTTTATGGTTGAAGTTTAGTACAGCCCCTGGTGCTTGTTCTTATTGCACGTAAGTGTATTATTGTCAGTACTGTGACTATGTTTGTACAAAATATTCAATGTTTTTCTTATTCAGTCATGGAACATGGGTATCTCTGGCTGGCCAACATTTATTGCCCATCCCTAGTTGCCTTTGAGAAAGTGTTGGCGAGCTGCCTTCTTGAACCGCTGCAGTCCACTTGCTGTAAGTTGACTCTCCATGCTCTCCAAGGGAATTCCAAGATTTTGAACCAGCGACAGTGAAGAAATGCTAATATATTTCCAAGTCAGAATGGTGAGTTGCTTGGAGGGGAACATGCAAGTTGTGGTGTTTCCACATATCTGCTGTCCTTGTTCTTCCAGATGGAAGTGTGGCTTTGGAAAGTGCTGTCTAAGGATCTTTGGTGAATTTCTGCAGTGCATCTTGTACACACTGCTACTACTGAGCTTTAGTGGTATAGGGAGTGGATGCTTGTAGATGTAGAGCCAGTCAAATGGGCTGCTTCATCCTGGATGGTGTCAAGCTTCTCGAGTGTTGTTGGGGCTGCACTCATCCAGGCAAGTGGGAAATATTCCACATTACACTTGTGACTCGTGCCTTGTATGTGGCGGACAGGCTTTGGGGAGTCAGGTAGTGAGAACTTACCTCAGTTTTCCTAGCCTTTGACCTGCTCTTGTAGCCACTGTGTTGAAAGGGTGTGTCCAGTTGAGTTTTTGGTCAATGGTAAGCCCCAGGATGATGATTTTGGGGGATTCAGCGTTAGTAACACTATTGAATGTCAAGGGGTAGTGGTTAGATTATCTCTTACCAGGTCATTATCCAGCAATTGTGTGGCACGAATATTACTAGCCACTTGTCAGCCAACACCTCGATATTGTCCAGATATTGTGTTTGAATATGGACTGCTTCAGCATTTGCCAAGTCACAAATGGCTGAACATTGTGCAATCATCAGTGAGCATCCTCATTTCTGACCTTATGAGGGACGGAAGGTTGTTGAAGCAGCTGAAGATTGTTGAGCCTAGGACACTACCCTGAGGAGCTCCTGCAGAGGTGTCATGGAGCTGAGATGACTAACCTCTGACAACCACAGCTATCTTCCTATGTGGCAGGTATGACTCCGACCAGCAGGGAGTTTGCCCTCTGATACCCATTGATTCCAGTTTTGCTAGGGTTCTTGATGCCACACTCAGTTGAATGTAGCCTTGATGTCAAGGGCTGTCACTCTCACCTCACCTCTGGAATTCAACTATTTTGTCCATGTTTGAATCAAGGTTGTAATGAGGTCAGGAGCTGGATGCCCTTGGCAGAACCCAAACTGGGCATCACTGAGCAGGTGTTGTTTGATAGCACTGTCGATGACACCTTCCATCAATTTTTACTGATCAAGAGTAGGTTGATAGGGAGGTAATTGGTTGGGTTGGATTTGTCCTGCTTTTTGTGTACAGGACATATCTGGGTAATTTTCCACATTGTCAGGTAAAGGTATTGTAACTGTACAGGAAGAACTTGACTAGGGGAGTGGCAAGTTCTGCAGCACAAGTCTTCAGTACTGTTGCCAAAACGTTGTCAGGACCCATTGCCTTTGCGGTATCCATTGCCTCTAATCGTTTCTTTAAATCACATTATGTAAATTGAATTGGCTGAAGACTGGTATCTGTGATGTTAGGGACCATTGGAAGAGGCCAGTTTGGCTCATCCATTCAGAACATCTGGCTGAAGATTATTGTGAATGCTTCAGCTTTATCTTTTGCACTAATGTTCTGGGCTCTTCCATCATTAAATAAAGATGGAGATATTTGGGAAGTCTCCTCCACTAGTGAGTTGTTTAATTGTCCATCACCATTCACAAATGGATGTGGCAGGACTGCAGACCTTAGGTTTGATCTGTTGTTTGTGGGATTGCTTAGCTCTGACTACCACTCCTTGTTTATGCTATATGGCACACAAATAATCCTGTTTAGTAGCTTCATCAGGTGGACATCTCATTTTTAGGTATGTTCTCCTGCATTCTCCATTGAACCAGAATTGATCCCCTGGTTTGACGGTATTTGTTCACTGGGGGATATGTTGGACCATGAGGTTGCAGTTTGTGTTGGAGTATTGCTGCTGACAGCGCCTGATGGATGCCCAGTCTTGAGTTGCTAGATCTGTTTGAAATCTCTCTCATTTAGCATAGTGATAGTACCACACAACATGATGGAGGGTATTTTCAATGTGAAGGTGTGACTTCGTCTCTGCAAGGGCTTTTCAGTGGTCACTCTTACCAAGACTGTCATAGACGGATGCACCTGCAGTTGGCAGATTGGTCAGCACGAGGTCAAATATGTTTTTCCCCCTTGGTTCCCTCACCACCTGTCACAGATGCAGTCTGGCAGCTATCTTCTTTAGGACCCAACCAGCTCAGTCAGTAGTACTGCTCCTGAGCCCTTCTTGGTGGTGGACATTGAAATCTCCCACCCAGAGTACATTTTGCACCCTTGCCACTCTCAGTGCATCTTCCAACCGTTGTTCAACCTGAGGTGATTCAGTAGTCGAGGGAGAATGGTATGCGGTAATCAACCAGAGATTTCGTTACCATTTTTCATCCTGAAGCCAGGAGAGTTCGTGGGGTCTGGAGTCAATGTTGAGGATTCCCAGGGCAACTCTCTCCTGACTATATAGCACCATGCTGCCGTCTCAGCTGTGTCTGTCCTGCCAGGAGGACAGGACATATCCAGGGATGGTGGTGTCTGGGACATTGTTTATAAGTAACGATTCTGCGCATATATTGGGCTGTTGCTTGACTAGTCCATGAGACAGTGCTCCCAATTTTGTCAGTAGCCTCCGGATGTTAGTAAGGAGGACCTTACAGGGTTGACAGGGCTCTTTCTGTAGTCCTGACTGGTGCTATTGAACTGTGTTTCCCTGATATTAGCAATTTATACTTCACTGCCCTAACACAGGCCACGATCTGCTGGTCCGTTGCCTATAAAAACATTGTTCTCACTTAGTCAGAACACATTGGCTCCATGGTGTTTGCTTCTGCTTTCACCGATTCACGAAAAATCCAAGGTTGCATACAACTCTCATTGTGCTCCAGTAAACATGATTTTTAGAACTGAAGCTATCTCTTTGACACAAAAACAGAAATTTCTGGAGAAGGGTCACTGGATCTGAAACACTGACTCTGCTCTCTACAGACGTTGCTGAGCTTTCCTGGCAATTTCTGTTTTTGTTTCAGATTTCCAGTATCCGCAGTTCTTTGTTTTATTTTAACCATCTCTTTGCCTAGGTTCCATGATTTAAAACAGTATCTTTTATTTTCATCTGCCATCCAAAGATAAAATAAGCACTCTAAGTGCAGTATCTTATTTATTTTTCATTCCATCCCTTGGGCATGTACTTGCCTCATTGTCTGCTGACGTGTCACCATGAGGTATTTGTCTTGGCAGTTTTTTGTTAATGATTGTTTGACATTGCCTTCCACTTTAAGGGATTAGTTCAATAGATTAGGTCCCGAATTGAACTCGCCCAAAATGGGAAATGAGCCATGTGTTAGAGGTTTGTTGAAGTCATGGTAAATGAATGGCAGATTCAGTTTAGCATTAGGTGCTTTCTGCTGCTACTCCTTGTAGGTATTTCCACTCTACATCTGCTTTCACGGTATGTCAGACTCCATCATCTAACTATGCCGAGGTCAACCCAACTTTCTGCTGCCCTTGACT
Organism: Rhincodon typus; assembly: GCF_021869965.1. Classification (NCBI taxonomy): domain Eukaryota; kingdom Metazoa; phylum Chordata; class Chondrichthyes; order Orectolobiformes; family Rhincodontidae; genus Rhincodon; species Rhincodon typus. Next base: position 64,665,172 of record NC_063341.1, on the reverse strand, counting down.
TTGCCCTATCTCTATCTTTTTTAGCTGGTGATCAAATGGCTTAAATAGTGATGTATTTTCTTTCCTGGATGCCTCTTTTTAGAGATCATTTTGGTCTTGTAATTTCATTTATCGTACGGTTTGCATATGAAGTTTTGAGCACAGATCTTATCATCCATGTTTCAAAGTCATCTTTTCTTCCACAGACCTTTACTTATTGTTTAGATTTGAGGTATAGAGGAGAGTGGATAAAATGTAGCATCTGATGAGTTTTTTCTTGTTAATACATCCTTCGTAAAATTGCTTCTGCTATCTTTATTGTTAGTATGTGGTTTCAGACTAGTAACTTTTATAAAGGAAACAAAATTTGAAATCCTCAGTAATAAGGAAGTAAAACCAGATTCAATGCCTTTGAAATAAACAAGTTTTTTTTTGTTGTTCACTAGTCAATAAAGCAATCCACCAATGCAATAAAGTTTGTTGGATCTGGATGTTAGAGTAAAAGAAGTAACTATAACTTACCAAATAAAGTGAAGTCAAAAACACCGTAAACTGCACATTTTGTGGCAGACACAGCCAAGATAGCAACTCAAGGTATTGAGGGTAATGGGCATGGTTTGAAGGTTAATAAACAGATAGAAGCCAGAATGTTGGGGTTAATGAGTCTTTTTCAGTTTGGAAAGACATAACTAGTGGACTGCCCAAGGATCAGTCTGAGGGCTTCAATATTTACTGTCTAATACGATTTGGAAGGTGCAAATTGTAACATAGTAAAATTTGCTGATGAAACAATAATATAGGTGGGAGAGCATATTGTGATGAAAGCATAAGCATTTTACAAGGGAAAATAGACAAGTTGAATGAGTGGACAAACACCTGGCAGATGGGAGTTTAATGTAGGTTGGTAGGAAAAAACAAAAGACAGATTGTTACTTAAATGAAGAGAGACTCAAAAAATGTGCAGCCTGGTAGGATCTGCATGTCGACCGTAAAGCACAAAAAGTAATTAGGATGGCAAATGGAATTTTGACCTTTATTGCTAGGGCATTCAAGTTTAAAAATAGAAAGCCTTGTAACAAGACTACAGGGTGTTAGTGAGGCTGCACCTGAAGTACTGCATACAGTTTTGGTCCCTGTATTTGAGGGAAAAAAATATGTTGAGATAGCACAAAAGAGATTCACCAGGCTGATTCCTGGATTGAAGAATGGCTAAACAGGGTTGAGGTCGGAAATCACATGACACCAGGTTATGGTCCAACAGGTTTATTTGAAAACACAAGCTTTCGGAGCCTTGCTCCTACTTCAGGTGTAAGTGCTCAAATAAACCTGTTGGACCATAACCTGGTGTTATGTGATTTCTGACCTTGTCCACCCCAGCCCAACACCAGCACCTCCACATCATATATAGGGTTAGACCTTTATTTGTTAGAAGAATGTGGGTTGATCTTGTTAAAGTGTATGAGATTGAGCTCACTCAGACAGCTTTGATATTGGGAAGTTGTTTTCACCAGTGGGAGATCTCAGACTAATGGACATAATTACTGAATAAAGGGATAATAATTTAAAACTGAGCTTTTGAAGTAATTTCTTCTGAGTTCTTTACCCTTGAAAATTGTCACCGCTAGATCATTGAAAGTACTTAAAGAGGAGGTAGGTAGATTTTTGAAATATTGAATGGACGACTATGAGGAACTGGCATGCAAGAAGAATTGAGGCCTTGGGCAGAACAGCCATGATCTTATTGAATGGCAGGGTAGGCTTAGGGAATGTATATTCTAAGACAGACCTCATGAATTTTCTCAGTAACCTACTCAGCCAAAATGTAAGTCACAGAAAAATCTTTCAAATCCTGACTTTTTTGCAAGGGATTTCAGCTCGTCTCCTTGAATGAAAAAGCCTGAGAGATCCTGTAAAAGCAACTCAGCCTGGAAACCCTCATATGTCTCCTGCCTTTAATGAGTTGTCAGGCAACTGGACTTCAGCTCAAATTGCTCCAATGACAGCTCACTTTCCAGTTGCCCAGTTGGTGGTGGAGTAGGGCTTTTGAGCCTGGGGCTCGTCCACTCCATCTGCTTTTCTTTTTGTTTCTTTTCTTTTTTTCTCTTTTTGTTTAAAAACTTTATTCTACCTAACCCTTGTTGAAGGGCTGTTTGATTGGGTTTGATTTATTGTAGTCACATATACCTAAGTACAGTGAAAAGCTTTGTTTTGCAAGCAGTACAGGCAGATCATTGCAAATACGGATGTACAGATCATAGGGCGCTTAGAGAGAGCAAGGGATACAAGTTACGACTGCACAGGAGGTACACAAAACAAGATCACCATTAGCAAGATCAACATTATTTAAAGTTAGAGAGATCCATTCAGCAGTCTAATAATGGCAGGTCATGGTGACGGCATTGGTGATGGTGAGTGGACCCAGCATGCCCCATGGCACAGCACTTAACACGAAAGACTGTAAAGTTGAACACTACTTTTTCTTTCCTTTATTTATTTATCTTCCTGCCTTTAATTTTTATTGTTTGATTTATTTTTCTGTGTTTTAAGATGGTGCCAGAGAGTGGCGATACTATACAACACTTTTGTCACATGTATTTAGTTACAAAATACATTGAATAAATAAATCAAATCAAATCAAATGATACTCTTCTGCTAAGACTTCATCTCATTGAGTTTACAAGACTGCCCACAGCAACTACTCGCCAGCACAATTCCAGACAACAGCTTCTCCCCAGCTGCCAACTTGACAGAACAGGTAGTTTCATTTCAGCTGCCCTGAGCAACCACTGCTCAAGGACTTCTCTAAGCCTCAGAATCCCAGCAGCATAGAGCTATCAAATGTTCTCCAGCTTTTTCTGTGCCTCAGCTGCATGGAGCTCAGGACAGGATTTCATTGCACTGAGTTGACCATCTTCACTTGTCCCAACTATATGTTAAATAGACTCATTTTTGCACACAGGTCACTGATGACCCAAGGAAATTCTGCACCATCTCCCCAGGTCCCATGACCATGCTGTTTTTGTACCATCTTCCCAAATACTGTCAGAGAATGCAGAAGTCAATTGTACGCGGCCTATTCTTCTACAACACTCGGTGCTTTTGCCATGGTGTGGAGGTGCGGGTGTTGGACTGGGGTGGGCAATGTCAGAAATCACATGACACCGGGTTATAGTCCTACAGGTTTGTTTGAAAACACAAACTTTCGAAGCCTCACGCCTTTTACCTGAACTCCTCCTCCTAACACCTGAAGGAGGAGTGAGGCATCAAAAGCTTGTGTTTTCAAATAAATCTGTTGGACTATAACCTGGTATCGTGTGATTTCTGACCTTGTGCTTTTGCTGTAGCCCCAGGCATGCTGGGAGTTGTAGTCCTTGGCCTTTCTCCTGAAAACAAACAGACCCACCTTTAAAATTCTGATTCCCCTCCCAAACACATCCTGAGTTTTTATGTGCCATCTTGTCTCGCTATTTTCCCTAAATAGGCACATTATTTACTTCAGTCTTAATTATTTCTTTCAATATTTTCCTTCTAATCATCTTTTTTTTTGTCTTTTTGGTCTGGCACTTTGAGTATTCTCCTCAATTTGAGACCTTGTGATGACTGAGCACTTGTGTTTTTGAATGGTTCAAAGCAAATCCTGAAAGTGCTTGCCGTTGATCTCTGTTTGCTTTGTAGGAAGTGACCCTTAGTTTTTAATTTTTGAATGTGAAGTGTAAAATTATTTTGAGTACACTCACCAGACTGAAGGCTTAATTAGAATTGATTTTGTGATGAATTAGGGAAAACATAAGGGGAAAGCAGTGTCAATCAAAAGTATTTTGAAAGGATTCAGTGGTCAAATATTATGACTGAAAGTTAGAATTGCTGAAAGTAATTTTCCTTGCTGTGTTTCTACACCCACTTAATACCATGTACTGACGCATATTTGTGTAAAATGAATTTTATTGAAATGCTTTCTTGTGGTTTCTGTTGCCATGACTTATAATAATCAAATGATTGAATTATATTATTTGAGATATATTAGTATTGCATTGCACTGATCTTTCTCATTGGGAACATTTAGTTATGTGAAAAAAACTAACGCAAGTCATACAATGTTGGTACAATGAAAAGTATATTTTTATCTTTCCCTTTCTTAAATACATATAATGGTGTCTTATTGCACTGACAAGAATTAAAAACTGAGGGGAAGAAAGTAAAGTAAATGCCAAACCTAATTGTAAAATTGCCAAATCGGACCTGAAATGTTAACTCTTGAGCTTTCTTTACAGATGCTGCCAGACCTCCTGAGCTTTTCCAGCAACTTATGGTTTTGTTCTTTTTAAATTTTATGGTTTTAAGATCATATAGTTGCAGTTTCCTGTTGCATAACATTAGAACAACTGGAAAATGATCGTCTACATGGTGTATCAGTAAAATACATGTCTGTTTGTCTTCCAGCAGGATCAAAAGTGGAAAATAAAAGTATAGATATAAATATTCTTGAGTAGATTTGTAGCTCGGGTTGTGGATGCTGTGGTTAGTTCGCTGACCGAGCTGGTTCCGCTTGCGGGAAAATACAATGCTTCATTGGAGGCTGCACTAACGATGTTACCTAGCAGGGTAATGAAACGTCTGCAAACTAATGAACCAGCTCGGCAAGGGAACCAACCACAGTATTGATATAAAGTCACAGAGATGTACAGCATGGGAACAGTTCCTTTGGTCCAACTCGTCCATGCTGACCAGATATCCTAAATAAATCTAGTCCCATCTGCCAGCATTTGTCCCATTTCCCTCTAAATGTTTCTTATTCATATACCCCTGCAGATGTCTTTTAAATGTTGTAATTGTACCAGCCTCCTGCACTTTCTCTGTCAGCTCATTTCATACACGCACCACCCTCTGCATGAAAAAGTTGTCCCTTGGGTCCCTTTTAAATCTTTCCCCTCTCACCTTCAATCTATGTTGTCTAGTTTTGGACTCCCCCACACCAGGGAAAAGATCGTTTCTGTTTCCCCTATTCATGCCCTTCATGATTTTATAAACTGTATAAGGTCAGCCCTCAGCCTCTGATGCTTCAGGGAAAATAGCCCCAGCCTATTCAGCCTCTACCTGGCAACATCTTTGTAAATCTCTTCTGAAACCTTTCTAGTTTCACAACATCCTTCCTGTAGCAGGGAGAACGGGATTGCACACAGTATGCCAAATGTGGCCTAACCAATGTCCTGCACAGCCACAACATGATCTCCTAACTCCTATACTCAATAATGTACCAAACGCATTCTTCAGTATCCTATCGACCTGCGATTCTGCTTTCAAGGAATTACGAGCCTGCACTGCAAGGTTTCTTTGTTCAGCAATGCTCCCCAGGACCTTACTATTAAGTGTATAAGTCCTGCCCTGATTTGCCTTACCAAAATGCAGCACCTCATATTTATCTAAATTAAACTCCACCTGCCACTTCTCGGCCCATTGGCCCTTTTAGAACAAAGAACAAAGAAAATTACAACACAGGAACAGGCCCTTCGGCCCTCCAAGCCTGCGCCGGTCCAGATGTTCTATCTAAACCTGTCACCTATTTTCCAAGGATCTGTATCCCTCTGCTCCCTGCCCATTCATTTATCTGTCTAGATACATCTTAAATGACGCCATCGTGCCCGCCTCTACCACCTCCGCTGGCAACGCGTTCCAGGCACCCACCACCCTCTGCGTAAAGAACTTTCCACGCATATCTCCCTTAAACTTTTCCCCTCTCACCTTGAAATTGTGACCCCCAGTAATTGAGTCCCCCACTCTGGGAAAAAGCTTCTTGCTATCCACCCTGTCTATACCTCTCATGATTTTGTAGACCTCAATCAGGTACCCCCTCAATCTCCGTCTTTCTAATGTAAATAATCCTAATCTACTCAACCTCTCTTCATAGCTAGCGCCCTCCATACCAGGCAACATCCTGGTGAACCTCCTCTGCACCCTATCCAAAGCATCCACATCCTTTTGGTAATGTGGCGATCAGAACTGTACACAGTACTCCAAATGTGGTCGAACCAAAGTCCTATACAACTGTAACATGACCTGCCAACTCTTGTATGCAATACCCCATCCGATGATTGAAAGCATGCCGTATGCCTTCTTGACCACTCTATCGACCTGCGTTGCCACCTTCAGGGTACATTGGACCTGAACACCCAGATCTTTCTCTGCATCAATTTTCCCCAGGGCTTTTCCATTTACCGTATAGTTCGCTCTTGAATTGGATCTGCCAAAATGCATCACCTCGCATTTGCCTGGATTGAACTCCATCTGCCATTTCTCCACCCAACTCTCCAATCTATCTATATTCTGCTGCATTCTCCGACAGTCCCCTTCACTATCTGCTACTCCACCAATCTTAGTGTCATCTGCAAACTTGCTAATCAGACCATCTATACCTTCTTCGAGATCATTTATGTATATCACTTTTGATCAAGGTCCTGTTGTACTCTGAGGTAATCTTCTTGGCTGTCCACTTCACCAGCAATTTTGGTGTCATCTGCAAACTTACTAACCATACCTCCTATGTTCACACCTGAATAGTGAAAAGGAGCGGACCCAGCACCGATCCTTGTGGCACACCAATGGTTACAGGCTTCCAGTCTGAGCAGCAATCCTTCACCACCACCCTCTGACATCTATCTTCGACCCAGTTCTTTATCTAAGTGGCTATTCTCCCTGCACTCCATTTGATCTCACCTTGCTAACCAGTCTACCATGCGGAACCTTGTCAAATGCCTTACTGAAGTCCATATAGATGATGTCCACTGCTTGACCCTCATTAGTCCTCTTTGTTACTTCTTCCAAAAACCCAATTAAGTTATTGAAACACAATATCATCTGGATAAATAGTTTTGCATTTTAATTCGCAAAGGAAGCCTGTGGAATTCCACAATGACACCTGGTGTTGCATAGTCATGACTGTTCAGTACGTCCTTGTTGATCAACTTTTGCTGCCCTGTATATTTTTGCTATGGTATTATTTCAATGTCCACGTGCTGTTTTGTGCATTGTGTACTGTAGCTCCATTGTAGTTTGTACATGCTATTGGATGAATCAAAGATTAACATTTTGTAAACCATCTGAGACTGAGGCCCCATAGAAATATGGAGCATGGAATGAGACCATTTGATCTGCTGTGTCTGCGCCAATTCCTCTTACAAGGAGCCATCTAGTTAGTCTCAATACCCATTGTATACTGCATGTTGTTTTTGTTTTTGAGGTAAGTATTCAGTTCCCTTTTGACAGTTTCTATTGAATTTACATTCATCACCCTTTCAGGTAATACATAATTACTCACTAGTTCCGTCCACCTTTCCCCTCTGGCTCTTTTAATTATATAAAGCTGTGTTCTCTGGTATGATACTTCAACCAGTCAAAACAATTTCCCTGTTTGCTGTATCCAAACAGTTCATAGCTTTGAGCACCTACAATTGGATTCTTTAGTCTCCTTCTCTGGAGAACAGTTCAATTACTGTAATCTCTACATTCCTGAAGCCCTTCATTGCTAGTATCATTTTAGTGCATCAGCTTGGTTTCTTGACATCCATCCTATGGTGTGCTGTGCAGAATTGGATACACTGCTTCACCTGAAGCGCAACTGTTTATAAAGCTTTAGCCTAATATCTCAGCTTTCGCACTCCATGGCTCATAAAACCAGCAATTGTGTATGTTTTTATTAAATGGTCTTATTAACTTGTTGAGACACTTCAAAGTTTTGTTTGTGAATTACCAGGTCTTTCTGTTCTTGCAACATCTTCTAAAGTTGTGTGTACCATTTAGTTTTTGTTAGCCACTCCTCATTTTTTTCTTTTCAAATTGTACCCCTCACATTTCTGTGCAGTAAATTTCTTCTTTTGGTAAAGATTTCATAAGTATATTTGTTTCTAATAAAGCGGAAATGGGTAGTAGTCCAGAAAAAATGGTTACACTTTAAAATCTTTTTTCCGTTTGGATCTAAATTGAGCTCGTCTTCTAATGCTGAAAGCAGGCTAATATTTGAGTGAGTTTATGTGGAAAATTAAATGATCCCAAGTTTGGCATTCACATTGGAGCCTGTAAAATAGATTGAAGTGGTAATCTGATTACTTTCTATTGTGAAAGAGGAACTTATGTCAGGCATTTTGCATATTTCACCCACTTACTTCACAAACCTGAAAGGGAACCTGTAAAGCACCTTTTAGCTAAATATGAGGAAGGAAAAAATATTTTGAATATTTCTTGGTATTTCTCTGGTTTCTGTAACTTGCTAGTGTTGCCAAATTATATGGTTTCTTTTAGCTTGGGGAACTGAATATTAATCTCGCCGGTGACTGTTATTCATTTTCCTAACTTTTATGGCAGAATTTCTTAAATCCTTTTTTTTTTGCTGTTCATAGTGTGGGGGAGAAAGTGTGTTCATGTAGTTCAAAATTAAATGTATTTTTAGTTGTTTTGAACTTTGTGCATAACTTGTATTGATGGTCTGCATTTTGTGTTATATTTGAGGAGGTAACAACTTTTTTTCTTGTGCTGCCATGATGTAGGTCACTGTATGGGGTATGACGAAAAGCCTAATTCATATTGTGCTAGTGTGCAGTACATTTATTGCCTAGTCCATTACGGAGTGCCTACAATATGGAGATATGATTGTTTACGGAACTAAGTGGAATATGTTTAAAAAATTGTTACAACATCCCTCAAGGTTGAAGTAGTGCGTCACTAATAATCAAGAACAATTATGGTTTGTCTGGAGTTCTGAGCAATGCATTAGAAAAATCTAAAAGCCTCGTGTAAAACTCTTTTTTAAATTCCATTTATTTCATCCAAAAAGAAAAACTTTAATTCTGTATAATCAAATTCTAATTAAAATTGTTAAATGGGAGCTCATTCACTGTCTGGTCAATCCTAGCTCAGTTATATATCTCTTCCTTCTAAAGTCCTCTTGAAAAGGCTGGTTGTGTGGTGCAGTAGAGAGCTTTGCAGTGTGTCCCTAAACTAAGTTGTATTTTTGAGACAGATATATGAAGAGGATATTGGTGTCTGTAGAGCTGAATCCCAGTGCAGCCCTTGGACACCAGCAGAAAAGTTAATGCTATGTGACACCATAGTGGAGTTCAGCAGTAAATAACTACAGCAAAGTCATATGGCAGCTAGGAACACAGATGAACATGAGGCATTTTCTTGAGTCACAAACAAGAGATTGCAGGTTTCCAATAGCAATCACATCGTATTTGGACTTCTACATAGGCCTGAGTACCACTTGATAGGCTGTATCATTTGTCAGACGTAATTTTAAGACAGGAACAATCAGGATTGAACTTTCTTATGAATTTCTATTTTCCTAAGCCTTTTCCAATGTTAATGTTCATTAAGTAATGTAATTGCCAAGATAAGCAGCAGATCTTTGTAACTGAATAGAGCTGGGTAGGAAACATTATTACCAGTCTTGACCTAGGTTTTCTCAGATGTGAAGGTAACACACCATTTTTATACCAATAGTTTAAGTTTTCTACCAATAGTGGTTCTACTCGTTTTGCAGCAAGGGAAATGACCACTTTGTAAAGATGGCTGTCATCAGCAGAGTGCCACTTCTCAGAACGTCTGCCTGGTTTTTGATGAACAAGTATATAAGGTGATCTAGCATGCTTCCTTGAGGAACTGCTGATGTTCTAAAGAAATGCCACTTGGAGAAGTCAACACAGTCATGAAGAAGCCACTAGTTAAGTATTGCTATACAGCACCTTTTTTAAAAAGAATTCACAGACGCTGGCTTTAATTTCTTATGGGCAGGTTGGTATAATCTATTTCATGCTGTAGAAATGTGAACGGCCATCACTTCAACTTTATTTGGGGTTCTGGAATTTGCTTCCGGTAGTTCTGGACTGTAGTTCCAATGTGGCCCCCTGCTGGCTGCTCAGAGCATGAATTCATAAATGAAAAGATGGGAATGGTAGAATTGGAATAAATTTACAGATCATGAGTTGACATTTTTGCATAATTTTTCAATGGGACAAAATTTCAAATTTGACTTTACATACAGTGTAATACATTGAATTTTCCTTCACTGTAGAGTGCGCCATACTAAGCTCTTTCAGTACACTGAAAATTCAAGTTTTATATATATAATGTACATTTGATGTTAAATCTTCTCTGGTGTATACAGCCTAAGGAATTTTATCATTTCTAGCCCCTTGATGTCCTCTGTAGGATGCTCCTTTGATGTTTTACAGTATCAACATTCACTTGAACATAAGAACTAGGTGCAGGAGTAGGCAATTCAGCCCTCAAGCCAACTCCACCATTGGATATGACCATAGCAGATCTCATCTCGGCCTCAATTCCACTTTTTGCCCACTCTCCATACCCTTTAACCCACTGCTAATTAAAAATCTGTCTATCTCCTCCTTAAATTTACCCGATGACCCAGCATCCACTACTCTCTGGGATAATGAATTTCACAGATTCATGACCATTTGAGAGAAATAATTTCTCCTATTTCTGTTTTAATTCTGTGATCCATTATCCTAAAATTATGACTTGTTGTTCTAGATTGCCCATATGAGGAA
>NC_063341.1:64640355-64654134 GCF_021869965.1 Rhincodon typus | reverse complement strand
TTTCCACATCAAGCAGATGTTCACCTGCACATCTGCCAATGTGGTATACTGCATCCGCTGTACCCGGTGTGGCTTCCTCTACATCGGGGAAACCAAGCGGAGACTCGGGGACCGCTTTGCAGAACACTTACGCTCGGTTCGCAACAAACAACTGCACCTCCCAGTCGCGAACCATTTCAACTCCCCCTCCCATTCCTCAGACGACATGTCCATCCTGGGCCTCCTGCAGTGCCACAACGATGCCACCCGAAGGTTGCAGGAACAGCAACTCATATTCCGCTTGGGAACCCTGCAGCCCAATGGTATCAATGTGGATTTCACAAGTTTCAAAATCTCCCCTCCCCCCACCGCATCCCAAAACCAGTCCAGCTCGTCCCTGCCTCCCTAACCTGTTCTTCCTCCCACCTATCCCCTCCTCCCACCTCAAGCCGCACCTCCATCTCCTACCGACCAACCTCATCCCGCCCCCTTGACCTGTCTGTCCTCCCTGGACTGACCTATCCCCTTCCTAACTCCCTACCTACACTCGCCTTTACTGGCTCCATCCCCGCCTCTTCGACCTGTTTGTTTCCTCTCCACCTATCCTCTCCTCTATCCCTCTTCTATCCGCCTCCCACTCTCTCCCTATTTATTTCAAAACCCCCTTCCCCTCCCCCTTTTCTGATGAAGGGTCTAGGCCCGAAACGTCAGCCTCTCTGCTCCTATGATGCTGCTTGGCCTGCTGTGTTCATCCAGCCCTGCACCTTGTTGTCTCGGATTCTCCAGCATCTGCAGTTCCTACTATCTCTGATTGCATTTGGACTAGTGTTTTTTTATCTTCCTCTCTTGCAGGACAAAATGAAGGGACATTAGCAATGCGAGAAGGAGAGGTGTTGTATGTTATTGAAGAAGATAAAGGAGATGGCTGGACAAGAACACGCAAACAGAATGGACAAGAAGGCTATGTGCCAACATCATATGTAGATATTACTCTAGAGAAAAACAGTAAAGGTGCAGTGACCTATATATAAATATAAGATGCTGAAATCTAGTTGTGCTGATGTGGAAATGTATTAATTTAAATGGCTAAAGGAATAGTGGAGAAACATTAAGAGTCAAATTCTTAAAATATGTTCCTATGCATAATCCTTTGTTCACTGTGTGAGCTGAACTTTGAAATTGAGATTTTATTCTTAAAGTTATCCTTTTGTGCAGGAATACAAACCCTGGATTATTCCATGTCATAGTATTTGGAAACAGTTTAACTCTCTAGTATTGTTAAATATCGCATTAATCCTTCCCAATATTCCTGATGCCTTAACTTTTGTGTATGTGTAAATATATATATAGGTGAGGGTTCTTGGTGTTTTATATTTTTTAATCCATCATTGAAACAAAGGTTTTTAGACTTTTTATTGGAATATAATTTTTTAGCTTTCAAAGTAGTAACTTAGATAAAAACCAATAGTCCATTTCTTTAGTTATAACCATTTAAGCAAAAAATGTAAGTGATTCACAATAAATAACTTCTGAGTACTGGTGGTGGGAGGGCACATTAAAGTGTTTCTTACATTCATGTTCAATTTTTAAAACAAAACTTAAACCGCATTTTGCCTAATAAATGCTTTGTTATTACTTGAGTATTATTTTGCCAATTATCAAGATGAAAATCTGACTTCAACAAATTTAGCTAAACACCTTTCAAAACCTGTATGCAAGTGTGATAATTTTGGTGTTGCGTAGTTAATGAGTTCTAACTTGTAAAGTTTCTCCTTTTACCTTTTGTTTCTTTTGTTTGTTCCAGCTGAATTTAGTAATGGTGCTTTCTTTCTTTTCCCCTCTGGACTGCAGGTTCCTGAATTGGTGTGTGGGTTCTTGAAACATTGGGCGAGGCATTGAAGGAGGTTGCATGCAGCTGTTTTCTGGGTGGGGAAAGGCACTGGTTGAAAGGTTGAGGCTGGTAGATGAGGAGGGAGGAGGAAACTGCATGTTTGATATTTATTTTGCTACTAACGCAATTAACACAATTCTAACTATAGTTCACATGGTGAATCAACAGTACAGTATTCCGTAGGTCTTAATGCCAAAGGTTCATCTGACCCGGGTGAAGTACATTCAACATGACTTTACCATCAGATAATTTTTTGAAAATATAGTGCTGTCTGCCTGTGCCATCCTACATGCTCGCCCTAACATGCTATTGCATGCTTTTGTAAATCACGCTAAATATTCACTTCAGAAATGTCTAGACTGTACTGTGGTTGACCTGTTTTGTTGTTGTGCAATCCCCACATTATCTAGCTTAACTCCTTCTCCAGTGTTTCACATTTGTAGTTCCATTCCATTTTTCATTTGTGCTGCTACCAGTACTGCATGGTAATAGTGTTGTGTTGATTACCAGTGTTGAGGAGGTCGGACAAACCTGTAGATGCAACTTTTCATTGTATATAGTTTATGAATTCTCCTCCCTCCTTGCTTTTGGCCCACATATTTCTTGTGTATTGGATTGATCATTGAAGTCTGAGTCAATGGAAACACACCTGAAAAACAGCATAGCTTCAGGAAAATAAGAATGACTCACTGTGAAGAGACACAACTGGGCATAAACTTTGAGAGATGTGTATCATGAACTCTGAGAAGACACACCAATCATTTATCACTATCTTACTATACAGCTGCTGCCTTAAATCAACTGTTTTAACAGAAGAGTGCCTAAATTTGCTGACTGCCATTGTTTCCAATAGTCTTTTTTGAAGCATACATTTGTGCAGGCTCATGGCAGCTCATCAATTTTGACTGACTTGTGTATTCTCTCGGTACTGCAGCTGCTGATGTAGTCATACCTAGTGTAAAAAAAATGTACCAGAGGAAGTGTGCAACTAAAATTTCTGTCAATATTTATATTGTTTTTAATACTAAAGGTTTGTAATTGTTAACAAGATTTATTTCAAATGAATGTTTTTCAATTAGAATTTTGTAATTTTTTCATTGTTTGACTTTTATGAATAACAAGTTCACAGCTGAATAGCTGTGCAGGTCCTCTAATTTGGTGTGGTCACACATCAAAATGTGTGAATATATTGACTCTTGTGGATATTGTATGTATGTAACCAAAACCATGTGCACTTTTATCCAGTTGAGCAGTAACGCGAGTGCGGATATTTTTTTCCTCCCAGAATACTTAAAGCTGCATCTGTTCAAACTTCATTCTTGTGTTGAAATCCAAACTATAATTTTATTTCAATGCTGTAATAAATGTACAATCTTCGATCAATTTCAAGCCCACCCCAACCTTGGAATTACCCATCAGAAATATTCCTCAAATTCAAAAAGATTTGATTGCTGAACCACTTGAAATTTCATCAAGTGGCGGAAGACACATCTTCTCATCAGTACCTTGAAACGAGCTAAGATATTTTATGACTCAAAGCCCTGTGCTGCAGAGGGGACCATTAGTGTTCATTTGAAAATTTGAAATTTTAGTAAAACAGAGCAAAGGTGTGATGGATTAGGCAAATAAGAAATGTTGCTTTGACTCAAATCTATTTGCTTCTATATCAGGTTCAGTTACCTGTTTAGAAATTACAAATGTGAAACTATCTTCAGTCTATATCCATTCTATTTGTTGCTGGAAACAGTATACATACTTTTACTTCCTGGTATAACATTTAATGATGTTTCCAGACCAAATTGCACATGCCAACTACATAAAACGTTGCCTGACTCTTATCTGCCATTTACAATGATCAACGTGGGTTCCACTGACACTGATAAATATGTGGAAACCTTCAATTGCAATAAAACTAAGACATTTTCTGTTAAACTATTCTTAATTCTGTACCACTGTGGTTCCTGGTAAGTGAATATAATTTCTGGCAGACTGATTGCAGAGTTAACAAACATACACTAATTACCTTTATATGTTCAGAAAAATTTGGATGAAATGATTTTTCTAAAAACAACTTGCTTCAAAAAATTCTGAAGTTTCCATGCTTCCTTGTATTCAAGTATGTGTATTTTTAAAGTGTTAGTTCACTATAAAATTGCAATATGGTGGCACATAACCTTTTCATTGTGCATTTCTGAAGTAAACCACTATTAAAATATTGGCAATGGTATGTTGAGTATTCTTCCAAGTAGGCACTAAGTAGATCTGACTTTTTACAGCAATTTAACTGTGAAAGTTGTAGAATGTAATAGAAAAGCTACTTTTTCCATAGCCGTAAATCTGCAGTTAGGTAAGTGAAACAGACCGTTATCCAGTATGTAATGTTGTAACGCTTTTGCTTTGTATGTAATTTTAGGTATGCTGCTTTTTGTGAGGAAATGTACAAATATAAGTAAAGAGGCAACAGATTGAAGGAGAGTTTTTCTCTTGCACATTACAATTTTTTTCAAATGTATTCAGTGTGAGAGGATCTAGTTAAAACTGTAACTGACAAGTTGTCAGACAAAGTAGAATGTAGAGCGAAAAGCAACCAAGGTTTTGAATTGATGATCCTTATGCACATGTTGATTTTAAAAACACTGTTGATATACTGTTTAAAATACTTTGTTGAGAACTGTTTAAATAAATTAATGTATTCCACACAGTTTTGTCATACTTAAGCATCTATTATATCAACTAATGTCTTGTTTTTCCTTTCTGTGCTTAAACCAGTTATGATAATATTCTTACAACCTTCTTGATAGAAGTTGCAGTTTTTGTATAAGAGGCTTGCTTTTGGAATTGTGTGTTCCTCATCTTTCGTGTAGGCCGAGTCAAATTTCCATAGAAGGATACTTGATTTCCAAGTCGTAAACAAAATATGAAAGAAGGGAGCAAGGGATAAACCAGCTAACTACAGGCCAATCAATTTACCTCAGTGATAGGAAGCTATTGGAAGCAACTCTGAGGGAGTGAATCTTTTGGAGAGGCAAGAATTAATCAAGAACAGTCAGCATGGTTTTGTTAAGGGGAATTCATGTCTAACCAAATTGATTGAATTTTTCAAAGAGATGACCAGGTGTGTAGATGAGGGCAGTGCTTTTGATGTAGTTTACTTGGACTTCATAAGGTCCCATGTGAGAGATTGATAGCAAAGGTAAGAGCCCTTGGGATCAAGGAATGTTGGCAGATTGGCTAAGTGGCAGGAAACAGAGGGTTTCTGAAGAACATTTCTGAAGAAGGGTCCAGACCCGAAATGTCAGCTTTCCTGCTCCTCTGATGCTGCCTGGCCTGCTGTGTTCGTCCAGCTCTACACCTTGTTATCTCAGGAAACAGAGGATGATGTATGAGGGGTGTTTTTCTGATTGAAAGTCTGTGACTAGTGGGGTATCACAGGGGTCAGTGATGGAACCCTTGCTGTTTGTGGTTTATGTAAATGATTTAGACTTGAATGTAGGAGGGTTGATCAGTAAGTTTGCAGATTATACAAGAATTGTAGAAAAATGGCCTTAGATTACATGAGGATATAGACAGGCTGGTTAGATGGGCTGATCAGTGACAAATGAAATCTATCCAGATAAGTGTGAGACGATAAAATACCTGATGAATAGTAGGACCCTGGGAAGTACCGAGGATCAGAGGCATCTAGGTGTGCACATGTACCCTTAAGGTAATGGGACAGGTAGATAAAGTGGTTAAGAAGGTGTATGGTATACATACCTTTCTTAGCTGAAGAATAGATTTTAAGAGCAGGGAGGCAACACTGGAACTGTAAACAGAAACTGTTGGTTAGGCCACAGCTACAGTACTCTGCAGCTCTGAAATTCACATTTTAGGAGGGATGTGATAGCACTGGAGAGGGTGCAGAGGAGTTTTATCAAGATTTTGCATGTGCTGGAAAATTTTAGTTATGAAGAGAGATTGGATAGACTGGGATTAACTCTGTGCTTTAATGACTCAGACTATTTTCCCTCCAATACCTTATTAAAAAGGCTGTTCATAGTGTTGTTTTGCATGAAAAGCTTCCTGATATTACTATCAGTTGACCTTTAGGCAATCTGAATCTGTTTTCCTTTCACCCCGCATGTAGTTTAGCTTGAAATAGTGTTGCATCCTTAAAAATAGGAAGAGGAATCTACTATCAAATTCTATTCAACTTTCCACTATCATAATAATGAAAGGCAACTTGTGATGTTTCATTTCTCAATATTTAAGTAGCTACACCACATAGACTATAGTGGTTCAAGAAGGTAGCTTATCACCATTTTCTCCAGGGCACTATATATACAATATAGTACAATAATACAATACAGCACAGAACAGGCCCTTCAGCCCACCGAGCCTGCGCTGATTCCTAATCCTTTTGTAGACCTACATATTGCCCATACACTGTTTCTGTTCCTCTGTTCACCTTCCATTCACATGTCTATACCTTAAACGTTGCTAACATACCTGCTTCCACCACCTCCACTGGCAGTGTGTTCCAGGCATTTACCACCCTTTGTCAAAAATTTTCCCCACACTTCCCCCTTTCACCTTGAACTTGTGCCCTCTTGCACCTTTTCACCCTGTGAAAAAGCCTCTGATTATCCACTCTACCTATGCCTCATGATTTTTTTTCCCCATAGAACCCCTACACTGGGGAAACAGGCCCTTCAGCCCACAACAATTCTCATAGCATCCCACCTAGACCCATCCCCCTATAACTCACCTAATCTACACATCCCTGAACACCACGGGCAATTTAGCATGGCCAATCCTCCTAGCCTGCACACCTTTGGACTGTGGGAGGAAACTGACGCAGACACGGGGAGAATGTGCAAACTCCACACACAGTTGCCCGAGGGTGGAATCGAACCCGGGTCCCTGGCATTGTGAGGTAGCAGTGCTAACCACTGAGCCACCATCTGTCGGGTTGCCCCTCAGCCTCTGTCTTTTCAGTGAAAATCGTCTTGAGTTTATTCAACCTTTCCTCATAACTAAAACCATCCAGACCAGGCAACATCCTGCTAAAACTGTTCTGCACCCTCTCCAAAGCACCCACGCCCTTCTGGTAGTGTGGCAACCAGAACTGTGCAATATTCCAAATGTGGCCTGACTAAAGTTTTATACAGCTATAACATAACTTGCCAACTTTTATATTTGCCCCGGCTGATAAAGGCAAGTGTGCTGTATGCCTTCTTGACCACCTTATCCACCTGTGTTGCCACTTTCAGGGATCTGAGGACCTGTGCGCCCAGATCCCTCTCTATGTCAGTGCTTCTAAGCATTATGGAATTTATTGTATAATTGGCACTTGAATTTGATCTTCCAAAATGCATTACCTTGCATTTATCTGGATTAAACTCCGTCTGCCATTTCTGTGCCCACATCTGCAATCTGTCTATATCCCGCTGTATCCTTTGACAATCCTCCTATCTGTAACTGTCCCAATTTTGGTGTCATTCACAAACTTACTAATCAGGCCACCTATGTTTTCATCTAGATCATATATTACAAACAAAGGTCCCAGCACTGATCCCTGTGGAACACCAGTAGTTACTGATACCCGTTCCGAAAAACACCCTTGCACTGCTACTCTCTGTCTTCCATAACCAAGCCCATTTTGTATCCATCTAGCCAGCTCACCCTGGATTCCATGAAACTCTTATCTTTTGTACCAGCCTATGAGGTACTTTATCAAATGCCTTACTAAAATCCATGTAGACAATATCCACTGCCCTTCCCTCATCAATCATTCTTGTCACCTCCTCAAAAAAACTCAATTAAGTTGGTGAGACATGACCTTCCCTGCACAATCCCAAGCAGCTGTCATTAACAAGTCCATTTGCTTCCAATTGTGAATAAATCCTGTCTCTCAGTATCTTTAACTGCTTCCGCACCACTGAAGAAGGGTCACCGGAACCGAAACGTTAACTCTGATTTTTTTTTTACTCCACAGATGCTGCCAGACCTGCTGAGCTTTTCCAGCAACTTCCGCACCACTGGTGTCAGGCTCACTGGCATGCAAGTATCTGGATTGTCTCTGATTCACTTCTTAAACAAAGGAACAGCATTGGCCATTTACCAGTCGTCTGGAACCTCATCTGAGGCCAAAAAGGATGCAAAGATATCTGTTAAGGCCCTAGCTATTCCTCCCTTGCCTCCCACCGTATCTTAGGATAGATCCTGCCTGACTCTGGGGAATTGTATACGTTGTTAGATTTCAAGAGACCCAACAGTTACTCCTTCATTATGTTGACCTGCCTGAGAGTATTCACCCACCTTTCCCTAACCTCAACATCCATCCTGTGCCTCTCTTTGGTGAATAATGATGTACTCATTAGGGATCTCTCCCATTTCCTCTGGCTCCACACATAACTCCCTCCTTTATCCTTGAGTGAGCCTGTTCTTCCCCCAGCTACTCTGTCGCTCCAAATATAGGTATAAATGAATTGGGATTCTCCTTAACCCTGCTGGCCAAGGACATTTCATAGCCCCTTTTTGCCTTCCTAGCTCCCAGTTTGATCTCCATCCTACTTTCTCTATATTCTCCATGGACTTTGTCTGCTTTTAGTTGCCTAGACCTTGGGTATGCTTTCATTTTTATTGACTAAGCTGATAATTTCCCGTTATCCAAGGTTTCCCAATCCTGCCACTGCTGTCCTTCATTTTCACAGGAATATGCTTGTCCTGCACTCTAATCAACTGGCCTTTTAAAAGACTCTCACGTGTCAGATGTGGATTTACCCCCAAACAGCTGCTCTCAATCCACATTCTTGAATTCTTGCCTAATTTGGTTATAGTTGGCCTTCCCCCAATTTAGCACTACGTCTAAG
The DNA here is from genome assembly GCF_021869965.1 of Rhincodon typus. NCBI lineage: Eukaryota > Metazoa > Chordata > Chondrichthyes > Orectolobiformes > Rhincodontidae > Rhincodon > Rhincodon typus. The sequence goes on along the minus strand of NC_063341.1, from coordinate 64,645,410 downwards.
ATCTACTGTTGTCCTTATCCAGAAGTATCTGAAAACTTACGGAATTATCATCACTATTCCCAAAATGTTCCCCCGCTGAAATTTTGATCATCTGGCCAGGCTTATTTCCCAATACCACGTCTAGTTTGGCCCCCTCCCTTGTTGGATTGTCCACATACTGTTTCAAAAAACCCTTCTGGACACATGTAACAAATTGTTCCCCATCCAAACCCCTGGCACTAAGGGAGTAACAGTCAATATGGGGAAAGTTAAAATCACCCTCCAAGATAACCCTGTTATTTTCACATCTGTCCAGAATGTGACTACGTATCTTACTCTATCTCCTGCTGGCAGCTGGGAGGTCTGTAGTACAATCCTAGCATTGTGATTACATCCTTCCTATTCCTGAGCTCTACCCATAATGCCTTGCTGCAAGATCCCTCCAAAGTGTTCTCCCTTGACGCGACTCTGATTTCTCCCTAACCAGTAATGCAACTCCCCCACCACTATTGCATCCTTCTTTGTCTTGTCTAATACCCTGGAAGCTGCCAATCCTGTACTTCTTTCAACCACATCTCTGTGATAACAACAACATAATTGCATGCATTAATCCAAGTTCAAGTTCATCCATTTTACCTGTTTACTTTCTTGGATTGAACAAAGAACAAAAAGAACAAAGAAAATTACAGCTCAGGAACAGGCCCTTCAGCCCTCCAAGCCTAAGCCGATCCAGATCCTTTATCTAAACCTGTCGCCTATTTTCCAAGGATCTATATCCCTCTGCTCCCTGCCCATTCATGTATCTGTCTAGATACATCTTAAATGACGCTATCATGCCCACCTCTACCACCTCCGCTGGCAACACATTCCAGGCACCCACCACCCTCTGCGTAAAGAACTTTCCACGCATATCTCCCTTAAACTCTTCCCCTCTCACCTTGAAATCGTGACCCCTAGTAATTGAGTCCCCCACTCTGGGAAAAAGCTTCTTGCTATCCACCCTGTCTATACCTCTCATGATTTTGTAGACCTCAATCAGGTCCCCCCTCAACCTCTGTCTTTCTAATGTAAATAATCCTAATGTACTCAACCTCTCTTCATAGCTAGAGCCCTCCATACCAGGCAACATCCTGGTGAACCTCCTCTGCACCCTGTCCAAAGCATCCACATCCTTTTGGTAATGTGGCGACCAGAACTGTACGCAGTATTCCAAATGTGGTCGAACCAAAGTCCTATACAACTGTAACATGACCTGCCAACTCTTGTACTCAATACCCCGTCCAATGAATGAAAGCATGCCGTATGCCTTCTTGACCACTCTATCGACCTGCGTTGCCATCTTCAGGGTACAATGGACCTGAACACCCAGATCTCTCTCTGCATCAATTTTCCCCAGGGCTTTTCCATTTATCATATAGTTCGCTCTTGAATTGGATCTTCCAAAATGCATCACCTCGCATTTGCCTGGATTGAACTCCATCTGCCATTTCTCCGCCCAACTCTCCAATCTATCTATATTCTGCTGCATTCTCCGACAGTCCCCTTCACTGTCTGCTACTCCACCAATCTTAGTGTCATCTGCAAACTTGCTAATCAGACCATCTATACCTTCCTCCAGATCACTTACGTATATCACAAACAACAGTGGTCCCAGCACGGATCCCTGTGGAACACCACTGGTCACAGTTCTCCATTTTGAGAAACTCCCTTCCACTACAACTTTCTGTCTCCTGTTGCCCAGCCAGTTCTCTATCCATCTAGCTAGTACGCCCTGGACCCCATGAAACTTCACGTTCTCCATCAGCCTACCATGGGGAACCTTATCAAATTCCTTACTGAAGTCCATGTATATGACATCTACAGCCCTTCCCTTATCTATCAACTTTGTCACTTCTTCAAAGAATTCTATCAAGTTGGTAAGACATGACCTTCCCTGCGCAAAACCATGCTGCCTATCACTAATAAGCCCATTTTCTTCCAAATGTAAATAGATCCTATCCCTCAGTATCTTCTCCAGCAGCTTCCCCACCACTGACATCAGGCTCACCGGTCTATAATTACCTGGATTATCCTTGCTACCCTTCTTAAACAAGGGGACAACATTGGCAATTCTCCAGTCCTCTGGGACCTCACCCGTGCTCAAGGATGCTGCAAACATATCTGTTAAGGCCCCAGCTATTTCCTCTCTTGCTTCCCTCAGTAACCTGGGATAGATCCCATCCGGATCTGGGGACTTGTCCACCCTAACGCCTTTTAGAATACCCAACACTTCCCCTCCCCTTCTTATGCTGACTTGACCTAGAGTAATCAAACATCTATCCCTAACCTCAACATCCGTCATGTCCCTCTCCTCAGTGAATACTGACGCAAAGTACTCATTAAGAATCTCACTCATTTTCTCTGACTCCTCGCATAACTTCCATCCTTTGTCCTTGAGTGGGCCAACCCTTTCTCTAGTTACCCTCTTGCTCCTTATGTATGAATAAAAGGCTTTGGGATTTTCCTTAACCCTGTTTGCTAAAGATATTTCATGACCCCTTTTAGCCCTCTTAATTCCTCGTTTCAGATTGGCCCTACTTTCCTGATATTCTTCCAAAGCTTTTGTCTGTTTTCAGTCACCTAGACCTCATGTATGAAGGAAATAAAGTCCAAGCCTCCAGTTCTGCTGAGCTCAGCAACCTCTCCCTGACTGCTTTTCCTCTTAGCTATATATGCCTTGGTCGCAAGCTCTTTCCCAGTCTCTCTACTTACTGACCTGCTGCTCTGATTCCCACCTACCCTGGAAGACATATCGAAGATCCAAATATCTGAAGCCGTCTCCCATATACCAGCTCTTTAGCCACGTGTTCAATTGTACTCTGTCTCTGTTCCTAACCTCTAGCACGTGGCACGCAGAGTAACAGAGAGATTAGAGGTCCTGCATTTTAGTATACTACCTAACTTCCTGAATTATCGTTGCAGGACATTGTCATTCCTCCTACCATGTCATTTGTGCTAGTATGGACAATGACTTCTGTCTGTTTACCCTCCCATTTCAGGATTCCCTGTACCTGCTCAGTCATCCATGACTGTGGCACCAGAGAGGCAACATGCCATTCTTGAGTGTCTCTTGCAGCCACGGAAGTGCCTATCTGTGCCCCTAACTATTGAATCTCCAATTACTATTGCTGTACTACACTTTGTCCCTACCTTCTATACAGCAGGGTCAGCTGTGGTGCCACTGTACTGTTCTCTGCTGCTGTAACCTGAAGGGCCAGCCCCCTCATCCCCCAAAATGGAATACTTGTTTGATAGGGGGATAGCTGAAGTAGAGTCCTGCACTGATATCTTGGGTGTCACCACATCTCTATAACTTCTATCGATGATGCTCTGTGCCATTTGCGTGCTCCTTGGTATCTCCAATTGCTGTTTAAGCTAACCTATTCGTTCAATAAGCAGCTGAAGCTGAATACGCCTCCTGCAGATTCAAGTATCAGGGATTCGCTCAGCATCCATGATTGATTACATTTCGCAGGCAGAACACACAACCCCACCAACTGACATGACTAACCCTCTATTGCTGATGACTTACAAGTTAAATTTTAATTAGCTACTTAAAGATTAGTTATTACTTTCTAACAAATACCGCCCCCTCCAACTTACTCACTATCTGAACTCCATGTACTAATCCTTTAGAAAGACTGAGACACACAGTGTCCTTGAGATTCCTTGACCTGTAGCACCAAGGGAATGGAAGGGTCAACACAAACTAGCATGACCAGCATTGACCAATCAGAAAGCGTGCTCCCTTTTCCTCCTGCGATGTCAGCAGAATGCTCCTGTTTAAGGAACATGCCTGAAAAGAAACTGGGCCCAAGAGCCCTGTGCTCGATTTTACATCTTCCCTGGTATAGGCTGCTCCCTCCAGCTCCTGCTTCTGGCTCCTTCTGAAAGGAATATGCCCTAACCAAAACTCAAAACGGACAATAATTACCAGTCAAGCCAGAGATAACCACAGCCTGCGAACATTTTTTTTTTAAAAAGAAAAGTCAGCGGAGAGATTTTGAAAGTACAAGTTAATTGCAGCTACCGTATTAACAAGTCTATTCAGTTACCCCCCTCAAAAAAACTTAGTGGTTGACATAATGGAAGTTCTGTTTTTGAGTTTGGATTTCAAATTAGTGGCATATGGATATTGATTACTTCCGTGAAAATATCTAGGTCAGTCTTTCCTGAACCATATACCTAATCCAGTATCTGCCCGAGAACGGGGAATCTCTCTCGAGTGTTAATGAAGGATTTATTTATTTAACTCTGGGGTTTATGACCAGAAGTTTAAATGTTGAGGGTCATTAGCTTATTTTTAGTTTAAGATAATTAAGGATTGATTTTTGGCTTGGAAAAAATCCAGAAATGGGATGTTTTTGAGCAGTTCCGAGGAGAACTGACTGGGGTCAAGTGCGGAAGAGAGAGTTTAAAAACAGCACTCTCTTCCCCAACATCCACAAAACAAAGAAATTGGTCATCAACTTCAGGAAGTGGGGTGGAGGACATGCCCTATATGTATCAGTGATGCTGAGATGGAGGTGTTCAAGAGCTTCAAGTTACTAGGAGTAAATATCACCAACAATCTGTCTCGGTCAGCTATAGTCAAGAAAGCACACCAAAGCCTCTACTTCCTCAGAAGGCGAATGAAATTCAGCATGTCCACAATGATTCTTACCAATTTTTATAGATGCGCCATAGAAAGTATCCTATCTGGATGCATCATGTCAGAGCAGCTGCCATTCCAAGCTGAAGACCTCAAGACGCCAGAGTTGCAAACACCATTCAATCCATTACAAAAACCAGCCTTCCTTTCATTGATTCCATCTGCACTTCCCACTGCCTCGGAAAAGCAGCCAACATAATGAAAGACCCCTCCCACTCAGTTACACTGTCTTCCAACCTCTTCCATGAGGCAGAAGATACAAAATTTTGAAAACCAGTACCAACAGATTTAGGGATAGTAGGAACTGCAGATGCTGGAAAATCTGAGGTAACAAGGTGTAGAGCTGGATGAACACAGCAGGCCAAGCAGCATCATAGGAGCAGGAA
>NC_063341.1:64629839-64639855 GCF_021869965.1 Rhincodon typus | reverse complement strand
TCCTATGATGCTGCTTGGCCTGCTGTGTTCATCCAGCCCTGCACCTTGTTTTCCCGCTAAAACTGACAGGTTTATTCATTGTCTTTAGCTCCGTAGGACATGAGAAGAGAATGACAGTATAAATTGGGAGGGTAAAGGGATAGTGTGAGAAGTATGCTAAGTACCAGAGTTGCAGAAATAAATATGTGTAGGGAAAGATGAGGAGAGGGTAGCCCTATATTGATTGGATAAATGCGAGGTATTGCATTTTGGTAAAACAAACAGGGGCAGACTTGGACAATTAATAGTAGAGTCTTGGGTAGTGTTATACAACAAAGGGACTTGGTTCTGGTGCCTAATTCTTTGAAGTTTGCATCACATATAAACAGGTTGATTAAAAGGTGTTTAGCATGCTTTCCTTCATTGCTCAGTCCTTTGAGTATAGGAGTTGGGAAGTCATGTTGAGGTTGTGCAGGACTTTGGTGAGGCCTGCTATGGAGTACTGTGTCCAGTTCTGGTCATCCAGTAATAGGAAGAATATTGTTAAGGTGGAGAGGGTTCAGAAGAGATTTACCAGGATGTTGCCGGGTCTGAAAGGTTTGAATTACAAAGAAAGGCTGGATAGGCTGGGACTATTTTCACTGGAGCGTAGGAGGTTGAGTGGTGACATTCTCGAAGTTTATAAAATAATGAGAGGCATAGGTAGAGTAAATGTCTCCCCCCAAGGATGGGGGATTTCAAGACTGGGGGCACATTTTTAAGGTGAGAGGAGACAGATTTAAAAAAACTTGAGGGGCAGATTTTTTACACAGTGTTTGCGTGTGGAATGAACTTCCTGAGGACGTGGTGGATCTGTGCACAGTTACAACATTTAACAGACACTTAGATAAGTATAAGAATAGGAAAGGTTTGGAGGGATATGGGCCAGGATCAGGCAGATGGGACTAATTTAGTTTGGGATTATGTTCAGCATGGATTGGTTGGACTGAAGGGGCTGTTTCTGTGTTGTATGTCTCTATAAAGTTCAGAAGATGAGATGTGATTTTACTAAAACATTTAAGATCCTGAGAGTTGACAGGATAGATGCTGAGACAAGGTTTCCCCTTACGGGGAAAGCACTAGATCTAGGGGACAGTTTTTGTGCTCCTACATTTATTTTCCTTTATTCATTAACGGGCTGAGGTTGTCACTGGTTAGGTGGCATTTATTGCCCATCCCTAATTGCCCAGAGGGCAGTTAAAAGTCACATGTAGGCCAGACCAGGTAGGAATGGCAGTTTCCTTCCCTAAAGGGGATTAGTGAATGAGGTGGGTTTTTCCTGTCAACAATGGATTTGAGGTCATCATTAGATTCTTAATTCCAGATATTTTATTGAATTAAGATTCCACCATCTGCCATGGCAGGATTTGAACCCAGGTCTCTGGATTAACAGTCCAGCAATAATACCACTAGGCAATCACCTCCCCCTACTTAAGATAGAGCTGAAAATTTTTTTCCCTCTTGATTTTTTTTCCTCTTGGAGTCATTGGCCTCTCTTTCCCAGACAACAATGGAGGCAGAGCCATTTGAATATTTTTAAGCCTGTGTTAGATTGATACTTAATTGATAAGTAAGTCAAAGGGTATTGGGTTAGACAGGAAAGTAGAGACGAGGTCACAGTCAAATACGCTTGATCTCATCGAATGGCAGGGAAGGCTTGAGCAAGTAAATAGTCTACTCTTGCTTTAATTCATATGATCATATTTATATACTTGTAAGATGGAAACCATTTGAGAAGCACAGAAAAAAGACTTGAAGAGAAGAAGAGAAACAGTGCTGAAGCCAGGCATTCAGGGCTGGAAACCAACTTGAGAAAGCAGACAAATGCAGAGAGGGACAATGAATTGCGCAGAAAGTTATGGGAAATAATATTTTTTTTGCATTCTGTTAAACTTTGTCATGTTTTGTGCGTTGGAAGATATCATGCACCAGAGCAGAGTAAATTTCAAGGAGGTGATATGTAAGCTGACTCTTTGGAGAGTTGGTGTGGACTTGTTGGGCTGTATGGTCTGTTTCCACACTGTAGGGCAATTCTGTGATGCGCAGCATGTACTTGGCCATCTGTTAAACACCACCTGATGTTTCCTCTTCAAATTAAAGGGAATGAGGTTAAACACAGGTAAACATGAATACCACATATTTTACACATATTAAACTCAAAATACTTCTTGCTTTCTCACTTCCCTCATTTCTGTGCTTTGACGGAAATAAAGTAGTATCCTGTCCTGACCTGATGACTAAAATAGCATCATTTCCTTGAACAATTTCATTTTTAACTCTCCTGATTAGACTGCTTAAAATAGTGTAAAGTGGGCAGCCAAAATGGAACAGGCATTAGCTGCAGGTAGCTAGTGTTCTAATTTAGACTTCAGTGCAAATATCCTAAATGGCTGATGAGAATACCACGGTGTGTATGTGTGATTTATTGCATGAAAAACTGTTCATTATGTGTATGATTCCAAAAGACACAAAGAAAACCTTAATTATACCTGAAGTTTACTTTTTCTAAACATAGAGTCATAGAGATATACAGCATGGAAACAGACCGTTTGGTCCAACTCGTCCATGCCAACCAGATATCCTAAATAAATCTAGTTCCATTTGTCAGCATTTGGCCCATACCCCTCTAAACCCTTCCTATTTATATATCCACCCAGATGCCTCTTAAATGTTGTAATTGTACACCACTTCCTCTGGCAGCTCATTCCATACATGCATCAACCTCTGCATGAAAAAGTTGCCGCTTAGGTTCCTTTTAAACCTTTCCCCGCTCACCTTAAACCTATGTCTTCTAGTTTTGGACTCCCACACCCTGGGGAAAGACCTTGTCTATTTATCATCTCCATGCCCCTCATGATTTTATAAACCTCTATAAGGTCATCCCTTAGCCTCCAAAGCTCTAGGAAAAATAGCTCCAGTCTATTCAGCCTCTTCCTATAGCTCAAACCCTCGAACCCTGGCAACATCCTTGTAAATCTTTTCTGAACCCTTTCAAGTTTCACAGCATCCTATAGCAGAGAGACCAAAACTGCACGCAGTATTCCAATAGTGGCCTAACCAATGTCCTGTACAGCCACAACATGACCCAATTCCTATACTCGATGCATTGACCAATAAAGGCAAGCATACCAAATGCCTTCAAAACCCAAAGTTGCTGGAAAAGCACAGCAGGTCTGGCAGCACCTGTGAAGGAAAATCAGAGTTAACATCTTGGGTCTGGTGACCCTTCTTCAGAACCCGAAACATCACCGGACCTGAAACGTTAACTCTGATTTTTCTTCACAGATGCTGCCAGTCCTACTGAGCTTTTGCAGCAACTTCTGCTTTTTGTTCCTGATTTACGGCATTCACAGTTCTTTTGGATTTTATACCAAACGCCGGCTTCACTATCCTATCTACCTGTGACTTTACTTTCAAGAAACTATGAATATGTTAAGTGGCGCTATCAGCTGAGTTTTTAGATTCAAAAGTCCAGTATCTGGTAATTTTCCCCTAAATCCATTTTAGAAGCAGGCTCATTAGTAGTTGTCTTCATTTTTACACTGCTTTTAAACAAAAGTTAAAAGCGCTTCAAATAGCAAGTTGATTGGTTGGCTTCCCTGAAGCTTAATTGAGATTTTCCAGAGACAGTCAAGGAGTACAGTTCAGCAGAATTTTCAATCAGTGTTGAATTAGCTGCTCTCGAGTGGGTGATAGTAGATGTGCCACAACTTGTTTTAGCTTCCCGAGATTAGCGACGTCAATTTGCATTTTATTAATATCTTCAGTCAAACATCCTGTTATGATCTCAATGGAGATCAAATGAGATCAATTTGCCAAGAAACAAATGGAAGCTACTGAAAGAAGACTTCTGGCAGAACAAACAACTTATTGTCAACGTAGCTCAAATATTACTTAACAGGTAAAGAATACAACTAATATGCCAAGCAAAATATATAATCTACTAACAGAATTGAGCTATGTCTTACAACTCCTTTGCTATGTATTTCACTTCTAACATACATGTTTAACCTTTCAAGAACAAGTACAAAGTTATGCCACTCTTTATCAGGCTCACTTCTCCCAACCATGCTAATTCCAAACTTGGATGAGGGACAAAATGTGAATGGTGCCTGGGAAACCATCCTCCTGGTTTTGTTTTTAAATATAGAAATAGCATCTAATCTTTAACTAATTTGCCAAAAAATAGCTAAAAGCGCCAACTACACTCTGGATGTAAGAGCACTAGAATTGGTCTTGGTTTCAAACATACAAATTGGAAATGGAGTAGGTCTTTTGACTCCATGAGTCAGTATACCAGTCAGAGCATCAGGGCAGATCTTAGATAACAAGGTGTAGAGCTGGATGAACACAGCAGGCCAAGCATCAGAGGAGCAGGAAAGCTGATGTTTCAGGTCTTGACCCTTCTAATTCAAAGGGCAGATCTTAGACTGTATGTACTCAGTAAAGGTCTTAGCACCCCCATCTCAATGAATTTCGGGCATGACATAACGTTGAACTCTTATTCCATCACTGCTGCCCCGTGCCTATTTCTTTGGATAACAGAGTCCTATCCCCATCCCACAGACCCTTTTACCTGCCTCTATCATTCTCCTTCCACCTGGGCCCCTCCCTCTGGCCTTTTACCTACACTCGAACTGTTCATCAAGAACCGTAAATGTGACATGAGTTGCCTTAATTTCTCTGCCCCCACCTACTCATTCAAACCTATTTTCTCTGAACTGATTGCATTCGGTGCTCTCAGATCCAACCCTGACTTTGTCATCAAGCCTGCCGATAAGGGTAACACTGTTGTTATCTGGTGTAGTGACCTCTACATTGCAGAGGCTGAATGCCAGCTCTCAGATACCTCCTCCTTTCTCACCCTGGACCATGACCTCACTATTGAACACCAGGCTAGTGTATCCACAACAGTCACTAATCCCATTTAATCTCATGATTTACCCCCACCCCCAGTGCCTTCAAGCTCTTAGTCCCCTAACCCCCCCACAGCCTGGTTCTACTTCCTTCCCAAAATCCACAACAGGACTGCCTAGGCAAACCCATTGTTTCTGCTTGCTCCTGCTCCACGGAACTCATCTCATCCTCACTCAACTTGATGTTTTTTTTCTCCCTTTATCAAGTCCCTTCCCACTTACATCCATGATTCTTCTGACAGTTTACATCAGTTTCAGAATTTCCAGTTTGCGGTGTTAGCCAATTCTCCTTCATGGTCACGCAATCCCTTTACACATCCATCCCCCATCAGGATGGTCTCAGGGCTCTCTGTTTCTTCCTGGATAAAATTATCGAACCATCCCCATCCACCTTCACCCTCCTCTGCCTGGCTGAGCTCATCCTCACGTTGAACAACTTCTCCTTTAATTCCTCTCACTTTCTTCAGATCAAAGGTGTGGCCATGGGTACCTGTATGGGTCCCAGTTATGTCTGTCTCTTTGTGGGGTACATGGAACATTCCTTGCTCCAGTCGTCCTTGTGCTGGAGAAAGAGGTATGGGTGGGGTCCATCAATGACATTGTCCCTCTCTCATTCAGAATTGGAAAAGTTCATCAATTTCGCTTCCAATTTCCAATCCTGCTCTCACCTTCACCTGGTCTATCTCAGACTCCTCCCTTCCCTTCCTCAACATCTCTGTTTCCAATTCTGGGGAAAGGCTGGCCACTAATATCTACCACAAATGAACCAACTCCCACAGTTACCTCAACTATATATCTTCACACCCTGCTTCCTGTAATTCTATTCCATGCTCCCAGTTTCTCTGTCTCCGTCACATCTGTTCCGATTGTGGCCCTTCTACAGGGGGCTCTTAACTGTCCAACCTCCTCAATTGAGGATTACCTGCCACTGTAGTTGACAGGCCCTCAGCTGAGTCTGAACCATCTCCCACACTTTGGCCCTCCCCACTTCTCTTCCCACCCAAATCACTGCTAGGGTTCCCCTGCTCCTCACATACCACCCCACCAGCATCCACTTCCAAAAGAATATTAGCCACCATTTCTGCCACCCTCAATGGATGGCACCATCAGCCACATTCCCCTCCACTCCTAATACCTCCCCACATCTTCATGGCACCATCCCATGCAATTGCAGAAGGTGCAACACCCACTCAGTTACTTTCTCCCCATTATCCAAGGCCCCAGTCACACTTTCCACGTAAAGCAGCAATTTACCGGCACTTCACTCAATCTAGTTGACTGTGTTCGCTGCTCACATTGTGGTCTGCTCCACACTGGGGAGAGGAAATGCAGACTGGGCAACCATTTTTCAGAACATGTCCATTCTGTCTGCAAAAATGATCCTGAGCTTCCTTTGGCCTGCTATTTCAACACACCACCATGTCCCCTGGGCCATCATCCCTCTCTTGGGCTTGCTGTAATGCTCCAGTGAAATTCAGTGTTAAGCTGGGGACCCTGCAGCCTTCTGGACTCAATATCGACTTCAACAGTTTTAGGACCATGTCCTTTCCCCATGCCCCAAACACCAGGCATCGTCATCATGTAGGCTGCTACCACAAACAACCCCATTAGCAGCTATTCATTCTCCCAGGCTGACCTTCACCATTTCCTGTGTCTGCCCAATTGCTGTTCTCACTCTCTTTCTCTCTGGGCTGCATCTATTGTTTACTCCTCCCCCCTCCCCTCCCCATCTTCAGCATATTTCCCAACCTTTTCCTAACTAAAATCAGTTCTGAAGAAGGGTCACTGGACTCAAAACATTAACTCTGCTTTGCTTCCACAGACATTGTCCAACCTGCTGAGTTTTCCAGCAATTTCTTCTTGCGTTTATGACAGATCTTATTGTGACCACAAACCCAGATTTCTACCTACTCTGATGACTGATTAATAAAGGACTCAAAGAATCTGTCTATTTTTGCCTTAAAAATATTAAATATCCCTGGCTCCCCCCACCACTCAGATGATTCTCAACCCTCAGAGAGAAAAAAATTCTCCTAATTTCTGTCTTAAATGGGTGACCTCTTCGTCTGCTAGTTTCAGTCCTGCACACAAGAGGAAAGGACCTTTCAACATCCACCCTGTCACATCTACTCTGAATCTTTTGTTTCAATAAAATTCTGTACAAACTTCCAAATCAGGAGTGCAATTAGGCCACTCAGCCCCTTGAGTGTACTCCACCATTCAATAAGATAATGGCTAATTTGTCTATATTTTGAATTCCATATTCCCACCTACACCTCAATAACAAGGATCCTAGCCCTCTGACACGCTTCAAGACTCAAACATCTCATCTGTAATGTCCTGAAAGTGTGGGCATTTACTAACCGAGACTTGGGTATACAGGGCACAATTTCAACATTTTCAGATGATACAAAAGTTGGGAGATTGTGTAGCCTCTTGATGCCCAATCTTAGAATGGATAGGGCACAGAAGGAGACAACTTGATACACTATGCTAATGGTGGCTCTCTGTGAGAACGAGCCAGCTAGATGCATTGTCTTGTTTCTTCTTGTAGTCCTCAAATGTTTTCTCTTTGATACTTTTTTGATGGCCATGATTGAATCTGCTGCCACTACCATAGTCAGACAGTACATACCAGACCCTAATCCTAATTTCAAAATTTCCTAGATTCTGCAGAGATCCCATTGGATTGGAAAAACCCCCAAGTGTCATGCCCTTAATTCAGGAAGAAGAAAATTGTCAGCCTGACATTTGTCATTGGGAAAATGTTGGAATCTATTAAGGAAAATCTATTGGGGCATTCAGAGAAATCAAAATTCAAATCAAGCAAAGTCAGCATGTGTTTACAAACAGAAAACCATATTTGACAAATTTATTAGTGTTCTTTGAGGATATTACAAGCCAAGTGGATATGGGGAACAGTAGATGTGGTGCATTTAGATTTCCAAGCTATGTGACAAGGTTCCTGATTGAGGGACTTGGAATTGGAAAGGTGGTTCCAATGATAGCCATCACCCCCCCCTCCTCCCCCACCCCCCGGCCACCCCTGTCCCTTGCTGCTGACTCCCTACACCACTCCCCTTGTGATATCCCCCACATAACACCACTCCTGACATTAATTGTGCCTGGTTAGCTCCTTGTTCCTGGAAATCCTGTGACTGGTGTTGCAGTGGCAGGCACAGCATCAGCAGTGGAACTACCGAGCAATTCAGCTGCCAGCTTCTGCTGAACCAGTAGTTCTCGGTAGGTTGGTGCACTCCCCTGCCTGCTTCAGGTCCTGATTCTGATGGAAGTACCGGTGCTGACACGCACACCACCTGATTTCTTCTTGGTTTGGTGGGTCTTCATGGAAAGAGACAGCATGGGTCTATTGCTCCCTCTTTAGCCATCAGGCAAGACACCCGATACCTCAACAACTTTCCACCCAGCATGTCTGGCCAACTTACAGTGGCAGGGCGGGGTGTGCAGTTAGGGGTGGAGTGGTGGCAGGTATTATCAGTGGAACTATTTCTTTAACATGTGAGTATCTTCAAGGCGGGAGGTGGACAGGGGAAACAAGCCAAGAATTACCATAGGATTATATTTTTACATTGCAAGTTGACATTCCCACAAATTGGAAGTTATTGCCATGTAAGTTGGAATACTATAAAATTGCAAGTTTGTGTTATTTCAAGCACACCAATGCATGATTTTGAGAGTTATAGCAAACGTCAGATCTGCAGATTGCCTGACAGCAGTGATGTCAAAAGTGTAATCCACCTTGCTGTGTAACCCCCTCTGATTGAGGATTCTGGTAGGCTCATAGACTCTGCAGCACTCAGTATGCCTTCATACATGTACCACAATTCTGGCTACAGGGTGGAGACCAAGAATAACACATCTTTTTATCTGTTTCTCTCTGTTCTGTTTGGTACATTTAATGTTTGAAAGGAAACAATTCTATTTTATGAAATTGCATTACTTTAGTTAAAAATGCACTGAGATACTCTATGAACTGCAGTGAAACGTAAGTAGATTTGCTGAAAATTTAGGAGAAGATTTTGCTTAACTTTTTCAAATCTGTTTCTTTTTCCTCTTCTTTGGAAAGACTTGCATTTTCAAAACTTGGTGGGCCTTAGAATATCACCATTATCACTTTACAGCAAATTCATTACACTTTCAAATATTGTCACTGTCCTCTAATCCCTTATGTTAAGATATACAAAAGAAGGATTTAGTTCTATGTTTGCTGCATGTTCACATATGCAAATTTGTTGAATATGTCAGTGTGACATTGTGTTGTTCAGGAATCTATCCAGTGCTTTGTGCATTCTGCTGAATTATGCATCATTCCCTGCTGTTTCAAAGATAATTTGATGCTTTCCCCCAGAAACAAGTCTTGCTGTTGAATGTGCTGCAGATGATGATAAAAAAAATTGTAATGCTAGTTTTACATTTTTCAAAAGTCTTGGACTACTCAAAGATAAACGCATTAAAGCATTATGCAGCAAAGTGCTGAGGTACCTAGCCCAACGCAATCTCCAGGGTTGATCCCTGACATCTGTTGGCATAGTTGCCCTCGGGCAGAGCAGCAACAGCAGGGATAGCAGGATAAATATAAGGCCTTTATGTCCTGCAGCAAAATGGAGAGAATAGTGAAGGTTCCTGCTCTAAATCATTATCCATTTGTTCATGGTCTGTAGAGTGCTGAAGAATAGGAACACAAGCCGATCCCTATTTTACAAGTCAGAGGGAACTGTGGCTGTTTGAAAAGCTGACGTGAGATCAACTAACTCAGCCAGCATTGGTAATTGAACTGAAAATCTTCTTGGACATTGTGATGAGATATAAACCTTGAGTAATCAAAGTTTAATAAAAATTATTCTTTTAATGTTCCTTGCTGATGAAAACACATTAGAATTGTTTTATGAAATCAGTTTCCCAACAGTAGACATTTTATCCCTTGATTTTGGCAGACACAAAAGAAGTATTAAGATTCTCAGAGATAGTAGGAACTGCAGATGCTGGAGAATCCGAGACAACAAGGTGCAGGGCTGGATGAACACAGCAGGCCAAGCAGCATCATAGGAGCAGAGAGGCTGA
>NC_063341.1:64628583-64629339 GCF_021869965.1 Rhincodon typus | reverse complement strand
CACTGTCTTACTGTATGAATGAGCTTAAGACAGTGAAACCCAGAATTCCTTCTTTCAAGAATTTCAAAAGAGGGGTAAGTTGGTTTGCTTTGAATGTACATTTTGCAGCTATTTGGATTGCGGCATGTGGCTGATAGATGGGCAGATTTCTACAAGGGCTTCCATGGTTAGTTCAACAGGTAAATTAAAGTGGTATGGCTTCAAATCACCATGGTCAATGTTTATCTACTAACTACTGTGCCAGTTTTAGATGTTACTGGTCCAAAAACCTGTCCTTGAAGCTATGTTAGAGTTATGACCCTTTAGCCTTAAATTTCAGCTGCTTCAATTTGCACAACTTTTTCTGTAATGGGCATTTGCAGTGAAATGCCAGAATAATTATTTAAATTTCACTGATAACCATAAAAGCCCTTTTATTTTAATGACTTGCAGCTTTCAAATATAAAAGCGAGTTTGTGTGTTTCTACTGTCATTTTGTATTATGTATCACTGTGTCTAATGAAATAATGAAGTTGCATGATATGTACAGGGGGCATTTGGCACTAGAATGGTTCACAATATTCCCTCCTGACAACCAAGCACAGATGGAGAATAGAATAACATTTAGAAAAACAGGCATTTGTATTAATTTATTTGCTACAGGTTTGCACATAATATATAAAAATCAAAAGAACTGTGGATGCTGTAAATCAGGAACAAAAATAAAGTTGCTGGAAAAGCTCAGCAGGTCTGGCAGCATCTGTGGAGGAGAAAACA
>NC_063341.1:64608884-64623583 GCF_021869965.1 Rhincodon typus | reverse complement strand
AAAAAAAGGGTCTAGGCCCGAAACGTCAGCCTTTCTGCTCCTATGATCCTGCTTGGCCTGCTGTGTTCATCCAGCTCTACACCTTGTTGTCAAGGTGAATGTTCCTTGTTCATAATGTAGCAATTTAAGATGCTGCATTAATTTATATAAATTGCACATAAAGTCATATAAGCTTTCTCAGTCTCCTGAAACTGATATAATCTGGGCAAAATTAATGAGAAAGATTTGACAGTGAAAATTAAATGAAAATGAGACAGTTGAAGATCTAATGATAATTCAGTTATTTTACATAAAGCGCACTAATAACTCTGAATTCAATTTCTATTTTTCCCCAGAGATGCCTTAAACAAAATGAAAGATGTTTATGAACGAAATCCCCAGATGGGTGATTCTGGTAGCTTGCACCCAAAGATTTCAGAGACCATATGCAACATTGACAAACTACGTAATGAGGTTCAAAAGCATGAGGTAAATTAGAAAATAATATATTTGTTGTATAAAAGGTATCAGAGTTGCACGTTGCTCATGTAATCTAAGTACTGGGTATGCTGCAAGTTGTCTGACTCATCTAACTTTGTTGGTTTGTATCTGAGTACTAACATGTCAAGTTAGCTGAAAGATATTCCATGTTATAGGATAAAGACATTAAATCAAAGGTGATTTGGTGGTGGTTTATTTAAAAAAGACATCAAGTTACAGATTTGATTTCTGGTCAGACCTGACCTGAATTAGTATTTGGAGAGCTTCTTTTAACTTAAGTGACTCTAGACTAAGAAAAAATACCCGAAAAGATGCCTGCTGATGGATACTATCCAATGACAGATGTAACTTCTGAGTGAGGGCAGAATTGGACACAATGAAGCTTGGTCAATGTAATCTCAAACATTCACCATCCTTGCTCATTGGTCATTGATTTGTACTGTTAGCATTACAGAAAAAAGAATCATACAAGTGTAAGTACATTTCGGAGAAATGGGCTATTGGTGAGCTTTGAAGATATGAATCCAACTTAATTGGTTTCACCCAAAAGAATTTTTGCTAGCCTTTCTACTTCAAGTGGACGATCCTGGTATGTCTAAGTTGTACCATGACACTATAGACCTTGATAAACTAGATGTTTCTTTTCGGGTTTCTTTTCAGTTATGAAACTGACTTGTGAAACTGCATTATGAGCTGATAGGAATGGAATTTGTCTCTGAATCTTTTGTCACAACAAATAGCTTTAGACTATTGAGAACTTTTACAGTTGAACTTTAAGTACATTTGGTGGAGGAGAAGAACAGGGGCAAATAATTGAGGTACCAGCCTGGAAGGTGTTATGTGATGCTGCATGCTAAAGTACTATTAGTTAACTGAAACTGTGTACTGTTGTGGTGTTTTGTGTTATATTACTGGTTAATTATTTTTGTTATGACCACTATGGACAGTGTTAAATTAAACTCTAGTGAACAGACAGCACAATTATTTGATTTGACTGTAACACTGATAATACATCAATCTCTCTAAGATTTGGCTCTTTGAGGTGGAAAACAGAACATGTCCAAGAGGAGATAGACGATTAAGTGGTGGCACTGCATTCGAACGACCTGCTGAAATTAACCATCATGGAACACCTGGCAGGGAAAGGTATACATAAAACCACTGTAGTCATTAAGTTGTAATTGGCTTCAATCAAATGGTTTATAAAATAAATTGGCACGGAATTTAATTTAAAGTTAAAACTTACATGGTTTAATTAATGGAATTTTTTAATTTTGAAATTTCTACTTTTACACATTCTGAGAATGAGTCATCCAGTCAGTTGAAAGAAGAAGTCTAAAGCTGTAAATTGATTCCTGCTTTTAATATGTGTTCAAATCAACAGACTAGAAATTTAAAGCTGCATCATAGAATAGCAAAGCATTGAAGAACAGCAGATTTAAAACCTGTAACACAAAGGTTAATATTAGATACTCTGCAACTTTCAAGCTGTAAAGCAAGAATATTAAAAGAATCTGCCATGGATGGGTGGATATTAAAACCTGTCATCTTGCTGCAGTTCACATAATATCAATTAGATTTTAGGAATCTGTTCCCAGGCTAACATTGCTGGCATACTGCTCCTAAACAGTGTTGGAATAGTTGCTAAAGAATGTAGACGTGATTAAAACAGTGTTGGAATAGTTGCTAAAGAATGTAAACGTGATTAAAAGAGTAATACCTGGCACGTAGGAAGATGGTTGTGCTTGTTGGAAGTCATTCAAGTTCTTCAGAATAGTGTCATAGGCCCAACCATCTTCAGCTGCTTCACCGATTACATTCCCTCCATCATAAGGTCAAAAGTGGGGGATGTTCACCGATGATTACACAACGTTCAGTATTATTCACAACTCCACATACTGAAGCATTCTGTTTTCAAATGCAACAAGATCTGGACAATATCCAGGCTTGGGCTGACAAGTGGCAAGTAACATTTGCAACATGCAAATGCCAGACAATGACCATCTCCAATGAGACAATCTAACCAATGCATTCAGTGGTGCTACCATCACTGAGTACCCCATTATCAACATCCTGGGGTTACTGTTGACCAGAAACTAAACTGGTCTCGCCACATAAACATAGTGGCTACAAGAGCAGGTCAGAGGCTAGGAGTATTTCAGCAAGTAGCTCATCATTTTACTCCCTAAAGCCTGTCCACCATTTAGAAGATACAAGTCAGGAGAATGGTGGAATACTGCACACATTCCTGGATGGGTGCAGCTCTAATAACACTCAAGAAGCCAGGACAAAGCAGCCTGCTTGATTGGCATCACATCCCCCAGCACCCACTCCTTCCACTTCCGACACTCAGTAGCAGCAGTGTCTACAAGATGTACTGCAGAAATTCACCAAAGATCCTTAGATGGCATCACATAAACTCATGACCACTTCTATCTAGAAAGACAAGGGCAACATATACCTCCACCACCTGCAAGTTACCCTCCAAGCCACTCGCCATCCTGACTGGAAATATATCACAGTTCCTTCGCTGTCACTGGATCAAAATCCTGGAATTCCATCCCTAAGGGCATTGTGGATGCAGCGGTTCCTAACACCTTCTCATCAAGGGCAGCTAGAGATGGGCAATAAATGCTGGCCAGCCAGTGATGCCCATGTCTCAGAAGTGACTTTAAAAAAAAAGACATTTTGGAGAGTATACTATGAAGCATCAAAACATTTATTATTAATTGGCTGCTAATTTGTTTGCTCTTGTAGCTGCTAACATCTGACTCCCTTGATGTGTTGTGGCTATAGTAATGTCAAACCTGCATGATGTCCCTTATTTAAGAAATAGCAGCATTGGATAATATCCAACCTTTCTGAAAAATGTGGTCTGCATGACATAAAAAATCCATAATAATGTGGAGCCAAAAACACAATTGGTTGAATCATACTGACCAGGAAAGCCCTAGGTTTGATCCCCAAGAGTAGGAGTTGAATTCTTGCTGGAGCAAATGTTCGTTTCTTGTATGAAGTGTAGTCAAGTGATCAAAGTATCAGTGATCATTGGCACAAGAAGCACAGTGCCAATTGCTGCATTTTTTTTAAGGTACTGGGTGAAAATTGTGAAGTCAATCCAAGCAGTGCTTTCCCTCTCAAAAAGCTTTAGAAAAATAAAATATAGTTTGAAGAAGTAATTTGCTGCTGGTTTTTTTTTAAAATTCCAGCGGTGGTTTAAAGGTAAGTGTCCTTATACGAATAACTTGTTGACCTTTATGGTTCTGTTTGAACTGCGTTTAACTCTAGACATCTACGAGTTTTAATATTTCAAGTAAATCTCTTATTTAATAATTTATTTTTGATTTCACTACAATCAGCCCTGAGGGGAGCTATACGGATGATCCAAATCAAGAGCTGAGAGGGAACCAGAGATATCCAGACCCTCATCGTGCATCTGAATTTGATGATGAATTTGAAGATGATGAACCTCTCCCTGCTGTTGGTCACTGCAAAGCTCTGTACCCATTTGATGGTAAGATTTTTAATTTAGTCTAATTCTTTTTTGAAACACTCGATTTTAAATAAGATTTTTATGTTTATTTATTATTTAGCTTTCATCTAAATTTCCTACATCAATCCAAGACTAGAAGCATTTCAAAAGCGTTCTGAATTACTGTAAGAGGTGTTTAACTTTATTTTGAAGTGTAATATATTTTACCATTAGTCATTATATGTTACATGAAGTAGTAATTTAAGGAACAAACTAGCTAATTATTTGTACATTCTAATTTACCTAAATTACTTTGTTCTGCTTCACTAATTTTGATGACAAAATAACTGGGACCTTAAAATATTCAGTTAATTGGCCCAACATATGTGTGTGTGGGAGAGGGTGAAAGGGGAGTTAAAGTCAAAATGTTAAAGGGTAAAGTGAAATGTAATGTGGTATCTAATTTAATGATTTGGAAAATGAGCATGATATTAAGCAGTCTACACAATTGTAAAAACCCAGTACAATACCATTGAAGAGTGAGCAACTGAATTTATAGGAAGAAAGAATAAGCCACTTGTTGTTTTGGAAAACAACCTGGATAGGATAGAACAGCAAAATGTGGTACAAATTCACAAATTACAAGAAAATAGCAATTTCGGTTAACAGTCTTTAAATTAAACCAAGCACTTGGTGTCATTTCTAGAGTAATAGAATTGTTTAGAAACTTCTTTAGATGACACTTATCACTGTGCACAGCTCAGTCTCTATATTATGAAAAGGATATAGCAGCATTGTAGAAGTTCTCCTGTAGAATAAGTTATTCTGATAATTCGAAAGTTGCAAGTCAAAAGAAATGCAAAAACACCAATCATTAGAAGGTTTTTAGCAACATGTCTCTCTTTAATATTAAAAAATATCACCATTTCTTCATGGACATGAGGTAGAGGTGAATTTAATCATTATGTTCTCATCTTCTATCTGTAACAGAAGATAATTTTTCATTTTTGCTTTTTTTTTTTGCTTATTAAAAGTAGGTGGTGTGTTTCCTCAAACCCTTTGATTGTGAAATGATCCATAACAAACTTTCATTTGGATTAAAACAAACTGGATTGTTCATTCAAGCATTCAACCCAGGAGATAATTTCATAACGTGCACACTTGCAATCATACAAGGAAGAAAGAAGCAAAAGGGGAGAAGAAATTACATTTACGAATTGCTCAGATGAAAACAATATTGGCATTAATTTTATGTGAAATTAGTGTTCAGTGCACTCCATGTCCAGTGGAGTTTCTTTCAACTGGCTGTACACAGTAGTCCCTTTTGCAGAGGCTCAGATGCAGTTGAATTGCAGTTGAAGGTGCAGCAATATGATTCTTGCAGGTTTAGAATTTAACTTTGCGGGCAAAATATCAGATTCTATCTGGAAATCAGACTGTTGAGAGAGCAAGACTAGAGACCAACTTAGTTATGCCTGGGGTTGTTTTTGTTGTTAATTGTCTTGGTATTACAAGCAGACTAAGATGTCAAAATCTGTACAACTAAAGGCAGTTCACACAGACCAACAGTTTCAGTCATGATGGGAACTTCCAGCTCACCTACATAGTTTGCAAAATCTGCTTTGATGTTCTGGTCAAACCATTTTGTGTGAACCTACTAGAAGATATCATGTATAATGTGTTTCAGTGGTTTTCTTTGTTCAGTACTGGCTGGGGTAGTCATGTTCTGTACTATTCCTTTAAGTTGGCTTGGTTGGAATGTCCAAAATATGGAAAGTTCAACATTCTGAAGAAATGATATTAGCTTTCATCTGTGGTAATTGCTGGAAACCTCCAGAAGCAGCCAACTTGCCCATTCTGTGTTCGTTGGCAGCCAACTCTATAAGGCTGTTTAATGTATTTCTTTTTAAAATGACTGTATAGGTATACTTAAAAGTTTTTGGTTTTAATCCATTTGCGACAATTGTCATGGGATCAAAATCTAGGAACTCCCTTCCTCACAACCTGTGCACCTTGTACCACCTAGACTACAGCAGCTCAAGAAGATGGGATGCCTCCACCATCTCATGGGTGATTATGGATGGACAGCAAATGCTGCCCTTATCAGTGACACCCACAGCCCATGAAAAAAATTCTAAAAGCTCTCCGAATTCTATAACAATACAGTTGCACAGCTTTAAAAAAGCTATCATACTAATATGGAATGTATTTTCACCCCAAAGATATTTTTCCCGTGCATTTTCTATGTTTGTTTCAGATTTCCAGCATCCATAGTATTTTGATTTTATTTGACTGCTGAAAGTTGCCTTTTATTATTGAAAAGAAAATCTGCTCTGGAGATGGATCCTCAACATGCCATCAAGACAATACAACTCTTAGAAAGAAAATAGTCATTTTTGCGAAAAATGTGTATCATGATAGAGTAGAGCAGGCTCGTGAACTGTACAGTATCACTAGATTACTAACTCTGCTAAAATTTGCAGTGTTGGGGAATCATTACATGAAGTACATAAGATGCACACTGTATTTGATTTCAGATATGGAATTGGTAGGTGGTTTTGCCATTTCAGGGACAAATTTGGAATTGATTAAATGTTTTATTGAGATCTGTCTCTTGATTAAACTTTAAAAGTATAAAGAATAGGTACTAAGTTATCCTGGAGCAGTGTTTTTAGAGTGAAACTATGCTATTTTCTGGATCTGTAGATTGTTAAGGTGCAAAGATAGCCTTTAGTAGAGTGATGTGCTCTTCCTGTCAGATGTGGGAAATTTGGGTGAGTTTCCACGTTACTGATGATTATGTCTGCAGTAAGTGTGCTTTGTTGCAAATCCTGTTGAATGCATGGATCGGTTGGAGCGGCAGTTAGAGGCAATGAGGAATTTACAGGAGCTAAGAGATATAGTGAATGGCAGTTGCAGGAAGGTAGAAAAACCGCAGAGACAGTCAGGTAGATAGGTTACCTCCAGGAAAGGTAGGAGGGATAGGCAGGCAATGCAGGAGTCTCCTGTGGCTATCCCCATCTCAAACAAGTATGCTGTTTTGTGAAATGTAGGGCGTGATGGACTGTTGGGGGAAGGTAGCACAGACAGCCAGGTTTTTGGTACAGAGGAAAAGAGAAGGACGAGGTCCTGAGGAGACAGTATAGGAAGTTAGGCAGGAGGGAGGGTAGTAATATCTGGACTACTCCTGGTGCCATGAGCTAGTGAGGGTAGAAATAGGAGGATAGAGCAGATGAATGCGTGGCTGAGGAGCTGATCCAGGGGAGAAGGATTCACATTTTTGGATCATTGAAATCTCTTCTGGGGTAGAAGTGACCTGTATGAGAAGGACAGATTGCACCTGAATTGGAAAGGACTAAATATAGTGGCGGGAAGATTTGCTACAGCTGCTCAGGAGGATTTAAACTAGTTGGGAAGTGGGGAGTGCTAGGGAGAAAAGAGATAAGTCAGAAATGGGTGCAGTTGGGCAAATGAGCTAGTCAAACAGTCAGCAGGTAGGAACAAAACAGAGAATGAGGTAGGACTGATAAATTCAACTGCACTTACTTCAATGCAAGAGGCTTAACAAGTAAGGCCGATGAACTCAGGGCATAGTTGGGAACATGGGACTGGGATATGATAGTGATTACAGAAACATGGCTTAGGGATGGGCAGGACTGGCAGCTTAATGTTCCAGGGTATAAATGCTATAGGAAGGATAGAAAGGGAGGCAAGAGAGGAGGGGGAGTGACATTTTTGATTAGGGATAACGTTACTGCTGTACTTGGGGAGAGTATTCCTGGGAGTACGTCCAGGGAAGTTATTTGGGTAGAACTGAGAAACAAGAAAGGGATGATCACCTTATTGAGATTGTACTTTAGACCCCTGATAGTTAGCAGGAAATTGAGCAGCAAATTTGTAAGGAGATCTCAGTAAGAATAATAGGATGGTTTTGGTAGGGGATTTAACTTTCCAAACAGACTGGACTGCCATAGGGTTAGGGGCTTGGATGGACAGGAATTTGTGTAACCAGCAAATTTTCTGATTCAGTATGCGGATGTACTGACGAGACAACGAGCAAAACGATCTGCTTTTGGGAAATAAGGCAGGGCAGGTGACTTGAGGTGTGAGTGGGGGAGCACATTGTGGTCAGTGATCATAACTCTATTGGTTTTAAAATCGTGATGGAAAAGGATAGACCGCATCTAAAAGTTAAAATTCTAAATTGGTGGAAGGCCCATTTTGATGGTTTTAGGCAAGAACTTTCAAAAGTTGACTGGGGGAAGATTTCCACAGGTAAAGGAATGGCTGGAAAATGGGAAGCCTTTAAAAATGAGATAACGAGAGTCCAGAGATGGTATGTTCCTGTTAGGTTGAAGGGCAAGGCTGATACATGTAGCGAGTGCTGGGTGACTGGAGAAATTGAGGTTTTGGTCAAGAAAAAGAAGGAAGTATATGTCAGATATTAACAGCATGGATCGAACAGAATAAAGGCAGTAGGAGTATACTTAGAGGGAAATCAGGAAGGCAAAAAGGGGACATGAGATAACTTTGGCAAATAGGGTTGAGGAGAATCCAAAGCGATTCTACAAATACATCAAGGACAAAAGGGTAACCAGGGAGAGAATAGGGTCCCTGAGGCAGCCTTTCTGGTCTTTATGTGTGGAACCACAGGAAATGGGTGAGATGCTAAACAAGTATTTTGCATCGGTGTTTACTGTGGAGAAGGATATGGAAGAGAACTTGGGGAAATAGATAGCGACATCTTGAAAAATGTCCACATTATAGAGGTGGAGGTGCTGGACGTCTTAAAATGCACAAAGGTTGGTAAATCCCTGGGACCTGATCAGGTGTACCCTGGAACTCTGTAGAAAGCGAGGAAAATGATTGCTGGGCCCCTTGCTGAGATATTTGTATCGTTGATAGCCACAGTTGAGGCGCGGGAAGACTCGGTTGGCTAACGTGGTGCTGCTACTTAAGAAAGGTGGTAAGGAAACGCCATGGAACTGTAGACCAGTGAGCCTGATGTCAGTGGTGGGCACGTTTTTGGAGGGAATCTGGGGGACAGAACTTACATGTATTTGGAAAGGCAAGGGCGGATTAGGGATAGTCAACATGGTTTTGTGTGTGGGAAATTGTATCTAACTAACTTGATTGAGTTATTTGAAGAAGTAACGAAGAGGATTAATGAAGGTAGGGCATTGGATGTGACCTGCATGGACTTCAGTAAGGCATTCAACAAGCCTCCGCATGGTAGACAAGTTAGCTAGCAAAGTTAGACCACGTGGAATATGGGGAGAACTTGCCATCTAGATACAGAACTGGCTTTAAAATAGGAGACAGGGTGCTGGTGGAGGGTTGCTTTTCAGACTGGAGGCTTGTGAACAGTGGTGTGCCACAAGGAACAGTGCTGGGTCCACTCCTTTTCATCATTTACATAAATGATTTTGATGTGAACACAGGTGGTATGGTTTGTACATTTGCAGATGACACCAAAATTGGAGGTGTAGTAGACAGCAAAGAAGATTACCTCAGAATAAAATGGGACCTTGATCAGATGGACCAATGGGCTGATGAGTGGCAGATGGAGTTTGATTTAGATAGACATAGCAAGAACTGCAGATGCTGGAGTCAGAGACAACACAGTGTGGAGCTGGGGGAACACAGCAGGCCAGGCAGCATCAGAGGAGCAGGAAAACTGACATTTCAGTCGGGAACCTTCCTCAGAAATGGGGAGGGGGAAGGGAGCTGGGAAATAAATAGAGAGAATGGGTGGGGTGGGGAAGGTAGGTGGGATGGTGATAGGTGAGTACAGGTAGGGAGTAGTGGGGTTTGGTCAGTGGGATGGGAGGGGTGAATAGGTGGGAGAGAAGATGGACAGGTTGTGTCAGGTCAAGGAGGCGGGAATGAGAGGGAGACTTGGACATCAGATGAGGCGGGGGATGGGGAGATTTTAAAACTGGTGAATTCCATGTTTAGGCCATCGGCTGTAGGCTCCCCAGGCGGAATATGAGGTGCTTCTCCTCCAGTTTGCGGGTGGTGTTATTGTGACGCTCTGGGAGACCCAGGATGGACATGTCACATGGGAGTGCTCCACCTGCCCCTACACCTCCCCCCTCACCTCCATTCAAGGCACAAAACAAACCTTTCATATCAGACGGGTTCACCTGTACATCCGACAACTTGGTCTACAGCATCTGCTGCTCCTGATGTGGCCTCCTCTACATCAGTGAGACCAAGCGTAGATTCGGAGACTGTTTTTTAGAGCATCTGCACTCTGTACACGACAAATGACAACACCTTCCGGTCGCCAACCATTTTAACTCCCCCTCCCATTCCCCGGGTAACATGTCCATACTGGGCCTCCTCCAGTGCCACAGTGACACTATCCACAAACTGGAGGAGCAACATCTCATATTCCACTTCAGGAACCTACAGCCCAATGGCCTAAACATGGAATTCACCAGTTTTAAAATCTCCTCACCCCCGGCCTCGTCCCATGTCCAACCCTCCATCTCATCCCCACCTCCTTGACCTGACACAACCTGTCCATCTTCTCTCCCACCTATCCACCCCACCCATCCCACTGACCAATCCCCACCACTCCCTACCTGCACTCGCCTATCACCATCCCACCTACCTTCCCCAGTCCCACCCCTCTTCTCTCTATTTATTTCCCAGCTGCCTTTCCCCTCCCCATTTCTAAAGATGGGTCCCAATCCGAAACTTTCTTGCTCCTCTGATGCTGCCTGGCCTGCTGTGTTCCTCCAGCTCTGTACTGTGTTGTTTTTGATTTAGATGAATGTGAGGTGCTGCATTTTGAAAAGGCGAATCAGGGCAGGGCTTATACACTGAATGGTGAAGTCCTGGGGAGTGTTGCTGAACAAAGAGACCTTGGTGTGCAGGTTCATAGTTCCTTGAAAGTGGAGTCGCAGGTAGACAGGATAGTGAAGAAAGCATTTGGTATGCTTGCCTTTATTGGTCAGTGCATTGAGTATAGGGGTTGGGAATCATGATGTGGCTGTACAGGACTTTGGTGAGGCCACTTTTGGAATACTGCATTCAATTCTGGTCTCCCTGCTATAGGAAGGATGTTGTGAAACTTGAAAGGGTTCAGAAAAGATTTACAAGGATGTTGCCAGGGTTGGAGGAAATGAGCTGTAGGGATAGGCTGAATTGGCTGAGGCCATTTTCCCCAGGGGGTCAGATGCTGAGGGGTGATCTTAGAGGTTTATAAAATTATGAGGGGCATGGATACGGTGAATAACTAAGGTCTTTTCCCTGAGGTGGGGGAGTCCAGAACTAGAGGGCATAGGTTTAAGGTGTGAGGGAAAGATTTAAAAGGTACCTAAGGGGCAACATTTTCATGCAGAGGGTGGTGTGTGTATGGAGGAAGTATTGGAGGCTTGTACAATTACAACATTTTAAAAGATATCCGGATGGGTATATGAATAGGAAGGGTTTAGAGGGCTATGGCTAAATGCTGGCACATGGTACTAGATTAATTTAGGATATCTGGTTGGCATGGACATGTTGGGCCAAAGGGTCTGTTTCCATGCTGTACATCTCTATGATTTTAAATGGATTTTGATTGATTAGCTAACCACAATTATTCTTTATAATGCGCTTGTCATTTTCTAATGTTGTGAATCCTGCTATTCCTTACCATTATGAAAACTATTGCTTTGCTGAAATGGCTACCTGCTGAGTTCTACACTACCATTACCAGCTAAGCTTTGATGTAGATCAATCTCATGCCAACCTACAGCATTATAATTTGATGAGGAAATTGAGAAAATAAAGTAAATAAACTTAAAAAAAAATTACTGCCTGACATAATGTGCCAATTTTAACACTAAGTCGTTAGGTATTGAATGAATTGAAATCATTTTTGTTGATATAACTTCAGGAATTGATACATTTTTTGAGTTTTGTGCTCTGGTTTTAAAATTATTTTAGGATCTTACTCAAAAAATGATTTACCTTGTCAGTATTACACAAGACGCAAAATTAGAGCAAATATATAAAATTAATGTCAGCCCTGTCTCAGGTGGTAGCATTCTCAACCTGGAATCAGAGAGTTGCAGCAAATCCCATTCCATGACTGGAGCACAAAAATCAAGGTTGATGCATCAATGCAGTACTGGAGGGGTGTGGTAATCTTGTAATGCCATCTTTTGGATGAGATGTTAATTGGAGGCTCCACATGAGGAGCAAGGGAGTGATGTCCTGTGACCTGGCCAATATTTCATAGAATCATAGAATCCCTACGATGTGGAAACAGGCCCTTCAGCCCAACAAGTCCACACCGAACCTCAGAGCATCCCACCCAGACCCATCGCCCTGTAACCCACCTAATCTACACATCCCTGAACACTACAGGCAATTTAGCATGGCCAATCCACCTAACCTGCACATCTTTGGACTGTGGGAGGAAACTGGAGTACCCGGAGGAAACCCACGCACACACGGGGAGAATGTGCAAACTCCACACAGACAGTTGCCCGAGGCAGGAATCGAACCTGGGTCCCTGGCATTGTGAGGCAGCAGTGCTAACCACTGTGCCACCCTGCTGCCCCATATTTATTCTTTACTTCATTATTTACTCTTTTTAGTGATGAATAAAGAATATCTGCTCATTGCTATATGTGGAACCTTCGCTGTGTACAAATTGGCAGTCACATATCCTACATTACTATAGCTACTGCACTTCCAAATTATTTGGCTTAAATACTTTGTGACATGAAAAATGCCGTATGGTACATATCTTTCTTTTGTACACAATTTACAGACTGATACAGACTTTTTGAACTAAATGCGTATGCTCCACACCAGCCTCCTCCCATTCCACTTCATCTCACCCTATCGACATACTCATGTGTTTCTTTCCCCCTCCTGTGCTTGTCTAGCTTCCTTCTAAATGCATTTATGGTAGTCACCTGAATGATTCCTGTATATCATATAACCATGCCGTGGGTAAAGAAACTTCTTTCCTAAGTTCATTATTGGATTGAATATCGTATATTTACAGCTGCTGGTTTTTGATTCTCACTACCAGTTTAAACTCCTTGTCTACATGTACCTTACCATTAGTAGAATCATTATGGCATCTACCTCTGTAACCCTGCAAATTTAGTTCCCTCAAATGCCCATCCAATTTCCTTTTGAAATGATTAATCATCTCTGCTTCCAACATCCTCATAGGAAGCACATGACAGTCGTTGCCACTTGCTACTTAAATAAATTCTTCTTCATTTCTTGTTCAGAATCTTAAAGCTGTGTCCTCTTGTCCTTGCACCAATAGCTAACGGGAACAACTATTCTTTGCCCACCTTATCTAAATCTGTTATAATCTTGTTCACCTCTGTCCTCCAATATCTCCTTAATGCCTTTTGCTTCAAGGAGATCCCCAACTTCTTGGGGCCAAAATTCATCATCTGTGGAACCATTCTGGTAATTTGCCTCTGTATTCTCTCCTGGATATTCACATCCTACTTGATCAAAACTGAACATGATATTTTAGTTGTGGCCTGACCAGAGCTTATAAAGTTTCAGCTGATTTAGTTTGATGTTGGATTCTCCATTGCTTTAAAAAAAAAAGAACCACTGCATGATATTGCTTTAAAAAAGGAAAAAACCACTGCATGAGCCTGTAGTTTTTTCCCATGCATACAGGAACTTCTTCAGTTGGCTGACAGTGTTGATGCTTTCACCAATAAGCCACAAATTAACAAAAACATGCTGATTATAAAGGGGAACTGCATCTGTGTAAGGTGCTTGTGAGACCACATCTGAAGTACTGTGAGCAGTTTTGATTTCCTTATTTAAGGAAAGATCTAGTTTTATTGGAGTCAGTTCAGAGAAGGTTCACTAGGATGATCCCTGGTATGGAGGGATTGTTATGAGCAAAAGTTAAATAGTCCATCACTCTATTCACTAGATTTTAAAAGGTTGAGAGGTGATCTCATTGAAACGTCTGATTCATAAGGGGCTTGATAAGGCAAATGCTGAGAGGATGTTTCCTTTCATGGGAGAGTCTGAGACCAGAGAGCATAGTCTCAGAATAAAGAGACACCACCTTATGACTGAGATGAGGAGAAATTTCTTTTGTGGGTTAAGAATCTTTGGAACTCCTTGCCACAGAGAGTTATTAGGGCAGAGGCCTTCTGTATATTTAAGGCTGAGATAGATTTTTGATCAGTAGGGGAATCAAGGGCTACTAGGAAAATGCAGGAAAGTGGGAGTGAGGAATGTTAGGTAAGCCATGATCTGTTTGAATTGGGGAGCAGGCTCGAAGGGTCAAACGGCCTTATGGTCCTTTGGAAAATTTGGAGCACTGTATGGGAAGAGTTTGCAGGGTGTAATCAATTGGATAACTTTTTCAAAGAGCCATGTACAATACTTGAGTGGCCTCCATCTGTACATAATATTCTGTGGTTGAAACACCACAGCATCACAGCAAATGCATTTGGACTAGTGAGACAACAAGGTGCAGGGCTGGATGAACACAGCAGGCCAAGTAGCATCATAGGAGCAGAGAGGCTGACGTTTCGGGCCTAGACCCTTCATCAGAAAAGGGGGAGGGGAAGGGGGTTTTGAAATAAATAGGGAGAGAGTGGGAGGCAGATAGAAGAGGGATAGAGGAGAGGATAGGTGGAGAGGAAACAAACAGGTCGAAGAGGCGGGGATGGAGCCAGTAAAGGTGAGTGTAGGTAGGGAGTTAGGAAGGGGATAGGTCAGTCCAGGGAGGACGGACAGGTCAAGGGGG
>NC_063341.1:64543600-64568884 GCF_021869965.1 Rhincodon typus | reverse complement strand
GGATCCCTTCCAACACCAGCACATGGGGACCCCTTCCAACACCAGCACATGAGATTCTACACATGCTCGCCGAGCCGGTGGATTTGTTTGTAAACATTTTGTCACCCTGCTTGGTAACATCATCAGTGCGCCTCCGGTGAAGCGTCGGCGTTCTGTCCCGCTTGTTGTTTATCTGCCTCGGTTTGCTGGGGTGGTTGGTCCCACTTCCAGTTCTGTTTCTCTGTGGTTTGCACACAGGGTCTAATTCAATGTGTTTGTTGATGGAGTTTCGGTTGGAATACTAGGCCTCCAGGAATTCCCTGGCGTGTCTCTGTTTGGCTTGTGTGTTTATCGATATGTTGTCCCAGTCAAATTCCTGTCCCTTGTTGTCCGTGTGTAGTGAGACAAGTGAGAATTGGTTGTGTCTCTTGATGGCTAGTTGGTGTTTGTGTATCCATATTGTCAACTTTCTTCTGGTTTGGCCTATGTAGTATTTCTCACAGTCCTTGCATGGTATTTTGTATATTACTCCAGTTTTGGGTGTGGGATCCTTTACATTCGTCAGTAGCTGCCGTAGGGTGGTTGTCGGTTTGTGGGCTACCCTGATACCTAGAGGTCGGAGTAGTCCTGTGGGCATCTCTGAAATGTCCTTGATGTACGGTAGGGTGATCAGTGAATCTGGCCGTGTTGTTTCTTCCTGTTGTCTGTCTCAGAGGTAACAGCGGATTGTGCTTTTCGGGTATCCATTTCTTTTCAAAACTCCGTATAGGTGCTCCTGTTCTGCTTTGCGTAGTTCTGGGTTGTTGCAATATGTTGGGGTTCATTTAAGTAGTGTCCTGATGCACATTTCTTACAGCAGAAAGCCCCACCTCAACGCTGCACACTCTGGAATTTGTGTTCACAAGTTGCAAGTGGAACTTGGAACGCACGGTCTACAGAATCCAATAAAGATGAAAGTCACAGTGAAACAGTCCATCAGGCCCTCAAATACTGCCTCACTCACCTCCCCCACCCTACCTCCAGCCAGATACAGCCAGTTGCAGTAGTCTTAGACTAACAACCTTGAAGTTGTGGATTCAAACCTTAATCAAGGATTGTTGCGAAATTATATTCAATAATTCTGATTATCAGTGAGGTAACATCAAGAATAACTATTTCAGCTGTCACAATTCAACAAAAATCAGTCCCATCACTGGATAAGGTATTTAATTAAAGGCCGTTCTCTCTCATATAAGGGTGCAAAAGATTGCATGACGTGAACCTTTCCCGTTGGTATTCTAGTTAGTACCTATCCCATCCCACATAACAAAAAACCTATCTAGTCCCAACATTATGCCATAATGCATTTTGTGGGAGCTTACTGTGTTCAAATTGGCTGCTGCATTTCCTACACTAAAACCGTGATACACTTCAAAACTACTTAATTAGCAGAAGAGTGCTTTTAACTGTTTGGTGGTGGTAAGAGGCACTTTATAAGCACACATTTCTGTCTAATTGGTTCACCTACAGCCTTCAGCAAAGCAAATGTGCTATTTTCATCCTGAGTAAACCTCTGAGCTTCACCCTGTGACTGATCCTGAGTGTGCCTGGGCAGACTGGGCAGTGTTGCTTTGTCAAACTGTCTTGATCCCAAAAACAAATAAATCTCAGTAACTCCTCACATGTCCCATGGAGAGTGCATGAATGTTGGATTTGTACTTTGAACAGCAGCAATGAAGATTAAGACACTGTCGTGTACAATAACACCATGGCAGAAATTATAATTTTGGTGGGATTGGAGCGGTAGAGAGCACACAGCGTGTCTGTCACATTCTCCACCTGGTCATCTTTCCATTGATCCACTATCGGGAGTAGCTATTTGACAACAAGAGGCATCACACCCACAGCTATTTCTGTCCTTGTGCATCAAGAACAGGTTGCTAAAAAATGTGCACGTTATCTAACACTCTCCTGCCCGACCTAAAGCTAAATGCAACATCCTAACTCGTCCTTGATTTGATCCCATCACTGAGGCCAGAGTAACTTGATTAAGTCAATAATTATATACAAACAGAAACAGCAGGAACTGTGCAGGAGATCAGAATGTTACTTGAAATTACAATTATGTTACTCTGTGTGTATATTGATTGTTGGTAAAGGCACAGGGTGAAATCTCCCACCAGAGCAAACAGTCTTTTTCCTATCCTTCAAATCCCACCATCATTTTGAAGGTCTTGTTTAGATCACTCCTAAATACAACAATATTTGTGCGACTTGTTCTGAAGTCATTCTGGTACTTAACTTATTATTTTGTGAATGTAAATCCCAAAAGCTAAACGATGGGCTCCACATTTGCTGAGTTGAAGTTGGTTGGTTTGCCGTAGATTCTGTAAAGGGAACACACCTTGATAATGTGGCTTTATTGTTCTGATGAATTAGCAATACATCAGCACAAACTTTCAGCACCAGATCTCCCTTTCTGAAGTTCATTGCACAGCAGTTTAAAAGGCATCTGGATGGGTATATGAATAGGAAGGGTTTAGAGGGATATGGGCCCAATGCTGGCAAATGGGACTAGATTAATTGAGGATATCTGGCATGGATCAGTTGGACTGAAGGGTCTGTTTCTGTGCTGTATATCTCTATGACTCTAAGTGAACACATATTTCCAGATGGGGCTCTAAACAAGGCTCTTCAAAACTGAAACATCACTTCCTCCCATTCTCCTCCAATACAACAGTTACCACTTCAATAATACAACAACTACATGATCGTTGCCCAACATTCGCTTTATCCATGCTCTCTGCCTCCTACATCCCAGTTGAGCACCCATGATGTGATTCCTACAGATTGAATTTCTCCTTCCATGACATTGTATTCAAACGTTCCAGCAGGTGGTGCTGAGAAGCAGAAATCCAAACTCATTCCCTCCTGCCCAAGCATTGGCAATGACACCAGACAAATCACACACACATTCCCTTCTGCAACTGTGTTATAGTTGTGATTTCAAATAAACCTGTTGGAACTTTAACTTGGTGTTGTGTGACTTCTGAGTTTGTCCACCCCAGTCCAACACCAACACCTCCACATCATGGCGACCGTGTTTAAGCTCAGCTAACCCTGCATAGAACAGAGAGGGAGGCTAGTCCCTTCTGCTGGTCAGTACATTCAGCCACTGAGGCGAAGAAAGGGAGGAATTTTAATTAGCTTTTACTGGACAATCCTCCCTCTTCCTTCACTCCACACCATGGTGTAGCTTTTTCATTATATTCTGCTATTACTATGCACAGTATAAATAGTGCACTGGTACTGTTTACCTTTCTGTTAGATCTAGACGCAGTTGGTGCCCATGAGGCAAGGTAATAAGCTCCAGACCTGAGCTCACTCCCATCTGCTGCTTCACTTCTTCAGAAATGTTAAGTATCCTAGCAACCTGGAAAGTCCAAAGTTCAAATTTATTAGTTGTAGACAGGAAATTGCCATTTTATTAAAAGGTTTATTTTTCAATTACTACTTATATCACTACTAAAATAAAGCCAAGCGTGACCATTTCCAAAGTCAATACCCTCGTTTCTAAATTCACTGGCCTGGCACAGAATTCGAGAGCAATGAGGAGATTTCAAAAAAACAATGTAATCCAGGCACTCTATTCCTGAAGTATTGGGAAGTGGGAAAGACAACAAACAGTTCAAATATGAAAAATACACAGGAACATGGGAGAGCTGACTATGTAAAGTTTTCCTTAAGCAACGGGATTACAGTTATTCTTTGCAACTTCTCAGTGCAAAAGGTTCAAACATTCATGCCTGAATAATTTACACAAATTCACCGTAACGTATTCATAAACAAAAATCAAAACTTGCTAATAGTTTGAATCAGAATAACATGTCAAAGATAAACGGTCAGGAGTTACAGCGCTAGAATCACAAAGTAAAGACAAGACCCTTTGTACCATCAGGTCTGCACTGACAAAAAACTGCTCAATCTGCACTAATTCCACTTCCCAGCACTAGGCCACTGCCTTGAATATAATGACACGTCAAATGCTCATCCTTTTTAAAGGTTGTGAGGTTTGCCACTGCTGGACAATTAATCCAGAGGTCTGTGCTATCAATCTAGCGATATGAGTTCAAATCTCAAAATAGAGGAGCTCAAATTCTATATGGGACGGCACAGTGGTTAGCACTGCTGCCTCACAGTGCCAGGGATCTGGGTTCGATTCCACCCTCGGGCAACTGTCTGTGTGGAGTTAGCACATTCTCCCCGTGTCTGCGTGGGTTTCCTCCGGGTGCTCTGATTTCCTCCCACAGTCCAAAGGTGTGCAGGTTAGGTGGATTGGCCATGATAAATTACCTGTAGTGTTCAGGGATGTGTAGATTAGGTGGGTTATAGGGGGATGGGTCTGGGCGGGATGCTGAAGGGTCGGTGTGGACTTGTTGGGCCAAACGGCCTGTTTCCACACTGTAGGGATTCTAAAAAAAAATCTACTCTCCCAGGCAGTGCATTCCCACCACCTTCAAAGTGAAAACAAATTTCCTCAAATCCCCCTAAACCTCCTGCTTTTCACCTTAAAATTACGGCCCCTTGTTATAACAGCAGCTTCCTGTCCACCCTGTCCGTACCCCCACAATCTCATACACCTCAATCTGGTCCCCTCTCGGCCTGCTCTACTCTAAGTAACCCGTGCTTAGCTAGCCTCTCCTCAGAGCAAAACCGCCCCATCCCAGGGCAACATGCTGGTGAATCTCCTCTACACCCCGTCCAATGCAACCATATCCTTCCTATAGTGTAGGGACCAGAACTTGACACAGTACTCTACAGCTTCAAAATGCTTTTATAATTATGCCACAACTGACAAAGGCAAGGGTCCCAAATGCCTTCTTAACCACCCTATTAACCTGTCCTGCTGCCTTCAAGGATCTGTGGTCAAACACCCCGAGATCTCTCCGAACTCTGATCTTCCTAGTGCCCTGCCTTGTCTTGTTACTTCTTCCAAAGTGCATAACCTTACAATTTCCAGATTTAATTCCATCTGCCACTTATCTGCCTATCGAACTGTATCCTCCTGTAACCTAAGAACTTCTTCCTCAACAACCTAACCAATGCTTGTGTCCACAAACTTACTTATCATCACCCCCACATTTTCTTCTATATCATCTGTCTGTATCAGAAACAATAAGGGACCCAGTACTCATACCACCGAGGCCACTATACACTGGCATCTAGTCACACAAACAATCTTCTCCCACCACCCTGGCTCCCGTCACTGAGCCAATTTTGGATCCAATTTGCCAAGATCCCCCTGAATCCCCTGTGCTTTAACTTCCGTTATCAGTACCAGCTCACAAACACTGGTGCCTGTTACAGTAAACCAGGCCATATGACATACCGGTCTTTTTTTCATTCATTAGCAGGATGAGGGCATCGCTGACCAGGCAGCATTTATCGCCCATCCCTAACTGCAGTTCAGAGTCAACCACATTGCTGTGGGTCTGGAGTCACATGTAGGATGGCAGTTTCTTTCCGTAAAGGACATAAGTGAACCAGCTGGGTTTTTCCAACAATTGACAAAGGATTCATGGTTATGTTCAGTGATCTTTCTGCTTTAGTAGCTGCACATAGCTAAATTTCAGTCAACACATTAGTGTGTTCTGCTCGGAGAGTTAGTGAAATGCCATCACCTCAATTAGACAGTGATCTTAGCATGGATTTTTCACAGCTGATGGATTCCTTCTGAAGTGCACTCATTGTCCCTTGTAGACGAACACTAGCATCCATTTCACACACAACAAACTCCCACAATCTAATGTGATCACTGAAGTTGTCGGGAATTATGACTGAAAAATGTACATTCACCCAAATTCAGAAGCACCCTCTGCCATTCATCAAACAGAACCCTTGTGACCTCTAACACCCACTTAAACAGAAAGGTGGGATCTTAAGATCCTTCTGTTAACATAACTTTCTCCCAATGCTACAGTGAGATGTTAACATACATTGCACATTCGTGGGCTGTGTTTGGGAATCTAGAACGTTCTGACTTAAAAACACAAATTCTACCATAAAACCAGCTGACACTTGTAGCAAGACAACAAGGTGCAGGGCTGGATGAACACAGCAGGCCAAGCAGCATCGTAGGAGCAGAGAGGCTGACGTTTCGGGCCTAGACCCTTCACTTGTAGCATATAGGTATAAAATGATAAATAGCCCTTTACTTTGTAACTCAGCTCTAAATTTGTGTCCTTGATTGATGACATCATATAAATGATTGTTGGAAGCTCCAAGTTAATAAATGTTAAATTTCAACACTTTCTCAAAGGAACTACAAGCTCTGCAGATTATCTAGTACTGATTATGTACTGATTATCTTTGTGCACAGTTTAGCTAATGCAGTTCCTGATGTTGCGATGTGGCTTGGTAGACCATTGGCTATGAAATCCTTTGGGATGTCCATAGGTTCTGAAAGACACTTTGTAAATGCAAGGCTTTCTTTAACATAGTTTCAATCTGTATAGGGATGTAATCTGTAAGAGCTGATGTCTGTGCAGGACCATCTGGCATTGTACAGGAACAGTTGAAAGACTAATCAGCTGTAAATTGAATGAACTCTTTGAAATAGTCTGCAATAGTCTTCTACAAAATAGCAAGAGACTGTGCTGCATCAGTTCCACATTGTGTGCTTCCATTCACTGCTGTTAAATTCCTGCAATACCAGTGGTTGAGGTCTCTATGACAAAGGCTACAACTATTTCAGTTCAAATTTGCCATAATCTAATACAATGCCAGAACAAACTCCAGGGGCTGAATGGCCTACTCTTTTTTTATTCCTAGTTAGATTACAGTTTGTTGACGATAGTGAGCGGTTAGAAACAAACAGTTCAGAATGTTTCCTATAATTTGAGGCTGGAATTTGAAGCAAGATCCCGTGCACAATGACCGAGTGCATTCATTACTGATTTCATTTTAGTGGAAGCATTAATCTGTGGAATTTAACTGGGTTCGCACCTTTATTAAAATAGCACCAAGCATTTGTGTAATTATTACCACCAGTATTTGCCAAGGTTTGCTTCTAAAGCTGTATTTCAAAGCACGTGGCATTAATAAGCACTAGTCAACCAGAGAGATTAGGGAATGTTCTGACTTTGTGCATTAGTCTAAAATGAAAAACAGTGTATTGACACTGCTCAATCTTCAATGGCAATAAAAACTGGGAGAGATGCAAGTTACTGTCTTGCAATCACTATATTGTACAACACGTCAAAATTACATCTATTGAATCCAAATACTAAAGTGCCACAGGATATTCACCTTTGTTTTGGGTGCAACAGAGAGTTAGGCACTGCTGAAGCATAGGAGAAGAAAAATGTCTATCAGCACTTATACTTACACTCTGATTTGTGTCTAAAATTAAACTTGTATCAAGATGGGTAAAATTTGATCCAGTTGGTAGAATTTGCTTTTTACATAAAGCAGTCAGGAATTTCCAAATTTACCTTCAGGAAAAAGAGGTGGAGAATTTTCAGGGATTTTCTGTGCTTGATCCTCAGAGTTTTCCAGCCAATGGCTATCTGCTTGGTTACTTTTCTCGGGCTGCCATATTTTCACAGCGCATATAAACGAGGCAAATATATCGCCAGTGTATTTCCTTGCAGCCTTTTGGCTAGGGGCATCTGTTTAGCCCTAGTGGACACAGAAAAGGCTGTTCAAGCTGAAATAGCCCCAGGGCCTGACTCAGCTACAGGCCAGCTCCACTACAGGTGGGCAACTTTGCAAAGTAAAGCACATAATCCGTACGACTGAAATATTAGCTGTGATCAGGGATGTCCGTCACTGCAAGCCAGTAGATCAGTGGCTTCCGTTTAGGGTTGCCCTTGAACTACGCAGAAGATTAAAGCCAATGATTTTCTATGATGAGTCTTTTACAGTGTGTTTCATCATGACCCTGGAGCATGGCACTGTGACCACACCAGTGGGTACCTTTTGGTTATTGATTTGTGCCAATGTAAGGCATGGTAAGGGGCTGCTGTGGTCATCCCTCTGCCTCTGGTGGTCATTAGTACTGCTGTTCCAAGGTGGGGCCACACAAAAGTCAGCAGACAGTCCCCTTAGCGCTGGACTCCTATTTCTGCTCCCAGCTGGAAATGCTGGAAGATCCCAGCTGTGTCCATTCTACTGAATTTTCTTCTCCAAATATCCCACCATCACCCCTGGATAATGGATTGCTTTTTCCTGATTAGGAAAGTACAGCTGCGAATCCTGCATTTGTTAGCCACCTGAAAGGACACATTCTTTTGATTCGAACAATACTCCTGAAGGACATCTAGCATCACCAAGCAGCCTTTGCACCAGTCCTTGATTGAATCTTCAGTTTTGGGCAGTTTGAAAAATAGATCATTACAAAAAGGCAAAGAGCTGGAAGCATTTAAATCAAACTGATTCTACCTCATGGACAAAATAAAATCTGAAAGAACTGTAAATCAGGTACAAGAACAGAAGTTGCTGGAAAAGCTCAGCAGGTCTGGCAGCATCTGTGAAGAAAAAATTCAGAGTTAATGTTTCAGCTCTGGTGGCGGTTCTGAGGAAGGGTTACCGGACCGGAAATATTAACTCTGATTTTTTCTTCACAGATGCTGCCAGACCTGCTGAGCTTTTCCAGCAACTTCTGTTTTTGTTTTCTACTTCATGGACAGTTTGCCATTGTTCATATATTACAGTTATGTTTGAGAATCAAATCATTTACTGCAGAGGCACCAGCCGTTCAACAGTTTCATTTCAGTTTATTGCCAACAAAGGAAAAGCATCACCTTTTTTCAGAATAGGGCTGGAGTGGGAGCCTTGATCGGACAACTATCAGTAGATGGAGCCCTTCTGTCCTGAGTTTACCTCCCCTGCCAGTACTTGTTTTCAGTTATGAAAATGTTGTTAATTACAAACATCGCGTTTTAATTATCTATTTCTCCAAACTCAGCATTTCAGTGGGAGGAATCACTAGGAGCTGGATACTGTTAGGTTCCCAGCATGTCGAGAATGCCAGTATCTATGCCGACTGATTCTCTTTATCACTGCAAACTTTCTGGGAATCTTCATGCATGGAAACTAATCAGGGAGCTATTTGTGACACAAAAATTACTATAAATATCACTGTTTCAAAGATGAATCTATATCTACTCCCTTCTATAGACAAGTGGCAAGTGTTCTAGCTGTGGGGCAGACTACTGTTACATTTTGTTACCTCCATTAGCAGGAGCCATGCGAGATTCAACTCTTCCCTATTCGGAAAACAGCAATCCATTATCCACAGGATAATGTCAGGATATTTGGAGGAGAAATTTCCCACATGCTGATTTGTGCTGCTGTTCTAAAAGATCTGCACTGGTTGTTTGGGAGGGGAATGATTTATATGGGGGTTTCCAGCATACCCACTGGAGTATGGATCGGTGAAAATCACCGATAAAGTGCTGGAGTATAGGGCTGTAGCATTTAAAAAGGGGGCACAGCCTGCACATCTCAGAGGTGGGAACGTGCAGGTCAGAAACAAGGTGCATTTGGCCCACTCACTTAACTCTCATGTAGCTTCCCTACATGTTTTATCAATCCGTTCAAGAAACTTTGAAGGATCCGCTGGGGCAAACAGCAAAAATAAGACAGCAGCGCATGGCAGCATACAGAGGAAACAGAATGTTCCTGTTTCTGAATCTCCAAGTGAATGAATAACTCCAGAGTGTCTGTGCCAGGCAACAGCTGTGCCAACTGGACAGAGCCAGCACTGGGACTGAATACTAAATCTCTCCCACCACTCCATCCCAGGACTGATGAACAGTGTTGCTTCTGACCATTTTTCCTGTCTTAGAAAATGTCCTGTGCTGATTATGCACTGCAAATTCAGCATGGAAATCATGCCATTAATAAGTTAAAGTGTTTTCTGAAACATACCACCAGTAAACACTATTGGTTTTCCTAATATCATGCATTAAAGTCAGTTAGATATCAGGGAACAATGCACTGGCCTATCAGTTTATTTATTAACATTTCCCACCAGCCATTTCACACTCTGAAGGATTCACACAGCAGATGCCAGTACCGTTTGATACATGTCCAACATTCTGCTCATCCAACTTAGGCTGAGTTTATGTGATGTGGTTACCCCTCCCAGGAAACATATTCTCATTTAATTCTAAGAATACAAAGGGAGTTTATACACTTTTATGTTCTTATGTCTTGCAAAAAAGATCTAACCAAAGGTGCTACGTTTGGGCTTTGTAGTGATTCCAACTGTTGTAAAAAAATATTAGAAGCATCAGACTGAAAATGTGAGATACATTCTGGCATAACATTTCAGTAAGTGACCTCAAAATGATCAGCACACTCACCATTCCTCCACCTGCTATCACTGTGTCCCTAACTCCCATATTGTTACAACCCACAACCAATAGGGGCTAATCATCTTAAAATGCTATCAGCAAACTACTCTTCAGATAGCTGGCTTCACCTGATCAGTCTCCATTAAAATACTATACAAATGACATCTTCATGAAAGCATTCAGCTGACCCTTTATTTAGCCTTCCTGACTTGCACAATGTTACTCTGAACATGCAACTAGCAAAGTCAGATATAATTATGCAATTTCACAAATCTATGTTGTGAGCTGTAACACAAATTCTTACCTGGCAATCCACTTTCAGGATGTGCTTGGCAATAGTTGAAGGGTCATTATTGGCAAACAGTTCTTTAACATGTCTGATCACCCATGTTTCCAGGGGCTTGTTGTCAGGGTGAAGCATTTTAGATTTGAAGTCATTCGGTTTAAAGCAGGAAATGTTCTCAAAGGAGGGTGCAATGAAGACTGGGTCACTGGTCTTTTCCTCATCTCCAACAGAAGAGACTATGAACTGAAATGGGCTCTGCTCTGAAATGCTGAGGACAGAGTTGGCTCTTTGGAAGGAGATCTTTGGCGCTTCCTCAGTTTTTAGTCTTTCTACAAAGCTGTCAGGCTGGAAGAAGTACTGGTCTGTCCCTGCCTGCTCCACAGAGGCATCATGTTTCAGGTCAGTGTAATGACTGCCCCTTTCTGGGCTGCCAGCACTCATCTCACCGTACTTGCCTCTGTCAGAATTGTTCATTAGTGAAGGGGCACGCGGCATCCTTAGTGAGGGCACCTTGCTGGGCTTTGGAGGTGGTTTGGGGTAGAGTTGACTATCAGACCCTCTCAGTGCTTCCCCTGCTTGAAATTCCAAAGTGGGGCTTCGGGCAAATGTTGGGCTGAGAGCAGGCTCACTGCCTGTTCGAAACACTTGGGGCTTGATGCATGCAGTTCCTTCCATTCCTTTATGCTGCTGTTGCGGAGGCTGGTGTGATAGCTGTAGTGGTTGCTGTTGTTGCTGTTGTTGGAGCGGAGGTTTCATTCCTGTGAGGAAATGACAGGAGTGGTGCAGCAGATTAGGATCCAATAACAGCTAATGTTAGCTCTAGCCCAGAGGAAGGCAACATGCCACTGAGTCAGACATTGCAAAGGCTACAAAGGGTGTGCTACAGTGTCATGTCTGCTGGGTTTTGGCTGAGATTTTCTATCCAGCCACACTGTAAGGTGGGCGTAAAAAAAAAAATCCATAGCAGTATTTCAAAGAAGAGAAGGGAACTATTCCCGATTTCTAGAGCAATATATATCCCCCAACATCACCGACAACAAAAAATCTGATGAACTGGTCACTGTCTTTTTGCATTTTTGTGGGATCTTGCTGTGCACAAAAACAACTACTTGTTTTACACTGCAACATCCTCTACATTTCAAAACCTATAAACGGTTTTGGGATGTCCTCAGGTTGTGAACAGTAATGTACAAATTCAGATTCTTCCTTCTGTGATATTTACAGAAATTTCCCATTTTATGTGAGAGATAGATTCCTGAAAACCACTCCTCAAAACAAAGCAGGTTTTCCCATTTAATTGTATGTAACATCAGGCGATGCATTCCCAATTTAAGATCCCAATACACCACATTAAAGTAAACAAAAGACAATGTAAAAATATCTTCTACAATTCCAATAAAGCAGCAAAGAACCTAAGCAAAGTGCTTCTTTCCCTGATTACTTTAAAATGAAGCTACAAAATACATCCTCACAATGTAGTCGGTTTATATTTGCAAGACTGATTTTCCCCACTGCATTTAATTTGTCTTATCCCTAAAAGTTACCAGTCAGTGCTGGGGAGACCAAAACCTAAACTGAAAGTTTGAGAGAATGGGGATCCAGCCAGCTGGTAAGTATGCAGACAGTTACAAAAGAAAATTTCACTCTGTTCCCAAAATACTTTTTAATGTGATAAGACTGTATAAGTGAATAAATAAGTAGCAATTTTTTAACTACTTAATAACAAAACTTCTCTATTTGAGACTACCTAAAAAGGGAGAATTGCTGCATTTAAAAATTACAGGCAAACAACTTGCGTTAAACATTTTGATTCTGTTACTGGTGTACAAGACAACAACTATAATATGATCATTAATTAGTGTTAATTACAGAAGGACAGCACGGACAGATTAATACACTAAGAAATGGATCAAATAATAAAACACCAAAGCTTTGCTTGTTACTTTTGATACAATATTATCAAAAATCACACAACACCAGGTTATAGTTTATTCAAAGGGTCAAGCTTTCGGAGTCTCACTCCTTCTTCAGGTGTCGTCGACTCCAAAGCTTATGTCTTCAAATAAACCTGTCGGACTATAACCTGGTATCGTGTGATTTTTGACCTTGTCTATTCCAGTCCAACACCAGCAACTCCATATCGTGGATACAATATTGAAGCAAGACACAAATATACAAGGCAACAGCGATCATTGAACAAGGTAAGAAACCTGGTAAATACAGCACAGGCAGTTTAAAATGAGGAACAAAAAAACTTCAATGTCTTTCTACCGTAAAATCTTTGAAGACTGGGACTGATTCAAACTCACCCAAAGGAAGGTAACTTTCCGACTGATGGGATTTCAAGGGTTGGCGTCTATCCTGCACATAGTCAAGACTTGCCGGCTGGCTCCCACTCTTGTCTTTATTCCTATGGTGACAGAAAAAAAGAAAAGCTTTTAAAAACCCGTATATCTGTCACCTGATGGTGCTTTAAACATTTGCCAAACTGATGCATAGAGATGCAAGTACTTTTCAGCAGAATCCTTCCTTTGCTCACATCTTAAGCACTTGGACAATGCCAAGTACAGGCACCTGAAGACAAAAGGGACTGCTAAACTACCTAGAAGAACATAAATATACTGAATCCCCATCTTATAGCTGAAGGAGTTCAACATAAGATGTAAAACAAATATCAGTCTGGAAAAAGAAATCATCAACTTAACCTGGTGTATATACTCACTTAAAACAGCTACAGG
This sequence comes from Rhincodon typus, assembly GCF_021869965.1. Classification (NCBI taxonomy): domain Eukaryota; kingdom Metazoa; phylum Chordata; class Chondrichthyes; order Orectolobiformes; family Rhincodontidae; genus Rhincodon; species Rhincodon typus. Next base: position 64,555,541 of record NC_063341.1, on the reverse strand, counting down.
GACATTTACTGCCCAAGGTCAAAGATGGGAAAATGACGTCATTTTAAAATGTTACAGGGATACAATTTTTTTCAAGGACAATGGTCACACAGATAATGCTGAAAACTAACTGGAAAAGTCCAGAATCAATAATTAACATGGAGTAGTCTAGTTTTAACTGGGTTATACAGGGGATTATACAAGTGAGGTATGTATGAGTTTCATTGTACAAAAGTGAATCGGGAAGCTGATGGCAAAGAACTGTACAGGAAAAGTCTTGGCAATGAATACTTTCGCCTGTTCATTTAGCTTGAGGTAATAAATTCAAACTGATCAAGATCATGAAAACAGCACAAGCTGTCCTATTTCATTTCAATTTCATCAGCTTTATTTGTTACATTTTTTAATAGTCTTACATACAAAGGCACTAAACAGAGTTTGATGATCTTAAAAGCTTTTCACACTTTGCCAACTGATCCACTGACCTTAGCAAAAAAAAAAGTATAATTAATAAAATTGCTGGAAAAGAGAGACATGCCATTGAAGCTTTTCACCTGGCACTCCTCAGGACAGATGGTAGAGGGGAAGGGGTGCTGATTCTCATGCTGTAAAATTCCTTTTCCCATGCGGCATTAATTGTTGTTCCCTTTGGAATTTGGATCTCTCCTGAGGAATGCAAGGTGAAAAGCTTCGATAGAGTGTCTCTTTTCTCAGCAATACTCTGGTGGCTGTTAATAAATATTTCTCAGTTGGAAGGTCTGAGGCACAATCAGACTAAGGAGGAAGAAAAATGTTAAAGGACACAGAGAAAGAGTAGGGAAATATGACTAGAGTAGATAGCCTAACATTACTAGTTTCGTCCCATTGTGCTAGGAGCACCTCATTTCTACAATCATTGGATGGCTGGAAATGTTTGAATGGAAAAGGATCTGTTGTTAAAATCCATTAAAACCACTTCTACTCATTAGAATATGGAGCCGTAGTTTGGTTGCAGTTCCCCAACCCTTGGTCGCTTGTAATTCTCAGCAAGCCTTCTGCTGATTGTGTCGACGCATCTGAATTCCCCACTGCTGCTCCACCACCCCTCACAGTCTGCTGCTAAAGCTGGGACTGCACAGGAGGGAGAGCTGGTGGAGGTTGGGGCTGGGGGAATAACCAGTATGAAGTACTGTGTGCATGTGTATCCATTTAACCTTCACTTTATGAAGCCAACCACAACAAAATCCCAAACAGGAAACATTCAAACATTCAACCATCAAGACAGTTTCTTTAAATGGAAAGCTCGTTCCCTGGCTATGTTTAAAACAAAATAAGCACACAGGGTTATTTTTATAGTGGATTTCTAAGAGCTGCCTCTGTGCCAATTGCTCTTCTGGGAGTTTTAACCCTGAGCAAAAAGGTAGTGAGTGCTCCTTATCTAAGCCAACAGGAGATCTCTGCACATTATGCAATGCAGCTCTCAGCTAAAATTTTATGTGTTGCTGCTAGATAGGGAGACACCCCTAACTTGAATCTTAATTTTTTTTATTTATTCATAGGATCAAAGTGTCTCAGGCTGGGACAGTATTTATTGCCCATCCCTAATTGCCCAGAGGGCCGTTCAGAGTCAACCACATTGTTTTGGGTCTGGAGTCACATGTAAGCCAGACCAGGTAAGGATGGCTGTTTCCTTCCCTAAAGGGCATTAATGAACCAGATGGGATTTTTCTGACAATCAACAATGTCATTAGGTTGTCATTAGACTCCAGATTTTATCTTGAATTCAGATTCCACCATTTGTCATGGCACTATTCGAAACTAGGTGCCTGGAGCTGGTTGGATTAACACTCCAGAGAGAATACCACTAGGCCATCACCTCCCCCTAATCTGTTGCAATTAATGAATTATTTCCTTCCAGAAACCCACCTCAAAAGGTTTCCAGCTGACAGAATCCGCTCTTGACTGGGCCTGTTTGACACGTTCAAGCTCAGATGCTTTTCTGTATCCAGTTTTCCATCTGGCGCGCTGCAGACCTGTTGCCTTACGGGAGCAGCTGGCCCGTATTTCTCCTCCACGCACCTCAACGGCAAAGTCCGATTTATGGGTTGGAAAATGATCGCTCCAACCTGTTCGAAGATCGGTTTGCGGTTCCCCACGTAGCACCTGACCAGCGCGGGGATGCTGTCAAAGCTGTCCCGCTCAAACTGGTACTGCAGACGACTGTAGCCTTCATGTAACCTGACAACCACTCTGTTGATTTTGAAATGGTGAGGTGTGTTCTTCCACTGACAGGTCAACACCTGGTTGCCTGGGCTGGAGAGGGATTCACGGATGAGGAAGTCTCCATCTCTCTGAATTAGGGACTCTGCAACCTTCAAACAGAAACACCGTCAGCAGAACTCAGGAGCATGTTCAAGGAAATTTATACACAGCCCTGTCGAATATGATCTCTGTCTATCGTAACAGCATTGAGTATTCGAGAACCTGCTAGTTAGGTTAATATTTCGCGTGCAGCACCCAACCAAACCAGATACAATATCAGGAACAGGAGAAACTGTAGAGAGAAAGCAAAGTTAACATTTCAGATCTGGTGACTCTTCTTCAGTACTGACTTTAGCTAGGAAAAAAAGGTTGGTATAATGCTGAAGGTGTGATGGGGGAGCGGAGTAAACGAGAGGCGGAAATGGAGCCCGGTGAGACAGAACAACAGTTGGACAGACAATGGAATGGGTAAAGGTCGGCCCGGGAGAATCAATAGCTGCTAATGGGGACAAATAGCTGATGGATCAGCACCACCTTCACACTGATTCAGAGCACCTTGACCCCAGTTCCAGCTCAGCAAGAACCTGTTCTTTGTGCTGCCACGCTCCAGGGCAAATATATCCTTCCCTTGTACCAGTACACAAGAGATATACCCATCAATTCACTGTCAGTTCAAAACGATTGAGCAGCACTCACAAAAACAATCTTCACTTGTACATTTTAATCAGGGGACACCAGATTCCCAAACACTGGACCAAACTGCCTGGCTCACATTTTACAAGAATGCCCAGTCTCCTCCCGCGACCACTCTCTCTCCGACCAGCACCATCTGCAGAGGAAACAGTCTCACCAAATCAACCTGATTGAATCCTTACTCCACATTTTAATCGCATCTGCTACGTCTCCACTATTCCACAACATTAGACAGAAGGCCTTGCGGCGTTTTTACACGTTACACATGCAAGGTCTTGATGTTGATGTTGTCTCAGCTGAGGGCAGTTCTTTCAGCACCAGCTCAGCATCAACCTCAGGCACCTCCTGATCAGTGCAAATGAGAGACTGAACGGGTAAATCTCATCTCCGTGGTAATGGTAAACTGGATGTTATTGTACTGTCTGGTCAGGATGCTCTGTGCCTGACATTTCGTTCTACTGAGGTCAATAGAAGGAAGTGTCAGGCTGGGATTACAATGAGTACCCAATGTAACAAAGTCTGTACAGCCTCCTGACAAAGATCAATTTCATCCCAGCAACTTACCGAGTCTCCTTTCGATGGAAACTGCAATTTCCTCTCCAAGCCACTTGCCTCCTGACTTGGAAATTTATCACTGTACCTTCAGTGTCACTGGATCAAAATCCTGGAATTCCCTTCCTAAGGGCACTGTGGTTCTACCGACATACATGGACTGCAGCGGTTCAAGGAGGGAATCTACAACACCTTCTCAAGGACAGTAAATGTTGGCCAGTCAGCGACACTCACATCCAGTGAAAGAAATCATACGAGAACAAATGTGAAGGCTTCTAGCTTAAAAGATAAAAGGGCAATGTAGGTTTAATGTGATCATGTTTTTTTCATTTACAAACCAGCACACGGCATTGTGAAATTAGGGCTCTGGGGAGAATGATCTCATTGCTTGTATTGAAATAATCAGTGTTAAATGATACTATAAAGTCTAGACTGACTCAAAACCACATGGGATCTCTGGAGAGTCCCATGTAGGAAATATCGTCTCATTTCTGTGCTAAGTTCTAGCAGCACTGTTCCGACAATTCAAGTAAAGTGAACAACCACAGCTCAAAGGAAAATAAATGCCATGGTCCAGATTAAAACAAGCAACGCTTAGCAGCATACCTTCCTGGGAATTTGCCCATGGTACCAGGCATGACTTCGTAAGTCTTCACTGTTTAACTTCAGTTCTTCCTCCAGCTCCTTTTTCAGTTTCTCAGGTGTTGAGTCCATTATGTACCTTTCCTTGGAGAACTGAAAACAGAACAGCAGAAACAAAGAGTCTGTCAGAATCCCTCCAGCCAGTCCTCATTATGTTACCCACAGGTAACGGCTGCGCACTTCAATAAGATTCACTCATTGAGTCCACATGGGGTTCAAAGGCATGTTTGGCCCATGATTCCCATTTTCCAGCTGGTCTTTTTAATTTCAAATCAATAGCTGCAGGAGATGAATTACACTCAGTCACACCGTTCACGCCTAGCAGTTGGAAATATCCTCGCTTCAATCGAGCTAACACTGTCAGATCAGACACTATAATGGTTCTGCTCACCTACAGGAAAACGTGTACCCCCCAAGCTGCAAACACTGCTTTTTATTTGTGTTGTATTGATTTGATTATATTTAGTTACAAAAAGTTAATTTCTGTCACAGCATTATTTTATGTGCTAGGAAAAGCTCTGTACACAGCTCCCAAAAATCAGCCTCATAAAGGTTCCCTTTCTCCATGAGCAACCCTGATTCTGACAGTTGCCTGGAGATATAGCAACGGTGATATATATCCACCCTCTCACTTCCTTATCCTGTTGGACAAAGGTAAGTAGCAGAAAATAGATATGAAAGACAAAAAGACATTCAAACCCTCGAGCTAATTTTGAGTATGTGAATGAGTATATGTACAAACATCTGTGTTGATACCCATGTTTATTTCTGTGTGTGTGTGTGTGTGTGTGTGTGTGTGTCTGTGGTCTACTTTGCCATTGAGCATTGAGTGATTCCGATTCCTAATACAACTCGCTCTCCATTACTATCAGTTTAATGAGCTGATAATTCACTTATATTTAATTACTAGTTCATCAAAACACCAGAGTGGACCAATGTTTGCCTTGTTATTATTGTTTACTTGTCACTCCATCTCTGCTTTCATATTCATTAACATGGTGTGTTCATGAGTTATCTCATCTCTGTCACTGCTTCTGTCTCATCTTTTCATAAATGTATTACTTTTGCAAGAACAAAGTAAACTTTCTATCACTAATATTTTTCAAGTATTGTTTTCCTTACGGAAGGAACCAAAGTATTTCTGCACCTTTGATCTCATCCTGGGTGCATCTGATTTTATGCTTAACTCCTTGTAGCTTCATCAGTTTAAAAGGACCATAGATTGCCAAACACCGCAGATTCCATTCCTGCATCATCCTGTCATTATTTGTCCACACATCATCAATCAATGCACTTCAAAATATTTTTTCAAGTCCTTAAACATGGTGAGGATTTTCTGAAAGATGTGACAACATCCTAAAAGTGCGAACCTTTCCATCTTGATTGCAGTTCTGGAGTCAGAAACAGGCAAGTAAGTAAGTAGGTACCAGTTGGGTAGTGTGCCAAGTGCCAAGTGGGTTGGGTGCTAGGCCAGTGTTCCCTCTAACCTGTGCAGCCATGCAGCCGCTGGGAAGCTCTGTGTACATCGAATGGCTTCTGCTTATGAAGCTGGAAAAAAAAATTACAGTGGACATTGGTGCAAGCTTGGTATGGGGGGGGGCAGCGGTAGGGTACCATGTAGTTAGTATGCCAGGTTGTGAGGTGGCAAAGGAGCCAGGTAAGTAATGTAGTCTCGAGGGTGGGTGGGAGATATCGGCTCATGTGGATTTGGGGAGGGTGGGTATCATTTCGATGCGGGTGTCTGGGAGGATGGTGGAACGGGTTTATTGATGAGCTCAGACTGATCAGGCCCTAGGTGGGAGAAAGGCCTGGGCCAGGTCCCTGGTGAGTGGTGACAGATCAGTCCAGAGCAGAGAAACAGATGGCACAGGAGAAATGGGCAGTGGTTCTGGGGCAGGTGAAGGAGGGTAGTGGAGCAGGGCTCTGGGGCAGTGGCAAGTGGTGTGCAGGTCCCAGGAGAGAAATGGAGTCAGGTCAGGAGCAGGTGAAAGCGGTGGAGGTGGTCAGTGTTTGGGGGAGGTGGAACAGGTCGGGGAGTTGTGGGGTTGGGTGGGGGGGGGGGGCGCGGGGATGCGGCTGGTGGTGTACCTGGGTGCATGCACTAGGTAAGTATGGGATCTGCTGAGTAGTTACTCTGGAATTAAACCAAGGGCTGAACCTTAACTTTCTGGGAAAATGCAAGTCACGTTGAGTTTGAGTGAGTGATTCTTGTTGTATCTCACACAAACATGCCGCATTAATTGTTGTTTGAGCTCCCATGACGAAAATCACAGTAGATTTCAGGGGGAAGTCGGTGTCTTGCTGTGGGCAGGGACCTGGAGGGGCAGCATTGCTTTTCCATCAGGCAGGGAGCGTGACACCCAGGCCATACCAGCCTGCTCTGAGGTTCTTACCCGGGTTAGAGCAGCTGGAGGACACCCAGCACTGCAGGAAGGAGCTCAAGGTCCTTCTGCAGTCTATCGGGGGAAACATCAACATCATTCCATCATTCTGTTGGATACTCACACTCCCTCTACCTCAGCTACTATCCCCACCTCCCACCAAGGCCCATGCCCTACCACTCTTACTACTGCCTACACCATCTTCCTCACTCATTCTCACCCACTCGAGCATCTCAACTATGATTCTCAACTACTAGGCACCACTAATCCTCATATCCTCCTCACTACCTACTCACTCGCTCAGGAACCCCTCTCACCTGCACCAACGGTATTATCCATGCTGCCCACTTCCACCTCCCTCAATTCCTGCCTCTCCCTCCTTCAGGGGGAAAAGAGCATCAGGCTGAGCAGCAATTTACCGCGCAGGAAGTTCCATTTCTCAGACTTCCCTCTGAGTGTTCTACCACGGGGATTCCACAGGGTTCCCTATGCACAACTCCCATCTCTGCTGGAATAAGGACTTGTCTGGCCATTGGAAAATCCAGTTTTCCCAATCTCCACCATAACCCTCCCATACTCATCCATAAGGAAAACAATGCAGTCAGCAGTTTTTAACATGGGCTTTTCTCATAGAGTCATACAGCACAGAGACAGACACATTGGTCCAACTTGTCTGCGCCAATCAGACATCCCCATCTGACCTAGTCCCATTTGCCAGTGTTTGGCCCATCTCCCTCTCAACCTTTCCTATTCATGTACCCATCCAGTTGCCTTTTAAATGTTGTAAATGTACCAGCCTCCATCACTTCCATACACGCACCAGCCTCTGAGTGAAAAAGTTGCCCCTCAGCTTCTTTTCAAATCTTTCCCCTCTCACCTTAAACCTATGCCCTCTAGTTCTGGACTCCCCCACTCTAGGTAAAAGACCTTGGTTATTCACTCTATCCATGCCCCTCATTATTTATAAACCTCTATAAGGTCACCCCTCAAGGTCTGCTCAAGTGACACTAGGAGTTTGGGGAAAACCTTGGAACTTCCAGCCAATTCCCACTTACCCTGATTCCTTCCTCATCAAGGAAAAGCCAATGTCACAGGCAGACCCTCCTGTTTAATTGGTGGAATAAGCTCTCTGTCAGATTGTCAGGGAATATCCCAGAATGGGACATGGGATCTTCCAGCTGCTGTTGCCATCGAGCGATCAACCCTGCAGCAATGTTTTCAGTCAGGCTTGGTGACTCTACCCAAAATCTGAACGACAAGGTAGCCCTGGGATTATAGCTCCCACCGTGTGGTTACAAATCCCTTCTTGTCTTGGACTCAGTGGAGGCCTGACTCAAAACAGAACAGTTACTTTTAAAATATAACTGCATGGTTGATCCATTGTGAGGTGCACACTGAGCTCCAGAGAGAGCAAAATGGAAGGAAAATATTCTGTGTGATCCTTCCCATTTACATTAACTGTAAATTCAAATTTTTGAATGATGCTGCACAGAAAGAGGGCATTCTGTCCAATGTGGCTATCCTTTTTTGAAACTTTTTGTTTTATTTTTCTATCAATGGAGAGCTACTTTGTAACCATGCTCATCCCTAGGATGTCTTCCAGTGCCAATTCAAATATGTCAACCTTGCACTACAGTGCCCTCTGGTGGTACTCTAGAGAATGTACATGATGTAGTTATATACAGAAATCCCAGCAAAAGTGAAGTTCCTTCATTAGACAAGCTATTTTTATTCTCTAATGGAATGTGGGTGTTGCTGGTTAGACAGCATTTATTGCCCATCCTTACTTGGCCTTGAGGAGGTAGCATGGTGATGCCTTCATGCACTTCTGCAGTCCATGCGATGTAGGTACATCTATAATACTGCTGGCAAGGAAGGGAGTTCCACGATTTTGACGCAGCAACATTGAAGGAACAGCGACATATTTCCAAGTCAGGATGGAGTGGGATTTGGAAGGGAACCTGCAGATGGCGGTGTCTCCATGTACCTGCTGCCCTTATCCTTCTAGATAGATTTGGAAGGCAGTGCCTTAGATAATACACACTGCTGATACTATATGCTGGTAGTGGAAGAACTGAATATTTAAAGTGGTGGATGTGTTGCTAAACAAGTGAGCTGCCTTGACCTGGATAGTTTGAGTGTTGCTGAAGCCGGTTGCTGGCAAGTGAAGCAGGATTGCCACCACACTCCTGACTTGTGCCTTATGGACAGGTTTTGTGGAGTTTGGAGTTGAGTTATTCGCTGCAGAGTTCCCAGCCTCTAGCCTGCTCTTGTAGATACAGTACTTCCTGGTCCAGTTTAATTTCTGAGCTGCAGTGGCTCAAGAAGGATCCCCTCCACCACCACCTGGGTAACTATGGGCTGGGCAGTTATATATCACCTTGCCAGTGACACCCACATCCCAAGAATTAAAGGGAACTGATTTACAGATTAATTGCCACAGCCTGCCATCCCCCAAGTCAATCAATGTAAATTAGAACAGAATCTTGACAACAGTCTATTGAGTCGTTCTCTCCTTCAGTACAATAAAAAGGTATAACGTCTCTATTCTTATCAAACTATTACAAAATGTTTGTAGCACAGAAACAGGCCATTCAGTTCAACAGGTCCTTGCTGTGGTTTATACTAATACAATCCACCTCCCACCTCTCTTCATCTCAATATAACCTTCTTTTCCTTTCTCCCTGTATTTATCCAGCCTTCCTTTAAATGCATCTCCACAATTCAACTCCACAACTGCCTGTGGCAGAAAATTCTATATGCTAACCACTGTTTATAAAAAAAAACTTCTGAATTTCTTTTTGTGTGAATGTGTGACTCATATTTACGGGGCCTGAGTTCTGATCTTGCTCTCATCTTCTCTACATCTATCCTTTTAATGACCTTGTATGAAGTCATCCCTCAGTCTTCTGAGAGGTTCTTTCTCCTGGCCGAGGAATCTAGTACTGAGGGTTAAACTCATGACAAGTGATCGATCTTTTAAGATTGAGATGGGTAATTTCTTCACTCAGAATAAGAGTCAAAATCATTCTTAACCTCAGTTAAAGGCAACTTTCCCCCACCCTGACCTCAGGTAAAGATGGCCTTCAACACCTCGCTCACTGCTGGCCCCTACTTTCCAAACCGCTCACTGTTCCTTTATTCATAGATTACTTCTCTCTTGCATTTGATGCCGATGGGTTCATAGTGAATGGATTTTTGATCTCTTCGGGAATCAAGCAATGTATGAGACAGGCAAAAACGTGAAGTTGAGGTGGTAGCTCAGTCATGATCATGCTGACTGGTAGAATAGGCTTGAATGGTCTAATGCTGCTCACATTCTTTACATTATCATGCTCCTATTTAAGATTTACTGCCACAGAATACAAGTGGGGGACAGCGGTTTGGAGGAATGACAGACTGTCACACTGGTCCATGTTATATAGAGCCAGCTGCTGTTGGTATAGAGCAGACAGTGGGCTGTACAGAACATATCCAAAGATCTAGTAGCTGATTTCTAACTTTCATCAACTCCCATTTGCACAGCAATACCTCGACTTTAACATTCTCATCCACGTTTTGAAATCCTTCCAAGGTCTCATTGCTGTAATCTCCCCTGAAATTCTCCCCTAAGATCCCAGTGCTCCACCAATCCTGGCTTGTTGCGCTCCCCAGATATTCATCATTCTTCCATTGATTGTGTCTTTGCGTGACCAGGCCCTGAGCTCCGGAATTCTCTCCCGTGCACCTTAAAACCTCTCTCTCCTCCTTTAGGGCTGCTCCTAAAACCCACCCCTTTGACCAAGCCATTTGGTCACCTGACTTAGTATGGGCAGCAGGGTTAGCACCACAGCCGCACAGCGCCAGGGACACAGGTTCGATTCTACTCTTGGGTAACTGTCTGTGTGGAGTTTGCAGATTCTCCCCATATCTGTGTGGGTTTCCTCCGGGTGCTCCGGTTTCCTCCCACAGTCCAAAGATGTGCAGGCTAGGTGGATTGGCCATGGGAAATACAGGGTTAGAGGAATAGAGCAGGGGGTTGGGTCTGAGTGGGATGCTCTTTGGAGGATTTAAGACGGATAGATAGGTTATTAATTAATAAGGGGATCAAGGGTTAAAGCATGAATGGGGTTGAGAAACGGATCAGCCATGATTAAGTGGTGGAGCAGACTCAATGGGCCAAATGGTCTAATTCTGCTCCTATATCTTATGGTCTTATGGGTCAATATGGGCTCAATGGGCTGAATGGCCTGCTTCCACACTGTAGGGATTCCATGATTGATGAATGTCTCCTTATATGGTTTGATAATCTATTTGATAATACTCTTGTGAAATGGCTTGAGACATTTTACTGTGTTGAAGGCAGTCATATAGATGCAAACTGTTGTTGTTCCGAATGTCAGGTTGTGGAATTGCTCCACAGCAGACATCACTTTTGAAGTTGTAAGAATGAGGCAAAGGGTAGTGTTCACTTTGTACGAAGCAAGAACTCAATCATTCACAATTACTCATCCATCCCACAATAGTGATCATGTCCAGGTTCAACTGAGTCAAACAGCAAAGGAGCAGACCCTGAGGTAGTAGGAACTGCAGATGCTGGAGAATCCGAGACAACAAGGTGCAGAGCTGGATGAACACAGCAGGCCAAGCAGCATCATAGGAGCAGGAAGGCTAATGTTTCGGGCTTGGACCCTTTTCTGATGAAGGGTCCAGGCCCTAAACGTCAGCCTTTCTGCTCCAATGATGCTGCTTGGCCTGCTGTGTTCATCCAGCTCTGCACCTTGTTGTCAAGGAGCAGACCCTTCTGTCCAACTTGTCCATGCCGATCAGATATCCTAAACTTAACCAATCCTATTTTCCGTGTTTGGCCCATATCCCTTTAAGCCCTTCCTATTCATGTATCTGTCCAAATATCTTTTAAATGTTGTAATTCTACCCACCTCTACCACTTCCTGTGACAGCTTTTTAAATCTTTCCCCTTTCACCTTAAACCTATATCTCCTAGTTTTGGACACTCCTACCCTGGGGAGAAAGAGCTTGGCTATTCACCCTAGCCATGCCCCTCATGATTTCATAAACCTCCATAAGGTCACCCCCTCAGCCTCCGAGCTCCAAGGGAAAAAAGGTCCCAGCCTATCCAGCCTCTCCTCATAACTCAAATCGTCCAGTCCCAGCAACATCCTTGTCAATCTTTTCTGCAGCCTCTCAAGTTTAACAACATCCTTACTGTTGCAGGGCGACCAGAATTGTATGCATTATTCCAAAAGTCACCTCACAAATACCTTGTTCAGCCACAATATGACATCCCAACTCCCACACTCAATGCACTGACCAATGAAGGCAAGTGTGCCAAATGTCTTCTTCACTGTCCTGTCTCCCACGTGATGCAAAAGGAAGAAGGTAAACCTCTGCTAACACAACATAGCAGGCCAGGCAGCATCAGAGGAGCAGGGCCGTTTCATTAAAAAATCAGA
>NC_063341.1:64521656-64543500 GCF_021869965.1 Rhincodon typus | reverse complement strand
TCTGACCTGAAATGTCAACTTTCCTGCTCCTCTGATGCTGCCTGGCCTGCTGTGTTCCTCCAGCTCCACACTGTGTTATCTCAGACTCCAGCATTGGCATTTCCTAATATCTCTGAGTGAGGTAAACTTCTGACAAGTTTACCAGAATATTGAACTGGAGGGAGTGAGGAAGAAGCTTAAGAGAATGGTTCCAGCGACGAAACATTTCAGTTATGTGGAAAGTTTTCCACACTGTTTTCCTTGGAGAGGAGAAGGCTAAGGAAATCTGATCAAAGTTTTCAAATCCATGAGCACAGACAGAATGGATACGGAGAGACTATTCCCACTCATAGATCTAGATCTGGTGGGTGCAGATTTAAAATATTTTGCAAAAGAGGCAAATGTGATGTGGGAGGAAAGCCTTTTTCACACAGGAAGCGATTAGGGTATGGAATGCATTCCAGGAAATGTGATGGGAACAGGTTCAATTGAGGCATTCAAGAGGGCCTTGGATAGTTATTTAAATTGAAACAATGTGCAAGGGTTGTGGGGAAAAGGCAGGAGAACGGCAGAAGTTAAAATACTCAGACAGGTTTGAATGGCCTCCTTCTGCAATGTGTAGATTCTGTGGAATCATCTTATCAAATATCAATAGTTCCTGTACAGGAGGCCTTCATGGGAGCAGCCTGATGATGGTTTGGTTTTAAGTCCTTGGCCACCTTATCATTGCTGAACTGCCACATGGCCAATGCATTGTCTAAATTATGCACTCTTCCCAACCAAAGGCTAGCAGACCCTATTAAAAAGGAAGGCGTCCCAAGTGACAATGCAATAGAAGGCAGTCAACTTAGGAGTTAGCATTTCCGGTCCAGTGGCCCTTCCTCAGAATTGAAGAAGGGTCACTGGACTGAGACGTTAACTCTGCTTTCTCTCCACAGATGCTGCCAGACCTGCTGAGATTACCCAGCAATTTCTGTTCTTGTTTCAGATTTCCCACATCTACAGTTCTTTTGGTTTTTCGATTTTTCGATTTTTATTATCCCTTTCTAAATGAGATATGGTGTGGTGAGCACTTGTGGCACTGGTTCAGCCACTGGTTCTGGCTGTTGTTAACTGGGTGATTCACTGAGCCCTGGGGAGAAAACACAGTGAATTTCTAATCTAATTATGCCTATCCTGCAACAGAGTGGGAATTAACATAATAACACATGGAGATGTTCTAATTGATGTTTGTTCGCAGTGATTTATCACTCACAATTTCCTGTGGCTCTATAATCTGTGTCTTTTGACATTATTTGCTGCTGCAATTAAAAGCCTTTACCTATCTATAAAATACAGCAAACATCCCAGCCTAGTGGGTAAACATCAAAGATCAGTGTCTAAGAGCAATCAAATTTCTTTATCTATTTATTGCAGACCCGTCACTCACTACAACAAGTCAACACTCATTAATACATTGCACAGAGAATGAGAGAATTACAAGAGAAACAGGCCATCCAACCCATCAAGTCTGTGATAACCCATCAAGTCAAAAGAAGGGTCTAGGCCCCAAACGTCAGCCTTCCTGCTCCTCTGATGCTGCTTGGCCTGCTGTGTTCATCCAGTTCAACACCTTGTTATCTCAGATTCTCCAGCATCTGCAGTTCCTGCTACCCCATCAAGTCTGTGCTGGTATTTTTGTCCACAAGTCACAGGCTCATTGCACTCTCTACTTCATTAACATATCATGTGGCATTTCTCAATTCAAACAGTTTTGAAAATAATGTTAAAAATTTACTTCACATAGTGTAACACAACCCAAATATATCGGTGTGTCTGACCCTTGGAAAAGTGGTTGTAAGATCATAAGAAGTTGGGTCTGGAGTAGGCCATTCAGCCCCTTGAGTTCATTCCTCATTTGATAACATCCTGTTAATATGACCATAACTCCACTTTCCTGCCCGTCCTCAAAACCCATGTCCCTTGTCTGTCTAAACCTGTGTGATTCAACCTTGAACATTTTCAATGACCCAGCCTCCACTACTCTCTGTGAAAGAGAATTACAAAGACCAATGACCCTCTGAGAAGATATTTCTCCTGTCTTTGTCTTAAATGGGAGATCCCTTGTTTTTCAGCAGGAGCAAGTTACTGCAAATGCTGGCACTGAAAATAGAAAATGCACAGTGGCTCAGTGGTTAGCACTGCTGCCTCTCAGCATGAGGGACCTGGGTTCAATTCCACCCTCGGGCGACTGTCTGTGTGGAGTTTGCATGTTCTCCCTGTGTCTGTGTAGATTTCCTCTGGGTGCTCTGGTTTCCTCCCACAGTCCAAAGATGTGCAGGCTAGGTGGATTGGCCATGCTAAATAGTCGATAGTGCTCAGGGATGTGTAGATTCGGTGGGTTATAGAGGGCTGGGTCTGGGAGAGATGCTCTGAGGTTCAGAGTGGACTTGTTGGGCCGAAGGGCCTTTTTCCACACTGCAGGGATTCTACGATAGCGGGTCAGGCAGTATCTGTGGAGAGAGAGCGAGCTAATGTTTTGAGTCTTGTTGACTCTCTGAAGGGGAGGGGTGAAGGAGTCTCTGAAGATCATCTATGGCTGCTGCCTGACCCACTGTGATTTACAGCATTTTCTGTTTTTATCCCTTGTTTTTAAATTGGTCCCTTCATTCTAGATTCCCCACAAACGGAAACATTCCCCCAGTTACCAACCTGTTAGCATTCTTCAGAACCTTATTTGCTTCAAGTTCACCTCTCATCCTTCCAAACTGCACTGGATGTAGGCACAGACTGCTCAACATTTCCTTCTATGATAACCCATTGATCCCAAGAAGCAACCACGTGAACCTTCTCTGAGATGCTTCCGATGCAAGTGTCTCACTCCCTAAATAAGACGTTTAAAACTGTATGTATTACCTCAGATGCGGTCTCACAGTGATCTGTACTGTTGTAGCAAGACTTCCCTACTTTTATCTCCCTTACTCCCCCAACTCAACAACTTTTGTCTGGATTAATAGCCTGAGAGGTAGATGTTGATGGTATGACATTGTGAATTGGGTGAATGCAAAGATTTCTACATTTACTTCATCCACCCCAGATTCTCACCTGGGAGTCTGATTCAGTGACTGAAAACAAGGTCAAATAGTCTGCTGTTCGAATCAAAAGGGTGGGGAACTTGGGAATCAAAGTGAATTAAAATAGTCCAGCTGTTAGAAATCTGAGCAAACTACCTCTGTCCCTGACTGTAACATTAAGAACATGCAGTCAGTTGCCCTGCTACATGCTGCTTTTTAAGGAGATTCAGCTGCCTGTAATGACTGTTTTCTCCATTTACAAATACAGGTGAGACAACATACACCCAAGGCTTCAGCATCAGAGAGTTGGAGTGCCTCACACGTGTTCTCCATCAGCTGGCTGTGTGGTTATCTGATCTGTGTGATTTTAACACCAACATTTTAACCCATTCATGTTGTACCTGCTCCACTTGATCAGAAGCTCATGCGCCATTTCAACATCCACCATAACCAGGACCAGTGCTTCTGTGGCTGCAATTTGCACTAGCTGCAGAACTCAGTATAGCAACTCACCAAAGGGGGCACATTACCTTACATCTTACGGTCTTATGTTCCAGGCTCAGACAGATAGATTTTTAATCAGTAAGGGATTCAAGGGATATGGGGAAAAGGCAGGAAAGTGGGTTGAGGATTATCAACTCAGCCATAATCTCGCTGAATGGCTGAATGGTGTACTCCATCTTCTACATCTTATGGTCTTACATTCCCCTACAACTTATGTACCCTGCTGGCTCAGAAATATTTTGCATCCTTTCATTGTCACTGGGTCAATATCTTGGATCTCCAGCTTCACAGTACTGTGGAAACGTATATGAAGGAGTAGGGAATAGAGGGCTATGATGATAGATTTAACTGAGTCGAACATGAATGGCAGCATGGACTGGTTGAGTTGAATCAGCAGTTTCGTGTTGTTTGTCCCAGGTAATCTAGGACTTGTTACGAAACACATTAGGGAGAGTGACTACGTTTATACACATATTAAACAGAATCAGAAGCAAAGTAACACCCCATTTATCGAGTATTTTATAAAAGGAACAGACAGTGTGTGAAGGATTTAAAAGACGATACAAAAGACTCTAGTGTCCCTGCTGCCAAAGGATTGCCTTCACATACAATGAGTCGCTCATATGGATGTCCCTAATGTAATGTGGGCAAATTTCTTTAACACAGAGAGAGGTATCAAAGATTAAATCGCATGGGAAGAGAATTCCAGACGATGAAAGTTTAATGGGAAGTCCAGGGCTGAAAGTTGGGACAATTGACTGGATAAAGAGTTCTCTAAAAGAATACAGTGACACACAAGAGTTTAGAAAAACCCAGCAGCATCTTGAAAATAATTCTAACAAGGTGATACTGGAAGTTAAGCTGAGAAGGAAAATTACATAGTTGAGGGTGAAGAAAAGAGAAGACTGAGGAGTGATACAATAGAAATACCTGACCAGGTGCTGCAAAAAGGAGCCCTGGTAAAACAAATGTCAGGAGGAATTGGGGAAAAACTCTCCGCTGGTTGGAGTCATAGCTGGTACAAAGGAAGATGGTTGTGATTGTTGGAGATCAATCAGTTCAGCCACAACATGTCTGAAGAAGCTCTTCAGGGTCATGTCCTAGACCCAACTGCTTCAGCTGCTTCACCAAGAATTTTCCTCCATCAGAAAGTCAGAAATAAGGATATTCCCCGATGCCTTCCATCTTATGGTCTTATGTTCCAGGCTCAGACTAGTTCAGCACTATTCACAGCTCCTCAGATACATGTCCACATTTAGCAACATTCAGGCATGGGCTGATAAACGACAAGTGTCATTCATACCACACAAGTGCCAGGTAAATGAAGAATCCAACTACTGTCCCTTAACATTCAAAAGATTACCATAACTGAATCCTCTGCTACCATTGACCAGAAAATGAACTGGGTCAGCCAGATAAATACTGTGCTATTAGAGCCGGTCAGAGACTGGCAAACCTGAAGTAACTCATCTCTTGACTCCCCAAAGAATGGCAATCATCTCCAGGTCACAAGTCACAAATAAATTGGAATACTCTTCATTTGCCCAGAGGACAGCAGCTCCACAAACACTCAAATAGGTCAACACCACCCAAACTAAAGTAGCCCACTTCATCAGCACCCCATCCACCACCTTAAATATTCACACTCTCCACCACTGTGGTACCAGTGTGCAACATCTACAAGATGTTCTGGAGCAACTGTCCAGAGTTTCATTTACCGCATGTTCAAAACTCAGTTCCTCTACCACCTCGAAGTTCACTCCTGAGCCTAAAACCTCAAAACTATGTCACTGTCCCTTCACTGTCATTGGGTCAAAAACCCTGGAACTCCCTCTCTAACAGCACTGAGGACAATACCTACACAACAACATGGACTCCACTTTGAGAAGGCAGTTCATCACACCTTCTCAGGGGCAACAAGAGACGGCCAATAAATGCTGGTCTTGCCATGAATTAACAAAATTCAAACAGTACACCCTGGATCAGACAGCATGCATGGAGAGAGACAGCAAGATAACGTTTGGAGTCTAGGTGACATTTCATCAGAGCTCAGCTGTGATCTCCAACATTTGTTGTTTTCAGCACAGATTCCAGCATCTGCAGTAATTTACTCCTAATACGCCCTGGATACTGTCTCTCACTATTACAATTTAAAGCCATTCTTCACAGTGGAATTAATTACTCATCATTTTAGCCAGAAATGCCTTTGTTCCAATATTGACCTCACTATGAAGTAATGTATCTGTTTCAATTCAACAAAGCTATCTGGGAAACTGTACATCCTACACTAGGCTGTGCTATCGGACAATCTTTGTCCCACCCTGGCCCTGTGTCATTACGAGCGTTTATATCTAAACCTTCAACAGTTTCTCTGGGTCTCTCCCTTCCGGCCACTCTGTAAACTAAAACGGTGCTGGAACTTTCCTTCATTTCTTCCACTCGCATGGAGCTTTCAAACCGCAAATCCCAAATGCGAAAAGTCCTTCTGAGGGATATATTTTCTTTGTACGGCTGGGAACGGTTCACAGAAACCCACATGAAACACTCAGCGGTCTCCCACACAGACTCTCTGGGGCTGACATAACGCACCTCAATTTCGTTTTTTGAACTCAGCTCATCTGGGATTTAAAAGGCGTGGGGTGGTTATTACTTTTATGTGCTGTGTCTTTATTCGGTTTTTTTTTGAAAGATGAAGGTGACTCACGTAATTAAAGAGCCAGGGCTGCGGTTACTACAGGAGTAAAGGACGGGACTTGAGGCAGATACCTCCCCCCGCTGTTGTAGCTGCCTGGTCCCTGCTCCACAGTCTATAAAGGACTGAGGGGTTAGATTGGGGGGGGTTCTTCCTTTCCCAGCTTCTTAGGCCACTTGCAGAAGCTGTGTCGTCTCCAGTCCAAATCATACCCGGACATGGAAGCCTCTTTAAGGGGTTGGCTACTTCTGCCTCCAGACTTGGAAAATGTAACAATGTTACATGAGCTCCCAACTCGGAAACTGACGAGTTCCACCGACAACACACGAGACTTAAGGATCATCGCCCTTGAATCACAGGGTTCCGTTGGAAGATGGACCAATGCCGTTCGGCTTTCAACCATAAAAAACGCCTCTATCTTTATTTTTAAACGATTGAGTGTGCTTCTTTTAAAATTTACATGCGGTGCAAGAGTTATTTTTAGTTCATTCCTTAGCAAGACGGTTTGGCTGGGTTCAGACCCCAATCCAACACTAATAATACCCTCAAGCACACAGGCGGCAAAGGAACTGGCTCAAAATTAAATGGAAAGTTCCCATGACAACCACTCGAGTTATTTTAAGTATTAAAGCCTGATGCCAAACTAAGCAAGAGCACATTGCTTAATCCCGTTGCAGCTTAAACATACTCCGTGAGTCTAATATCAGACACTTCACAAAAAAAATCAAAATCAACAACTCGAGCTAACAAGTACATTTGAATGGAGCCTCCTTCTGCCCTTCAGAGGGAGCACGGGGTTAGTAGGAAATTTAAAACTTTACACAGACCATAACTTCATTCATGAAAACGATTCTTGTCTGAATTCACACAAAGAGAATGTCTTGGCTGTTAGTCTAAGAGGCGAGAAGTCTGGTAAACCGATGCTGGTATAAATATATTTTGTCTCATTAGGAAATCTGGTTCCTTATCCCGGTCTGTTTGACATAGAGGAATGTTTAAGTACATACCTTGACTCCAATGTAGGAGCTCCTATAGAAACAGCACAGGGCTGCCGAGAGAGCTCTTAAAACACTGCACCTCTCCGTCATTTTTGATGATGTGATGTCCGCTATTTTTGTTTGAAAAACAAAACAAAAACGCACACACAGAGGAAAAAACGGTTCCCAGGCCACCGGGTTAAAACATCACAGAGGATTTCACAGTTGATGGCAAATCCATTACTGGGACGCGAACTGACAGCCTCCAGAGTGTGGAGTAGCCCTCCTTAAGTGGTCCCTGCTTGCTGACAGCTCAGTGAGTGAGACTGCGGGGTCCCTGTACTGTCCATGTATGGAGAGAGCTGGACTTCTGTACTGGCAAATCGCGCTCTCCACTATTTGGAGACAGCCCCCTTTTGCAGAGTCGCTGTTAGGTCAAAGCAAGACGTCAGCTCGCCATCACTCCCTCCCTCTGTCCTCCCCGGGGGGAGAGAATGGGGATAGGAAGCATCTTACCTGTATGACCATGGCTGTACCCCTTTTATTAATCTCTCTGATGGACAGTGCTTTGGGGTGAACTGAGGGAAGCCAGTCCAACTGATGCTCCTGTCGCCAACTGAGAACCGAAAGTTGAATGGGAATATCTGAAAAGTTCTGCATTCTGAAGCATTTACTCATCCGAAATATGCAGATCACGCCTTACCCAGTGCATCGTCCCGTTAATGAAAAGAGATTCCCGGCTAATTGCCAACTGTATGTGTTTCAATGAAACATGAGCATGAAAGCATTAAAACCCGACCCCTCTTTTAAAAGTTGTAAACAGAGCTCTCCTGAAAATGGTGGCTGTTAAGATCAATTAAAATCCGTCATACTTTACACTTTCTTTAAACTAATTACTAATCCAGGAACTTTAGGATGCTGGGGTGCGGACGAAAGGGTATCAGCTCATTTGTAATGATACAGCATGTTCATGATAACTCAGATTTTAAAAGGGATACATATTTAAAATAATGAGCAAAAGAAACACAAGATCGACAGAGAAAAAAATCAAACAGCCAATAGTGAAGTTCTGGAATGCACTCTCCCAGAGTGTGGTGGGACAGCTTTACTGAAACAACTCAAATAGATACTGTTATCTGAAAAGGAAGCACGTGCAGGTAATGGACAGAAAGCAAGGAGAATAGCGCTAGGTGTGTTGCTTCTTCAGAGAGTCAGGTTGAATAAGATGGGCTGAATAGCCTCCTACTGCACTGTAACAATCTGTCAGTCTGTGAAGTAAGGAATGAGCCACTATCCACAAGGGACCAGAGCTCATGAGGTTTTCATTTCATTCATGGGATGTGGGTATTTCTGGCTGGGCCAGCATTTATTGCCCCATTCCTAGTTACCCAAGAGAAGTGGTGCTGAGCTGCCTTCTTGAACTGTTGCAGTCCATGTGCTGTATTCACACTCACAATGTAGTTAGTGAGGGAATTCCAGCATTTTGACCCAGTGACAGTGAAGGAATTGCGATATATTTCCAAATCAGGATGGTGAGTGGCTTGCAGGTGGTAGTGTTCCCATGTATCTGCTGCCCTTGTCCTAGATGGAATGGTCATTGATTTGGAAGGTGCTGTCTAAAATGTCTCGGTGAATTTCTGCAGGGCATCTTGTAGATGGTACACACTGCTGTTGTTGAGCTTTGGTGGTGGTGAGAGTGGATGTGGTGCCAATCAAGTGGGCTGCTTTGTCCTGACTGGCGTCAAGATTCTTCAGTGTTGTTAGAGCTGCACCCAACCAGGCAAGTGGGGAATGTTCCATCATACTCCTGACTTGTGCTTTTTAGATGATGGATAGGCTTTGGGGAGTCATGAAGAGAGTTATTTGCTTCAGGACTCTTAGCCTCTGACCTGCTCTTGCAACCACAATATTTATATGGCTAGTCCAGTTTGTTTTCTCGGTAATGTGAATCAGTGTGAAACAATAATCAGGGGCTTCTGATCATTTTCCCTCCAAGCTCCATCTCTTGTTACAGGTTGACCTTGGACATGCACCAATTGTCCACTTATAGGAATCGACAGGCAAACTGCTATCCTGGGACATATATGGTTCAAAGTGCATTCAATTACTCAGAAAACAATAAAACATCTGCACATTGTCGTTCTGATGCTGGAATGAATTTTCCCCTATCCAACCAACCAGAAGTAAATCACTCTCTGCTTGAAAAGCTTCTTCCTGATGTCTTACTTAAAATGAACTGCCACCAGCTACTGACTATGCCTCTTGTCATATTGAGACTGAATTAAACTCAGTGGAGCACATACAGACAAACAGACTAGCACAGCATTGTCACATGTGATACCTTCTGGATGAATTCCTCACTGCCTGTCTGGGGGCATGTGAAAGGTCTCAGAGATATTTGGGAGCAAGGTGGGAGAGTTTTCCCTGGAAAATCCAGACTCTTCAACCAATATTATCAGAAGAGACTAACTGATTACTTCTCTCATTGCAGTTTATGGGATCTTGCCATGTAGAAATTGGTTGCTGTTTGCCTACGTGACAACAATAATTACATTTTAAAAATATTTCATGTCTTTGAAGTGCTTTCGGGTATCCTGTGAATGTGGAAGGTTTTATAAATGCATAGTTGATCTACTAATTTATATCATTGTGGTATGGACTGGTGGATGAAGGGCCTGTTTCTATGCTATATGACTCTATGACTCTCTATGTATCATTTGAACTGAAGTGTTTCAGTGACCCCTGTTAATGACCTTCTCTGCCATTGCACACATATTCAAACAGAACAATGAAACCGTTTTGATGCATCCTCGTCATCACCCCAGTGTCAAACTATCAATTGTGGTCTTGCTGGTTACCCATTCTCAGATACAGACATGTTTCTGAAAGTAAACAGGTATCTGAAACCTGAACAATAACATCTTACACTTATTTTAGAGATAGTAGGAACTGTCAATGCTGGAGAACCTGAGATAACAAGGTGTAGAGCTGGAGGAACACAGCAGGCTAGGCAGCATCAGAGGAGCAGAAAGCTGACATTTCGGCTCTGGACCCTTCTTCAGAAAAAACACTTATTTTACACTTATTTTATGTCTAATTTATTTTGTTAGAACTAAACAAATATGTACATATTCATAGACCTGCAAGCTCTACCACCCAAGGGCAGCAAGTGCATTGGAACAGCATCATTTGGCAGTTCCCTTGCTGAGTGGATGATCCATCTCAGCCTCCTCCAGAGATCCCAGCGTCCCGAATACCAGTCTCCAACCAATTTGATTCACCCCACATTATATCAAGAAATGACCAGATACTGAAAAGATTTTGGCCCCTGTCAGTATACTGGCAATGATATACTGGCACAATAATATACTGGCAATAATACACTGGCATTTACCCGACAATGTGGCCCAGGTATACCCTGTACACAAAAAGCAGGACAAATTCAACCCGGCCAATTACTGGCCATCAGTCTACTCTCAATCATCAGTAAAGTGATGGAAGGTGTCATCAACAACAGTGCTATCAAAATAATTTGGTCAGCAATAACCTGCTCAGTGACACCCAGTCTGGGTTCCGCCGGGGCTACCTAGCTCCTGACCTCATTACTGCCTTGGTGCAAACATTGCCAAAAAAAGCTGAATTCCAGAGGTGAGGTAAGAGTTACAGCCCTTCACATCAAGGCTGCATTAACTTAGATAAATGTGAGGTGCTGCATTTTGGAAAGGCAAATCAGGGCAGGACTCATACACTTAATAGTAAGGTCCTGGGGAGTGTTGCTGAACAAAGAGACCTTGGAGTGCAGGTTCATAGTTCTTTGAAAGTGGAGTCGCAGGTAGATGGGATAGTAAAGAAAGCGTTTGGTATGCTTGCCTTTATTGGTCAGTGCATTGAGTATAGGAGTTCAGAGGTCATGTTGTGGCTGTACAGCACATTGATTAGGCCACATTTGGAATACTGTGTGCAATTCTGGTCTCCCTGCTATAGGAAGGATGTTGTGAAACTTGAAAGGGTTCAGAAAAGATTTACAAGGACGTTGCCAGGGTTGGGTATGAGCTATAGGGAGAGGCTGAATAAACTGGGGCTATTTTCCCTGGAGCATCAGAGGCTGAGGTTTATAAAATCATGAATGATGGGGTAAATAGACAAGGTCTTTTCCCTGGGGTGGGGGAATCCAAAACTAGAAGGCATAAGTTTAAGGTGAGAGGGGAAAGATTTAAAAGGGATCTAAGGGGCAACCTTTTCATGCAGAAGGTGGTGCATGTGTGGAATAAGCTGCCTGAGGAGGTGGTGGAGGCTGGTACAATAACAACATTTAAAAGGTATCTGGATGGGTATATGAATAGGAAGGGTTTAGAGGGATATGGGCCAAATGCCGACAAATGGGTCTAGATTTATCTAGGATACCAGATCGGCATGGATGAACTGGGCTGAAGCGTCTGTTTCCATGGTATACATCTCTGCGGCTCTATGACTTTGGCATGTAGGAACCCTAGCAAAACTGGAATCGACGGGTATCAGGGATAAACTCTCCACCAGTTGTAGTCACCTCAACTCCAGGACATCTCTGCAGGAGTTCCTCAGGGTAGTGTCCTAGGCCCAACCATCTTCAGCTGCTTCATTAATGACCTCCTCTCCATTGTAAGGTCAGCAGTAGGGATATTTGATGATGATGTTCAGTACCATTTGCAGCTCCTCAGATTGTGAAGCAGACTGTCTAAATGTAGCAGGACTTGTGCAATATTCAGGTTTGGGTTAATAAGTGAGAAGTAGCATTCGTACCTCACAAACTCAAGTCAATGACCATATCCAACAAGAGAGAATTTAACTATTGAGAGATAGCAAGAACTGCAGATGCCTGAGTCAGAGACAATACAGTGTGGAGCTGGATGAACACAGCAGGCCAGGCAGCATCAGAGGAGCAGGAAAGTTGATGTTTCGGGTCGCGACCCTTCTTCAGAATTTAACTATTGTTCTTTGACATTCAATGACAGGAATCCAGAACCCCCACCACTGTCAATGTCCAGGGGTTTATCATTGGCAGGAAACTGAACTGGACTAGCCATTTAAATACTGTGGTTACAAAAGCAGGCCAGAAGCGAGGGAACGTACAGCAAGAACTTCATCTCCTGAGTCTCAAAAACGTATCCACCATCTACAAGGCAAAAGTCAGAAATACTTCCTGTTTGTGTGGATGAGTGCAGCTCCTCAAGAAGCACTGCAGAGATTTATCAAGGCTCCTCAGACAGCACCTTCCAAACTCATGGCTACTACCATCTATAAGGACAGGGCCATCAGATACTTGGGAACACCACCACCTTCAAATTTCCCTCCAATTCTTTCACCATCCCGACTTGGAAATATATCACTGATTCTTCATTGTCACCGAGTCAAAAGCCTAGGAATCCCTCCCTAATGGAATCGTGAGTCTACCCAAAACAAATGGTTCATAAAGGCAGCTCACCATCTCTTCCTGAAGGGTAAGCAGGGATGAACAATAAATGCTGGCCCAGCCAGAGATGCCTACATTAACAGTAAGAAGTAACATTTGAAACAGTTTAGATAGAACCTCTTTCCCCGATAAAATCTTGGATAGCTGTTTCCAATAGTTGGGGGATAAAGAAGGAAGTCTGAGAGATAGAAAATTAAGTACAGACAGAGGGCAGCCATAACATATTCATACTTAGAGACATAAAGTTCTAAAATTGATTCTGTTGTAGTAACTGAAAGCTCAGTTTCTACATTCCAGGTTAGATTAGTTGGGTGGATGGAGGAATTTCACACGACTTAAAGGAAATACGGGAATAGGGAGTGTAATGTAATTAATAAACGTAATTAAAGCTATTCATTTGAATGGAGTATGTCAGGCTGGTTGGATTAGATGACTTGTTACCGTTTTGTGACATCTGTGTATTTCACTGGGTCTTCCCCGGAATGTACAATTAGAAAATGAATGCCCCAGGGCAGGTGTTATGGAAATACTTTACAATGAATCATTCTTCCAAAATGATTTTAAAATTCATTCCTGCATATCAGTGGTATATACGAACGAGATTTGGAACATTCTCTATTACTCAGCAACAGTTTGGTTTACTACCAGCATTCATCTTTTGACAGCACCTCCCAAACTCATAACCTCTAGCATTGAGCAGGACAAGGACAGTAGATGCATGGGAACACTGCATCCTGCGAGTCACATACCCTGTTTTGGAACTACGTCACTGCTCTTTCATTGTCAATAGCTCAAAGCCTTGGAACTCACTTCCCAACAGCATCATGGGTGTACCAACGTGCCAAGGACTGCAGCCATTCAAGATGGCAGAGCATCACCTCCTTCTCATGGGCAAATAAGCAATAAATACCAGTCTTGCCAACAACACTCACATTTCATGAATGAAAAGCAACTTGCACCACTACAAGAGCCCTATGATTTTCATCCTTTGATCCCTATTTGGGAGACAACGCAGAGTATCATTGGGTGGGATGTAAAATTCCACCTGCTCTTATCGGTTTTGAATTAACAAGGTAGGTCACAATCAACCACACGGTATTTGCCTTGGAGCACTGTTTGGCTTTCAAGGTTCCACTTCCATTTCAGGGTTAATGGCTGAGGCAGAAATGATTTCTACATTCAAGTTTAGATCAGTTGGTTTGATAATGGAAAATAGTTTAAAGTGAGAACAAGAATAGAAAGATAAACATAATTATAATTACTTGTTTTTGCGAACTGGTGGAATTCAGCCTTGAATTTAATTTAGCCCCAAATATATCCCAATTACCTACAGTGCCTTTTCAAAGCTTGATAGTCAATAAACAGCCGTGAGGAATGGGTTTGAGTCACCAGGAAATGGAAAGGTTGGCAATGTCAGGGATACCGGGCGTGGGGTTACCTACGCACAGCTTGGGGGTGTACATCCAGTCTCCGACGATCTGGAGACCGAAAGACTGAGCCAATAAGTTTTGCCATTAGACTCGAGCATAAGTTACTGTTCTTAAACAGGCTGAACTCATTATCTTCATCGAGAGCTCAAAAAGACCTTCAAACATGCACTCAGATGGATCAGACAAACATCTGATTTTAGATCTTCCGGCATTTAAGGTTAATTACAGCCCTAGTTTAATGCACATCAGTAAGTACTGTAACATAAACTGTGATAACTGAATTTAGGGGCACACCCGGACCAACAGTCAATACCATGCATGACTGGTGTACCAGGAAGTTCTTGTGTCATGTCCCACCCAAGTATGCTATTTCTCTGCTGAAACTCGCCTCCTCCACTTGCAGCATTCCTGTTCCAGGAGTAAATGTAAGAGGTACTTCATATCCCTGTACCATTTAAAAACAGCTTATTAAAACAAGGTGGATGCTAAAGTAGCTACGCTTCGTGATTGAACAAAAACATGTGCTGGGTGACTGCAGGCCCACAGCAGCTCAGCAACATAGACAGCAGCAAATTGAAAACCAGATATCAAATATATTACACCCTCATTAGGGGCACAGCAGAAATAGTGTTTAAAACAAGAAGCAGTGCATCTCACTACACAAACTGAGAGCATGGAGGTAGTCTGAGTGCTGGAATAATATTACCATCCATCTTTGACCTCTCGACCCACACAAGCTGCAAAGTGGGCAAGGAAATTATACTTAATCACAAATGACAGATGGTTTGCGAAAACAGTAATGCTGGTGTGTCAATCCATTCAAACGGATCATTAGTGATAAGTGCTTTTTGGGAAAATTGACGGCATCTCAATTTGACTCCTTAAAAGGACTAGCCACTAGTAATGGACGGAGGACCCCTCCTGGGAGTCTCCTTTTTAAATCCATTTGTGATGCTGCTACACATCAAATCAATTAGGAACAGTAGAAGGCTATTTAGCCCCTTCAACCTGTCCAACGAGGTTGTAGCTGACCTGCAATCTAACTCCAATAACCCGTTTTTGACCAATATCCTTTAACAAATTTGATTAAAAAAACCTATCAATCTGAGAACCTAAACTAACAATCGATTTATTATCAATTGTCATTTATTGGAAAAGAGCTCCCAATTTATACCTACATAGAGACATACAGCATGGCAACAGACCCTTTGGTCCAACCTGTCCATGCCAATCGGGTTTCCCAAACTAAACTTGTCCCATTTGCCTGCGTTTCGCCCATTCCCTCTAAACAATCATGTACCTGACCAAAAATGTCTTTTAAATGTTTTAACTGTACCTGCATCTACCACTTTCTCTGGCAGCTCATTCCACATACAAACCACGCTGTTTAAAAACTTGCCCCTCAGTTCTTTTTTAAATCTTGCCCTCTCACCTTAAAACTATGTCCTCTAGTTTTGAACTCCCCTACCCTGGGGAAAATACCTTTGCTATTCAATTCATCTACGCTTCTCATGATTTTATAAACTCCTACAAAGGTAACCCCTCAACCTCCTATGCTCCAGGCAATAAGTCCCAGCCTCTCCTTATATCTCAAACCCTCTAGTCCCAGTAACATCCATTGCATGTCAATGCGTTCTTGAAAGAACTGGTTCTAATTTTTAGACGACTTGTCCTTAGCCTTAGTGTGAGGATGATATGGCTTTAAGAACCATATTTTGTCCTGGTTTCTTTTGAGAGATTGAACGAGGTGTGCCGACCAGTCTGTGGTAACATAAACAGCTTGTGAGGCTTTAGTTTTTCTTAAGTTGGAACAATAGAAGCAGCTTGGAAGAGTGTGGCCACATTTCACAGACCAGGATTTCTAGTTTTTTTTTAAGCCTTTAGATTCAGCAGAAACAGCTAGAGTTTTGAAGAAGTAGAAGCTATTTTTTCCCCCTCTTTTGGTTACAGCCAGAAACTGGGGTTTCTCTTCCTACTGTGAGTGTTGCAAGTAGGAAAATCTGATTCCTGAAGTAGCCATTTTGCTAATGGGTGTGTTTATGAGATGTTACTATATCGGAACAGTTAATTAGTAATAGTTACTGCATCTATTATTCTATTAAGTTTTCCAACAGAGTTAAGTTATTCTTAAGTTCTTCTTTCTTTTGTCGTATTTTAACTACAGTGTTTGAATAAATTGTGTTTTGCTTAACACCAAGAGGTTTGACCAGTCAAATTGCATCTGGAACACAGCATGTTACATTTGCCTTTAAGATAAGAAAAAGTTAGGCTCTAGGCTACCATCTTAAAATATTTTGAGGGGGTCTGGTCTGGTCCATAACACTTACAGTATCTAAGAAGCAGAATTAGTTTCTCTATATGTATCCCAACAGTCCTCCTGAATATCTTGTAAACTTTGAATAACTCATTCCTCAATGTTTACCATTCCAAGGAACACAATCTTTGGTTGTGAAATCTCTTCCCATATTTTAACCCTTGGTGTCCAGGACTCATTCCAGTAAGTCAACACTACATTTTCTTCAAGGCCAATATAACCTTCCCAAGGTTTGATTCCCATAACTAAATATAGAGCTCCAGGTGTAATCTAATTTGGTCCTTGCATAGATTACCTTCTAACCTTTTAAATTCCAACCCTCTGGATAAAGACTAACATTCATCCATCTCATGGATATACTTTCTATTCAGGAAAGAGTAAGACTTATCCAGCTGAAGTAAGTACTAAAATCTACAATTGCCGATACACCTTGGATTAACTGTGCCTACGTTCAATTGGTGATTTTGCAGGCTCCTTATTGCAGATATGTAATTTAATATCACATTTCAGAACAGGGGTTGAACTCATGTTCAAATTAACAAGGAGGAGAAGAGCCGGTGGAAGCAGACACAATAGCAGCATTCAGGAAGCACCTGGACAAATACATGAATAGGAAGGGAATAGGGGGACACGGATCTTGTAAGTGAAAACAGTTTTAGTATGGAAGGGCAAAATGTGTCGGCGTAGGCTTGGAGGGCCGAAGGGCCAGTTCCTGCACTGTATTGTTCTATGTTCTAATTGCTTCATAAGCCGGCTTTCTGTTGCTGAAGAGCATCCCTTAACTCCATTCTGCCTCTATAGTTTATCAGAATGATAGCAGCATTTATCAGTGTTTTCTCTGCTGCACATACACCATCCAAGACCACCAGACCAGACAATGGGAGCCTGAATGTTGGCAATCACAACACATGGACTCATCAGACAGTGCCATTGGCTAGTGGAAAAAAATCACTGTACAAAGATCAGGAATGAATTGGTTACAATTCATAATTAATGATTGGTTGGCCATAAATATCTCACAGCATGTACTTGTTGTAGTCCTCCAGGATAAGGCGTAATTTATGCCAGCATAGGGTTGCACAGTTGGTCAAAGAGTTTTGCATATTACATTGCAATGAAGTTGGAGCCACCAATGTCTGTTCCCACCTACACCTTAAGCTTGCAGTTTCTGAGCTTCTTGTCGATGGCAAGAGGTCTCCACATCTGGGGAATGAAAAATCTTCAGACTAAAGAAGGAAAAAACACCAGACAACAGACTTATCCTTGAGTATTAACAAGGCACCAATTGGTGCACGATTGTTAAGAACAAATGACTTCTGGAGAATTACAATTATATGCTGGTAAGTAATTTATCAGTAATAGAAGGGAAAATCAAGATTGGTTCTGGCTGAGAGCAACTTTCTGATTTGAAAATGTCACGAGAACATTCATCGCGACTCTGGCGAGTGGGTGGGTGCCAGTTCTTTTCTGCTTCACTGAAAAGCTGAAAACGAACCAAAGTGGACAGAGAGCAATTGGCACGCAGATTGATGGTTACTTCAGGCATGAGCCATACCCACTGCTATAGGACCATGGGACGACTCTTTGATACTTCAGAGTACAGTCCACACATATCGCATTGATGAGCTAAACTATCACTGGATGCACTGTAAATACGTCTCAGTAATCTGTCTTGTAAAGATTGCTGCCTGCAGTATTTCCTACTTTACAAAGGTGAATACACCTCAAACAGTATTTTGTTGGCTGTCATGCTCTTTGGGATGTCCTGAAGTTTTGAAGGAGCTACTTAACACACAAATCTTAAAGCAGAATGAAATCGATCATTGGGAACAAACTGACAAAGACGAGCAACATTGGTAAAATAATCTCCATTGGATTAAGCTGCATGAAAGGCACGACTAAAACAATGCAGACCAGCAAAGAATGTGCAAATCAATTTCAAACTGCAATCTAATGAGTTCAGGTCCTGCTGGAGCCTGATTCAGATTATCAGTGCCCCATCAGTAAAAGTAACTAATGATTTTAGTCTGTAATTTGAACATTATCGTTCATTCCTATCATTCGTTACAAGATGCTGATAAGGGGTAAATTAAAGGAAACTCCCCCTTTTGGAAAAGAATAAAATGTGATGAAAACACAGAATTCACCGCGTAAATAGTTACTGCTGCCAAAGTGGTACTGTTTGATATACTAGGTCGAGAAGCATGGACAGTGATGTACTGTGACACAGCAACAATTAGCCCGTGGTTATTTCACAGTTGAATCATTTGCCATCCATATTGCTTGAAACACATCCTAACTATAGCATTAACAGCTATTTCTTCCCCTAGATTCCATTCCCCTGGTCACTTTCTCTCCTAATGCCTTCTCTTCTGAAGCAGTTGGTTCAGGTTGAGAGGGGGTTCCATGGCTTGATAACACTGGCTGCCTTTGTTTCAGATTGTTGAGGGTAAGGGTCACATCCTCACTGTCAGTTCTCCAAAGACCAGCTACTTCTAGCCTCATACCTTCCAATACAAGAACCTCTCATCACATGTGCTTAATCTGGAATCCAGATATAACTAATTCCATTTTTGATTAATAAATAAAACTAAGGAACAAATAAGTTGTTGGGTATATGATCTCAATATTCACATTCAACACTCAATATTCTCCATACCAACATCCTGGGGGTTACCACTGAGCAGAAAATCAACTAGAACAACTATATAAACACAGTGGCTACAAGAGCAGTTCAGAGGCCAGGAATCCTGCAGTGAGTAACTCACCTCCTGACTTAACCCACCACAAGGCACAAGTCAGAAATGTGATGGAATACTTCCCACTTGTCTGGTTTGGTGCATCTCCAACAACATTCAAAAAGCTTTACATCATCCAGCGCAAAGCAGCCCACTTGATTGGCACCACATCAACAAACATCCACTCCCTCCATCACTGACACTCAGGTGCAGCAGTATGGACCATTTACAAGGTGCACCACGGAAATTCACCAAAGCTTCTTAGAAAGTGCCTTCCAACCCATGACCACAACTATCTAAGAAGGACACTGACAGCAGATATGTGGGAACTCCTACACCTGCAGGTTCCCCTCCAAGCCATTCACTATCTTGACATGGAAATATCGGCATCCCTTCAGTGTCATTGGGTCAAAATCCTGGAATTCCCTCCCTAACAGCTATGTGGGTACATCTACAGCACATGGACTGCAGCAGTTCAAGAAGGCAGTTCACCACCACATTCTCAAAGTCAATTAGGGATCGGGAATAAATGCTGGCCCAACTATTGATGCCCATGTCCCACAAGTGACTAAAAAATAAGTAATTTGCATGGCGCATACAAGTATATTTAATCTTTTTGTCCATCTATTGGAACACAAAGAAGAGGGAAGGAATATTTTGATTATTGCATTACTTTACTTCTTTAGTTACTGGTTATTGGCTACCTGCTAAATATGCGTGTCGCATGGGTGAAAATGCCAAGTGTTATGAAAACACTAATGGTTTACAGAGAAGAGGCCTGTCCTCAGTCAGGTTAGCTGCTCTAGGTCATCAGAATTAATCAAGCCTAACTGATATCAAGCAAACATAGCATGTTAAGGCAAATAAGAAAATGCTAGTGATGTCCTATATTGTAGTATCTGAAAACTAAGTAAAGGATTTTGGGTTTCACACGTCTGATCATAGCACACATTAACCCTGGTCCCATAATGTACGATGCTGTATCCTGGCATCAGTGACTGAGAGGCAGCAGCTTTGACTGCTCAAACTCATGTGCTTTTGGTCACTGATATTATTTTTATCCACTAATGAGTCAAGGACCTGTCATTCTGTGAGTCAGACAGAAAATTTAGCTCCACAAGTGGATATAAATACAGAAAATTAAAATAGATTTTCAGATGAATCATGGAAAGAAATAATGAGAGTAAGAGACAAAGAGAGAGAGAGAGAAAGACTGAAAGAAGGAAAAAGAGAGAGAAAGAAGTAGAGGTAAAAAGGGAGAGGAAGAAAGAAAGAGATAAAGAGAGAAAGAAAGAAAAAGAGGAAGAGATAAAGAAAGAGGGAAAGATCGAATGACTCACGTAAGTTTACAAAAGCTAAAGTCTGTCTTGCTGGTAGTAAGGCCTCAGATTGGGAATTTGGGCACACTGCCAAAATTCCAAACTGCGCTCCTCCTCTGAAAGAATGGACATGGAAGATTACACTCTATCCTAGCTCTATTTACTATGCCTTCAATGTGGGCTCTCCTCTCAGGCTTTCTGATCAGGGTTGGTCAGCAACCTGCAACTAGCAGAGACTGCCCGGCTATTTGATTTAGCCTCTCCTCTCCTCTTCTCTCAGGGAGAAAGCACCTGCTTCTCCACTTGGCGTTGCTCCAAAAGCCTCCAACCACCCTCGTATGAAATCCTTGCATGGTGACAAACGTGTATTCTCAATGTGTTCAATAATAACACACCCCAGAAACGAGACTGTTAACTGCACTGACAAACAGTAATTGTACTTAATTACCATTTCAAAGTTGCTTACTGTTTGAGTCACTCAAAAAATTTACTGATGAAATCACAGACTCAATAATAAATTCCAGCCCATGTTATACTGAGGCACCTGAAGTTCCTTCGCTGTCTCCTGGGGTTGTGCTGTGCTAATGAACCAGAATCAGCAGGTTAGCGGTTACAGGAAGGTGTATGAACAGAAGAAGCAGGGACAGTGCTTGATAACACAGTTGCTCAAACAAGGTTCGTTCGTATGGGGTTAGTGCTCCATCAGTCAAAGACAGCACGAGCAAATTCCAGTGGTTATTCCCCTTCAGGGATGTGACCATGTATTGGGGCAGGGCGGCGCTGATGAAGATTGTGGTGGGGGGAGTTGGGGGTGAGTACTGTCAGGGGTGTCTGGGGGGGGTAAGTACTGTTCGGGTTGTGTTGGGAGTTGAGTACTGTCAGGGACGTGGGGACTGGTGAGTACTGTTTGGGTGGGTGTGGGGGTGAGTACTGTTGGAGCAGGGTGTGCGGGGGTGTGAGTACTGTTGGAGCAGGGTGTGTGGGTGTGAGTACTTTTGGAGCAGGGTGTGTGGGGGTGTGAGTACTGTTGGAGCAGGGTGTATGGGGGTGAGTACTGTTGGAGCAGGGTGTGTGGGTGTGAGTACTTTTGGAGCAGGGTGCATGAGGGTGTGAGTACTGTTGGAGCAGGGTGCGTGAGGGTGTGAGTACTGTTGGAGCAGGGTGTGTGGGGGTGTGAGTACTGTTGGAGCAGGGTGTGTGGGGGATGTGAGTACTGTTGGAGCAGGGTGTGGGGGATGTGAGTACTGTTGGAGCAGGGTGTGTGGGGGGTGTGAGTACTGTTGGAGCAGGGTGCATGAGGGTGTGAGTACTGTTGGAGCAGGGTGTGTGGGGGTGTGAGTAATGTTGGAGCAGGATGTGTGGGGGTGTGAGTACTGTTGGAGCAGGATG
>NC_063341.1:64515810-64516656 GCF_021869965.1 Rhincodon typus | reverse complement strand
GGATGCAGTATACCACATTGGCAGATGTGCAGGTGAACATCTGCTTGATGTGGAAAGTCTTCTTGGGGCCTGGGATGGGGGTGAGGGAGGAGGTATGGGGGCAGGTGTAGCACTTCCTGCGGTTGCAGGGAAAAGTGCCGGGTGTGGTGGAGCTGGAGGGGAGTGTGGAGCGGACAAGGGAGTCACGGAGAGAGTTGTCCCTCCGGAAAGCAGATAAAGGTGGGGAGGGAAAGATGTCTTTGGTGGTGGGGTCGGATTGCAGATGGCGGAAGTGTCGGAGGATGATGCGTTGGATCCGGAGGTTGGTGGGGTGGTACGTGAGGACGAGGGGGATTCTTTTTTGGTTTTTATTGCGTGGACGGGGTGTGAGGGATGAGGTGCGGGAGATGTGGGAGACACGGTTGAGGGCGTTCTCGACCACCGAGGAGGGGAAGTTACGGTCCTTGAAAAACGAGGACAACTGAGATGTACGGGAGTGGAATGCCTCATCCTGGGAGCAGATGCGACGGAGGCGAAGGAATTGGGAATAGGGGATAGCATTTTTGCAGGAAGGTGGGTGGGAGGAGGAGTATTCTAGGTAGCTGTGGGAGTCGGTGGGCTTGAAATGAATATCGGTTTCTAGGTGGTTGCCCGATATGGAGACAGAGATGTTCACCTGCACATCTGCCAATGTGGTATACTGCATCCGCTGTACCCGGTGTGGCTTCCTCTACATCGGGGAAACCAAGCGGAGACTCGGGGACTGCTTTGCAGAACACCTACGCTCGGTTCGCAATAAACAACTGCACCTCCCAGTCGTGAACCATTTCAACTCCCCCTCCCATTCCTCAGACGACATGTCCATCC
>NC_063341.1:64515270-64515710 GCF_021869965.1 Rhincodon typus | reverse complement strand
TCCCACCTCAAGCCGCACCTCCATCTCCTACCGACCAACCTCATCCCACCCCCTTGACCTGTCCGTCCTCCCTGGACTATCCCCTTCCTAACTCCATACCTACACTCACCTTAACTGGCTCCATCCCCGCCTCTTCGACCTGTTTGTTTCCTCTCCACCTATCCTCTCCTCTATCCCTCTTCTATCCGCCTCCCACTCTCTCCCTATTTATTTCAAAACCCCCTTCCCCTCCCCCTTTTCTGATGAAGGGTCTAGGCCCGAAACGTCAGCCTCTCTGCTCCTATGATGCTGCTTGGCCTGCTGTGTTCATCCAGCCCTGCACCTTGTTGTCTCGGATTCTCCAGCATCTGCAGTTCCTACTACCCCAGCTCGTCCCCGCCTCCCTAACCTGTTCTTCCTCCCACCTATCCCCTCCTCCCACCTCAAGCCCCACCCCCATC
>NC_063341.1:64474962-64515170 GCF_021869965.1 Rhincodon typus | reverse complement strand
CTTCCTCCCACCTATCCCCTCCTCCCACCTCAAGCCCTACCCCCATCTCCTACCTACTAACCCCATCCCTTGACCTGTCCATCCTCCCTGGACTGACCTATCCCCTCCCTAACTCCCCACCTACACTCACCTTTACTGGCTCCATCCCCGCCTCTTCGACCTGTGTTTCCTCTCCACCTATCCTCTCCTCTATCCATCTTCTATCCGCCTCCCCCTCTCTCCCTATTTATTTCAGAAGCCCCTTCCCCACCCCCACTTCTGAAGAAGGGTCTAGGCCCGAAACGTCAGCCTCTCTGCTCCTATGATGCTGCTTGGCCTGCTGTGTTCATCCAGCCCTGCACCTTGTTGTCTCGGATTCTCCAGCATCTGCAGTTCCTACTATCTACAGAGACAAATTGATAGGTTAAGTCTGAGCATCAGGAAAGTCAATGTTTCGGGCCAAAGCCCATCATCAGTCCTGAAACATTGACCTGAACCATTGGCTTTCCTGCTCCTCGGATGCTGTCTGACCTGCTGTGCTTTTCCAGCTTCACATCCTATTGCGCTGTAAGAGCTGTGTATATTTAAGGCTGAGATCGGCAGATTCATGATCAGTTGGGGAATCAAGGGTCATGGGGTGAGGCAGGAAAGTGGAAATGAGGAATGTTGGATCAGCCATGATCCTACCGAATAGCAGAGCAAGCTCGAGGGCCAAATAGCCTACTCCTACTCCTTTTCCTTATGGTCTTGTGGTTTTAATTATATCCTTAACATAATGGGCAAAATCTTGGCAGATAACTAATGGCTCGATAAAAGCTCACATTGTTATTAATATTTGCCAGGCAGTTTAGGGCATTGAGAGACACAGGAGGCTTTAGATGTATGGCCGGGAAATGTAATTGGGTGGGAAGCAAAACTGCAGGGTCCTGACGATGGGTTAACATTTTGTTATCTGGTTTTTGTAACCTTTCGGTGGGTCAGCATTCCCAAACAAGCTCTTTTGCACTTGTTGGTGCATCATAAATATTCACGAGCATCCCAGGCTGCTGGAAATTACACTCAGAGGTGCCCAGACAGGAGTCACGCATGTTCACAAGCCTAGCTGTATGTGTGAAGCATCTACCTGGTGTACCTCCAAGCTCCAGTGAGGCCAAGCCTCTTCAGTAACTTGGATCCTTCCTAACGAAACCTTTGCTTTGCGCAAAAACTTACAGTGTAACGGGTGAAGCCTCACTGGGTCAACCAGACGTCTCAATCATATGTGGTCTTTCTTGTTACAGTTCCAAACTGTTTACTGTGTAAGAGGTGAAGCCTTGTCAGTGTCCACTAGCCTGCCCAAGTGAGGCAGCCACGCTGGCAGATGCCAACCAACCTCACCAAGGCTCAAGTTGGATGTGTAATGAAAGGGGGTCTCAACAACAAATGGTCATAGAAAGGTGGGCTAGGTGGACTGTAAAGGTAACAAATGTAGCTTAAAGGATGTGGTTGTAAGGGCAAGATCCTGAGGAATGGAGAGAGGAAACTGGGAGAATCACAGAGACAGGGTAAAGGGGCGAGGAAGGATGGGGTAAAGCATGGGGTGGTAAGGTGCACTGGAGAGTAAGGATAAAAAAGGGGAATCCATGAAGGGACAGTGTAAGCCTAAGGTGGGGCATCGGGATCTGGATGGGAACGGGATCAGGGGAAGTTCAGGAGAACAAGGGGGATAGGGAATGGGCCTTAGTCACTGGGCGGATTGAAGGACAAGCAGACACCAATCTAAAGAAGGCGGCCATCCACAATTACTTGCGTGGGGGGAATGTATGTTCAATAGGCTGTAAATGAGTAACTACTTAGCAGGTAGCTCTGCTGTCCCACTGTCTGAACACTGAGGGAGTGCTGCACTTTCACAGGTGCAGTTATCCAGATGCAACACAAAACTAAGTTATCCCAGGTGCCCTGGCCAATGTTTATCCTTCAATTAACATCACATAAAATGTTATCCTTTATGGAAATAAAAAAGACATTTTTTATTATATAATTGCCTGAAAAATCTGGGGCACGTTTCCAATATTACAGCAGTGACTACATTGTATAGACTGTAAAACACTTTTGCAACAGTTGGTGGTTGTGGAAAACACTACAGAAATGCAGGTTTTGCTTTCCTTTTGAACACCAAATTTGTCATCACCTATCTCTTGGTTTGTTTCACCTCTGTCACTTACCCTGACACTGGCCCTTCTTGTGAACATGATGACTGCAGCCAGAGCGAAAAATAAAACACACAACATGGCAGTGCTATTTTCAAGAGGAGTATCACAAGCGCAGATTAAATTTTACAAGCACAAATACAAACCTTTTTTCACGGATTAATAGTCACTGGCAGGCAGCTGAATCACTTAATGAGATTAATCTGTCCATCAAAATTCCTGAATACACCCTTAAATCAATGAAGACAGTGTGACTGTTACCACTAGAGGGTGCCAGTGTTCACTGTATGATTCAGCCTACTACTCCATATCAAACTGAGTTTCAGATTGGAATGACGGGCAAATGAATATTGTACAATGTTTCAACACAAGCTTTTGACTCCCTGATGAGCTAATTACACACAAAACATTTTTGAGATTGGTAAAGCAAGATAATTGGCGGTGGTTAGGACTTGCAATGGGAACTTCCAAACTGACAGCAACTTCCCTGTGGGGACAGACAAGTGTCTCAAAACTGTTCACAGCATTGTAGCTGAATAGCCATGGCACCGAGCAAGAGGGAGAAAGATAG
Organism: Rhincodon typus; assembly: GCF_021869965.1. Taxonomy (NCBI): domain Eukaryota; kingdom Metazoa; phylum Chordata; class Chondrichthyes; order Orectolobiformes; family Rhincodontidae; genus Rhincodon; species Rhincodon typus. The sequence continues at coordinate 64,512,431 of NC_063341.1, read as the reverse complement.
AATCCAGGGGTTGACAAGATAAAAGGAGGAGGGGTCTTTAGGGAGGGAAGTGATGTGTGGGACAGCATTTAGATGATACTGACTCTGCTCCTGGGAAGTGCATCGGTTTATCACAGACTATCAGCAATAAATCCAAGGACCTTACCAAGTCCACCTCTCACCAGAACAGCATGGATTGAATGCAGTTCACTGCTGCTGTTTGGAGCTGCTTGTCCTTTAACAGCGCACGCCAACAACACCCTGTCCCAGGAACCAGGCAGAATGTTGTTCATTTCTGGTGTCCCAAAAAAACCCTGGGGAGGCGATGGCCTAGTGGTAATATCGCTTGATTGCTAATCCAGAGAGACCCAGATAATGTTCTAGGGACCCAGGTTTGAATCCCGCCACGGCAGATGGTGAAATTTGAATTCAATAAAATATCTGCAATTAAGAAGCTAATGACGACCGTGAATCGATTGTTGGAAAAACCCATTTGGTTTGCTAATGTCCCTTAGGGTAGGAAACTGCCATCCTTACCTGGTCTAGCCTACATGTGACTCCAGAACCACAGTGATGTGATTGACTCTGAACTGCCCTCTGGGCAATTAGGAACGGGCAAAACAGTGAAATGTCTGTAAGAGTGTAGATATTTCTTATCAGCCTGTTCAGAGATATTGGGCGGCTCAGTGGTTAGCGCTGCTGCCTCACAGCACCAAGGACCCAGGTTTGATTCCAGCCTCGGGTGACTGTCTGTGTGGAGTTTGCACATTCTCCCCGTGTCGCAATGGGTTTCCTCCCACAGTCCAAAGACGTGCAGGCTAGGTGAATTGGCCATGCTAAACTACTTATTGTACTCAGGGATGTGTAGATTAGGTGGGTTATAGGAGAATGGGTCTGGGTGGGAAGCTCTGAGGGTCGGTATGGACTTGTTGGGCTGAAGGGCCTGTTTCCACACTGTAGGGATTCTATGAGTACCTCTGGAGCAAGTGGGACTTGGACGCAGGCCTCCTGGCTCAGAGGCAGGGTCACTATCACTGAGCCACAGGAGACTTTAGTACAAGTGTGTATGAAACTGAACCAGTTAATACTGAGTAGTGCCTTAAGCACCCTTCATTTTGATGATATTGTACTGACTGTTGGGGGAACAGTTTAGGATCTTGAAGTAGTGAGACCTACTGTCCAGGTCCTCCTCATAGTTTCTGTGACAAGGTCTTTCACAGCAGCATCACTTGTATGTGGTTACTAACATGCAACAAACTACATCCTGTTTAAGACATGAGCCACTTCTCATTATACTGTCTAGTATCTTCCCATGTCCCCGCAAACTGAGCAGGCCCTTGTGTAGATCATTACCCTGACAGTGGATGGTGGCAATAAACTCACCCCATGGAGGGTAAAAGTGCAGACTGCCTCATACAACATGGTGATTCGCGGTGAGGATTCTTTATACAACATTTAGTATGCATTTATGTAGCATCGGTAGGGGCATAGTAAAAAGTCCCAGATGTGCTTCAAGGAGTATATTATAAACAAAATGTAATGCATAGATACATAACAATCTGTAAAAAAAATGCATACTAAATGTTGTATAAAGAATCCTCACTGCGAATCAACATTTGTATGCGGCAGTCTGCACTTTTACCATCCATGGGGTAAGTTTATTGCCACCATCCTCTGTAAAGAGAGGAATTTTAAGGACCATCTCCAAAGAGGAAAGAAAAGTACAAAGCTGGGCAGCTTTAGGAAGAGAGTTCAGCTGAAGATGCAGTGTCCAATGGTAGAACAAAGAAATTCAAGGGTGTGTAAGAGGCCAGATTTCGAGGAGCCTCGAGCATACACCCAAACCGCTTTTATGTTGTTTCTTCCTCATTTGTGTAACAACTTGCACTAATCGCTTAGCCACTTCGGTATTCGCCTTTCAGTAATCACCATAAACAAATAAATATGTTGCAAGTTCTTGGTCATTTTTCTGCTGCTACTCACATCAAAGGCTGAAGCTGAGGAGAGATCTGAATGGCCGAGAAAGGCTTTGCTCCCCATATTTCCTCAGCTTGTCAGAGTTTGCAGTTAGAAAGGGCCTCTCTATAAGCCAGCTCTGAGACAGCACATTCACACACTGACTCTGGCATTGATGCAGTCTCACAGATTCCAAAGGCAGGAGACACAAGTTTGTTCTTCAGATTCTGGGACCAAGGCCTGAGATTGCAAAGCAGTCCACTGTCGCCTATTATCTAGGTCGTAGAGCTCATGAAATCTCACATAACCAAAACAAAGCATCTTTTGTTTTTGCAAATCCGTGTCGGACTTGTTAACAATTTAATCTTGGCCACAATGGCAAGATCAACCTACTATGGGAATATCCCAAAGAAACTGCTTCACAAACAGGGGTTTTTAAAAAGCCACAGATCAAGTGCTGAGGATGATTTAATTAAACTGCTTTCACTGATCACTCATATCGTGGTTAGTGAAACCCTTTTTATCTTTCTGTAGGTTTTAAGTCCATAATGTCTTGAACCCTGATCCTGCTTTTCAGTTCATTTCTGTTTATGGGTTTATATATTTAGATTAACAGTGGTGGAGCTAGGGCAGGTGAATAGCAGGTAGACTTTGTAAGGAAAGCACTTTGATCATTTCTCAGAAACTGCTTGGCGTGGACAATAAAACGATGGCAGCCCAGATATTATTCTAAGTACAATTAGAACGAAGAGTTGCATTGACCAGTCTGGGTTATGTAAGTTGCTGTGCGTCCTGTTTAATGCAGTCACTAACCCAACATGAATGCCCTGATTATTGTGCCATGAGAATTAAAGTTCCAGACAGCTGAAACTGAAACATTTCTGCTTTCCCAAAGGATGAAGAAAACACTTTGTAAACACTCAGCACGACAAGATAAGCCTCAAATCACATCCAAAGCAGAGGATCCATCTCATTAAACTGATTGCAAATTACATCATTACACGAATGATAATTTGAAACAGATTACGTACCTTAACATATTCAAGGGATAAGTCCATTATATCCACGTCCCTGCAGGTTAGAAAAAGATTGTGGGTGACATGTACTGACATTTACAGAATAGTTTATTCCAGCTATTTGTTGAATGTAAATTTATTTCAGCACTCAGCACATTTGCAAATTCAGGTTTCAGGAGCATTTAAACAAAATCCAAATTTCCTTGATATATCAATACAATCCTCCTAGAAGCATTGTGCAATTCAAATATGCATGCCTTCATAAAACATATACACAGGAACTGAAACTACCTTGTCTAATGGCCTCAAACCATATTGAACAGCATACTTAACACACAAAAGATTCAATATCCATATAAAACATGGATCCAAAAGCAGACTGGTCTCACAAAATACACTGGACGGTACACTTAAACTTAAAATGACCTCTTAAAACATATTGGAAAGTACTTTTTGTGAATTAGGTATAAAGTATACATGTAACAGATGTTTAAAATAAGGATTCCTCTGTACATTTGTTCATTAAGTATTACTTTGTTCCATAATTAAAAAAGGGAATCACAACTGACCTCATTTAAAAATGTGTACATCCTTTCATTGCAAACAGATATCAGGAAATTTCACAATCAAACTTACAAAGTCACTACAGATCGTAATTATGGGTATTCTTAACCAATTTCTTAACCAGTTTTCGGGTCTGGGTCATCTATTTGACAGAGGATGCACACAGAGAGATGGAATTCACACTCTTGCCTGTGTTGTAGATATTATTATTCTATAAGTGGGAATGACTGAATAACTCAGTGACCACATTATGGAGCTCTTACTTAAGCTGTCTCACAGGAGTGCTGTTTATCAGGCGTGTTGTTGACACAATAAACATCTTATGCAATGAAACGATGGAAAGAAGATATCACGCAAATAATGGAATGTCTGGTAAAATTTGACTATAAGAATGTGAATGTGTTGCAGACACACAGGTCATGAATGTAGTCACAGGGAGGTGAGTTGAATGTTCCAGAAAGTTATTTTCATGTTTTAAGCAGCAATTATAATGAGTGCCAGACAATATCTTAGTACCGTGCTTCCCATCATCATGTACATGGCTAATGATTCGATGCCTGTTTGAGTTTCCCATTCAGTCACTGTTATTAGATACTCAACAATGAGGGGAGACTGTGGGGGTGGCACATGGTCAAATAATAAATATGGAATTTATCTTCAGTACTGGAGTGAAATTATCATCTTTTGCTTCCAAAACCCACCTGGTTCATTAATGTCCTCTAGTGAATGATATCTGTTGTTCTTACCTGGTCTGATCTACATGTGACTCCAGATGCACAGCAATTTACACAGCAATGTAGTTGACTCCTAACTGCTCTCTGAAATGGCCAAGCAAGCCGCTCAGTCCAACAAAAGTTTGTCTTGCCAGTGATGCCCATATCCCATGGCAGAATAAATAAAAATATGCAACAACCTCAAGTTGATTGCTATTGTCTAATTTGCTTTGACAGGTTTAAATTTGTACATCTTTTGGCATGAACAAGACGCTTTTATTCATTGGAGCGATTCTCCACAATGCCTAATTGATTTCCGCGTGTGTGCAGACATGGCCCGTCAGCTGGCCATGTCAAGCTGCAGGAAGTGTTTGCCCTCACGCTACTGGTGAGGAGAGGGAGTGGGGGGTAGATGAAATGATTCCCACCCTCCCATCCCCCACGGTGTCTGGTCAGCAGATCTCTCTGCCCCCACCTCTGGCCTGAGGCTGAGAATTGGGGAACAGGAACAGAGGCTTGCACAGGAAGCCAAACTCCATTTCTCACTTCATAGGTGAGAAATGAAACGTCCAACAGAAAAGAATTGTAAAAATCCAAAGAACTTTTCTAAACACACACCTACTGCAGCAGCATCTTTGAGACTGGCTGTTACTTTCCATTGTTTACAGATGATGTCTGCCTTTGCCTTAAGACCATAAGGAGGCCATTCAGCCCATCGAGTCTGCTCCACCATTCAATCATGGCTGATTTGTTTCTGTGGTGTTTACATGAATCACAGCCTTTATTCAAATGCGTTTCATGCCCTGTCTTTGCTTAATGCTCTCACTGTACAGTGGGCCACCTGACGACTCTGTTAAACATTATTATACAGGCAGCCAACAGCAAGGAGAGAAAGAGTAATTTGGAGAACGCTCACTTGGATTTCATTGCTTGCTGTGAAAGGGAAGGGCACAGGAAATGGAAGAGACCATTCAGTCTCTCAAGCCTGTCTCGTCAGTCAATTAAATCATGGATAAATTTATATCCCAACCTCCTTTACCTTCCTTGCTTCCGAGCCCTTAATCAAATCAATCTCAGCTTTGAGACTTTTAATTAATCTCTAATTTCAAGATATTTCTTTTTGGGGAGTGGGTATGCTGCAGAGTTCCACACTGCCGTTTCCTGTTGTGTGAAGAAGTACCTTCTGTATCAACCCTGCATACCCTTACTTTAAGATTATGCCCTCTTGTTCTGAACTTCCCCAAGGGAGCAAATCATTTCATTCTTCTCATCAGTGCTTTGCCCCCGAAATGAGATCAATGACCATTAAATGACAGACTCCTCCTCTCCCTTGCTGTCCTGAAGGCATTGTCGTCTCATTGCCGTGGTACCTCCTCAGCCTTGTCGGAGTGGCATTCTTCCTGCATGAGCCTCAGCAGGATGTGTTGGCAGCTCATTCTTTGGGTAGTTGGAGGGAAGGGATGGGGGAGGTTGGTGGAAATCAGCATGGTTAAACCAGACATCTACGCCCTCAGAAAGAGCCAATGGACAGGAATCAAGGGTGAACTTTGTCCATTTTGCCATGCCCAGGAGATCCCTCCATTCAATTCCAGTAGAGACTACAACAACTCTTCCTGCTCTGTATATACTGTTACAGTGTCATACATTGTAGTCTTAGCTATAATACAGACACTGTGCTAGTCAATTAAAAAGACAATGCCACACATATGAATGGAACTGCTCCCCTGGTTCTCTGCTCTGTGTGGATGAATTACCATTGGCAGTGTGAGGGGTGGGCTGGGAAAGGATGTGGGCAAATTCTAGAGTCTGCATTTCACACAATGTCCACAACACAGGCAATGCTGCTATGTATAGCCTCGGGATCAATTTTAGACACACATGCTCATCTCCCACACAGCCTGAACAAAAACACATTAACTAACCAAGTACCAATAATTATCTAAGTATGCAGAAGTAGCTCACCTCCCAGTCACATTCTCAGCGATTGCTCTGGATTCTGGCCAATTGGCAAAGTGTGAATGCTGATTTCCCAAGATAAAATGCCTTTTCCTCTGGTTAATAATGTGGGAACTGTATTTTCGACTATCAGGATTAGGTCATAGCGTTATTCTGCATGATGTGATTCAAATTGTTTCATGAAGCTTAAAGTTAACTATACAGTGCATTAAAGGCCATGGACAGAGTACAGAGAACAGTGCTAAGCTGCTAAAACACAACATTATGAGAGAAAGCTCAAGGCACTAGAGCTTACTTTGGGGAAAGAGTGAAAACAGGCATTATAGATACTTCTAATTAAAACGCATAGAGATACATCTCTGGAGCAGGTAGGACTTGAACCCAGGCCTCCTGGCTGAGGGGTAGGGACATTACCACTGCATCTTAAATTCCATCAGCTGCCATGGTAGGATTTGAAGCCAGCAAAAACAGGTGTGGGTACCAATAAGACTTGCATGTTTCAAAATCTGATTTTTAGCATACAATTACCAAGTCATTGGAGGTAACTTGCTGAGAGGTTCTAAAACAGACACTTTAAGTTCTACCCCTCCTCTACTGACTAGAACCAATTTTAGCAGATGTGTGTGTGGACTTCACCGAAAGTATGCAGTGTGCTGACTGACATACAGTCACAGGCTTTAGCACAGGCTCTGTGACCAGGAGTGAGCTTGCAGTGGTTCTCAAACATGGCAAAGGAAGATCAGGTGGAGCTCATCCAGATGAGGAGGGCTGCTCTCCAAGGTTGGGGGTAGAATCCACCTCATGGTGCTGCAGCAGCTGATCCTCCCAGTGCGGACTCTTTAGCAAGAAGCCCACGGCCAAACACTCCCTATCTCTGGCTGCCACCTATAGAGTGCTCCATGAAGTCCCTTTAGAGAATTTCTGGAATATTTGTTGATAGAATTTATGGCACAATAGGCAAAGTTCACCCTTGATTACTTTCCATTGGCCCTTTCTTGACAAAGTCTTCCAGAAGGTCTCTCAATGATCCTCCTCAAATCTGGAGTGCCAGTGAACTGTCAACTCCATGACACTGTCCTGTGATGTGTAGGGAAATAAACTGGCATGAATTGAAATGGGAGTATAAAGTGGTATGAGGTGTGTGTGAGTGGCACAAATTGGCTGGAGGGTACAGAGAGTGTGGCATTGTGCTAGCATGGTGGTAGGGCAAGGGAATGGGATGTAGGTTGTGTGAATTGGTCTGGGTGTATAAAGGACTGTGGGGATGGGGGTGGGTAAAAGTAAGTGTTGCCATAAGAACTTACACAAATTAGGAGAAGCAGGCCATTCAGCCCCTCGAATGAGCTCCACCTTCAATAAGATCTGTTTGTGTTTCAAACATCATATTCCATCTACTTCTGATAACATTTTATTCTACTGCCTAACAAGAAACTATCCAAATCTGCCTCAAAATTATTCGATGACCCCACTTCCATAGCCTTCTGACACAGAGAGTTCCAAAGTTGCATAACCCTTTGAGAGAGAAAAAGAAATGTCTTCGCATCTCTGTCCTAAATGGCAAACTTTCATTTTTAAACAGTGTCCCCTAGGTTTGGACTTATCCACAAGAGGAAACATCCTTCCCAAATCCACCTTGCCAACATAATTCAAGATCTAATACACTTCCATTAAGTCACCCCTCACTCATAAGAACATAAGGACATAAGAACTAGGAGCAGGAGTAGGCCATCTGGCCCCTTGAGCCTGCCCCGCCATTTAATAAGATCATGGCTGATCTTATGGAGACTCAGCTCCACTTACCCGCCCACTCACCATAACTCTTAATTCCTTTACTGTTCAAAAATTTATCCAGCCTTGCCTTAAAAACATTCAGCGAGGTAGCTTCAACCGCTTCACTGGGCAGGGAATTCCACAGATTCACAACCCTTTGGGTGAAGAAGTTCCTCCTGACCTCAGTCCTACATCTGCTTCCCTTTATGTTGAGGCGATGCCCTCTAGTCCTAGTTTCACCTGCTAGTGGAAACAACCTCCCTGCCTCCACATTATCTATTCCCTTCATAATCTTATATGTTTCTATAAGATCTCCCCTCTAGGCTTCAAAGGAAACAAGCCATGTCTGTCTGAACTTTCCTCACAGCACAATCTGCGTGTTCCAGATTTCAATCTAGTAAAGCTCCTCTGAATCTCCTTCAACTCATTTACATTCTTCCTTAAGTAAGGAGAGCAGACTTGCACAAAGTATTTGAGATGTGATCTCACCTATGCCCTGTATAACTGAAGCATAACATCATTACTTTTATGTTCAATTCCTCTTGTAATAAAGGATTGCATTCCATTGGCTTTCTTAATGACTTTCTGCACCTGCATAGTGGCTATTTTGTGACTGATGCACTAACAGCTTCCACTGACCAGAAACTGAACAGGATGAGACTTATAATACACGGCGACTACAAGAGAAGGTCAGAAGCTAGGAATCCTCCAGTGGGTAACTCATTGCCTGACTCCCCAAAGCATATCCATCATCGACAAGGCACAGGTTGAGGGTGTGATGGAATACTCCCCATTTGCCTGGACAGGTGCAGCTCCAACAATATTCATGAATATTGACCCCATGCAGACAAAACCAGTCCCTTTCACTGGCACGAAATCTTACTTACATCCACTCCCTCCACGACCGATGCTCAGTAGCACCAATATGTACCATATACAAGATGCACTGCAGAAATTCACCAAGTCTTTTCAACAATTCCTTCCAAACCCACAACCACTCCCATCTAGACGGACAAGGAAAGCAGATACATGATCTGCAAGGTTCACTTCAAGCCACTCACCACCCTGATTTGGAAATGTAAAATACATATAAATATGTAGGGGGTCGTACATTTAAGACAAAGATGAGGAGGGATTTCTTCTCTCAGAGGGCAGTGAATCTGTGAAAGTCTTTAACACAAAGGGCTGTCTAGGTTGTTAAATATGTTCAAAGGTGAGAGAAACAGATTTTTATCCAAGAAGGGAATTGAGGGCTATGGGGGAGGGAAGGTAAGAAAGTGGATTTGAAGATTATCAGATTAGCCATGACCTCATTGAATGGCAGAGCAATCTTGATGGATTGATTGGCCTATTTCTGCTCCTACATTTTATAATCTTATATCATTGTTCCATCCGTGTCATTGGGTCAAAAACCCTGGAACACCCTCACTAACAGCGCTGTGGATGTCCCTTCACCAAATGCACTGCGACCGTTCAAGAAAGCAACTTACACCATTTTCTGAATGGCAGCTGGGGATGAGCAATAAATGCTGGCCAAACCAGTGAATGAATATTATATAAAAGCCTGGATCCCTCTGCATCACAGAATCCTGCAGTCATTCTCTATTTGAATAATACTCTGCCTTTTCATTCTTCCTGCCAAAGTGAACAAATTCACCTTTTTCTCCACAACACAGATGTACTCCTTCTGACAGATATTTGCCAATTCACCCAACATATCAATATTTGTCTGCAAGCTTCTTATGTCCTCATCACAACATAGATACATGCAGACCTATCTTTGTGTCATCTGTGAATTAAGGCACCATATCTTCACTTCTCTCACTAAGTCATTGATATAAATCATAAAAAGCTGAGGCACTAACACAAAGCCATGTAGGACACCACTCATCAAATCCTGCCAATCAGAAAATGGTCCATTTAGGCATACCCTCCAGTTTCAGCCAGCCAGTTTATCTTCTGTCCATGTTAATATGTGACCCCCACCCCTCTACTATAAGCACCTATTTTGGGCAACAACCTTTTACATGGCATCTTGTCAAAACCTTCTGAAAATCCAAGTACAATATGTCTGTAGGCTCCCCTTTGCCCACAGCACATGTTACAATTATTGATTAAACATGATTTCTCTTTCACATCTGAATTTCCATAGCTTACAAGGCTATTGATCAAGTGCTGGAAAATGGGATTAGAATACACAGAGGCTGGATAACTGGCATGGACGTGATGGGCCAACTGGCCTTTTTCAAGGTTGCAAAACCTCTACGACTCTATGGCAGTGAGGGATTAAGGGACCATAGGTGAACAATCTTGAGTGAACCAAAGATTGACAGGAGAAAGTGTAACATGAGTGCTCTTTGTGGAGGAAAAACTTTCAGCTACAGTCTAGATACAGTCCATCAAGTCAGGATTATTTAGTAAATATTTTTACTAGGACGAGGACATTTAGTAAAGTTGTCCAATTGCAGATCTGATGCTAGGCATGTAGGTCATATGCCCCAAAGACTTGTGGGCCATATTAAACAATATGTCCCTCTGGGTGCAATAACAAGGTACTGACCACATCCAATCAACCCATGCTTGCACTACAATGCCCAAACTTAGACATGTTTCCACAAAAGGAACAAGAATACTTTTATGCTGCGAGTGATAATCACTTGAAGCTCATTGTACAGCAAGAGATTTAGCAGGATGTTGCCGGGAATGGAGAGTTTGAGTTATAGGGAGAGGCTGGATAGACTGGGACCTTTTTCACTGGCGTGTAGGAGGTTAAGGGGTGACTTGACCGAGGTTTAGAATATCATAAGGGGTGTTGATAAGGTGAATAGCAGGTGTTTTCTCCCCTATGGTGTGGGATTTCAAGACTAGGGGCCATATTTTTATGTTGAGAGGAGAAAGATTTAAAAAAGACAGGAGGGGCAATTCTTTTACGCAGAAAGTGGTTTGTACGTGGAATGAACTTCCAGAGGAAGGGATGGATATGGGTACAGTTACAACGTTTAAAAGATATTTAGATAAGTTTATGTTGGAGAGATATGGGCCAAATGCAGGCAGGTGGGACTAGTTTAGTTTGGGATTATGATCAGCATGGACTGGTTGGACCAAATGATCTGTTTCCATGCTGTATGACTCTATGACTCTATTAAACACAGGAAACCAACCAGTTTCAACACATATCTCCACTTACTCAAAGTCACCAATTCAACATGACATTGCAAACCAATCACATTGGGTAAAGTTGACTTGTACATTGAGAATGGTGGCTTTATTTCATCATTGATGAGAATGGATAAGAATGTATTGATTATCAATCAAGAGAAAAGCACGAAGGGCAGGAAAGGAGGTAGCATGTATTTCAAGATGACTAGATAGAAATGTGCAATATTATGCCCCTGTCTTTAGTATGCAACAACATATATTTACACAGCTGCTTAAACATGACAAAACAAAGGGGAGGCAATGGCTTAGCAGCATTATCACTGGACTGTTAATCCAGAGACCCAGATAACATGCTGGGGGCCTGGGTTCGAATCCCACCACAGCAGATGGTGGAATTTGAGTTTAATAAATATCTGGAATTCAGAATCTAATGATGGCCGTGAATCAACCGTTGGGGAAAAACCCATCTGGTTCACTAATGTCCTTTAGAGAAGGAAACTGCCATCCTCACCTGGTCTGGCCTACATGTGACTTCAGACCCACAATAATCTGGTTGACTCTGGGGCAGTTAGGGATGAACAATAAATTCTGCCTAGCCAGCAATACCCTCATCCCATGAATAAATAAAGGGGAAAAAAACAGCCCAAGATGCCTAATTCCAAAACCTGAGCCCTACATCCACTCTATGAAAAAAAAACTTATGTATCTTAAACCCAAAACCAAACTAAGTTTATACTATTGTTGCACAGATGTTTTATTTGTGTATAACTATAGAATGCCTAAAGGTGAGTGTTCATTTATATTATGATTGAGAAGAAAGGTCTTTCTTTGAGGTCAGTGGCCAAGTGGTAGTTGGCTGGCATAAGCAACATTGCACTGCACTTCTGGGAAAGCATCAGTAAAACCACTAAAACCAGCCTTGTAAATGCATTTGAACATGATTATACATGTTCATGTGGGTTTGGGACCATGAATCTTGGTCCAAACATTCTTCAGAAGGGAATTTTTAGTGGTAAAAGAAGGAAATGCATCAAAGAAGGATAAAAATCTAAGTATTTTAAGGGACTGTAGATAAGATAATACCAGCAAGTCATTTGATTATTGCTTATTCAGAAGACAGATGTTGTGTCATTGGACTTATTGTAAATTGGTTTTGTGGCCAGTGATGAAGCAGTTATATTCATGCCACATTTAAACTTAAAGTTAGATTATTCATGCTTCCTGTTTGACTATCATCTTAATCGTTCCAAAATGTTGCCTCCTTATCGCAAGGCTTCAATAGATCAGGCATCAATGACTCCAGAGTTAACACTACTTCAAAATGAGAAACCAGCTCATAAACTGTCCTCTGCCATTAGTCCATGACTTTTATGACACACTTCCTTTCTGCTAGTCCAATTCACTTTATCGATCTGCATTGGCTGATCCATCAATGATATTTTAAAAGTTTCATCCTTGTACCCAAATTCATCCATGCCCATCCTGTACCATCTCTGTAACCTCATCCAGCTTTACAATCTTTGGCGATCTCTATGTTTCACTAATTCAGGTCTCGCATAAACCTGCTTGCATGTTCCCCCACTGAGGCTGAGTCACCTCTAAGTCCTGGAATTCCATTTCTTAACCTTTCTCTCATCCTGAGAAATGCTCCTTAAAGCCTCTCTCTTTGACCAAGCTTTAATTCATCTGTTCTAGTGGTTCCTGTGCAACACCTGCCCCTTGGCTCAGTGTCAATATGCTTCTGTGGGAAGCGTCTTAGGGCATTTTACCATATTAAGAGGCAGAAAGCTATTTAAATTCAAACTATTATTGTCATTAACAACAACAAAAACAGAAGTTGCTGGAAAAGCTCAGCAGGTCTGGTAGTATCTGTGAAGAAAAAATCAGAGTTAACGTTTTGGGTCTGGTGACCCTTCCTCAAGACCATCAGTTCTGAGGATGGATCACCGGATCCGAAACGTTAACTCTGATTTTTTCTTCACAGATGCTGCCAGACCTGCTGAGCTTTTCCAGCAACTTCTGTTTTTGTTCCTGATTTACAGCATCCGCTGTAAGGCTTCTACTATTGTCATGATTGTTTTGATGCATGCATAATTTGTTCAGAATGACCAGCTAGTGTGGAAATGATGGTAAGTACAGCATCATAAAAAGGTGTTAAACTTTCTTCCACTAATATTGTCAAGCAGTGATGTTGGGCCACATTGCCGAGGACACAGATTTATGAAAGAATTGAGAGCTTCGTTTGAATGTTTGACAAATACATTAATGTGCAAAACCCATGGAAATCCCTGTTTTTCACTAGTCTTCAAAAACCAGTTTGCACCACTAACTCTTTTCTCTTTCGCGAGTCTATCTGTCTTTTGTGAGCTGGTTGTTAGGCTTTCCATGCAGTACATGTGGCTAATATACTCCTAGGTCACTGATGTCATTCACTGAGGAGACTGAACAGTGGCCTTGAGGCAGTTCTTCCTCCGATTCCCTCTCAATTCCTCCCATCAGCAACAGTGACTGAGCCTGACTGATACTGCTTCCTCTGCCACTGTAGCCCTGTTTCCCGTGGTTTCTATTGCGCCTTTAGAACTTTTTAAAATCGCAAGCAGTCAAAAACCAGAGGGCATAGGTTTAAGGTGAGCGGAGAAAGATTTAAAGGGGATCTAAAGGGCAATGTTTTCACGCAGAGGGTGGTGCGTGTATGAAATGAGCTGCCAGAGGAAGTGGTGGAGGCTGCTACAACATTTAAAAGCCTTCTGGATGGGTATATGAATAGGCAAGGGCATAGAGGGTTATGGGCCAAATGCTGGCAAATGGGAGTAGATTAATTTAGGATATCTGGTCAGGATGGACGTGTTGGACTGAAGGGTCTGTCTCCAAACTGTACAGCTCTATAACTCTAAATCTTCTTATTATTGGAAAAGCAAACCCAATTCTGATACCAGCCCCTTTAGCCAACAACTGGGCATCAAATCGATGTTTCTGACAGCTATTTAAAGCCAATATTCTCTGTCATTGTACAATCCACCCTTTTGCCTTGCTAAGTAGTTTCCAAGACTTGGGAGTATGCTGTAGTTTTGCTGGATTCTTTGCCTTTTCATTTTGAACACATCCAAGGAATGACCTCCTGTTTTATACTTATCGTTGGTTTCAGCAGCCTAGAAATTTGAATGGGCCCACAAACCTGTGAAAGAAGAAATAGGAGCCGGATCAGCCCATTGGACCTGCCCCACCATTCAATATGATCATGGCTCATCCTTGGGTTTCAGCTCCACTTTCCTAGATGCTCCCAACATCCCATGATTTCCTGAGAGATCAAATCTCCGTCTTTCTTCGCCTTGAATATTCCAACAATCCTCTGGGGCAGAAATTTCCAAAGAATCACAAGCCTCTGAGTGAAGAAATCTTTCCTCGTCTCAGTCCTAAACGATTGTCCCTTTATCCCAACACTGTGCCACTATCCCTACAATGTTTTAGCTTGTGGAAACAATTCTCAATGTCTCCTCTGTCAAGCCCCAACAAGGTTTTATTTCAGAACAGACATGGGTCACTGGACCTGAAATGTTAACTCTGATTTCTCTCCACAGATGCTGCCAGACCTGCTAAGTTTTTCTAGCAATTTCTGATTTTGGATTCATAACAGGTAGGTTATGCCTGGCAAGCCTCACTGAATTTTTTTGAAGAGGTGACTAAGGAGAATGCCTGTGAATATTGTTTATATGGACTTCCAGAAGGCATTTGATAAGGTCCCGCATAAAAGACTGTTGACTAAGGTAGAAGGCCATGGAACTGAGGGAAAATTATAGACATGGCTAGGAAATTGGTTGAATGATGGGTAACAGAAAGTAGGGTTAACGGATAGAAACGCAAATTGACAGGATGTGACCAGTGGTGACCTTCAAGGATCTATGTTAGGGCCTCAATGTTATTTATTGTTATATGTTATTTATTAACAAGTTGGATGATAGCTTAGAAAGTCATATATCCATATATTCAAAGTTAGGAGGCATTTTAGACAATGTAGATGATAGCATAAAATTACAAAGAAATATTGATAAACAAATTGAATGGGCAAAACTATGGCAGATGGAGGTCAATGGAAGCAAGTGTGAAGTTATCCATTTAGGACTGGAAAAGGATAGATTGGGATCATTTCTGGATGGTATAAAGCTAAATATGGTGGACTTAGGGGTTCAGAATGTGGTTCTTTAAAATGTCACAAACAGGTGCAGAAAATAATCAAGAAAACTATTGGAATGTTGGCCTTTCTGGAGTTCAAGGATGCAAAAGTTTTGCTGCATTTATACAAAACCCTAATTAGACCCCACTTGGAATACTGTAAGCAGATTTAGGCACCACACCTTAGGAAGGATGTTTTGGCCCTGGAAGGAATACAATGTAGGTTTACAAGCATCATACCTGGACTTCAGGGGTTACATTATGAGGAGAGATTGTACAAATTAGGGGTTCTGTTTTCTCCAGAAATTAGAAGGTTAAGGTGTGATATGATCGATGTCTTCAAGATATTAACAAGAAAAGACAGAAAAACGATAAAGTATTTCCACTGGTTGGGGATGATAGCTCTAGGAGCATTGTCTGAGATTTATGGCCAAACCTTTCAGGAGGGATGTTAGGAAGCACTTCTAAATACAAAGGGTGCTAGATGTTTGGAACTCTCTTCCACAAATGGCAGTACATACTGGTTCAGTTGTTAATTTTAAATCTGAGATAGAAATATTTTTATTAAGCAAAGTTATTAAGGATACAGATCAAAGGAAGACATGTGGACTTAGGCCACAGATCAGCTATGATCTTATTGAATGGTTGAACAGACTCGAGGGGCTGAATGGCCTTCTCCTGTTCCTATGTTCCCATGATGTCTCTTTTGTAAAACCATGTGGATTTTATGATGCGGAGGTACTAGTGTTGAACTGGGGTGTACAAGTCAGAAATCACGCGACACCAGGTTATAGTCCAACAGGTTTATTTTAAAACACAAGCTTTTGTAGCCTCACTCCTTCTTCAAGTGTTAGTGAGAGAGGTAGTATCAGACACAGAATTTATTAGTAAAAGGTCATTTCTAAATTTGTGTTTTGGTTTGGAATCAGACTTCCTACTTTAGAAATAAAACCAGTCTGACTCCAAACCAAAACACAAACGGATTCTAAACAAGGCCTCACACCTAACATGCATTGTCTGACCTAAAATGTCACCTCTTCTTTACACTGATAAAACCTTTAGTTCTCTCAGGACCGTGACTTGAAAGGAATTCAGGGATTTACATAAACATATTAATCAATTAAAACTTTCTAACTGATTAAAGATTTAACAGCATCTTAGGCTTGTTTAGTACATCCTAATCAGTGGTGCGAACCTTTGATTTTTTACTTATAAATTCTGTGTCTGATACTAACAGCTGAAGGAGGAGTGAGGCTGCGAAAGCTTGTGTTTTCAAATAAAACTGTTGGGCTATAACCTGGTGTCGTGTGATGTCTGACCATGTGGATTTTATCTGATCATACTATGGTTTTCAAAATGCTCTCAACTTACATCAAAACTTTGTGTTAAGCATGGAAACCATTCCATCAAACACAGACAAAATAGTCAAATCCATGAAGATGATAGTGGCACCCACCTGTTTTGATGGCATCTGTGGCAGCCAACACTGAGATACACAATATCAGCCTGGAAAGCTTTCACCAGCCAATAGAATGCCATTCCCCACTGCCCCCACTCTGACACAGAGGCATTCTGCTTCCCTGGATCAGTGCGATTGGCAAATTAGCTTAAAACCATGGAGGACAGGAGAGGATGATTGGTCTCACTGCATAAGTGGCACTGTACCACTTTGCCACGGTCTGTGATCTGTTTATCAGACTGCAATCATTTCAAACACAGTAAAGCTTTCTATTATTCAGGTAACCGATAGGGTTCACTAGAAGTCCATTAAGTTAAAAAGAAGTGGAACACTTCAGAGCTAGACTTTGAAAAGCAGTTCTATGCTTATCCCTGTAGGCGTTCCAAGGCTAATCTATCTGTCATGACGGTGGGTTATCTGGGGAACTAAAATTCCCTCTATTACTCACAGTAACATTCCTCATCCACGATAATATCTGAATCCGATCGGACCAAAATATTCAACACAGGCAACAAGAAATCTCCCTTCAAGCCAGAACAGTGTTACACAACTTATTACAAGCATGGTACTTAGAAACTGCGTGAACTTCAGCATTAGGCTGTTTAACCCTGCCAATGACATATACATGCAGTTACTTACTCAACTGTCAAAGGCTATAAACAGGGAGATCACCTCAGGCATGGACTCAGTGTCTTTGTCCTAGACAGCATAATGTTACATAGAATCTTTAGTTAAAAACAGGCTATTTGGCTTGGCTGGGCAATGCTCCACACATGGCCCCTCACGGCCTTTCTCCCATCCAACGTGTTCTTTTATTCCTTGCTCCAACGTGTCCCTATCCAGCTTCCTTTTAAATGCATCATTTTCTGCTTATTTGGAGAGTGAAGAATGTAGCCTAGAGGCAGTAACATTAAGCCACAGTGTGAAATACAAGAATACACCAATTGCAGGTCAGTCCTCTCTCACATTTGCTGCTGAGAGGTTTGCTATGACCCAGCAGCAGTAAACCCGAGAAAGAAACAGTCTGTGATAGGAGATGCATCAATCAGGGTAAGGCCTTTTATCAGGGTCTGCTGAAGCCAAGTTTTTGTCAAGTATGGAGGGTCTCCAAAACAGGTGCTGCCAAGGCTGGACAGAAGACCATATGCAGGAATCCTTTTGCCAGAGATATCAGGGCTGAAAGACTGTCAGTCAGGAATTGGGTCTGATTACAAGTGGTCAAGGAGGGGAAAAGGATAGGGGAGAGCAGATTGGAACACTGTAAGGTGGGCAGGAAGAGGAGGAGGCTGCAATGGGAATGGGGCAGAGAGGAGGTGGAAGGGGACCAGAGGAGAAGAGGATACTGTGAGGGGATAGGGGAAACATGGAGGCTACAAAGGGATGGACGAGACGGGAACACTGTAAGAAGGAGGGGGAGAAACAAAGGCTGCAAAGGAGAGAGATCCAGTTGTGCATTAGCCAGAAAAATGTGAAATTACTGAGATAATTAATTCCTTGCAAATGAAAGAGGAATCTCTAGCTTAAGGCTGCATATTTTCAGAGGGGTTTTATTTGGGTGAAAATGGTAGAAGTTGATGTTTAAATTGAAATGAACACTATGCCAATTGTTAAATTTAAATTGAGATTGAGATGTGAGATGTACTTAAAAAGGATATTAACTGCTTTGGGTTAAAATCTTCTAGCTTTATGTGCATGCTTTAGAAACACATTAGCCGTGATTTCATCAATCTCTGGAAGGTGTAATTAAGGTAATGCCTTTTAATGTGTGGAAATGTGTCTTAGTTATTTTGAAAATAAAAATTTGCTGACTTATGCCTGTTGACCTGTGCCAACTTAAATATTGTGGCATCTAGGGAGCTAATGTTTTCTTTGTGTGTTTTGGCTTTAAGTCAAATGGTGGGTTTAAGCTAAATTGAGGATATTGATGAATTTTTCTAATTTCATTTCTGTGTTGTCTACCAAATGTGTCAACACAAGTGTAGAAGGCATCATTACCATGTGGCTACTGCGTGATTGTAGTGAGGTCAGCCAGGTGGCCAGAATATGAGTTCCCTGATTGGGGCTGTTAATATGGTCTAATCAGGGAGCCCTGGCTGACAGATAAAAAAAGAGGAGTGTCAAAGGTACTGACACTTTGTTAGCTGACTGCGAAGAGGCAGTACTGACTGATTGATTGAGTTTTTTGAGGAAGTTACCAAAAAGGTTGATGATGAGAAAGCAGTAGAATTTGTTTATTTGGATTTAGTAAAACCTTCGACAAAGTTTCACATGGTAGACTAATTAGTAAAGTTAGGTCACATGGGATTCAGGGTGAGCTTGTCAATTGGATACAAAATTGGCTTAATGGCAGGAGACAGTGAGTAATGGTGGAGGGTTGCTTTTCGGACTGGAGGCCTGTGACCAACAGTGTTCTACAGGGATCGGTTCTGGGTCTTCTTTTGTTTGTCATTTATATAAATGATTTGGATGAGAATATAGAAGGCATGGTTAGTATGGTTGCGAATGACAACAAAATTAGTGGCATTGTAGGCAGTGAGGAAGGTTTTCTACGATTACAAAGGGATCTTGATCAAATGGATCAATGGGCTGAAAAATGGCAGATGAAGTTCGATCTGGATAAATGCGAGGTATTGTATTTTAGTACAACAAACAAGGGTAGGGCTTATACAATTAATGGTAGGGACTTGGGTCATGTTGTAGAACAGTGGGACCTAGGGGTGCAGGTGCATAATTCTTTAAAGTTTGCATCACATATAGACAGGGTGGTTAAAAAGCATTTGGCATGCTTGCCTTCATTGAGTATATCCTTTGAGTATAGGAGTTGGTACATTATGTTGAGATTATACAGGACATTGCTGAGGCCTCTTCTGGAATATTGTATCCAGTTCTGGTCGTCCAGTTATAGGAAGTATATTATTAAGCTGGACAGGGCTCAGAAGAGATTTACCAGGATGTTGCCAGGTATGGAAGGTTTGAGTTATAAGGAAAGGCTGGATAAGCTGGGACTTTTTTCACTGGAGCATAGGAGGTTGAGAGGTGACCTGACAGAAGTTTATAAAATAATGAGAGGTATAGATAGATTCGATGGTAGTTGTCTTTTCCCCAAGATGGGAAATTTCAAGACTAGGGGGCACATTTTTAAAGCGAGAGGAGAAATTTAAAAAAAACATAAGAGGCAATTCTTTTTACACAGAGGGTCGTTTGCCTGTGGAATGAACTTCCTGATGAAGTGTTGGATGCGGGTACAATTACAACATTTAAAAAGACATTTGGATGGATAGATGAATTGGAAAGGTTTGGAGGATATAGGCCAGGAGCAGACAGGTGGGACTAGTTCAGTTTGGGGTTATGTTCGGCATGGACTGATTGGACCGAAGGGTCTGTTTCCGTGCTGTATGACTCTATGACTCTACTACAGTCACGTGTAAATAAAGGGTGACTTGGTGATGGGACACCAGCCTCTGTAGAGTTATTTCAGCTACATTACCTAATACATGAGTTAGCGGGAATGAAAAAGGAGCCACGGAAAATCAAAAAGTAATGCTTGAAAAAATTCCGAAGAAGAGCCCCACCCAATTTTTTTGTGTTCTGAAATCTATCCATGCTTGGGTATCAATAAAAAGTGGCCCACCAAAGATAACAAGGTGTAGAGCTGGATGAACACAGCAGGCCAAGCAGCATCAGAGGAGCAGGAAGGCTGACGTTTTGGGCCTAGAAACTTCATCAGAAGTGGGGGAGGGGAAGGGGGTTCTGAAATAAATAGGGAGAGAGGGGGAGGCGGATAGAAGATGGATAGAGGAGAAGATAGGTGGAGAGGAAACAGACAGGTCAAAGAGGCGGGAATAGAGCCAGTAAAGGTGAGTGTAGGTGGGGAGGTAGGGAGGAGATAGGTCAGTCCATAGAACATAGAACATTACAGTGCTGTACAGGCCCTTTGGCCCTCGATGTTGCGCCAACCTGTGAAACCAATCTGAAGCCCATCTAACCTAAACCATTCCATTATCATCCATATGTTTATCCAATGACCATTTAAATGCCCTTAAAGTTGGCGAGTCTACTACTTTTGCAGGCAGGGCATTCCATGCCCTTACTTCTCTGAGTAAAGAACCTATCTCTGACATCTGTCCTATATCTATCACCCCTCAATTTAAAGCTATGTTCCCTTGTGCTAGCCATCACCATCCAAGGAAAAAGGCTCCCACTGTCCACCCTATCTAATCCTCTGATCATCTTGTATGTCTCTATTAAGTCACCTCTTAACCTTCTTCTCTCTAACGAAAACAGCCTCAAGTCCCTCAGCCTTTCCTCATAAGACCTTCCCTCCATACCAGGCAACATCCTGGTAAATCTCCTCTGCACCCTTTCCAATGCTTCCACATCCTTCCTATAATGCGGTGACCAGAACTGTATGCAATACTCCAAGTGCGGCCGCACCAGAGTTTTGTACAGCTGCAACATGACCTCATGGCTCCGAAACTCAATCCCTCTACCAATAAAACCTAACACACCGTATGCCTTCTTAACAACCCTATCAACCTGGGGGGCAACTTTCAGGGATCTATGCACATGGACACCGAGATCTCTCTGCTCATCCACACTACCAAGAATCTTACCATTAGCCCAGTACTCTGTATTCCTGTTACTCCTTCCAAAGTGAATCACCTCACACTTTTCTGCATTAAACTCCATTTGCCACCTCTCAGCCCAGCTCTGCAGCTTATCTATGTCCCTCTGTAACCTGCAACATCCTTCCGCACTATCCACAACTCCACCGACTTTGCTGTCATCCGCAAATTTACTAACCCATCCTTCTATGTCCTCATCCAGGTCATTTATAAAAATGACAAACAGCAGCGGCCCCAAAACAGATCCTTGAGGTACACCACTAGTAACTGAACTCCAGGATGAACATTTCCCATCAACCACCACCCTCTGTCTTCTTACAGCTAGCCAATTTCTGATTCAAATCCAGGGAGGACGGACAGGTCAAGGGGGCGGGGTGAGGTTAGTAGGTAGGAGATGGGGGTGCGGCTTAAGGTGGGAGGAGGGGATAGGTGGGACTTGGCCTGCTGTGTTCATTCAGCTCTACACCTTGTTATCTCAGATTCTCCAGCATCTGCAGTTCCTACTATCCCTGGCCCACCAGAGAGACAGGAAGAGGGAAGGATGCACAATGGATGAGCGTAGCAGAAGTTGGGATGGACTAGAAAGAAATGGATAGAAACTGGGAATGGAAAGAATGCATGAGTCACAGAATGGGACAGTTACAGAGTGAAAATATGTGATAACATGTCAGCCTTGACCATAAGTTTTTTTATTGATCTTTATCATACAGTTCTTAACTGTTCTTTGCATATAAACACTGAAGACAAGATTTTCCAAATAGATTATTGCACAATGCATGTTTTCAGTCTGACAAGCAAACCTGCAGGAACGTGCCAGGGGCAATGATAAGTGTAAACATCTCTAAACAAGCTATTCCATCTTAACTAAGGTTTAGTTGCTGATAAACTGCAACAAAGGTGAGCACACAGCCTACTCATACTGAAGGCTCGCAGCTTGAAGATTAAGACAAATAGGGAGACTAAGAAAAGGAAAATGAATATAAGCAAATAACTATTTTTGATACTTCTTATATACGTTTCTTTCCTGAATGCAACACCTAGTGTTGGGACACATCTCATGCAGACATCAGGCACATGACTTCCACTAGTTCACACCTCAATGCCTTTCATGTGGTGTTTCAGACACTGAGTAGGGCTGGATCATTCAATCACTACTGAAAGTGAAGGTAAGTGTTACAAGAAAGTCCACTCCTGTCCTCTCCTCATGTTAACACATTCACTTCACAACGGAGGATGCTCATTCTTACAACTGTGGTTGTGGTGTTGGAGATCAGTCATCTCAGCTCCAGGACACTTCTGCAGCAATTCCTTGGGGTAATATTCTAGGCCCAACCATCTTCAGCTGCTCTTTCAAATCACCTTCCTTCCAGCATAAGGTCAGAAATGGGGGAATGTTCGCCGATGATTGCACAATGATCAGCACCATTTGTGACTCCTCAAATGCTGAAGCAGTCCATGTTCAAACGCACTAAGATCAGGACAGTATCCAGGTTTGGGCTGACAAATGGAAAGTAACATTCATGCAACACAATGACCATATCCTATAAGAGATGATCTAGCCACAGACCCTTGACATTCAACCATCACTGAATCCCCCACTATCAACATCCTGAGGATTACCATTGACCAGAAACTACACTGGCCTCACCACATAAACACAATGGCTACAAGCACAGGTCAGAGGCTAGGAATAATCCAATGAGTAACACACCTCATGACTCCTCAGAGTCTGTCCAATATTTACAAGGCACAAGTCAGGAGTGTGATGGAAACCTTCCATTTGCCTGGAGGGGTGCAGCTCCAACCACACTCAAGAAACTTGACAACATTCAGGACAAAGCAGTCCACCTGACTGGCACCGCATCCATGCCCTCCACCACCAACGTTCAGTCGCAGCAGTGTGTACTATCTACAAGAAGCACTACAGAAATTCACCAAAGCACCTCAGACAGCACCTTCCAAACCCACAGCCATTTCCATCTAGAAGGACAAGGGCAGCAGATACATGGGAACATCACCACCTGCAAGTTCCCCTCCAAGCCACTCACCATCCTGACTTGGAAATATATCACTGTTCCTTCATTGTCACTGGGTCAAAATCCTGGAATTCCCTCCCTATGTGCATTGTGGGACAGCCTCCAGCAGGTGGGCTGCAGCTGTTCAAGAAGGCAGCTCAACTCCACATTCTCCAGGGCAACTTGGAATGGTCAATAAATGCTGGCCCAGCCAGCGAAGACTATGTCCCACGAGTGATTTAAAAAAATCGCCCTCCTATTCATCTGAATTTGATGATCCTTTTATCTTCAATACTTTTCACTTTCTTGGGCTATTTGGCCCAGTGTTAATACTGAATGGACTCCACCAGGGAAAGCTATATAGAAGAAGTGTCCTGAATTATTTTAATAATCTCATTATATTCTGAACACAATTAGTTCCAGTTCCTCCACAAGGCTATTTAATGCCTGCCAGTCAAACATGGTTGAATTATACAGGGGAGAGGACAAGGTTAATACTTACCATGTAATACAAAACACAACCAAAGGGCTCTGTGGTGCAGTGGTAGTGTCCCTACCTCTGAGCTAGAGGCCCCATGTTCAAGTCCTACATGTTCCAGAGGTTTGTAATGATATCTCTTTTGATCAGGAATTTACCTACAAAACCCAATGATGCTTGACAGCGAAACAAACAAATTAAACCTAACTGTGTCCTGCTCATTTTATTAAAGTAAGTTTATTTTATTGTAAGCTGGGAATTCAGGATAAGTATTTAAGAACAGCTGAAAAGAGACAGAAGTGGCAGGATCAGAGCAGAGGAACTCGGATTAGATTTCATTTGGATAGACCCTATCCTTAGTCAGAAACAATAACAGAAGTTGCTGGAAAAGCTCAGCAGGTCTACCAGCATCAGTGAAGATAAAATCAGAGTTAACGTTTCAGGTCCGGTGACCCTTCCTCAGTTCTCCGATTTTTCTTCACAGATGCTGCCAGACCCGCTAAGCTTTTCCAGCAACTTCCGTTTTTGTTTTTGATTTACAGCATCTGCAGCTCTTTTGGTCCCTATCCTTAGTCATCTAGCCAAGTACTGAGGATGCCAGATATTGTGTTAAGCTATGACAGCCCTCTCCCCATCCTACACGTGGTTCAAAAGTGGAGTTGGCAGTGCCAAGGACAGTGCCCACCTTATTCCTTCAAGGAATGCAGTTCGCTGCAGCTGATACAAGGGGCAGAAAAACTAGTGATTACTTTCTTTGGCCAGCTGGTTATTTGATTCTTGAAGAAACCCAGTTTAGTTTTTAATAGTCTCTGAGCTGTACTAGAGCTTCCCTGACAAAAAATATGCACACCTCACGACCAACCTAGTCACAGAGAGTTGATGCACAGTTTGGCAAAGCTACTGTTAATAAAACACTAAAATGAATTAGGCCCTACGAACATCTCAATGATGGTGGATTTTAGCATACAAGCATCTTCAGGCAGACACGCTGAGCGGTACCTTTCACAGTTCCATCCTGATGTCCCCATCCCACTCCTGGTGTATTGGCGTAATCACTTACCTGGAATGGAATTCTGGGACCTCTTGTAATGGCTGCTCCTCAATTATGTCATTAGACAATGACATTTTGTGTAACTGGGTTGGTAAAGATTGTGGATGGTTTCCTATGGGACTGTATGTGCCACCAGGTATCATAGACACCTTCCTGTTTTTCTTTCTTGGCAGTGTGCCATGAATGGAAATACTCTGGATTGAGCTGGAAAGCTGACTGGTGAGAGTGTCTCTGATATTGAGCACGTCCATCGAAGATTGGAGCAAGCCCTTACGACTGGCTTGGATCTTACGAGGTAAGCTGGCATAGTTTCCTGCAGCCATCATCTTCAGCTCTGCATTTAGAAAGACAAGCAGACACCATTAACAAACCAGGCAGCAGTTAATTAATACACAAAAAAAGCTATTAAGACTTCATGCCAATTAGAGCCCATTAGTGACATCTAACAGCAATGATGAACAGCTCACTCTACAAATGATCTTTGAGTAACTCCAAAAGATCTGACAATTTTTGAAATCTGACTTGGCAAGAAGTTCAGAAGTAAGGTTTGACAGCGATGATTTGGTTCTGTTCTGCCAGTCTGGGTCATCGGAGTTAGACCTCTTTATGTTCCTGCTCTATCCAATCAATAGAAATATCTTTTTGTTTTAAAAAGAAAGGTCCTCTACACTTTGCTCCTCTTCCAGGGGTAGAGTTTTGACATTTTGACATTTTCTCCATTGGCCATCACTGGCCTGAGCATATCTAGAGCAAGAATTGATGGTGGGTGTTGTGAAGTTGACTAAACTGCCCTGGAGTCTCCAGCAATTCAAGGTGCATTTCCCAGACACTGCTGGAAACAATTTGTGTTAAAAATTGTGTGTTTGTGGCGTTCTCTCTAATTGACTGCATTGGTTTATAAATATAAATGTATATAATTTCAAATGGTATCGCTCAGAATCACTGAAGTATTACAGTGCAGAAGGAAGCTATTTGGCCCATTGTGCCTACACTGGCTCTCCAACAAGTTTTATGACTTAATGCCATTCTCCAGCTTTTTACTCCAGACCCTTGCACACTGTTCCGATTCAAATAACCATCCAATGCCCTCTTGAATGCTTCAATTCCTCCACTACATTTCCAGGCAGTTCTCACATCACAATCGCTTCTTTTCCAATCACTTTAAATCTGTGCCCTCTCATTCTTGATGTCTTTCTGAGTGGGAAGTTTCTCACTATCTACTCTATCCAACCCCCTCCTGATATTGAAACTCCTTATCTCCAAGAAGAACAGTCTCAACTTAGAATCATAGAATCCTGACAGTGTGGAAGCAGGCCATTCGGCCCTCTGAAGAGCATCCCATCCAGATGCACTCCATCTCTGTAACCCTGCATTTCCCATAGCTAATCCACCTACCCTGCATATCTCTGGACACTATGGGTAATTGAGCATGGCTAATCCACCTAACTTCTCCAACCTATCCTCATAACTGAGAATTTTCATCCCTGAAACCATTCTTTTAAATCCCTTCTGCACTCTCTCCAATGTGATCACAATCCTTCCAATAGTGCGGCACCCAGAACTGAACACAATACAAGTATCTTAAACAAGTCATCACCTCCTTGCCCTTGTACTCTATGCTCCTATTAATCACTCTGAGGGCTCTGTGCGCTTTATTAATCACACTCTCCAACAATCCTACCACCTTCAATGAATGTGCAGATATACACTCAGATCGCTCTGCCCCTACACTGTCTCTGGAATTGTGCCCTATATTTTATATTGTTTCTCCATGTTCCTCCCACCAAAGTGTATCACCTCACACTTCTCTGCATTGATCTTCACCTAGCACCTATCCACACCACTCTAAAACTCACACCTCGAAGACAAGAGGCACTTCAGGGCTTCCCAAACATAACATCGACCCCAGCCAAACTGAAACCAGGTTTTCGCCTTAATGACTACTGACCAACAGCACTGACTTCAATAATCATGAAGTGCTTCGAGAGGCTGGTGATGGCCCACATCAGCTACAAACTCCCAACCTGCCTCAATCCCCTTTACCTACTGACATAACCGGTCCACTGAGAATGCCATATCCCTAGCCTTACGCTCATCCCTGGAACATCTGGACAACAAAGACATCCGTATCAGACTCCTGCTCGTTGGCTACAGCTTCACCCTCCACACCATTATCCCCTCCAGACTGATCTCAAACTGCGTGACCTTGGTCTCAGTTCTGTCCTCTGCAATTGGATCCTCAGATTTCTGACCTACAGACTGCAATCAGTGAGGATAGGTAACTGTACCTCCTCCACAATAATACTCAACACTGCATGCTTCCTCAGCCCCCTACTGTACACTCTGTACACACACGACTGTGTTGCTAAATTCCGAATGGACACCTTCTACAAGTTCGCTGACAACACCACCGTAGTGGGATTGATATCTAACAACGATGAGTCAAAATGCAGAAGGGAGATAGAGAGCTTGGTGACTTGGTACAATGAAAACAATCTGTCTCTCAATGTTGGCAAAACTAAAGAACTGATCATTGACTTCAGACTATATCAACGGAAGTGAGGTTGAGAGAACGAACAGCATCAAGTTCCTCGGAGTGACGATAACCGATGACCAGACCTGGACTTCCCATGTAGATGCAACAGTCAAGAAGGCACAACAATGCTTCTTCTTTCTCAGGCAGCTCAGGAAATTTGTTGTGTCCATAAGGTCCCTTACCAACTTCTACAGATGCACCATTGAAAGCATACTGTCCGGGTGCATAACGGCCTGGAATGGCAACTGCTCTGCCCAGGACCGTAAGAAACTATAGAAGGTTGTGTGCACAGCCCAGACCATCACAGAAGCCAACCTTCTATCCATGGACACTATTTACATGGCTCATTGCTGCGGAAAGGCGGCCAACATCATCAAAGACCTATCACACGCCGGTAATGATCTCCTAAACCTCTTCTGTCAGGCAGAAGATACAGAAGCCTAAACACATGCACAAGCACGTTCAGAAACAGCTTCTTCCTGGTGTTATCAGACTGTTGAATGGACTGTAGCCTCCAGTAATGTAACCTGCAATGTAACCTGTATGCTTCTCAGTCTTTTTGGGATCTGTACATCCTTTGCTTGCTGTGATCTGCCTGTACCACTTGTAAACAAAGCTTTTCACTGTATTTTGGTACACATGACAATAAAATCAAAATCAAATCAAAATCAAAAAGAGTTTGAGACAATAAGGTGCAGAGCTGGATGAACACAGCTGGCCAAGCAGCATCGTAGGAGCAGGAAGGCTGACGTTTCGGGCCTAGACTCTTCATCAGAAATGGGGGAGGGGAAGGGGGTTCTGAAATAAATAGGGAGAGAGGGGGAGGCGGATAGAAGATGGATAGAGGAGAAGATAGGTGGAGAGGAAACAGACAGGTCAAAGAGGCGGGGATGGAGCCAGTAAGGGTGAGTGTAGACTTTCCATATCAAGCAGATGTTCACCTGCACATCTGCTAATGTGGTATACTGTATCCGCTGTACCCGGTGTGGCCTCCTCTACATCGGGGAAACCAAGCGGAGGCTTGGGGACCGCTTTGCAGAACACCTACGCTCGGTTCGCAATAAACAACTGCACCTGCCAGTCGCGAACCATTTCAACTCCCCCTCCCATTCCTCAGACGACATGTCCATCCTGGGCCTCCTACAGTGCCACAATGATGCCACCCGAAGGTTGCAGGAACAGCAACTCATATTCCGCTTGGGAACCCTGCAGCCCAATGGTATCAATGTGGACTTCACAAGCTTCAAAATCTCCCCTCCCCCTACTGCATCCCAAAACCAGCCCAGCTCGTCCCCGCCTCCCTAACCTGTTCTTCCTCCCACCTACCCCTCCTCCCACCTCAAGCCGCAGCCCCATCTCCTACCTACTAACCTCATCCCGCCCCCTTGATCTGTCCGTCCTCCCTGGACTGACCTATCTCCTCCCTACCTCCCCACCTACACTCACCTTTACTGGCTCCATCCCCGCCTCTTTGACCTGTCTGTTTCCTCTCCACCTATTTTCTCCTCTATCCATCTTCCATCCGCCTCCCCCTCTCTCCCTATTTATTTCAGAACCCCCTTCCCCTCCTCCATTTCTGAAGAAGGGTCTAGGCCTGAAACGTCAGCTTTCCTGCTCCTATGATGCTGCTTGGCCTGTTGTGTTCATCCAGCTCTGTACCTTGTTGTCTCAGATTCTCCAGCATCTGCAGTTCCTACTATCTCAAAAAGAGTTTGTTTGCTTTCATATTGGTTTGGAAAGGTGATGTGTCGCAGGCTGTTGACCAATAATGGGAGATCCTGGAGGTCAGAGATCCTGGGACGTATTGGCTGACCAATGGTGACAAATGTAGAGGGGGGAAGAGAACAATGACCCTCCCATTCAGGGGGTTCTCACTGTGACAGACAAGGTCAACACAGCATGGTGCTGCAAATTCCAAGGGAACTGATACATAGTTAACGTGGGTGGCCATCTCCACATGTCATTGAGTTTTCAATCGGAATTCATTTCCTAACAACACTCTCAGAGTTACCCACATCAGCAGCTGTTCAAGAAGACGGCAACCATCTCCTTCTCAAAGGGCAATTAAGGATGGACAGCAAAGATTGGACTTATCAGTGACACCCACACCCCATGGATTAAGAAATAATGGGTAATAGCACAGCAGTCACAGCTTCCATCATTTAATCTCCACCCACCAGCAACAAATATTTATGCAAGAGCTTTGAGAATATGAACACTGTGTTGATATTCCTGGTAACTGTGCTAAATGATTATTTTTCATCTTTGAGTCCAGACAATTTCTACCAGTGGGCTAATCAACTGTGAAAGTAGCACAGTTAAACCTGGCTCGACATATCTCCTAGCTTTCAACATTTACTGTGAGTGTAAGAACTACATGACTTTTAGCTTCATTCTTTCAGTGGTTCTCAGGCTGCTGGGGTCCTGAGCAGATTGTCATTGATAATGAAACACTTGCCTTAGTGATCAGGAGTGAGGTGCACCAATAACTTTCCTTCTGCCACACAAGTGGTTATAGAGACAGAAGTAGATTATTCAGCCCTTGAGTGAATTTGGCATTCAATTGGGACATCTGCTTCTTAACTCCATTTATCTGTCTTAGCTCCATTTCCTTGCCTGACAAAATAATTATTATTCATCTCAGTTTTTAAGCACTCATTTGACCCACAGGCCAACAGCCTTTCTGGAGGAGAGATCATTCAGCATAGTCTCCTATAGGATTGGCAAATCAAGCACAGGCCAGGAGTGAAACCTTCTTGGATTGCAAGGCTCAGTAGTCCCTCAGACAATGGGTACACACACCTATGGTAATCATAAAGTCATAGTCATACAGCATGGGAACTGAGCCTTCAGTCCAATTAGTCCACACCGACCATATTCCCAAGCTAAAGTGGTCCCACTTGCCTGCATTTGGCCCATATTCCTCCAGACCTTTCCTATTCATGTACTTATCCAAATGTCTTTTAAATGTTTTAACTGTACCAGCATCCACTACTTCCTCTGCCCGTTCATTCCACATATGAACCACTCTGCCCTTCATGTGTTTTTTAAAACTTCCTCCTCTCACCTTAAAAACTATGCTCCCTTGTTTTGAATTCCCCCAACCTAGGGAAAAGACCCTTACTATTCGCCTTATCCATGCCCTTCATGATGTTATAAACCTCTATAAAGGTCACCCGTCAACCTCCTATGCTCCAGTGAAACAAGTCCCAGCCTATCCAAGACAACAAGGTGCAGGGCTGGATGAACACAGCAGGCCAAGCAGCATCATAGGAGCAGAGAGGCTGACGTTTCGGGCCTAGACCCTTCATCAGAAAAGGGGTTGAGATCCTTCAGAAAAAAAGTTCCTACTATCTCTGATTCGATTTTAACCCCAGCCTATCCAGCCTATCTTTATAGCTCAAACCCTCCATTCCTGGCAACATCCTGGTAAATCTTTCCTGAACCCTCTCTAATTTGATTGGAGTTCCAGTTCTGAGGAAGGGTCACCGGACCTGAAACATTAACTCTGTTTGCTCCTTCACAGATGCTGCCAGATCTGCTGAGCTTTTCCAGCAACTTCTGTTCTTGTTCCCGATTTACAGCATCTGCAGTTCTTGCGGTTCCAGTTTAATAGTATCTGTCCTATGGCAGGAGGAACAGAACAGGACACAGTATTCCAGAAGAGGCCTCACCAATGTCCTGTATAACCTCAAAATTTCTTTCCAACTCTTATACTCAAAGGTCTAAGGATTGAAGGCACGCGTGTTAAATGCCTTCTTGACCACTTTGTGTACATGTGATGCATATTTCAAAGAATTATGTACCTGAACCCTTAGGTCTCTTACTTTAGCAAATCTGAATTTACTCCTTCGTTAACTGTGTTAATAGCCTTGCGTGTATTGGTTGGAATCTTGCTACATTGCAACCTCCCCAGAAGTGACACCATTACATCCTGCTTCATTCCAGAGGCAGTACGTTAAGATCTGTGATTCTAATTCTTAGATAATGGAAAAGTCGTAAAGGCAGGGATCAGTCTCCCAGACTCTGACCTCAGACATAGTCATTATAAAAGCAGCTTCCGTCTTTCTGAGAAATTAAAAGACAAATCAAATTATTTTGGAGCCACTTCATATAGAAAACACTGCATTTCTGGAATCTGTCTTTTGGATACATTAACTAACCACCTGCATCTTACCTAGACTTACAGCAAACTTTAAAACAATCAACCAGAGATCACGAGGTTATATTTAGAGAAACAGCTTACAGGATTCAATCACACCACATTTGCATCTCGCTCGTCACTGTAATCAGCATCAAGAGGAGATTCACACTTGATTTTTTTTTGCTGCTATTTAAAGTTCTGGCGCAGATTTTTATCATTATAGATGGGAAATAGACCAAACCTTCTTCACACCTATAAAGCGAATCACAGATAAGCTTAGTCAAAAGTGGGAAACAAATTGCCACCATTTTATAAGTTCAAGACAAAGTTCAGACTCTACAGCACTTCAACCCACACAAAGAACTGTTGCAAAAAGGCAATCCATTCTGTGCAGAACAATGTTGAGTGGAACAAAGTTTTCTATAGTGTCACACTGCAACCTACACTGCTGCTGCCTTTTCAAATTTAACTGGAGAAAAATGTCTCCCAAAAGTCTGAGCCTCTCACCAAATACTTTTATTTCTAAAATCAACCGCTTCCAGAAGGTTTCTGTAGGTTACACAACGTATCCAACAATATTTTAGAAACCACCTAGTCTCTTTGCAACAATCCATAAGACATCAGGTCTGCTTCCCCAGCCTCTGAAAGAAAACACAAATTGAAAAGCTTGAAGAGAATTAATCTTCATCAATGAAGCTGGAAAGCACAGACAACTCCGTCAAATACAGTCCAGGGATCCCCTCAACTATGTACTTGAGAGATTTCCCAGCACTACTGGCCAGAGGAGTGTCTAACTGACACACCAGTCACACAGCAGTGTCTCACAAAAAGGTTAAGCAGTTTGCACTGACAGAAAATTAAATCCAGGCTCTTTGAACATTAGACAATCATTTAGCCAGCCACATTCACAAGGCCATGGATGCAGGACATTAACCTGAACTATGACCTTCACCAGGATAAAGGATGTGGGCGACAATTATCACCAGAGGGTGCCTCACGTTAAGTCACTGACAATCACTTTTTATCTTTTACTGAATGTTAATGTGGGAACAAAAATACAGGACAAGATTTTACAATGCTTCAATGCGCTCACAAGTTAAGCTAGCAAATAATGGTCACTTTGAGGTATGTGCTGAAACAGAGCAATTATGGAGAACTATGTAGAAAGCAGCAGTCAAAATGAAAATATTTGTGTCTCAAAGTAGCAACCTTTAAGCCATCATCTTTCAACAGCCCACAGCTCCTGCACAATGTGCTTTAAATTAACTATCTAAAGAGAAAACAGATGGGTCCTTCATTGGCAAAGACATTGTGGGACATAAAGTTAACAGGAGCTTTCAACAGCAGCTAACTTGAGAACCAATACCGACCTACCTCGAATAAATGGTGAGAGCTTTTCTTTTCAATGGAATTCCGTACACTGATTCCAGTGTCTTTCACACAACCAATGCTGTGTCTGCACAGCAAGATGAGCCTGGGGCTCTCTGCCAGATTACACATCAAAGCACTGAAGAATTATTTATGAAGTTCTGTTTCCCTTTTTACAAAAGCTCCCTCACCATCCCTCCATCTCTCCCTCCCTCTCCACAATCACAGATCCAAAGTTGCTGCTGCTGCCGGTGCGGAGCACAAACTTCTAAGAGGCAGGGCTCTGACGTCTGCGTTACTGCTTCCCAGCCACACCCCAGTGTGGGCACTGAGGAACCCAGTCAGAGCTGCGCATCTGACCAGCAATCACTATAAATCCATTAGCTTGTCACTGAACTTACTCAAACCATACTGCACCATTCCACAAGCAGTTAGGGCCCTGCCTGTTTTGATAAAAGCAATAAAGACTGGCCTCATGGCACCTACAGGAAGAAGGCTCCAGAAGTACCATCCACCCCCACCTTCACTCTACCCACACCCTTTTAAAAAGGCACCATAAATGTAATTCAGATATAAAACCTAACTAACTGAAAAAGACCTATGAGGGGAGGGGGGGGGGTGCGGTGAGGAACGGAGCTGATGGCACAAACTGCATTGCTTTACAGAGCACTGGCAGGCTTTCAATAGGCTGAATGGTCTCCTGTGCCCTTTTGATTCTATTACACAATATCAACTATTTGTTTCTGGATCTGCATTGTGAAGAGAACGTCACTCCCCACTGCTTCTTGCATTTTGTCCTTGAAAGACAAGGCTTGCTGAAATCACTCCCCCTTGCTGCTTTTACAACTTTTTAATGAATAAGAACATTTTTAAAACAGTAAGAAACACACAGCTGGCAGCATAAACCAATGATATAGTACTGCCCTGGATTATTGAATGTTGAAGCGCAGTTCAAGGTTAATCAGCCCATCAATTCTGCACTAGCACCCCAACTCTCTTTAACGGAGGTTCCTGCTTCCTGAGGGCTTACTGTTGTGAGGGGCATTGCCAAGTGAAATAGTGAGTCATACAGGCCAGGAAAATCCCATGCTCCATTGCCAATCTGGGACAAGTTCAACAACCTGAGTTAAAGCACCAGCTTGGTTACTACTTCCTTCTGGGCCCTTGGATCACACGACCAGGGCAATTGGCCAGAGTTCATGCTCCTTCCAGCTGCTCAGTAACTGTGAGTGATAAGTAGAGCTCAGGGGTGCACCTCGCATGGTGAAGTGGTAGTGTTCCTATACTTGGACTGGAGGCCCAGGGTTAAGTTCCACCTGTTCCAGGGGTATGTAACCACATCTCTGAACAGGTTGATTAGAAAGATAGGTTAAAAACTAGAGATCAGCCAAGACAAAATTGGACTTAATTTTTATGGTTCCCATTGCAACAATGGTCCCCTGACACCAGGGCCTGAAATTATGTTTCTGTCCACAGTCACAGATTCAAAGTTATTGCTATGGTACTGGTAGTCTTATCAGCATTCAACACACAATGAGTATGAGCATACTCATGGCTCAGTATGTCACCAATTCTGCCAATACCATCCAGTGAGGCCATCAAACTGGTTCAATGGACAGGAGGGCATGCCAGGAGCAGCACCAGGTCTAGGTAAAAGTGAGAGATAGTAAGAGCCACAGATGCTGGAGTCTGAGATAACACAGTATGGAGCTGGAGGAACACAGCAGGCCAGGCAGCATCAGAGGAGCAGGAAAGTTGACGTTTCGGGTGAGGACCCTTCTTCAGAAATGGGGAAGGGGGAAGGTGGCTCTGAAATAAAGAGAGGGAGGAGGGGTGGGATGGTGATAGGTGAGTGCAGGTAGGGAGTAGTGGGGATTGGTCCATGAGGTGGGAGGAGCGGATAGGTGGGAGAGAAGATGGACAGGTCGAGGTGGCAGGGATGAGAGGGAAATTTTGAAGCTAGTAGTGTCCACATTGAGACCATTGGGTTGTAGGCTCCCAAGGCAGAATATGAGGTGCTGTTCCTGCAGTTTCTGGGTGGAGTCGTTGTGACACTGGATGAGGCCCTCCTCTACATTGGTGAGACCTAACCAAGCTGTCCCAGTGCACTTACAACACTGGGATATACCCTAGAATATAGAAAATTATCCAGATGTTTCATGGCCACAGAAGTAAGACTAATCGAATCCAGCCAATTACCACCCTATCAGTCTACTCTAAATCATCAGTAAAGCGATGGAAGGTGACATTAACAGTGATACCTACATAAAAATAATCCACTCACTGATGCTCAGTTTGGGTTCTGCCAGGGGATCTGGCCTCTTGAAGTAATTATAACATGGCTTTTTTTATTTACCCATGGAACGTGGACATCACTGGTTGGCCAGCATTTATTGCCCATCCCTAGTTGCCCTTGAGATGGTGGTGATATGGTGTCTTCTTGAACCACTGCAGTCCACAGGGAGGGAATTCTAGAATTCTGACCCAGCGACAGTGATGGACTGGCAATACATTTCCAAGACAGGATGGTAAGTGGCTTGAAGGGCAATTAGCAAGGGGTGGTGTTCCCATGTACCTGCTGCCCTCGTCCTTCTAGATGGAAGGGTCTTTGGTGAATTTCTGCGCTGCATCTTATAGATGGTATGCACTGCTGCACTGACTGTAAGGGTTGGAGGGAGTGGGTATTTGTGGATGTGGTGTGAATCAGTCGGGCTGCTTTGTTGAGTGTTTTTGAGTGTTCTTGGGGCTGCACACATCCAGGCAAGTGGAGAGAATTCCATCACACTCCCGACTTGTGCCTTGTAGATGGTGGACAGGCTTTGGCTAGTCAGGAGGTAAGTTACTCGTCGCAGTATTCCTAGCCTCTAACCTGCTCTTGTAGTCACTGTGTTTATGTGGCAAATCCAATTTAGTTTCTGGTCAATGGTAACCCTCCGGATGTTGATAATGGGGGATTCAGTGATGGTAAAACCCTTGAATGTCAAGGGGCAGAGGTTAGATTGTCTCTTATTGCTGATGTTCATTGCCTGACATTTGTGTGTCACTTGTCAGCCCAAGCACGGATATTTTCCAGATCTTTGTTGCATTTGTACATGAACTGCTTCAGGATGGTCCAAACATATACAGAATACTAAATTCCAGAGGCAAGTGGAGAGTATATATGACATTTGACGTCACTGCATATGAAATCAAGGCAGCATTTAACTGGATATAGCATCAAGGAGACCTGGAAAAATTGCAGATAATGGGAAGCAAAGGGAAAATTCTCCACTCGTTGGAGTCATATCTGGTACAAACATCTCAGTCCCAGTACATCGCCTCATGGAATTCCATGGGGTAGACATTTTCTATCCAAACCGTTCAGTGATGTTATTAGACACCTCTGGCACAGATGGGGCTTGAACTTAGGCCTCCTGGCTCAGAGATAGAGTCACTACCACTGTTCCACAAGAATCCCAGGGCAATGTCCAGTATTCAAACATTTTGAGCTGCTTCATCAATAACCGCCCAACACTAAGGTCAGAACAGGGGATGTTCTTTGTCGATTGCACAATATTCAGCATCACTCACGACTCCTTAGATACGGAAGCCATTCATGTCCATGTGCTGCAAGATGTAGACAATATTCAGGCTCAGGCTGATTAAGTAGCAAGTAACTTTTACAAGTCATATTTTGTGCCTTGCAATGACCAAGTCCAACAAGTGAGAACCTAACTAACTCCTCTTGAATTTAAATGGTATTATTGTTGCTCAATTCCCCCAACATCAACCTCCTGGGTGTTACCATTGACCAGAAATCTAACTGGATCATATCATTACTGAATCTACAAGAGCAGGTGAGAGGCAATGAATCCTACAGCGAGTAACTCAACTCATGACTCTTAAAATCTGTCCATGGGGCACAAGTCAAGACTGTAATGGAATACTCTCCACTTGACTGGTTGAATGCTCCTCTAACAACACTCAAGAAATTCAACGCCATCTAGAATAAAACAGCCAGCTTGATTGGAGCCTCATCTTGATTGGAGCTTCATCATTCAGCACCTCCAACACTGATGAATGGGTGCAATGTACAAGATGCATTGGTACTTTCACTTTCTAAATAGATTATTAAGAACAAAAACTGGAAAGTTATGCTTGACCTTTGGAAGGCTCTGGTTAGTTCTTGTCAGCACACTTAGGGAAGGATATGAGGATTCAGAAAGGATCCAGACATGATTTTCCAGAATGGTTCCAAGGATGAAAGGCTTTCGTGACAACAGTGGGTTATTTTTACTTGATCACAGGATGTGGGTGTCACCGGCTAGGCCAGGATTTATTTGTCTATCTCAGAGGGCAGTTAAGAGTTAACAACATTGCCGTAGGTCTGGAGTCACATGTAGGCCAGATCAGGTGAGGATGGCAGATTTCCCTCCCTAAAAGACATTATTAAATGACGTAACAAGGTGCAGAGCTGGATGAACACAGCAGGCCAAGCAGCATCAGAGGAGCAGGAAGGCTGACGTTCCTG
>NC_063341.1:64452850-64474562 GCF_021869965.1 Rhincodon typus | reverse complement strand
CTCAGATTCTCCAGCATCTGCAGTTCCTACTATCTCTTATTAAATGAGGTGGGTTTTTACAACAATTGACAGCGGTTGCCATTAGACCAGCTCGTTATTCCAGATTTTCTTCAATTTAAATTTCACCATTTGCCATGGTAGGGTTCGAACCCAGGTCCTGGAACATTTGAAATGAAAACAGAAAGTACTGGAGAAATTCAGCAGGTCTGGCAGCAGTTGTAGAGTGAAAGACAGAGTTAACGTTTCAAGTCCAGTGACCCTTTGTCAAAATGGGATGTCTCCACCAGACACGTATTCCCTTCCTCTCCCTTCTCGGCATTCTGCAGGGACTGTTCCCTCTGGGACACCTTGGTCCACTTCTCTTCGATTCCCAACATCCCCACAGCACCTTCCCATGCAATCACAGAAGGTGCAACATTTGTCCGTCTACATCCTCCCTCCTCACTATCCAAGGCCCTTGACACACCCTCCAGGTGAAGCAGTGATTTACCTACACTTCACTCAATCTAGCCTACTGCATTCACTGCTCACAATGTGGAAATGAAACACAGACTGACTGACTACTTTTTGGAACATCTACACTTTGTCCATAAAAACAACCCTGAGCTTCCTGTTACCTGCCACTTCAAAACACCACCCTGGCCAACATCTCTGTCTCACACTTGCTGCAGTGTTCCAGCAAAGCTCAATACAAGCTGGAGAAACAGTACCTCACTTTCCAACAAGGTACTTTATAGCCTTCAGAACTTAACATTGAGTTTAACAATTTTGGAACATGAACACCATCCTCCATATTTGTTGCCCACTCCCAAACCCCAGGGTCCTGTTTGTATGAGTAGTTCCCAGGTCAGCCAACCCATTTTCAACCATTCACACTTGTAAATAGCACCCTACCCATCATTTATCTCTCTCTTGGCTTATCATCAGCTATCTTTTTGCTTGCCTATCCCTTCTCTCTCTCTCTCTCTCTCTGGGCACCTTCTCCACGTACTCTATTCACATACCCCACCTAAGCCCCAGTTCTGATGAAGGGACACTGGACTCAAAATGTTAACTCTGTTTCTCTCTACAGATGCTAACATGACCTGCTGAGTTTCTCCAGTACCTCCTAGTTCTGTTTCAGATTTCCAACATCCACAAGTTCTTTGTTTTTATTCCCAGAGGTTCTGGATTACTTATCCAGTGATATTATCACAGCCTCCCCTTAAAGGAGCAGATGATGTTCTCCTTAAAGCAGAGGAGATTGGGGGCAGATTTGATAGAGCTGTACAAGACAATGACAGGTTTGGATAAGGCAAACAAGGAAAATCTGGACCCATTAGTAGATGGTTCAAGGACAGATTAAAGTTTTTTTTTTGAAACCAAAGATACATAAGGAATATGAGGAAGGCATTTTTAATGTGGCAACTGATAATGACATGGAACGCACTCTGTGAGCATGGGGGAAACAGAGATGATGAATAATTCCAGAAGGAAATTGGATGGACACTTGAGCCAGAGAGTGGGGGAATGCAACTGACTGAATTGCTCTTCTGAGAGCTGGCATGGGTTTGATAAACCAAATGATCTCTTTCTGTGCCAGAATGAATCTATGACCATTAGCGTCCCACGCAGTAGCAGCAGCTTTTTACTTTTATGGGGATATAATTCCCAGTCACACGCACAAAGAACAATTCCCTTAGGCCTGACACTGAGGAGCACTATGAGCCAGGAAATCATTAAAAATAACAAAGGCTTTTCTTGCTTTGTTGTAAAAAGGAAGTCACTGGTATAGCTACAGCATTTATAGAAACATCCTGAGGGTCCTGATATTCATTATCAATGTCACTACAATGTAAACATTCAGGAGGAAACATCAAGATCACTGGATTATTTGACTATTGCTCGATTAACTGTATTTACTTGAGAAGCAATGTAACTGATATTACTTTCAGCTCAATAAAAACCGCAAGTACTGCAGATGCTGTAAATCAAGAACAAAAACAGAAGTTGCTGGCAAAGCTCAGCAGGTTGGGCAGCATCTGTGGAGAAAAAAATCAGAGTTAACGCTTCACGTCCGGTGACCCTTCCTCAGAACTCATGCCAGTCCAAGAGACTGCCATACCGAGAATTTGGAGAGAACCAATGACAGCAGCTACTGCCAGCATTCCTTGTCCACTTCTCTCATCTCTTCCACGTTCTCCCACCCTAACACTCAAGCAGACCTTTAACATGGTTTACACAAGTCTCTGCCAACCTTCTATAGCCAATTGCAGTCAGGATTATGATGTTAAAAACATTGTGGATCAGTGCTGTGGAATCAATCCCAACATGCACTACAAACCCCAACATTTTCAAAAATTCATTCATGGCATGTGAGAATCTCTAACTTCCCTCA
Organism: Rhincodon typus; assembly: GCF_021869965.1. Lineage (NCBI taxonomy): Eukaryota > Metazoa > Chordata > Chondrichthyes > Orectolobiformes > Rhincodontidae > Rhincodon > Rhincodon typus. The sequence goes on along the minus strand of NC_063341.1, from coordinate 64,472,185 downwards.
GAAAGGTGGGGGTTGATCTGCCTTCTTGAACTATTGCCAACCACATGGTGTAGGAGCACCCCCAATGTTATGAGGAAGGGTGTTTCAGGATTTTGATTCAGTAACAATGAAGAGACAGCAATATATCTCCAAGTCAGGACAGTCAGCAGTTTGGAGAGGAACTTGTAGGTGGTCGCATTCTAATATATCTGCTGCCCTTGTCCTTTTAGATGGTCAAGGTTTGGTGAAGCAGCCTTGGCAAACTTCCATCTTCTCGATGGTACACATTGAGCATCAATGGTGCAACAAGTGAATGTTGAACCTAGTTATTTAAATGTGGATCAAGTGAGCTGCTTTATTTTGGAAGGTGTTGAACCTTTTGGAACTCATCCAATCCAGCAGAAAGTATCTTGATTTGTACCTTGTAGGTCGTGGATCACTTTAGGGAATCAGGTGAGTTACTTCCCATAGAATTCCTCTGACTTGTTCTTGTGGGCAGATTACTTGTAAGAGTGGTTCAGTTCAATTTCTGGTCAACATGAAGCCCCAGGATACTGAAAGTGGGGTTTTAATGATACTGGTGCCATTGAATCCATAGAATCCCTATAGTATGTAAACAGGACATTCGGCCCAACATGTCCACACCAACCCTCCAAAAAGCATCCCACCCAGGCCCATCCCCCTGCCCTGTAATCGTGCATTTCCCATGACTAACACATCTAACCTACACATCCCTGAACACTACAGGGTAATTGAGAATGGCCAATCCACCTAACTTGCACATCTTTGGACCGTGGGAGGAAACCCACACAGATACAGGGAGAACGTACACACTCCACACAGACAGTTACCCGAAGGTGGGATTGAGCCTGGGTCCCTGGCACTGTGAAGCAGCAGTGCTAACCACTGAGCCACTGTGCTGCCCAAATGTCAAGGGGTGATGATTAGGTTCTCTCTTATTGGAGATAGTCATTGCCTGGCACTTTTTTTTCCTTTATTCATTCACAGGATGCAGGCATCGCTGGCCAGACAGCATTTATTGCCCATCCCTAATTGCCCAGAGGGGAGGCAGTTAAGAGTCAACTACACTGCTGTGGGTCTGGAGTCACATGTAGGCCAGACTAGTTAAGGATGGCAGTTTCCTTCCCTAAAGGGCATTAACGAACCAGATGGGGTTTTTCCCCCCTGACAATTAGCAATGGATTTATGATCATCATTAGACTCTTAATTCCAGCTATTTATTGAATTCAAATTCCACCATCTGCCATGATGGGATTCAAACCCAGGTCCCCGGAACATTATCTGGGTCTCTGGATTAACAGTCCAGTGATAATACCACTAGGCCATCGTCTCCCCTGGTGGCATGAATGTCACTTGTCAATTATTAGTCCAAGCCTGAATGTTGTCTAGATCTGGCTAAATACTTCAATCACTAACTTTTGGAATACTGTGGTCAATTCTGGTCTCCTTTGTATAGGAAAAATGTTGTGAAACTTGAAAGGATTCAGAAAAGATTTACAAGGATATTGCCAGGGTTGGAGGGTTTGAGTGTAGGGAGAGGCTGAATACGCTGGGGCTATTTTCCCTAGACTATCGGAGGCTGAGGGGTGACCTTGTAGAAATTTATAAAATCATGAAGGGCATGGATAGGGTGAATAGCCAAGTCTTTTTCCCAGGGTAGGGGAGTCCAAAATTAAAGGGCACAGACTTAAGGTGGGAGGGGAAAGAGACATGAGAGGCAACTTTTTCACACAGAGGGTGGTACATGTATGGAATTAACTGCCAGAGGAAGTGGTAGAGACATCTGGATGGGTGTATGAATAGGAAGGGTTTAGAGATTATGGGTCAAATGCTGCCTAATGGGACAAGAGTAACTTAGAATATCTGGTCAGCATGAATGAGTTGGACCAAAGGGTCTGTTTCCATACTGTACATTTCTATGACTCTATGGCTTTATAACTATCAATGAACATCCCTTCTTCTGATCTTATGATGGAGGGAAGGTAATGGATGAAGTTCACAACTGAAAATGGTTCAGCCTTAGACACCACCTTGAGAAACTCTTTCAGCGATGTCCTGGAGTTGAAATAATTTGCTTCCAACAATTACAACCACCTTCCTTTGAGTTAGGTGTGACTCCAACCGGAAGATAATCTACTCTGATTCTCAATTAATCCAGTCTTGTTAGGACTCCTTGATGCTACACTCTGTCAAATGCTCCCTTAATGTCAAGGACAGTAACTGTCCCTCCCTTCTTGAATTCAGCTCTTTTTCCCTGCCTCGACCAAGTCTGTAATGGGGTCAAGTTGCCCTGGCGGAACCCAAACTGAGCACTGGTGAGCAGAATATTGCTGAGAAAGTAATATTTGATCATACTGTTGCCAACCACTTCTATCAATTTCTTGTTGATCAAAAATTGACTGATGGACTGGTAATGGGTTAGATTGGGTTTGTCCTGCTTTTTATGGTCAGGACACACCTGGGCAAATTTTTATATTGCAAGGCAGTTGCCAGTGTTAGACCTATATTGAAACAGCTTGGCTAAAGGTGTTATTCTTGTACCATTCTTGTATTCTTGTATCATTGTACCATTTCTGCTTCTCCCACATTACAACTCCACCAGTACATAATCTGCTATAAAGCACTTTGCAATGTTGTGTGGTGGTGAACTACAGAAACGCACACCTCGGTTTCTTGTCCTCTGCAGCAACACTTCAAGAGAAGCTACATCAAATCCTGTAGAACATTTTCATAAATCCTTTGTGTTCTTCCTTAGGTCCTATGGAAATCTGAAAGACTCCATTATTTCCACTAATCAGTTGGCATCCTTCCTCAACGCAATGGCTCATTGATGTAAATGTATTTTCCACATGGAGCAGAAGAGGTAAATCCCAATGACAATCCCCGCTCCATCATCTATTGAGAAAAATCAGTCATCTCCAGGATTGTCATGAATATCACACATTAATATACCAACAAATAGGATATTGGAATATGACCACAAACTGATATAGGGTTATTATTGGCCAGTGTGGTGGAAGTGGTTCTAAATATAGATTATACATTTCAATTTGGATTTCAAAATAGAAGCAGATGGAAGTGGTTCAGTTCTGTGAAAGTTAACTTTTTAAAAAAATGTCAGGAAGTCAATTTGGAGCAGTGATCTAAATACATTAGTTTGAAGAAAGCATGTCACTGCAGTAGAATGCCTGGGAGATCTCTATGATCTCTATTGGATTTCTGACTGGTAGAGCAGCCGTATTAAAGTAATCAGTTTAGTTTTGACTTCACGACAGGAAATTTAAGGTCGTAGTTCAGAAGAACACATAATTATAATTAAGAAGATTTCTCCTTGCTGAAGAATCAAGTCAGTTCAGGAGAACTATTCACCCTAGCTGAAGTGCTTGTGTGTGAAGCTTCCAACCCAGGAGAGTTTGGATTGAAGTCTTCAAGTTGTTACCTGAAAAAGTTAGGTCAACAGAATTGTTAGAGGCTCATACCAGCAGTTTTGAAAAGAAGTAATTAATTAAAAAAGTATCAAATGTCTAAGGACCTGGAAGGCATCAGTTAACATAAAATTTAAAGGCTCAGCTAGGAATAATGTTTTTCTGGGATTGAGTCTCTGAAATGAATGGTGTTAGGAAATGGGTTGAAGCTTTTTTTTGACATTTGTGTCAAATGTTTCTGTCTTCTATAAATACAGCTTTGTTTTTCTTAAATATTTTTGTGAAATAAACTTCTTTTCTGTTGTTAAAGAACATCTGTAGTCCCATTAAATCTGTTTTAGTGACTAATCACCACGTTAATGAATTGCAAAATTAAATATATGATCCATCAAGTTAAGTTTCATTCTGGGATTTGACTTGTTGTTACATCTCTGATATGCGGAAGGCACTGATAACTAGGTCCCACTACTCAACCGGTGCAACTGCAGTATAAATATGTTTATGGACAATTGCTTCTTGAAGCAGGGTCACTGGACCCGAAACGTTAACTCTGCTTTTTCTCCACAGATACTGCCAGACCTGCTGAGTTTTCCCAGCAATTTCTGCTTCTGTTTCTGATTTCTGGCATCTGCAGTTCTTTGATTTTTGTTCCCCAGGAACTTTTACTGAGAAAATAATTTCAGGAGAGGGTCTCCAGCTTCTGGGTCGTCTACCTTACTGATTAGCTTAGGTCTAAAAATCAGAAAATTAAATCCAGAAAGAGTTGTTAGACAACCATTTGTATAGAGATCCCCTGGTCTTTTCAAACCTAGGTTTTCTAATAATTAAGGGCTATAAACCCCACCTCTCATCTCATCTCCTTGAAAGCAATGCTTGCCTTTTCACCACAGTTACATGATTTTTCCATTACCAGTAGGTTTTCTTTAATCATTGATGGGATGAGGACATTGCTGGCTAGGCAGCATTTACTGCCCAGAGGGCAGTTAAGAGTCAATCACATTGCTGTGAGTAGGCCAGACCCAGGTAAGAATGGCAGTTTCCTTCCCTAAAGAACACTAGTGAACCAGATGGGTTTTTCCTGACAATTGATTCACGATCATCATTAGACTCTCAATTCCAGATTTTCTTTTTAAATTGAATTCAAATTCAACTATCTGCCATGGTAGGATTCAAACCTGAGTGCCCAGAACATTATCTGGGTCTCTGGATTAACAGGTTCAGCGATAATTCCACTGGGCCATTGCCTACCCACCAAAGGTGACTTTCAGCTGTTAACTCTATGCCTTGATAAAACCGCATGGAAAACGTTTTGCAGTCCAGAAAATATGTAAATCATTCCAAAGCTTTCAATGTTTCACACAGTCCTTGAACATATGTCTTCCCAACGTTGTCCAGTATTACCACCAGCTAGGTTGATAACACTGAAGATCCAGGAGAGACAAGTTTTCTTTTTGTGCCATTGACATCCAGTTTGTCCTTTGCTTGTGACATTAGTCATATATTTGCCCTTTTCTGGATATGTCAACCTTCTACATGGTCCAAATATATCTCGACTTTTCCTGGATACTCCTAGTCAACTGAAACCCGTTCAATTCATCCTCAATTGATATTGAAAACATTCCTCAGCTTTATTTAAAATAATACAATAATTTCATAGTTATTTAATTCTGGGTTTACTTACTCAAGCCCCAATATCCTGGGAACAAGAGGTTCTGTGCAGCAAGATAGGTGTTGATTAGTAGTTTAATCATGCCTTGGGCTTACTTGAGAAAAAGCCTTCACTTGGGAAATTTTCATCTTCCCAGGTTATTCCAAGGTGTTTCGAAGCCAATGGTGAATGTTTTTGAGGTGTTGTCAGTATTGTGGTGTAGTTAAAAACTGAACGAACTGCAGATGCTGTAAATCAGAAACAAAACAGAAATTGCTGCTGAGCTTTTCCAGCAATTTCTGTTTTTGTTTCTGGTGTAATTAAATGTGTAAAGATTCTGGGCAAAACTTACGTGGTTGAGATTTGTACTGAATCCCAGTTGTTTACCCCAGTTGCATAGAATTACATAACGTGTATGACACAGGAGCTGAGGCCATTATTTTTATCAGACAGGAGGATTTCCAAACACTTGGTGAAGACTGCAGGATGCAATTATCAGTCTAGCAGACAGTCCTGGGTGAACCCCGGTTCACACCCAGAATGTCAGGATTGGAATTCAAACCCTGAAGGGAAACTCAAGAGGAGACTATAAATACAGGAATCTGGTGAAGTGTGAGCACTTCATTCAACACTTAGCTACGTTTGATTCGGCTTTTTGCTGAGGGGCTACTTTGTCCCATTTCAGCAGCTAACAATTCCCTAGCTGCACTCCATAGCCTGACACAACTTTAAAAGGTGAGCAGCCAAGCACAACACACAGCTCACATTAAAGTTGTGCAAGAAGAGGCGTTTAACTCTAGTCAGGAATTCAGCAATCTACTATTTCCTGTTCAGGTTATGTATATACAGGAGTACAGACAACAGAACTGCACAGCAACTCCCATTTGCATAGCACCTTGAACATAGATGCTCACAGACAAAAACTGAGGCCAAGCCATGTCAGGTGATTTAGGAGCGGTGAGCGAAAGTTCTATGGAAGTGGTCAATTATAAATGGTGGGAGGAGAGATGAGTGGAGAAGTGGAAAGCAATAAGGGGTCATTCTATAAAATTATTCTTTCTCACAAAGCAACTGAATATAGAATGATTGTCACATTCAAGCGAGCTCAATTTGTAAATATGATGGAAAATTTGAATTTAGACAGCATGACAAACTTACCAGGCAGGGAAATTAATAATACAGATGAAAAATACCTCTAAAAGCACTGAAGGGCAAAAAGGAACCACATTTGCCACTAGGCTCAAGGGCAACTAGAGACGAGCAATAAATGCTGGCCAACCAGAGATGCCCACATCCCACAGATGAGTAATAAAAAACCAAATTGCTAAATAATTGTGCGCAAGGGCAAGCCAGATATAATTTAAATAACTTATACAGATCAGCAACTCTCAAAAAAACAAGAATAGGTAACAGACATAACTCATAGGCAACAAAAGCTGCCATCAGAATGGCCAAAAGAACATTGAAGAAAGTAGTGAATAACTGGTAGTAACAGTAAAATATATTTTATTCTCAAGAAATGAAAGAAATTATAATCAGCTAATTTGCATCAGTGATCACTCCAGGAGACTGTTCAAGCAGCATTAATGCAATATAGAGTTACCACTAAAATTCTAAGTATTAAAACAAATATATATACGATCCTGGATAAATAGGGATCTAGAATAGATTAAGCTGCTAGTTCTGATGACGTTCACCTTACATTGTTCAACTAAATAGATGCTGTGGAAATGGCTGACTAGATTCAGAGATTGTTGCCTTGAACTGGAGGAAAATCTTATTGTGCTAATATTCAAAATGACAGTCAAAATGAATTACTCAGCTTATTTTAACCCCAACCTGGAACCCAAAAGGACCAGACAGGTATCCAATATGAGGCGGCTTCAATTTCCGATATCCAATACTGGATGAGCCAAATTTCCTCCAACTGAATACCGGGAAGGTCAAAGCGATAAACTTAGTTCCTAGACTATCAGCCCCATGGTACTCCATGACACTTGGCCAGGAGCTAAACCAGACTATTTGCAATCTCACAGCTACATTTAACCATGAGATGAGCTTCTGATCACAAATCCATATTGTCACAAAAACTGCCTAATACCCACCACTGTAACATAATCGGGCTCCGTCTCTGCCTCAACTCATCTGCTCGTCAAACCTTCAGCCAAATCTTTGTCAACCTTGGTCTTTATTTTGCAAAGCTTTCCTGACCAGTTCTCCACATTCCACTCTCCATACACATGACACCATCCAAAACTCTGCTGTCAATGTTCTAACTTTAATAAAACTTGTCCATTTATGACCTCTGTCTTTGTTGACCTACAGTGGAGCCTTGTAAAGAGGCACTTCTATTTTAAAGCTTTCTCTCCTTCATGCCATTGCCCTTTCTATCAGTGTCATTTCCTCAAGCATTACAGCCCTTGAAGATAATTGCTCCAGTTTCCTCCCTAAGCATTTTCAGTTTTAATTAGTTCACTGCTGGCAGCCATTCTTTCAGTTACCAAAGCCTTAAGCTCTGGAATTCCCTTCTGAGACCTCCTCAATTCTCTTTCTCCCTTTAATGCACTGCTGAAAACTTATCTTCGGCTAAGCTTTTAGCCATCTGTCCTGATACCACCAGTGAGGATCTTCTCTGTGATATGTTTACGTAAATACAAGTTATTGTTGTTGACTGTGAGGCCTCACTTGTTAACTGGTGGCACCGTCTGTTCTGAACAGCTGATGAATGCATGTAATAAGTTTTGTCTTATGTAATGGATATGGTGAAAGCCAAGCATGAGCAGGGTTCCCAATTAAAGACTGCCGAATGTAAAGGAAAACTGGTGCTGGGTTTTTGCTGAATCGTGATGACTCTAAGAGATCTTCAAAAATGGCGACAGGACCCGGATGTAGGGCCCATCCCCATTTCTGATGCATCTAATTTTTGTCAGCAGTAGGATGGGGGAGTGTTGTGTGAATCTCACAGATAGTCAACTTGAACCCAAGAGGGCCATTTGAAATTAGAGCTAATTTCAAACATATCCCAATTTGCACTTCCCTGCGGGCCTTAAACCCCAGTTGAGATTCATCAATTATATAGAATGCTCTTACAATGCAGAGAAGATCTGCTTATGTGTTATGAGATTAAGCTCCATAAACACTCATGCCTTTAAAACATTATAAATACCACAGACTAAAGCTGTCAGATGTAAAAACACCCTCTATCACACTGATTGACAGGCCATCTGTTAGGTTAGGAAAATAAATTGTCATCTATTCTAGCAGTTTGAACAGAATTCTTTTGTTGAAAATTCTCAGGGTTGTTACTGAAGCTGAGATCATTACAAACGCTAGGCTTAGTTTCAACATCCCATTTGATTTTCTAAAGCAATTGAACATTTGAGAGAATTTGAAATTTTTCGATGCATTTCATGAATGGGAGGTGTTTTTCAATGTCAAGTGGGTATGAGTGAGAGTTCCATTACATTACTAAAGGTTCAATGGTTTTCATCTGTAACCTGGTTTCTGAAATCTGTCTGCAGTGAATATTGCAGGAGTAATAATGGAGGTACCACACGTGTATGAGGTGAAATGGATGGGGCACAGAGGAAGTGTGGGTTGACATGAGAGGTGAACAGGGAGCTAGAGAGCCTGACAGCTTCTAACCCAGGTAAACTGACTGGATCTTCTAAACATTCTGCCTGGATGGTCACACATACCCATTATCTACCTATTATCTGGTTTCAGGGTCAGCAGACACAACTCTATCCTTTACAAAGGTACCTCCCAAGAGCATAAAATGAGTGAAACAGAGCTCTTTAAATTGACTAGGGAAATTTGAGTTACCCATCTAGGTAGTGAAAATACATAAATTTCATTGGAATATAGGATTTAGGAACAGGTATAGGCCATTTGGCCCTCTCAAGCCTGATCCATCATTTCAAGAAGATTTCATGACTAATCTGATTGTGGTCTTGTCTCCACTTTCCTGTCTGCATCCCATAACCACTGACTCTCTCATTTACCAAAAATCTAACTCAGCCTCCGCTTCCAACTGTATAGAATTCCACAATATAACAACCCTCTGAGAGAAAACAAATTCTTCTAATCTGTCTAAAAAAGGCGCCTTCTATTCTTTAGCACGAGTTTCAGTTGCCCCTACAAGAAGATACCTCTCCAGGTATCCCCTCTATCCAGTTTTCTTTATTCTTTCTCATTCTTTGAAGTCCAGTGCGTATAAACCAAATCTTTTCGTCCTATCTTTTTAAGATCAGCCTTCCATCCCAGGAATACATTGAGTGAACTTTCTCTGAGTCTGCTTCTAAAGTAATTAGTTTATTTTTCAAGTTAAGTTTACATGTGAGGTGTGCTATTAGAACTTCAATAGTGTCTTTGCACTCTAGGTTAGGGAGAACCACAAGATATGCATTAAAGTTATGTGAGCAAAGATCTGTGTTAAAGCTTTACTGTTGCACAGGTCCATTGGCCTTTATAATATGTTGCTAGCTCATGCGGTGTGGACCAGCAGCAAGCATTCAAAAGACAGTAAGACAAGTTCCAGGCTGTGACTGCAATCAAATATATAACTGATACTGATTAATGTGCTTCATCGCTGTGATCTTCTGGAATTCATTTGATCATTTTTGCGGACTGGAAATGAATTTTTCAGAATTTTGTTTCACCTTGGATTAACAAGGCTTTTTAAAAATTTCCTTTGCTGTTTCCAGGATTGGAGGGTTTGAGCTATGGAGAGAGATTGGATATGCTGGGAATTTCTTTCCCGGAGCGTTGGAGGTTGAGGGGTAATAGTATAGGGGTTTATAAAATCATAAGCAGCAATGAATAGGGTGAATAGCCAAGGCCATTTTCCCAGGAATAAGGGAATCCAAAACTAGACAGCCCAGGTTTAAGGTGAGAGGGGAAAGATTTAAAAGGGACCTGAGGGACAACCTTTTCACGCAGAGCGTGCTGTGTGTATGGAATGAGTTGCTAGAGGAAGTGGTGGAGGTTGGTACAATTATAACATTTAAAAGGCATCTGGATGGTACGTGAATAAGGAGGGTTTAGAGGGATATAGGCCAAATGCTGGCAAATGAGACTAAATTAGCTTAGGATATTTGGACAACATGGACAAGTTGGACCGAAAGGTCTGTTTCCATGATGTATAACTCTATGACTCAATGGAATTTCCGGGGCATTGAGACACTGTAGCTTAACCATGGACTGCCAATTGTGGGGGTAAAGAAATCAAGGATTTCCAACTTTCTGAGTTTGTGTAGGGTCTGTGTGGGAGAACTGCATATCTGTCATGAGTTGCAAACGTTCTAATGTGGCAGTGTCCTTTGAGGTCTGGTTGTAAATATCTCAGCCTGAACAGGACTGATGGTGTAAAAGCTGTGAGTTTCTGAATCTCCATCACAATCAAACACTTCTTGTTACATTAGTTTAATATGGAGTATCTGTTCTGCTTAACTACTGTTAGAATGGGGAACTGTTGGAGGGTGATGCTCATTTGTACAAAGCTCAATCCTGCTAATTCAAAGAATTCTTTATAAGTAAACTTACTGAAACCTCAGGCTACATGGCTGTATTATACTAGTATGACATCATTTAACTAAAATGAGAGACTAACATGACACTTCATTAAAAAAATCAGTTCCTTTTCCAGCTGTTTAACATGATTTCCATGGAGATACTGCAGGTTTCTCAATCCGGTGGGAGACCCAGAAGCAGGTCCACTGATTTTCTGTTTATTTTCACTCCTGAACCCAATGCTGAAAAGGCACCAGGAAATATGGAGAGGAATGAAGAGTGAGATGGTGGTAATCATCAAGCATTGAGGATGGAAAGGGCACAGAATGTACTTTGGGTAAAGGACCTCAATGTCCTCCATCCAGAAGTGTTCGGCAGCAACACGACTGAACAGATGCTAAAGGATACAGCTGCTAGACTGGGTCTGCAGCAGGTGGTGAAGGAACCAACAAGAGGGAAAAAGATACTTGACTTCATCCTTTACCGATCTGTTGGCTGCAGATGCATCTATCCAAGACAGCATTGGTAAGAGTGATCATAGCACAATCCTTGTGGAGACAAAGTCACACCTTCACATTGAGAATATCCTCTATCATGTTGTGTGTCACCATCACCATGCTACATGGGACAGACTTCAAATAGATCCAGCAACTCAAGACTGGGCATCCATGAGGCGTTGTGGGCCATCAGCAGCAGCAGAATTGTACTCCAACACAATCTGTAACCTCATGTCCTTTAGAGAGGGAAATCTGCCATCCTTACCTGGTCTGGCCTACACGTGACTCCAAACCTACAGCAATGTGGTTGACTCTTAACTGCCCTCTGGGCAATTAAGGATGGGCAATAAATGCTGGCCTAGCCAGCGACACCCTCATCCCATGAGTGAATTAAAAAAGTCTCCCAAACATTACCATCACGCCAAGGAATCAATCTTGGTTCAATGGAGATTACAAGAGGGCATGCCAGGAATAGCACCAGGCATTCCTAAAAATGAGGTGTCAACCTGGTGAAGCCACCAAACAGGACTGTATGCACATCAAATAGCATAAGCAGCAAGTGATAAGACACAGCTAAGCGGTCACAACCAATGGATCAGATCTAAACTCTGCAGTCCCAAATCCTTTTGTGTCTAGTGGTGGATTATTAAACAACTCACTGGAGAAGGAAGCTCCATAAATATCCTCATCATTAATAATGGAAGAACCCAGATAAAGCTGAAGCATTCGCAACAATCTTCAGCCAGTAGTGCCAAATGGATGAGCTAACTTGGCCTCCTCCAATGGTCCACAGCATCACAGACACCAATCTACAGCCAACTTGATTCACTCCATGTGATATCAAGAAACAGTTGGGGACACTGGATACTGCAAAGGCTGTAGGCCCTCACAACATTCCAGCAATAGTACTGAAGGCTTGTGCTCCAGAACTTGCTGCTCCCTTAGCCAAGCTCTTCCAGTACAGTTACACCACTGGCATCTACTCAACCAATGTGGAACATTGCCCAGATATGTCCCGCACACATAAGCAGGACAAATCCAACCCGGCCAATTACCGCCCCATCAGTCTCCTCTCGATCATCAGTAAAGTGATGGAAGGCGTCAGTAACAGCGCTATCAAGCAGCACCTGCTCAGCAATAACCTGCTCAGTGATGCCCAGTTTGGGTTCCGCCAGGGCCACACAGCTCCTGACCGCATTACAGCCTTGGTTCAAACATGGACAAAAGAGCTGAATTCTAGAGGTGAGGTGAGAGCAACAGCCCTTGACATCAAGGCCGCATTTGACCGAGTGTGGCATCAGGGGGCCCTAGCAAAACTAGAATCAATGGGAATCAGGTGGGAAATTCTGCACTGATTGTAGTCATACTTGACACGTAGGAAGATGGTTTGGTTGTTGAAGGTCGGTCTTCTCAGCTCCAGGAAATCTCTGCAGCAATTCATCAGGGTAATGTCCTAGGCCCAACCATCTTCAGCTGCTCTTCCCTCCATCATAAGGTCAGAATTGGGGATGCTCGCCAATGATTGCACAATGTTCAGCACCATTCGTGACTGAAGCAGTCCATGTTCAAATGCAGCAAGATCTGTACGATATCCAGGCTTGGGCTGACAAATAGCAAGTAACATTTGTGCCACACAAATGCTAGGCTATGACCATCTCCAATAAGAGACAATCTAACCACTGCCCCTTGACAATCAATGGGTTACCATCATTGCATCCCCCACTATCAACATCCTGGGGGTTATCATTGACCAGCAACTGAACTGGACTCACCAAATAAATACAGTGGCAACAACAGCAGGTCAGAGGCTAGAAATACCGCAGTGAGCAAGTCACCCCCTGACTCCCCAAAGTCTGTCCATTGTCTACAAGACACAACACAGGAATATGTTGGAATACTCCCCACTTGCCTGGATAGGTGCAGCTCCAACAACACTCAAGAAGCTCAACACCATCCAGGACAAAGCAGCCCCCTCAGGGCTCTGAGGAAGGGTCACCAAAACATTAACTCCGATTTTTCTCCGCAGATACTGCTGTAGCTACTGAGCTTTTCCAGCAACTTCTGTTTTTGTTGTTGTTGTGTACTATCTACAAGATGCACTACAGAAATTCACCAAAGATCCTCAGATAGCTCCTTCCAAACCCATGATCATTTCCATCTGGAAGGAGAAGAGAAGCAGATACATGGGAATAGCCTTCAAAATCCTAGAACTCCCTCCTTAGGGGCATTGTGGGTCTATCTACAGCACAGGGGTTGCAGCAGTTCAAGAATGCATCTCACCATTGTCTTCTCAAGGGCAATTAGGGACAGGCAATAAACGTTTCTCAGCCAGCAACACTCATGTCCGACAAGAGAATAAAAAGGCCAATTGCAATGTAATCAAGAAGGCTAATGAACTGCTGCCCATTATTATGAGAGGACTCCTGAATGTAAAATGAAAGATGTTATGCCTCAGTTATACAGGGCAAGGGTGAGACCACATCTTTAATATTGCATACAATTCTGGTCTCCTTATTTAAAGAAAGGATACTCGTACATGGGATATAGTTCAGTGAAGGTTTTATAGAGTGATACCTGAAATGACTGCGTTGTCTTAAGACAGATTGTTCAAATTGGGCTTATTTTCACAAAGGTTTAGCAGAGTGAGGTGTGACTTGATTGAAAAGTATAAAATCCCCAATGGTCTTGACAAGGTGAACGTGAAAAGAAAGTTCCCTATCGTGAATTAGTCCAGAACTAGGGGGCATCGTTTAAATGTTAGGGGGTCTCCCCTTTTGGACACAGGTGAAGAGAACTGATTTGGTCAGAGGACTGAGAGAATTTGGAACTTAGCCTTAGAGGAGCTGGAGGTGGGCTCATTAAATATGTTTAAGGCAGAAGAAGATAGATTTTTGTTTGGCAAGGAAATCAAAAATTATTGGGGGCAGATGGGAATTTTTTTTAATTGTTCATGGGATGAGTGTGTCTCTGCCTAGGCCAGCATGTGCTGCCCATCCCTAATGGCCCAGAGGGCAGTTACAAGTCAACCACATTGCTGTGGGTCTGGAATTACATGTAGGCCAGACCAGGTAAGGATGGCAGCTTCCTTCCCTAAAGGGCATTAGTGAACCAGATGGGTTTTTCAAACAATCAACAATGAATTCTTGGTCATCATTAGACTCTTAATTCCAGATGTTTATTGAATTCAAATTCCACCATCAGCAGTGGAGAGATTCGAATCTAGGTCCCCAGAACATTACTTGAGTTTCTGAATTAACAGAATGTGGAACATGAAAACACAGATTGGCTATAAAATGGAAAAGCAGCCTTGAAGGGCCAAATAGTCTCTTTCTGCTCCTATTTTGTATGTTGTGTGCTCACAATAGGTGCTTAATGATGAGTTGGTGCCAAGTTCACTTTCAAAAGCCTGCAATTTGTAGGAGGAATGGAAGCCTGAGGGAGGAAAGCATTTCTACAACTTTGAGGCCTGGGAAAAAAAAAATAGTTTAGGAGACATTCAGATGCCTTGGACTTTGACACAATGCGATTGCAGGAAGGAGGGGGTAGGCATGCTTGGAGATTTTTTTTGAGAAACAGGGAAGAGAAATTCAGTGGAGTGTAGTTACACTGTGGAGCAGAGCTGGGGAACTGTTCACCGCTGTTATCATAAACAGGATCAGATGGCACTCGGATCTCTCAATGAATGGTCAGCAATCTGCTCAATCTGCCAGCTGTAGAAACTCCTCATGAGCAGGCGCACAAGGTGAAACATTGGTCTTAGATGGCTGGATGTAAAAAATAGCCCGAATTTCCACTGAGACGTTTTTCCGTCAGTCTGTGACTCAGAACGCTGCCATTCAATATTGGGCCTTGCTGGCACCAGGCTGACCTTCTGTGAACCAAACAAAACGTAGTCCACCTGCAAACCTCTCCAGCAATAACAATTCAGGCTCTTCCCCCTCATTCTATTGAAGAGCAGTGAAATATCTACACATTTTCTATTTTCAATATTGCTCTGGGAATTCATGAAGCTATGATTGTTATAGCTCTGCACTATTGCCTCTGCTTTAAAAACAAACTGGGGGCTACTTTTCCCCCCTCACATTTTGTATGAACTTTATTTATTTGGTTGCTGTTGGTGGAGATTCCGATTTTTTAAAAATTTAGTTATTGGATGTGTTAAAATCTGACAAAGCTACATCTATTTTTGAGATGCCCAGGACTTTCTCTTGATTAACTGCAGACTTCTGTTGACAAAACCATTACATAATGGATTTTAGTGATGATGATGGAACACTGAAATACATCAGTGCACAAGCCTGGAGTTCATTCAGCCCATCATTGCTAACCATGCCTTCAGCAGCCTAGGATCTAAGCTTGGAAATTCCTTCTTTAAACCTCTCTGCTTCTCTCATATCGTTTAAATTGGTCTTTAAAATCTACCTTTTTGACCTAGCTTTTGGTCATCTTTCCCAGTTTCTCAAACGGCTCAATATCTCAGTTTTGTCTGATTACACTCCCACAAAGTGTTGAGATGGTTTATGATGTAAGGATACTATATAATTTCAAGCTGTTGTTGTTACTACTGATGGTGTGTGATGTGAGAAGGAATTTGCCAGCGATTATGTTCCCATGCTGACTTTCTCTTGGTTTGTTCCGTTTGCAGTTGCCTGGGGGTTTGTGTTGACATGAGTTGCTGATGTGCATGCTGTAGCTGGTACACAGTGCAGCCACTGTGGTGCTAAGCAAGTTTAGCGATAGCATTAAAAACACATAGCAGCATTGAAACTAGGTGTAGGAGGAGGCCATTTGGCCCTTCCACCCTGCTCTGTCATTCAATATGATCAAGACTGATCCTGCAATTTCAGTATCCCACTCCCTCTTTCACTCCATACCCCTTGATCCCTTTAGCTGCAAGGGCCACGTCCAGCTCCCTCTTGAATATATCTAACGAACAGGCCCCAACAGCTTCCTGTGGGAGAGAATTCCAAGGGTCTACAACTCTGAGTGAAGAAATTCTTCCTCATCTCAGTCCTGAATGGCTGGGCCCTTAATCTTAGACTGTGGCCCTAGTTCTGGAATCCAAGGTAGACAAACAACTTCCCCAATATCGGGAACATTCTTCCACCTGTCCAGTCCAATCAGGATTTTTAATGTTTCTATGAGCTCCCCCCTCGTTCTTCTAAATAATCTTTTATGCAAAGACTTGTTTCCCAGCATCCTGGAAATGCCTCTTATCAGGTTGTACCTCTGTGCTATGGTCTTGTTGTTGCAGGTTAATCTTTTCTGTGTTCATATTATTGTGTTCACATACCTCTAGATGACCCACTTGCCTTTTTACGACAATGAAGGATCTGAGCTTTTCAAACTTCTTCCCCCATAGCCGGCGAGAAAAGCCTCACTAAGGAAGCGTACCCATCCTGTGAACTGGGTCTCTCTATTGGCTCAGAGAAACAATGCTCTGTAAGGAACTATCCCATTGCCCAAGGAAGAACAGCAAAACGTTATGAAGTAGAATACACTGGACCCATCGTAAGCCATTGAAGCAACCCTACACTTGCATGTAAAAGTGCACATTGCAACAGTTTAAAGGCGTGACTCTGAAGAATGAAAGTGGTGACTCCATCAGCCATGGATCTCCCCAGGCAGACTGAGAGGTCACACTCGCACTGTAACGTGTAATGATTTAGCTGATGTCAGATTGAGCAGCAGCAGAGGTGCCACAAATCCTTCAGCACACTTCAGCAAAATATGGCAGCTCCAATGGGTTCGATTATTTTGAAGAATAGCACGGCTGTTTTGGATTCAATCTGTGTTGGCTGTGGTAGCTCATAGAGACCCATCTCCTTCCCATGCTGTGGGGTGGTGTCCCTGAACAGCCCTAGTCTCTAACGGAGAGAGATGCTGTGAAATATGGCTAATTCCTAGTCCATATCAATGCACGGGCTATAATTCAGCTCAAGTTGACAGTGAATTTTAAAATTGATGCAGTGAGGTCACAATGAAACTGCAATTTCACTTTGGTGCAACAGAAATATTCTGCAGCTGGTGGTCGAGCCAATTAAACAGAGTTTTACTCTGAACTCATCAAATTGTAGCCAAGCAGGAAATGCTCAGGATCAATACTGTGTCCTGAAACTGTTCTAATGCCAAACAACAATGTTTCCCACCTTGATAAGCTGAACTAGGCATCAGATCAACCAGCACAATGTGAATACAACGACTCATGATGATACATCCTGCTGCTCACAACCACAATATGTCCCAGAGCAATTCACAGTCATTGAAGTCACTGTTAAGCGTGAACAGAATATAGATAAACACATTGAGTCCATCTGTAATATCGATATCAGCAGCTGAGGTGGCTGTAAGCAAGATGGTTTCACTATTTCAATAATCCCTTCCATTCTGCAGGAGGGATTAACGGATCTTTGTTTTGGTCATAACATTACTGTGTCAGAAAGAGCACACAATTTGTCTTACCTAAACCACTCGCCTGAATAACAGCAGTGTTGATGATATCCATTGAGATTAACAGGCTCAATAACTTCATCAGCTTCACCATTAAGTACGAGACGCTATCAGAGACTTCAGGAGTCGCATAGGTAACATCAGAGGGGGAATTAAAGAGGGCTAACTGAAGAAAAGTAAGAAGCCCCTGTTGGTATTGTGCATCTTTCTCCAATAACTCAAGGAACACTACAGCCAATCAAGAGCATTTGAGATGTAGTCACTGCTTTGATGTAGATAGCAAAGTAGCCAATTTGCACATGGTAAGCCCAAAGAGAAAGCATAATGACATAAATGACCAGATTATCTGTGTCTAGGTGTTGTTTGAGGACTAAATATTGGCCAGGGTAGAGGAAAATTTTTCTGCTCTGATTCAATGAGTGAGAGGTGATCTCATTGAAACTCACAAAATAGTTTGAGGGATAGACAGGTTAGATGCAAGTAAGATGTGTCCACTGGTTGGGGAGGCTAGAACTCATTTTTCTAAACTCCAATTTAAAAATAGAAGGGGATGCCTCTTAGGTCCAATATGAGGAGGATTTATTTTACTCAGAGCGTTGTGAGCCTTTGGTATTCTCTACCAAAGACAGTTGAGGACGCTTAGTCTTTGGTGAGTATGTTTAAAGGAGAGATTGATTGATTTCAGATCACCAGTGGCACATAGAATGGGGTGGGTAAAAAGGCTTGGGAGTGTTTGATCAGCCATGATTGTTGTGATTGGTGGGGCAGGTTCCACTGCACGGCTTACTCGTGTTCCTATGTTCAGAATATTATGAGGGGGTCTGCCCACGGAGTCAAAGGGGACTTCAGTTTAACATCACATTCAAAAGATAATACCTTCAACAATGCAGCACTCGCTGTTCTTAATATGGAGCATGTTCAAATCTCTGGAGTGACCCAAAACCTTCTGATTTACTGGGAGGGAATACTACCCTGGTCCATGGGTCAAACTGCACACACTGAATTCTTTACCAACTTTTGATTGTAATTGGGCCATTAGTTAAGCAGGAAACATGTGACAAACCCAAATCAACAGGGATCTGAAAAATAAGAAATAGGAGCAGAAGTAGGCCATTCAGCCCCTTGAGTCTGCTCTGCCATTCAATGAGATCATGGCTGATTTGATAACCCTCAACTCCACTTTCCCATAACCCTTGATTATTGATTTAAAATCTGTCCATCAACAGGCTTGAATATATTTTAATGACCGAAACTCAACAGCCCTCTGTATAGTAAAGATTTCCGCAGATTCACTACCTTCATTCAGAAGGAATTCCCCCTCATCTCTGCTTTAAATGAGAAATCCCTTATCCTGAGGTTATACTGTCTGGTCCTTGACCCTCCCACAAGGAGAAACAACCTTTTGTCATCTACCCTGTCAAGTCTGTTTGAATTTAATGTCGCCTTTTATTCTCATTTTTCAAACTCCCAGAGAATATAGGCCCAGTTTATTTATGCTACCCTCAATTCACAATTCCAGGAATTGATTAATTAGAACTGTACAGTCAAAATAGATTGGAACAAGACAACTATCAATTACATAGCACCTTTAACGTCAGAAAACAACTCAACTGTGAAGCAAGGTGCAGGGCTGGATGAACACAGCAGGCCAAGCAGCATCATAGGAACAGAAAGGCTGACGTTTCGGGCCTAGACCATTCATCAGAAATGGGGGAGGGGAAGGGGGTTCTGAAATAAATAGGGAGAGAGTGGGAGGCGGATAGAAGATGGATAGAGGAGAGGATAGGTGGAGAGGAAACAAACA
>NC_063341.1:64430443-64437850 GCF_021869965.1 Rhincodon typus | reverse complement strand
AAACGTCAGCTTTCCTGCTCCTCTGATGCTGCCTGGCCTGCTGCATTCCTCCAGCTCCACACTGCGTTATCTCTGACTCCAGCATCAGCAGTCCTTACTATCTCTTCCTCCCTTCAGTATGGTTTGAAGGCAACAAGGAAGGAACCAGAGTTGGATCCATTTCTGACATGAAGTTTGGCAAGTAGAGGACATTTCATCAAGCTTGTGATAACTTGGGTTCAAATATGTACAAAGGACACCAGAAAATATTGAAGGCAAAATCCTCAAAAGCTAATTCAGGGATTGAAGGAGGAACGTGGGCCTGGTGAATTGCCAAAGGTGATCCCAGGGTAAAGAAGTAACAAAGTGATGTAAAGCGCCTTTCACAAGCACTGGACATCTCAGTCAACAAAACACTTTACAGCAGTGAGTACACTGCGAATGAATGTTGGAAACATGGCAAACCAGTTGCACAAAGAAACGCCCACAAACAGTAATGGGATAATAAGTGATAATGTAGGATAAATATTGGCTAGAACATCAGGGACAACACCCACGCCATTCTTTGAAATAGTATAATGAGATTCTTTACATGCATTGAAGCAGGCGAGAGCAATATCTCATCCAAAAGACAATACCTCTGCCACTGCAGCATTCCCTCTAGTAATGCACTCAATTTCCAGCCTTGAGCTTTGTGTTCAAGTCCTGAAGTGAAACTTGAATCTGAAGCCAGGGGTGAGAGTACTCCCTCCTGACCAGCTCAGCAACAAACTGAGCACATTCATTTGAGCAAAAAACTAGGGCATTACTTGGATGAAATAATAAATAAAAGCTAAAAGAAAACAGATAAAGAAGGCTTACGACAAACGTTAGGAGCATGATTCATTTTCTAACCGGAAAGATTATGGAAAGTAGAGAACAGAATCGAAAATGTTAATACAGGAGGCAAAGAGATTACAAGAAAAGATTAGCTGCAACATCAAATGGAATCATAAACCATTTGCTCGACCTATAAAGTGCAAGTGGTTGCCCATGGGAAGAAAAACTAGGGTTGAAAGAGAAATTCTTAATTGAGAGGCAGATATGTAAAGGTTACACCAACAGAGGGGAGGGGAGTTATGGAGAGAAGATATGCTACAAAAGATCAGCGTTGGTCAAAGTGGGCACGTCATGTGGTCTGGATTAACTGCATTCTAAATCACAGATAGATGTAAAGGTAGAAATGATGGAGATAAAGGTCATAATCAATCCTGATTGGAAGCAGGAGTACTGGAGGTGGTCTGGAGGGCTGGAGAATGGCTAATGTCACATCATAACTCAAGAAACAAGACAAAGATAATTCAGGAAAATGCAGGTCAGTTGAATATTTGGAAGGTATTAGAAATGATCATGAGGGACAAAATGAAGAAGAGTCAAGAATGAATTTATAATCAGAGTTAGTCAACATGGAAACAGACCCTTCAGCCCAACTAGTCCGTGCCTTTCCTAAACTAAACGAGTCCCACTTGCCTGCTCTTGGCCCATATCCCTCCAAACCCTTCCTATTCATGTATTTATCCAAATGTCTTTTAAAGGTCGTAACTGTACCTACATCTACTAACCCCTCTGGCAGATCATTCTGAACACATGAACCACTCTCTGTGTATAAAAAAGTTGCCCTTCGTATCTTTTTTGAATTTTCTCCTCTCACCTTAAAAATATGCCCCATAATTTTGAACTCACCCACCCTAGGGAAAAGACACCTGCCATTAACCTTATCTATACCCATTATGATTTTATAAACCTCAATAATGTCACCCCTCAACCTCCTACACTCCAGTGAAAAAAGCGCCAGCCTTTCCAGTCTATTTTTATTTCTCAAACCCTCCATACTCAGCAATACTCTGATAAATCTTTTCTGAACGCTCTCCAGTTTAATAATATCCCTCCTGTAACAGGGCGACTGGAACTGTATACCATACTCCAGAAAATGCCTCACCCAACGTCCTATACAACCTCAACATGATGTCCCAACTCCTATACTCAAAGGTCTGAGCAGTGAAGGCAAGCAAGCTAAACACTTTCTTAACCACCCTGTTGTGTCTGACTAATTTGTTTGTATGATTTGATGGGGTTACAGAGAAGGTTGATCAAGGTAGTACAGTAGCTGTGGAACATGTGGAATTCTGGAAGAGATAGGGAAAAGAAGCTGTACAGATTCAGAATTGGTTTAGTAGCAGGAAACAAAGACCAGCCATGGATGAATGTGTTGGATCGGGAAGTGATTTGAAGTGGTCGTCCTTAAAAGTCAATTTTGGATCCATTATATTCTTCATTGTTTATGCATGACTCACACTTGTGGGGTGTGTGCTCCACATTAAAGAGACACATTGGGCCATCAATAAGGCAGTGAACACGCTTTCATCACCATCCCATTGGTAACTCACTGCTGCTAAGTGAAAACCCACTACGTGCTTGCGAGAAACTCACTGACTCAGAGATCAGGTTTTGACTCGAGAGTTGTCAGGGTCTGTAACAATCCACCTGAACATGTGCTACCTGATGATTCTACAAATTACTTTAAAGGGGACTTGACCAAATACTCAGGCGGGAGTTGAGAGAGTTGTGGACAGTAGGTATGGGACCAAGCAGAACTGCTCTCCTTAGGAGCTAGCACCACCACAACAGGCTGAATGATCTCTGTCCATGCTGTCAGTTTCTGTGACTCCACTGCAGCATGGCATTCAGGTCAACAACAACCTATTGTTATAGAGCGCCTTTCACAGAGCGAATTGTCCTAGGTTGCTACATGATGTTGTTCCCAGACACTGGAAATCTCAGAACAGGCAAATGAAAGCCTGGTCAGAGCTACATTTGAAAGGAGCATCTTGAAAAAAAAAACAGAAAGTTTTTGCAGGGAGGTGTGGTGGGGGGGGTGAAGATATGCTAAAATCTTATGGCCTCAGCTGCTAAAGGCACGGCCACCAACAGAGAAGTGAAGGCAACTGAGGATGAGCTAGGGGGTAGAACTGGAGGAAGAAGAATTCACAGAAGGCTGAGGGCCGGTGCAGACAATAGATGTCTGGAGAAGCATGATTAAAAGTGTCTGTTAACACATAATGGGTGTACTCTTATAGTGGTCCAAGCACCATGAGATCTGGTAAGTTTTCTGGCCGATTCAGAGGAGAAGTTTTAAACGTCAGGAGCACTTCATTCCACCTTCTGCTCCTTGCAAGGGCACAGTGAGTTTCTCGCAAGCACATAGTGGGTTTTCACTTAGCAGCAGTGAGTTACCAATGGGATGGTGATGAAAGCGTGTTCACTGCCTTATTGATGGCCCAATGTGTCTCTTTAATGTGGGCCACACACCCCACAATACAAGGACACTGGCATCCAACATGTGCCAGCCTCTAGGAAGCCTCATGGCATATCCCTGGTGCACTTACAGGATGCTTCTGAACTTCAATGCTGATCCTCGGGCTGTACCAGCGACTATCATTGCAATGCTCCAGCAAGGAGCCTCTGTGCCCAGCTCAGCAACTGCATCAGGCTGAATGCCTGGCCAGTTCACATACTCTCTTAGCACTCAATCCTCTCTGAGACTCTGAGTGCTCACAGTATCCTCACTTTGCCTTTTTGCACTCTGTTCATCCAGAGCTACCAGGTTCGTGTTACTTTTGTCTTGCCTTGCAATTTATCCCAGGCACAAAGGAAGGAAGCACACCTCAATCAAGTCCAGGTGGACAGCCATCAGTGGGGCAGGGTGTCCCAGCAACAAGTCAAGGACAGTCTCCAATAATAATCCAGGGGTTCAGGAATAGCCAGTCAACCAGCCACTTGTGCCTGTCAAAGTTTGGCCGCTAACTACAGAAGGGGTGAGAAGCTGAACACTGGGCACCCCGACTCTTATTGCCCTATTAGGGGCTGTTTTCCTTCTGGAATGAGAGAGAGGCAGGTATTAAAGGGAGATAAAAGTGGATGGCACAGCTGTGACTGTTGGTGCAGGGGAGGAGTTGTCCCGAATGAGTGAGTAGGCAGCAGTGAGGACAGACGGGGTTAGTGCTGTTGGGGTTTGGGGTAGTTTAGATCAATGAGGGAAGATGTAGTAGACAATAGTGAGACAGTGGTAGATCATGAGTCTTGGTGGGAGGTGGGCACAGTAGCTGAGGTAGAGCGAGTGTGAGGTATCAGAGAAGGTAGTGGCACTTAGACTAACAGAGTGCAGAAGGCCATTGAGCTCCTTCCTGCAGAGCTGGGCATCCTCCAGACAGCTGAACTATTCTAATCCAGGTGGCAACCTCAGACAATGGTCTGATGTTGTATCCTCCACTGATGGTCCAAGGGCACAGAAAGTCTCACCTCTGTGCCACCATGCCCAGCAGGTCCCTGCCTGCACACCTGGACACTGACTTCCCTCTGCTTGCCACGTCTGGGACAAATGCCAAGACCCACACAGAGCAGCTCCAGTCTGACCACGCTTGTCCAGGTGCACGATGAGCTTTTAAAGATGGTACAGGCACCAATAACACTGATTAATTCTGGGGCTATCTGCTCAGTGGCAAGTTGTTACCAACAACAGCCAGTGTTAAGATGGAGCTGGAACTGGACATGATGGAGATCACAGGGGCCAGGCAGGTAGCTAACCAGATGAGTTTAGTAAGGTACAGTGAGAAAAGCACTAAGCTTCACAGTGGAAATTTCTCCAAAATAAAACTTATTGCACCTTGGACTTAACCAAAAAAAATTCAGCTCAAAGGGTTAATTTGGGCAATTAAAAGATCAACGTATCTATCTGAGTTTAAGTTATATAAAGAGATTCACTTTAGAACTTTAGTATACGCGCATTATGCCTGTTATGGATGCAGAGCAGTGAAATGCTGGAGGTTTGTATTAACTTCTCCAATTGTATAAAAGAAAAGCAACAACCAGCACCAGAAACTTAATCCTCGTCAGAACCCACCACTGAGGTATTTCAGCTGGAAGATGCTGATTTACTCCATTACGTTGAGTTGAAACCATCAATTCCAGGTGTCAAATAATAGGCGGGACAGCTGTCATGAACAGCAGTGCTGATGTGTATGAATTATTGATTGATTGTCAGAGAGGGTTACCACACTCTACACACGCCTGTCTGCGTGCAAGCCTGCTCCAACACGCAATTTACACAAGGTGCTCAAGGCTGCTTTCATTAAATAGCAAAGCTTTTAGAGTCATAGGGGAGTACAGCACAGACTTGAAGCATATTCAGGCGAGAAAGCACATTCTGATAGAAACTTGTTAGCGGAGGGTGTAAAGATGGTCAGGCAGCAAAAGGACACGATGCCAAGGCAGGTAAATGGAATTAAGAGACTGAGCAGAATCAGTCTAATTGAAAGGTGGAACAAGCTAATGGGCCTGAATCAACTAAACCAATTTTAAAATTTTGTTCTTGGCTGTTTACATGGCTGGTCAGGCCAGCAATTACTGCCCAACCCTAATTACCCGGAGGGGCAATTTGAAGTCAACTACATTGCTGTGGGTCTGGAATCACGTGTCAGCCAGACCTGGTTCGGTTGGCAATTTCCTTCCCTAAAGGACATTAGTGAACCAGATGGATTTTTAACAATGGTTAGACCGTCACCATTAGGCTAGCTTTTTGATTCTAGACTTTTACTGAATTCAAATTTCACCATCTGCCCTGGTGAGATTCGAACCCTGTTTTGGAGGAAGAATGTGAGAATTATTTGTACAGCCTGTATTCTATCAGACACAAACTGCTCATCAGGTCCTGGGGTTTACAATCAAAACAAGTACTGCAGGTTCTCGTAAGGCCAGCTCGGTGCCTGCAGTGTCCCCCAAGTCCAAAGTCATGTTGCTTCTGTTTTCCTTTAAAGGAAGGTGCAAAACTGTCTAGGGTCCTGTAAGTCTGATTGAAACTTTTTTTATTTATTCATTTGTGGGATGTGGGTGTCACTGACCGGCCAGCACGTACTGCCTGTCCCTAGCTTCCCCCTTGAGAAAGTGCTGGTGAGCTGCCTTCTTGAACCACTGCAGTCCACCTGCTGTGGATTCACCCACAATGCTATTAGGAAGGAATTCCAGCATCTGGACCCAGCGATAGTGAAAACAGCAATATATTTCCAAGTCGGGATGGTGAGTGGATTGGAGGAGAACTTGGCGGTGGCGGTGTTCCCAAGTATCTGCTGCCCTTGTCCTTCTAGATGGAAGTGTTCATGGGCTTGGAAGGAGCTGTCTGAGGATCTTTGGTGAATTTCTGCAATGCATCTTGTACATAGTACACATTGCTGCTACTAAGCATCAGTGTTGGAGGGAGTGGACACTTGTGGATTTGGTACCATTGTTGGGGCTGCACTCATCCAGGCAAGTGGAGAGTATTCCATCACACTCCTGACTTGTGCCTTGTAGATGGTGGACAGGCTTTGAGGAGCCAGGAGGGGAGTTACTCGCCGCAGGATTCCTAGCCTCTGACCTGCTCTTGTAGCCACTGTGTTTATGTGGTGAGTCCTGTTAAGGTTCTGGTCAATGATAACCCTCAAGTTGCTGATAGTGGGGGATTCAGTGATGGTAACATGACGTTATATTGACGTTACACAACCTGAGAATCAGGACAACAGTAGTAGACTAGTCTCAGAAAGCAACGCACACCACCTCAGTGGGAGTGGAAAATGGTTTCATTTATCCTGACTAGATTATTTTTAAATTAAGTACATGTGTGCAGGTGTCAGACTGTAAATGCGATCAGATCGCATCACAATACCTGTTCTTCTGGGTTTTGAGAAAGATGTGGGTGTCGTTGGCAACGTCAAACTTTGTTGTCCATTCCTAATTGCCCTTGAATTGGAGTGTCTTACTTCAGGCCAATTCGGAGGGCAAACAACAGACAACCACTTTGCCATAGACCTGGAGTCCCATGTTAGCCAGGTGGTAAGAATGGCAAATTTCCTGCCAAGGGTATCAGTGTTTTTTTTAATGATAATCCACAATAATTTCATGCCACCATTACTGAAAAGAGCTTTACATTCCAGATTTTTATTTTTTAAAAATTGAAATTAGAGAATGGGATTTGAACCCACATCCACACACCACTAGCCTCAATCTCTGGATGACTGGCCCAGTAATATTACCACCCAGTACCCCCTGTGACCTTTTCAGGCTGAATTTAGTGGAGGTTCCAGCAGTCCCACAACCAGGGGCAAAACCAGAAGGTTTGCAGCGGGAAGTGAGAGTCTATTTGACCAGCAGCAACCATCAAGAGCCAATCGATCAGTGAGACAGTACAGCTGTTGTAAATGGCAGCTATTTCGGAGACAGCAGCTGGAGGGAGAGGCACATCGATGGCCACGTGCCTTTGAAAGGGTCAGAGTAGAATTGCAAAACGCCCGAGATCAAGGTGGTTGGGTGCTGGCGGTGTTGGGGGGGGGGGGGGGGGGGGGGGGGGGGGGGGGGGGG
>NC_063341.1:64411250-64430343 GCF_021869965.1 Rhincodon typus | reverse complement strand
CACACGCTCCGGTGGTAGTGCGGGGGTGGCGGGGCGGGGGGTGGGGGGGAGGGGGAGGGGGGGGGGTGGGGAGGTGGTGTGCTGGCGGTGGGGCTGCTTCATTGTCACATAGGGGGCACAGCTACAGGAAGGCCTCTCCATCAGTCACAGAGTGCCCAGAACAGAGGGCCCGTCTCCCCAGAACATGCTGCAAATTTCACAATTATTTTCCCAAGGGGTGCTGATCCACCTGCTTTCCCGCCCCATTTGCCCAATGACGCCCTCCTCCCAGTCAATCCTCACAAGGTCTGAAAAATTCTGACCCCAATAACAGTGGCAGCAGGGTCAAACTTCTGGCAATAAACCTCCGTAAGATGTAAATCAAAGAGAAGAATCTTCAACACAATCAATAGCTGGCTATCTTACTGTGAAAACAACGATGACTGATGTAACACAAAGTGGAGTAATTAAGCCCTTCAAAGAAGAGTGTTTACTCACAGTTACAGCTTGTTAACAACACCCTATTGTCAACAATATGGACCAAGGAGACCAAGGTTCAAGCCCACCTGTTCCAGAGGTGTGCAATAACATTACTGAGCAGGTTTTCAATTAGAAAATAGACTTTTTGAAAAAATAAAAAGTATAGCAATATGAACCGGCGATTTTTTTTTTTTAAACAGATTCACAGCACTTGTTTAAGTGGAGTGATTGGTGAAGTTTTTTTTGAGATCCCACTTAGAAGTACAGACATTTCCAACAAAAACAACACTCTCGCATCATTCAACAAATCTACCATCAAATCTTTCCCCTTTGCGTTGAGAATCTGATTCATGCTGTTGTTCATGAAAGAAATGTATATTTATACGGCAACTTTTACAATTTTAATACACCACAAAAGACGCTGTAGCTAATGAAGTATTTCTGAAGTGTGTGGTCACTTTAGTTACATATGAAATCTGACAGCCAATTATCCCACAGCAAGGTCCCACAATGTGGTAATGACAAGATCATATGATTTTAGGAATGTTGGTTGAACAATAAATATTTCCCACTATGTCAGAAAGAACTCCAATGCCGTTCTTTGGTGAGTTCTGCTGAGGGTGTTGGGAACCTGACCTTGAGTTATTTCCTGGTCACAAAATGTACTCAGAGTGGATAACGCAGCTTCTGGCCAATTGAGAAGCTGCACTGATAGGTCATCTGTATGCCCGCTGTCTATTGGCATGGTGGGTGATTTCCCAAGGTAGGAGCGGGCCAACACAGCAAGGGAGGCCATCAGCTCTCACTGCGTGACCAACAGTGGCACTGGGAGACCCAAGCAGTGGCAGTGACTGGAGCTACCATCGATATAAGGGGGAGCGGCCATGATCCCATAATGCATCAACTGGTTACATCCGGTTCCAGGAATCCCACACTCCACTGGCAAGTTTACCACAAGACCAAAAGACATCGGAGCAGAAGTAGACCATTCAACCCATCAAGTCTGCTCTGTCATTCAATGAGGTCATGGCTGATCTGATAACTTTCAATTCCACTTCCCTGTCTTTTCTCCATATCTTATGACCTGGTAAGATATGAGCCTCGTCATTTTCTGACTGATACATTTTTATCTCCATCTTCGCTCAGCAGAACTCAACCCCCTGCCTAGTCTTTCAGCGGAGCATAAAAAGTTCCACGACACCATTTCAAAGGAGGACACTGTGGTAAATACTTATTGCTCAACCAACGTTCCTAAAGTCTGATGATCTGGTCATTATCACATTGTGGGATCTTGCTGTGGGACAATTGGCTGTCAGATTACAGAAGTGACCACACTTCCAAAAGTACTTCAGTGGCAATGACATCTTTTGCGGTGTCTTAAAGTTGCTATATAAAAATAAATTTCTTTCATGCTGTCAGTGAATTGGATTCTCAATGCAAACAGTAAAGATTTGTGCAGCTTGACTCCTCCTACTCTCTGGTGCATGGACATGATGTAGGAGCTGGGTCTGCATGACACTAATAATGTGGTACTGCAATCACTGTCAATAAGTAGCTCCTTATCTAGTTTCATTACCACTCCTGTTACACCCGAGCCTGCTCTACCATCTTAAAATTGGCTCCATCTAACAGTCCAGATGTGTGCTTTCACCATTTCTGGTTGATATTCAGTCACTATTTACAAAGTTACCGCCAATCGAATCTTTCCTGTTGGAATTAACCCTATCAAGTAATGTGTTCCAATTCGCATCAAGCTGTTTCTATTCAGAGGCTTCTACCATTCTATCTTCACTTGCTAAATGCTGGGTCAATGAAAAGAAAAGCCAATTTACAGATTAATAATTGCCCCCAAAATGTATCAGTGAATGAAAGCTGCAAATAAAAAGTATACTGGAATGGATGGAAATAACAACTTATGGCTATGACAATTTAAGATTGGCTTGAATGAAGACCTTCCTCGGTCTGAGCCATTTTTGATGCAAAGGGAACTTTAGAAATTGAAGCAAAACTTCAGGATGACATTTTGAATAAAGTTGTTGTTGGCGAGCATGTGGGAAGTATCCTGCCTCAGGGAAGACCAACCTTTTCTGCCATCTCACTGCCCATTAATGGGGATGTGTACAAGGACTGTTTCTAAATTAGCCTGTCATCTGTTACTCATCTAAACAGGCAGCTAATCATTAAGAAAACTCATGCCTCTGGCAGGTGCAGCAATCTTGTCAAAACATAGGCACAACACGATCTGTCAATACATAGCAGTTTACTGTTCAAACAAGAGCATTGTTCAAATTCTGTTGGAAGTAATAGGAAAGAAATTAGTAACAGCAAAGAAAAAATAGCACTGGACAAATTAGTGGGACTGGATTTATATCTCAGACCACTGAAAAAGAGGAAGAGGAAATGGATGCGTTGTTGCTCATCTTCCAAGGTCTTATGGAGTCCAGAATGGTTAGCACAACTTGAAAGGTTCTAAATGTAACTCCATTGTTTGTGAAAGGAGGGAGAGGAAACTGGGAACTACAAACCTGCTGGCAATTATAAAAGGACATGGTAACTGGACACTTATAGGGTCATAGAGTTCTATAGCATGGAAACAGACCCTTCAGTCCAACCAGTCCATGATGACCATGTTCCCAAACTAAACGAGCCCCACTTGCCTGCATTTGGCCCATATCTCTCCAAACCTTTCCTATTCATGTACTTATCTGAACGTCTTTTAAAATGTTTTAACTGTACCAGCATCCACCACTTCCCTCTGGCAGTTCATTCTGCACATGAACCACTCTCTTGTGTAAAAAAAGTAGCCCCTCACATCCTTTTTAAAAACATTCTCCTTTCACTTTAAAAATATGCCCCCTAGTTTTGAACTCATCCACCCCAGGGAAAAGACCCTTGCTAGTCATCTTATCTATAACCCTCATGATTTCATAAACCTCTATTAGGTCACCATTGAACCTCCTACACTCCAGTGAAGAATATCCCAGCCCATCCAGCCTATTTTTATAACTCAAACCCTCCATCCCTGGCAATATCCTAGTAAATCTTTTCTGAACCCTCTCCAGTTTAATGATATCCTTCTTATAGCAGGACAACCAGAACTGCACACAGTACTCCAGAAGAGGCCTCACCAATATCCTGTACAACCTCAACATGACCTTCCAACTCCTATACTCAAAAGTCTGAGCAATGAAGGCGAGCGTGCTAAACGCCTTCTTAACCAACCCATCTACGTGTGACACAAATTTCAAAGAATTATGTACCTGAACCTCTAGGTCTCTCTGTTCTAGAACACCTGAAAGAAGTTCATAAAATAATGACAGGTATAGACAGAGTTAATGGTGGTTGTCTTTTCCCTAGGATGGGGGATTTCAAGACTAGGGGGCACATTTTTAAAGGCGAGAGGAGAGAAATTTAAAAAAGACATAAGAGAACAATTTTTTTTTAAACACAGAGGGTGGTTCGCATGTGGAATGAACTTCCTGATGAAGTGGTGGATGTGGGCACAAATTACAACATTTAAAAGATATTTGGATAGATACATGAATAGGAAAGGTTTGGAGGGATATGGGCCAGGTGGGACTAGTTTAGTTTGGGATTATGTTTGGCATGGACTAGTGGGACCAAAGGGTCTGTTTCTGTGCTGTATGCCTGTATGACCAGCCAGAGCCCTACCCTATTAATTGTACAAGTCCTGCCCTTGTTTGTTTTTATCAAAATGCAACACCTCATATTTATCCAAATTAAACTCCATCTGCCACTCCTCAGCCTACTGACCCAATTGATCAAGATTTCTTTGTACTGTTAGATAACCTCCTTCACCGTTCACTATACCACAAATTTTGGTGCCATCAGCAAATTTACTAACCATGCCTTCTATTTTCTCATCCAAATCATTTATGTAAATGACAAATAAAAAAGTGAACCCATTTCTGAAAAACAACTCTCAAGCACACTCTCTCTCCTACTATAAAGCCAATTTTGCATCCAATTGGCAAGCTCACCCTGAATCCCACACACAGAACCTTGTCAAAGGCTTTACTAAAACCCATATAAACATGTGCTGTTCTGTCCTGTCCTCATCAATCCTTTTGGTTACTTCCTCAAAATAAATTCAACCAAGTTTGTGAGACACAATTTCCCTTGCACAAAGCTATGCTGACTATCTCTAACCAGTCCTTGCCTCTCTAAATGCATGTAAATCCTATCTTTCAGAATCATCTCCTAACAATGTACCTGCCTCCAAAATAAGCCCAAAAGGTCTATATTTCCCAGGCTTCTCCTTACAGCCTTTCTTGAATAAAGGCATAACGTTAGCCATGCTCCAATCTTCCGGGCACCTCACCCGTCAACTTGAGGAGGATCTCGGTTAGACTGTACCTGCAGTACAGTGTGCGGTTTTGGTCTTAACTCAAAGTTATTATCACCATACAGAGAATGTAATGAACATTCACCATACTTGGTCCCAGGATGACTGTCTTGGTTGGTTTGCTCGCTGAGCTGGATCATTAGTTTGCAGACGTTTCATTACAATGAAGCATTGTAGCATTTTCCCACTTGCTGTTTAAACTGTGGGGTCCATCGGAGTTGATTACCTCATTTCCGGGTTTTCTTCGCAGTGGTGCGTTTATAGGGTCTAATCCTATGTGTTTATTGATGGCCTTCTTGATGGAGAACGAAGTGTCCAGGAATTCCCCTGCCTGTCCCTGTTTGGCTTGTCCTAGGATCCTGACATTGTCCCAATAAAACTGGTGGTCCTCCTTATCTGTATTTATGGGGATGAGTGAGTATTGGTTGTGTGTTTTCGTTGCTAGTTGGTGTTCATGTATTCTCATAGCCAGTTTCCTTCCTGTCTGTCTAATGTAATGTTTGTATGGAATCTTGTATATTACATTGGTTCTGTCCATAGCGGGTAAGGGGTCTTTGGTTCTTGTTAGCTGTTGGCGTAGTGTTGATGTAGGTTTGTGTGCTACTCTGATGCCCAGTGGCCATAGGAGTCTTGTGGTCAGTTTGGATATATGTTCTTGATGTACACTAACATGACAAGTGTGTCGGGGCATACTGTATCTTCCTGTTGTTTGTGTGACAGGCATCGTCATACCCAGCTGTTCGGGTATCTGTTGTCTCTAAATACTTGGTGGAGATATTCTTCATTTTGGCATAGTTTTGGGTTGCTGCAGTGTGTTGTGGCTCGTTTGAATAGTGTTTTCATGCAACTCCGTTTGTGGGTGTTGGGCTGGTTACTGTTGAAATTTGGGACTTGATCCGTGTGTGTGTGTGGTCTTTTTGTATACTTTGGTCAGAAATTCCCCATTGACCCTGCGTTATAGCATCACATTGAGGAATGGGAGCAGTTTGTTCTTTCCTTCTTCTCTGAATTTGATGCTGGTGAAAATGTTGTTTATAAGTTGGTGTGTTTCTTCTAGTTTAGTTCGTGTAATGATGACAAAAGTGTTGTCCACAAATTGGATCCATAGTCTGGGTTGGATCTATGGAAGAGCTATGCTTTCAAGTCTCCCCATCACTGTTTCTGCTATTTGTCCAGACATGGGTGACCCCATAGGTGTCCCGTTGATCTGTTCATAGATCTGGCCATTAAAAAGGTAAAGTGGGTCGTGAGGCATAGGTCCAGTAACTTCAGCATGTTATCTATGGAGATGGTGCTATTCGGGTCCAGTTCCTCCAGTAGCATTGCTAGTGTTTCTCTTGCCAGTGGTATGTCGATCGATGTGAATAGGGCGGTAATATCAAATGACACCATGGTCTCATCTCCGTCTATTCTTATGTCGTTGAGGGATTTGAGGAACTCCTGGGCTGAGTGGATTGAGTGGGGTGACTTGCTGATGAGGTGTTTTAGTCTTCGCTGTAACTCCTCAGCTAACCCATGTGTTGGTGTGCCTGGGAGGGAGACTATGGGTCTGAGGGGTACTTCCGGTTTGTGTACCTTTGGGAGGCTGTAGAATCAGGGGGTGTTTGTCCCTTCTGGTTTCATTTTTAGGTAGTCCATTTTGTTGATTTTTCCGGTCTGCTTAAGTCTCTTGTTTCTCAGTTGCAGTGTCGGGTCTGTTTCCACTTGTCGGTATGTATTTGTGTCTGCTAGTAGCGTCTGTGCTTTAGTGATGTAGTCTTGCTTGTTGAGATACACCCTTTGTCCGCTGGTAGGATTATGATGTTAATGTATTTTTTCAGTCTTTCCACGGCCTCTCTTTCTGTTGTGTTGAGTGTGTTGAATTTGTTCCTTCTGGTCAACGTCGGGACTACCGTCTGTTTTATGGCTTTTTGAGTTTCCTCATTGATGCCATTGGTCCTCAGAGTGGCTTCTAGCGTGGCTAGGAATTCTGTCTTGTTAGCATCTCTGTGGTTGTAATTGAGTCCACGTATTAGTACAGCATTCTCTGCGTCTGTCAGTTTTCTGTTGGATAGATTTCTTATCCAGGTGTCTGATCTTATTACACAGCGGGGGTCTGCGAACTAACGAACCAACCACAGCATCCACAACCCGAGCTACAAATCTACTCAAGAATATTAGATGACTGTCTTATTGGGTAAACTGGGCCTGTATTCTTCAAATCTCTGCAGAATGAGAAGCGACATAATTGAAATTTACAAAATATTTCAAGGGATCGAGAAGATTGATGTAGCCATGATACGTCCCTCATTAGGGAGTCTTGAACCAAGGGCCACAGTTGAAAAATAAGTGGGGTACCCTTAAGTCTGAGATCAAGAGATATTATTTTACTCAGAGGGCTGTGAACCTTTGGAATTCTCTACCACAGAGAGCTGTGGGGGCTCAGTCTTTCACTACACTTAAGAGATTGATAGGTTTTTGATTACCACTGGCGTACAGGGTTATGGGGCTGGGGTGAGGAAAAGGTGTTAAGTGTTCAAACAGCTATGATTGTATTGAATGGGGGGGGGGGCAGACTCAATGGGCTGAATGTATTCCTAGGAAAGAAAGGGACTAAACCTAGTCCAAGGGGTCACTCAGCATCTGTGCAGTGCTCATATTTTATGCAAGATTATCTCTGTCCCAAGAAGAAAAAGCTCCAACTTTACTAACACTGCATTATATGACCACCAGAATAGTAGATAAGCAATTAAATAGACTTGGTCTTGCTATGGTTACAAACTTTATGGTTCCAGTGGGTTATCTGATAAACAAGAGTGCTAGATTTTACTCTTACAGATGGATACAAAGAGGAACAGCAGCCAAGGCAAAGGTGTTAATGGGGACTGCCAAAAAAATCCACAATCTTTTCTCCCGTTACAGCTGATTATGCCATTTCTTCAAAGTTTCTGCCAATCTTCCACCACAATTTATGCAGGAACCTGGAGACTCTTCCTCTCCCCCCAGCTGAGGAAATGGTCACCTTTATGTATAATATAAAAGGCAATTAAGGAGAATATTGAAAGAAAAAGCATATACGGACTCAAAAGCCCCAATGACTGGGATAAATTTAAAGATAATCGAACGATGGAGGACTAAGAAGATAAAAAAGCCAGAGAAAATAAACAACAAGGGTAAACCAGCAAGGACTATAAAAACTGACAATAAGAGCTTCTTTAAATATATAAAAAGGAACTGAAAGGTTAAAGTGATAGGCCCCTTTAAAAATGAATTTGGTGATATAGTTATGGGGAATGAGGAACAAAGAAATGGCAGAGGAGTTGAAAAGATATTCTGCATCAATCTTTAAAGGTGACAGATACCCCGAGCATCCCTTTTATACTGAAGAATGTGGGGGAGGAATTAAATACCATCGCCATCAGTAGAGAAATAGTATCAAACAAACTAATGGGGCTAAAGGCAGGCAAGTTCCTTGGATGTGACGGCTTGCATCGGAGGATCGTAACAGAGGTAACTGTGGAGATAGTGGTTGCACTGGTTGTAATTTTCCAAAAATTGTTGGATTCTGGAGAAATACCAGAGGATTGGAAACTGCTAATGTGACACCCCTATTCTAAAGGGCAGGGAGTCAAAAGTCTATAGGCTGATTAGTCTAAATTCTATTGTTGGAAGAATGTGGAAATCAATTATTAAGGAAATAATAGCAGCACATTTGGAAAATCACTACCTAATCAAGCAGAATCAGCATGGCTTCATGAAAGTGGAATCACATCTGGCTAATGTATTCACAGCAGGCCAAGCAGCATCATAGGAGCCCCTCTGCTCCTATGATGCTGCTTGGCCTGCTGTGTTCATCCAGCCCTGCACCTTGTTGTCTTGGATTCTCCAGCATCTGCAGTTCCTACTATCTCTGGCTAATGTATTCAAGTGTTTTCAGGAAATCTCAACCAGAGTGGATAAAGGGGAACCTGTAGATGTGCTGTATTGGACTTTCAGATGGCATTTAAGAGGTACCTCACAAAAGGTTAAGTCATAAGCGAAGAGCCCATGGTGTTGGTAATAGAATATTGGCATGGACAGAGAATTGGCTAATGGGCAGGAAACAGCAAGTGGGAATAAGGGATTCTTTTTCAGGTTGGTAACCCATGACTGGTGGGGTTCCACGGGGATCAATGCCGGGACTGCAACTGTTTGCAATATTTATTAATGACTTGGAAGAAGGAAGCAACTGTACTGTGGCCAAATGTGCAGATGACAAAACAGGTGGAAAGGCAATTGTGAGAGGGATACAGACAGGTTACAGAGAGATATTGATAGATTAAGTGAGTGGGCAAAAAATTGGCAAATGAAGTAACATGTGGGATAAAGTGAAATTGTTCATATTGGAAGGGAGAACAGAAGAACAGCATATTATTGAAATGGAGGAAAGCTGCAGAAATCTGCAAAACAAAAAGTGACTCGGGGAGGGGCTGTGGTACTTGTGCACAAAACACAAAGCTAACATACACTTGCAGTAGGTAATCAGGAAGGCTAGTGGAATATTGGCACTTATTTCAAGGGGGTTGGTGTATAAGAATAGGGAAGCCTGACTGAAACTGTACAAGTTGTTGGTGAGATCACAACTGAAGTACTGTGAGCGGCTTTGGTCCCCATATTTAAAGAAAGATATTATTTCATAGGAGGCGGTGTCTTGATTTCTGGTAGAATATCAGCCGAGCCATTCTGTGACGGAAACATTTTGATCTTCATCTTCTCTCTGTGTTTGGTGTCTTGGTCTCTTTGGGTGGTTTGCTCGGTAGACAATGGCTCTTCTCTTGACCACCCCATCCAAAAAGACCTCCCATTCTCTGTCTGGAAAGAGGGATGCCAATTTCCCTTTCTGTAACATTTCAGTTTCCTAAGAGGATAGTGTGCAAGATAGTTCCTGACTGGCACTGGAGTGTAGCCGAGCTTTCAATATGGTGCCTACATCTTGCATTCTGCAAGGTTCCAGCAGTGGCAGGAATTCCATGTCTCCTGCTGCACAATTGAACAAGAAAGACACTAAAGAGGTGAAGAGCTGAGGTTAGCGTGAGAAAAGTCCCTGTTACCCATGATGAGACATTCCCAAAAATATCCACCAGTTAATGGGAAATTTCAGCCTATAGTTATAGCAAATTGCATTACATAAGGTTTTTTGATGTTTAGGGATTTTCTTCATTTGAATGTAGTTTGGGATGTGCTATTCTGTATAACATGTGATATTGTTTAAACATATCTACCTTTCTTTTTGAACCAGTAGGCATCAAGTAAATGCACTGTCACAGTTCTTTTAAATGAGAATCAGCACAACAAAGTTCCAGACTATAGCGTCATTCAACATGGGATTAATACATCAACCCTCTTGCTTTCAATTCATCACCAGTGTTTCTTACTTACATGTAGACTTCAGTTCAAAGCCCATAAAACTGTTTTTTACAGGGCTCTTCAAAATGACTAGTGGATTTTACAGCTACCTCTAGTTAAGATAAACTGTAATTTGACCTTTAAAACCAGACTTCAAAGTTATACTGTGGATTTATAAACATTACAATATCAATCATGTCAGATTCTGACTGCAATTAAACTCAAAGGATAACCTCATCGGTG
Organism: Rhincodon typus; assembly: GCF_021869965.1. Taxonomy (NCBI): domain Eukaryota; kingdom Metazoa; phylum Chordata; class Chondrichthyes; order Orectolobiformes; family Rhincodontidae; genus Rhincodon; species Rhincodon typus. Next base: position 64,419,911 of record NC_063341.1, on the reverse strand, counting down.
GAGTTTCTCTGTGATACATACAGTGTAAAGAGAGTTTAGAAAGTAAATTATTTTTGTTGTTCGACATCTGGTTTATCTTCTAAATGTATTTTCCTGGAGTCTTGATGTCCTAAATAAGAGGACCATCCACTCGCCAATGGCTCAGCAAATTTATAAAGTGACATTAAACAGGAAATTCCTGGACTTGAATCCAAGGCTTCGCTGAATCAGCAAATCGCTGTGGGCTAACAGTTAGCACCAATGCTATTGGATCACTGAAGGGGGATAATGAGTCAGGGCTGCTGTTCAAGGTTGTTGTTAATCACTGAAAGTGAGACTGTATGAAAATCAGACAGAAAACCTGATAGTGACAGATGATCAAGCTTAATGCCATTCACTGCTGATGGCATTTTCAGTAATGGACTACAGAGATCTCAATGCTTCTAGAACTGTATATCAATGAACAGTCACTGTTTGTGAGTTTAAAACAACAAAGAAGAATTGAGGAAGGAAAAATTGGGATAAAATGAAAGTCCATTCCAAATCGTGCATGAAGCATAAGATCAGGAACGGTGAATCATATTGTTTAGTAATGTAGATAAGAACTTTGTTTCAAGATAAACTTATCTAAATGGCCAGAAAATCTTTTCATATAAAGGCAGACCGACAATTTTCATTACTGCTTACATATCCACTCTTTAAATAAATGAGCTCGTCATACTCAACTATCAGCATAATCTACCATGTTAGATGAAAGGTGCACGGTTTGTATATAGAGATAGTAGGAACTGCAGATGCTGGAGAATCCGAGACAACAAGGTGCAGGGCTGGATGAACACAGCAGGCCAAGTATCCTGGGCCTCCTGCAGTGCCACAACGATGCCACCCGAAGGTTGCAGGAACAGCAACTCATATTCCGCTTGGGAACCCTGCAGCCCAATGGTATCAATGTGGATTTCACAAGCTTCAAAATCTCCCCTCCCACTACCGTAACCCAAAACCAGCCCAGCTCATCCCCGCCTCCCTAACCTGTTCTTCCTCCCACCCATCCCCTCTCCTCCCACCTCAAGCCGCACCCCCATCTCCTACCAACTAACCTCAGCCCGCCCCCTTGACCTATCCGTCCTCCCTGGACTGACCTATCCCCTCCCTAACTACACTCACCTTTACTGGCCCCATCCCCGCCTCTTCGACCTGTTTGTTTCCTCTCCTCTATCCACCTCCACTCTCTCCCTATTTATTTCAGAACCCCCTTCCCCTCCCCCTTTTCTGATGAAGGGTCTAGGCCCAAAACGTCAGCCTTTCTGCTCCTATGATGCTGCTTGGCCTGCTGTGTTCATCCAGCCCTGCACCTTGTTGTCATGGTTTGTATATATTTCTTTTTCATAGAATTTGGATTTCAAACTAGTGAAATATGGCTGTGGCTTATTTTTGTGAAGGGGTTTTAAAGTTAATAAGTCAATCTTTTAGTAACCATGATTTTAAACAAATATGTATCAGGGAGCAGGTGAGGGTAAGGACCCCTGAAGTATTAATAGATGTTAGTTCATATGTTGGGAGTTTATGACAGGAGAGAACATTAAGCCATCAGTTGTAGTGGAATCCAGGATGAACATGTCTTTTAAAAAAAATGTTAATAAGCTTCTGGGTTCAGTTCAAAGGAGCAGAAACAAAAGTTGCTGGAAAAGCTCAGCAGGTCAGGCAGCATCTGTGGAGAGAAATCAGAGTTAATGTTTCAAGCCCAGTGACCCTTCATCAGAACCCTCAGTTCAAAGGAGACCTGACTGTGGTCAGAGGCAAGCACAGTCTTTCCCAGGAGATTGTTTAGAGCTGTTAGGGGAATAAGTTATATCAGTGAGAAAAAGAGTAGTCTGTGAAGCCTCCAGACTGGGGTGTTTGGCTAGAATTCTACAATAAACTGAGAAAGTCTAAGATCTCAGTTATGTGACTGATAAAGGGAAAAGGCCTCATAGCTCACAAGACAGGAATTGAGATAAAGCAGTTAACTCAAGTCTCAGTTTCGATAGGGAAGGAATATTTCTCCAGATTGTGATTTGTTGAAAAAATGATAGTATTGGGAAGTAGATGGATTTTATTCAGCTCTGTTTTTCAGACTGTTATATTTTATTTTTATTTCTTTTGCATTATATTCTTTGAGTTAACCAAATCTGCAGCCTCATAGGCCTATGTTTCAGTGAAAGCCTATACATTAAATAAAATATGATCTATCAAGCCAGATTTCATTCTGGGATCTGATTTGAAAATAACATCATAATGTGTGCCATGTCCAACAATGATACAAATGGATTATCCAGCATCCAAGAGGTCAAAGAAAAGTCACCAAGTGTTTTAGATTATTGAAACTTAATAAAAAGAACTGCAGATGCTGGACATCTGAAACAAAACAACAAATTGCTGGGAAAACTCAGCGGGTGTGGCAGCATCTGTGGGGAGAAAGCAGAGTTAATGTTTCGAGACTGGTGACTCTGATGAAGTCAGAAGAGTTTCATTCGACTTAGAATGTTAATTTTTTCTTCCCACAGATGCTGCCTGACCTGCTCGGTTTCACCAGCAATTTCTGTTTTTGTTAATTAAGTTTCAATGCTCCGACTGAAAGATGTAATTCCTAGTTCAATTAGTTTACAGATTACAGGGCAGACCATTCAGTCCTAGCAGTGACTGAGTGCTATTCTGCTGGTGACTCTGCACAATCATCCCTATTCAGATAATAAACCAACACCCTCTTAAATGTCCCAATTGAAATGGTCTCTGTCACATTCTCGAGCAGCATGATCTGGCTCAGTGGTTAGCACTGCTGCCTCACAGCACCAGCGACCTGGTTTGATTCCAGCCTCAGGTGACTGCCTGTGTGGAGTTTACACATTCTCCCAGTGTCTGCGTGGGTTTCCTGTGGGTGCTCTGGTTTCCTCCCACAAAGATATGCAGGTGAGTTGGATTGGCCATGCTAAATTGTCCAGGCATGTGTGGGCCAGGTGGATTAGCCCCATGAAAAGGCAGGGTTACAGGGATAGAGTAGGGGGTGGGTCTGGATGGGATGCTCTTCGGAGGGTTGGTGTGGATTCAATGGGCTGAATGGCCCGCTTCTACCCTGTAGGGATTCTAATGATTCTCTGAAACTAATTCTTAACAGCTTGCTGCCTGAACAGGTTTTGCCACATCTCTCTATTGTTTAATTTGCCAATTATCTCTTGCGTTTCTATGAGTGGCAGGAGCCTTTCCCTGCCTAATCTATTCAAATCCCTCATGATTTTAGGAATGATATTCCTACACAAGATAGGATTTGAGAATGATATTCAAAGTGTCAGTAATTAGGGCCATACATCTGTAGTGCAGTTAATAATTAGGAAGTTATATTCCAAATTTAGAAAGCAATCACATTACTAAATATTTCTTGCAGTTGGTAATTAGGGGCTCATAGTCCAAGTGGAATTCATAATTAGGAGATACCATTCCAAACACATTTACTAACTTGAAGGTGAAATCCCAAGGGCATTGATAATGAAGATATTAAGTTTCTCTGCAGCTACTGATCAAGGGTCAAAATCCCCAGTACAGTTACCAATTAGGGAATGGTAAATTTTTGATACAGTTACCTGTTATGGTATTAATTTCCTAGTCAGTGTGGTAACTAATAGATAATACTTCTGGTACAGGCAGTAATTCAGATCTATTTATCGTACAGCAATTAGGAACTAGGGAATAATATTCTTTTTGCAATGAGTTTGAAGGTCTAATTGTTAATGTAGTTAGTGATTAGTGGATAAGGAAAATTGCAAAGCTGTCCTGAATAAATGTTGTTTTAAGATTTTACACGAACTACACCAACAGAATCATCCACATAATGCAGAATGTTAAGAAAGATGGAATTGAAGAGAGTAAACTTCAATAGTAGGGTCCTGTTCCATTCTATTTGTCACAACTAAACAGCATAACTAAGCATGGGCCTCATTCAGCAAATTAGCATTTCTTAGTAAAGTATCAAATAGAACAAGTAATTGCTAAAGATTAAACAAATTACTGGATGAGTCGAACTATTTGTTCAAGAAGATGTATTATTATTCCTCCTGGTTCCAAGTTATTTATTTAATGACAGACTGATGTAGTGCAGTATCAGCATTTTAAAGGATAGGTGATTGCCACTAGGTGCAGGCTCAGTTGATGAGATGAAGTTATGTGCAGGCTCAACAGAAATCTCTGGCAACACAACCAGTGATTCCCCAAGGGTGACAAAGGAACAGTTGTTCTCCAGAGTAACCTGAAGAAACAGAAGCTCACAATGCTAAACCATCAAAACTAGTGGTTCACAAGTTCAGCTAAAAGTTAATTAATTAAGACTGCCTTTGCAAATACAAAAAAAAATCCTAATTATTTCCACCCTTTGGCAAGATCATCTACTGATCTGGCATTTGCTTGTTCCAAAATGCTGATAACACTCTAGCTCACCAATTACCCCTACCACTGATTCTGCTAGAGCATAAGATATAGGACAGCAAGTAGGCCATTCAGCCCATCAAGCCTGCTCTGCCATTCTCTGACGTCATGTCCAATCGAATCATCCTTGACCCATTACTCTGGGATAAGCCCACTAGTCCTGGACTCTCCCACATTTCCACATCTGCCCTGTTAAGTCTCTGAAGAAACTTACATGTTTTAATAAAGGATGTCTCTCATTCTTCTAAATTCCAAAGAGTACAGGGCCAACCTACTCAACTCCTCTTACCGGAATGAGGAGAAATTTCGTCATCCAGAGAATGGCGAGCCTGCAGAATTCTCTGCCACAGAAAGTAGCTAAAGCCAAAACATTGAATGTTTTCATGAAGGAGCTAAGATATGGTTCTCAAGGCTAAAGGAACCAAAGGGTCTGGGGAGAAACTGGGTACAGGATACAGAGTTGGATGATCAGCCATGATCATATTGAATAGTGGAGCAGGCTCAATTAAAATTTAAACAACCATCGCAGCAATTAAACAGAGGGCCATGGAATATTACCTGGGTTTCTGGATTAATAGTATAGCGATAATCCACTATACCAATGCAGGGGAAGAAAGAGAGAGATTTTACTATTGAAAAATTGGTGATCAGATCTTCCTCCTGCCCTTTTTGATTTCCCCCCTTCCCACAGACAGCCAGGGAGAACTGAATCCATCAGCCAGCAAGGTCCCAGGTTTGACACCTTGTCTGTAATGAGCTAGCTGACCTCATTGCTTGAAGGTGGTAAGACAGCCTCACATTAACTTCAATATTGCTACACTAGAGAGTAAAATGGTAGTCGGCTTTTCCACTACAATCAGGTATAGTATGAGTCATACAACATTGAAACCCCAGACCCTTCAGCCCATCGTGTCTATGCCAACCAACAAACACCAAACTACATTGATCCCATTTGCTTGCACTTGGTTCATAGCCTACTGTACTCTGACATTTTAAAGTTCTCATCCAGATGTTTTTTAAATGTTGCGAGAGTACCTGCCTCCTCTCAGACACCACATTCCCATAGATTTACCACACTCTGGGTTAAAAAAATTCTCTCAGATCTCCTCCAAACTGGCTCCCCTTAAACTTGTGTCTTCTGGCGCTAGACAAGTCTGCCATAGGGAAAAAAAAAGGAGTCTCACAATCTACTCTGTCTATGCTTCTCAATTTAGTATACCTCAATCAGAGCCCCCTCAGCCGTCTCTGATTTAAGGAAAACAAGCCCAGCCTATGAAGTCTTTCCTCATAACTGAGACTTTCCACCCCACGCAACATCCTGGTGAATCTCCTCTGCACCCTCCCCAGTGCAATCGTGTCCTTCTGTTAATGTGTGCAGTTCTGGTCCCCACACTATTCCATCTGTGCCTGAACCAATATTTTATAAAGTTGTAACAAAACTTCCTTGTTCCTATATTCTGCTTCCAGCTAATGAAGGCTAGCATCCTATATGTCTTCTTCACCACACTGTCTAACCGCACTGAGGGACTTACGGATTTGTACTCCCTCGAGACCTATCATTCATTGTATACATCCTTCCCTTATTGGGCCTCCCAAAAAGCATGACCTTGCTCTTATCAGGATTAAATTCCATCTGCCATTCTGAAGAAGGACCAGAAACATTAACTCGCCTTTCTCTTCACAGTTACTGCTAGACCCACTGAGTTTTTCTAGTAATTTCTGTTTTTGTTCCATCTACCATAGCTCTGCCCAATTTAGCAGCTGGTCAATATCAGACTGTAGCCTGAGACCATCCTCTTCGCTAACAACAACATCACCAATTTTTGTGTCATCTGCAAACTTAATAACTAAACTTTCTACATTCACATCCAATGTACATAACAAATTGCGTTGATCCCAGCATCAATCTTTGTGATACACTGATGGTAACAGGCTTCCGATCATAAAAACAACTCTCCACCATCACCCTTTGCCTCCTATTTGTAACTGAATTTCCAATCCAGTTTGCCAACTTGCCTTGGATGGGCTCTTATTTTTTCAACCAGCCTTCCATGTGGGAGCTTGTCAAAGGCCATAGTCTAAACCACATCAACTGCACCAGCCTCATCAATATGTTTAGTTGCCTTTTCAGAAAACTCAAATTCAATTAATCAGACAGGATCTCTCTCTTGGGGTGGCGTGGTGGCTCAGTGGTTAGCACTGTTGCCTCACAGTGCCAGGTGACTGTGCAGAGTTTCCTCCCACAGTCCAAAGATGTGCGCAAGTTAGGTGGGTTGGCCATGCTAAATTGTCAATACAGGGATGCACAGGCTAGGTGGATTAGCTGTGGGAAATGCTGGGATAAGGAGGGGGTGGGGGTGGTCCTGGGTGTGTACTCTTTAGAGGGCTGAATGACTTGCTTCCACACTGTAGGGATATTTAAAAAATCTGTGCCGACTATTCCAGCCTTTCCAAGTTACAATTGATCCTGTCTCAGAATTTTTTCCAATAATTTGCTGGAGTTACCTCTGGGTGCTCCAATTTCCTCCCACAGTCCACAGATGTGCAGGCTAGGTGGACTGGCTACGCTAAATTGCCCATAGTGCTCAGGGATGTTTAGATTAGGTGGGTTAGACAAGGGAAATGCAGGGGTAGGGGGATGGATCTGGGCGGTGTGGACTTGTTGGGCCAAATGGCCTGTTTCCACACTGTAGGGATTCTATGATTTCTATGAATTTCCCCACCACTGACATCAGACTGACTAGTCTGTAATTACCTGGCCTATCCCTGCCTCCCTTTGTGAACAAAGGAACCACGTTATCTCTAACTGCCATCTATTAAATACCTTTAAAATGTTATTAGCTGAAAAAGATTTGCTTTTGCTCGTTAGTTGGCAGATTACTATTTTCTTAGGAATTGTCCGTCGGCTTAGTCACACTCACATCTATGCCGTTATTTTCTTCATTGAAGTATTCAGGGACACCCAACTGAGCCAGCCACTTGGAAATGGGAAGATGCTTCATCATCAATAAAGGAGGTTCAACTCACATCCGCTACAGAACCTGTTGTTACAGAAAGGGGCAGACACTTGCAATATAACCAAAGGAAGAAAGTGAAACGATATTCTGTGAGATGAAAGTGAAAGGCATTACCTTGTGGAGTTTTGCAATCTTATCTGTATTACAAATATTTAGTCATTTTTAGCACTCCCTCTACTCTCAAGGTTTTAGTTTGTCTAAGATTTACTTAAAACTCTGATCTGACCACCATCTTCAGGAATGAACAGGGAGGGTACAAATACACAAATAGAGGGAAGTATTCAACATCATCAGGGCACAAAACAGCCAGTACAGGCTTGGCTCTCTGTGAAGTGCCTTGCTCCATTTTTCAATTATGTCACGTTTTGTATCTGACTGAAGTTAATATATTTTGTTTTAAATAGGACTAAGTCTCACTACCAGAGAAGTGAAGGCTGCCGTTTGCTACAGTTACTGCTTGTCTGGTCCATTTGCTAAAGCATGAGACAGGGAGGGACCGGTTACTGATTTTGGACTGATACATTTAAACACTCTGGCAGAGAAGCTGAAATATTATTCTTGTTCCACACTATTGTAAATGTTTTGTTAAATTTACAGTTACACTGACAAGCAGTTCCAAGTGGATCCTGTATTTGTCCTTGCCTCAACACTGAATCAATAACAGAGACCGTTTGCTGTCACAAATTCTTTTGGCTGAAAACTTCTCCATGAATGGCAATACCATTCCATGGTCAGGCAGCAGGAGGGAGGGCTACTCAGCAGAGCAAACGCTGCCTGTTTCAAACCCCCAGCACCACCCCCCACCCTCCCCCTCCAAACACAAACACGCACATGCAGAAATCATGGGACAACAAGGTGCAGAGCTGGATGAACACAGCAGGCTAAGCAGCATCATAGGAGCAGAAATCATTACAGATAATAAGTAAACCTCCCTCAACTTAATGCCTCTCCACCAGAGACTCAGACACATGCTAATTCTAGGAGATAGCAAGAATTGCAGATGTCCTGATGAAAAGTGTAAACCCGAAACAACGACTCCCCTGCTCCTCTGATGCTGCCCGACTTGCTGTGTTCCTCCAGCTCCACACTGTATTGACATGCTAATTCTAAATTGCAACAGTAACAATGGAAATCGTTTCTTTAAGAGATAGTAGGAACTGCAGATGCTGGAGAATCTGAGATAACAAGGTGTAGAGCTGGATCAACACAGCAG
>NC_063341.1:64386169-64410850 GCF_021869965.1 Rhincodon typus | reverse complement strand
AAGGGGCAGCGCTGGATGAACACAGCAGGCCAAGCAGCATCATAGGAGCAGATGCTGCTTGGCCTGCTGTGTTCATCCAGCCCTGCACCTTGTAGCTAGGAAAATGTCTGTTTAAATGCAGAAGATAGGGTGGCAGGGAGGAGCTAAGGAGTAAATAATAGGTGGGGTTAGAGCCCAAAGGGAGAGAAGAACAGTTGGATAGATGAAGAAGTTGATAACGATCTGGCTAGGAGGGTGAATATCTGTTAATGAGGACTGTTAGTAGCTAACAATAGTTAAATGACAGTCACTAACTTAGAAGAACAGAAAACAAATGGAAATGGATCATTCAGCCCTTCAAGCCTGTTCCATTATTCAATACGATCATGGGTGATCATCCAGCTCTGTTACCTAGTCTGACTTTTGCTCCATATCCTTTGATCCCTTTAACCCTAAATACTAGATGTAACTCCTTCTTGAAAACATTCAAATGTTTTGGCCTCAACTGCTTTCTGTGGCAGAGATTTCAACAGGCTCACTGCTCTCTGGATAAAGAAAATTTTCCTCATCTCAGTTCTAAATAGCCTACCCTGTGTCTTTATACAGTGACCCCAGCTTCAGGACTCCCTGGTCATTGGGAACATCCTTCCTGCATTTAACCTGTCTAATCCTGGTAAACTTTATAGGTCATCCATGACTCATAACCATTTTCATTAAATATCAGATAGCAGAACACCATTTCTGAAGAAGGGTCCTGACCCGAAACGTCAGCTTTCCTGCTCCTCTGATGCTGCCTGGCCTGCTGTATTCCTCCAGCTCCATACTGTGTTATCTCAGACTCCAGTATCGGCAGTTCTTACTATCTCTCACCACAGATGTCAACTGCTTCAGGGGAGGAGATGAAAACAGGAATGAAGAAAAAAAGACAAAGAACAGAAAATGCTGTGCAAATAATTCACCTGCTATATAGAATCATAGAATAATACAGCAATGGAAACAGGTCCTTCAGCCCAAACTGGTCCATGCTGACCATGGTGTCCACACAGCTAATTCCAATTGCCCGCATTTGGTCCATATCCCCCCAAACCCTTTACATCCATATACCTATCTATATGCTTTTTAAAATGTTGCTATTGTACCTGCCTCAACCACCTTCTCTGGCAGCCCATTCCATATACACATCACACTCTGTGTGAATAAGTTGCCCCTCCGGTCCTTTTTAAATCTTTCCCATCTCACCTTAAACCTATGCCCTCTAGTTTTCAATTACCCATCCCTGGGAAAAAGACTATATGCATTCATCCTATTATGACCCTTATGATTTTATGCTCTTCAATACGGTCACCCCTCATTCTCTTACATTCCAAGGAATAAAGTCCTATCCTGGCCAACCTCTCCCTATAACTCAGGCCTACTAGTCCTGGCAACATTCTCATAAATCTTCTTTGCACACTTTCCAATTTAACTATGTCTTTCCTGTAACAGGTGACCAAAACTGTACACAGTACTCCAAATGCGGCCTCACAACGACTTGTACATCCCACTAGGATATGCAGTCGCATTGGTGCGGAACTAAAACCATCAGCATCCTAGGATTACCACTGAGCAGAAACTGGATCGACCATATACATGTTGTGGCTACAACAGTAGATCATAGACTGGGAATTCTGCAGCAAGTAACTCACCTACTGACTCCCCAAGACTGTCCATCATTTACAAGGCACAAGTCAGGAGTGTAATGGAATACTCCTCGCTAGCCTAGATGAAAGCAGCTCCAAGAGCAGTCAAGAAGCTTAGCACCATCCAGGGCAAAGTAGGCCACTTCACTGAACTGCATCCATCACCAGTGGAACAGTGTGGAGAATATCTATATGACACACAGCAGCAACTCATCAAGGGTCCTTCCACAGCACCTTGCAAATCTGTAACCAATACCATCTAGAAGGACAAGGGTAGCAGATATATGGGAGACCCACCATCTACAAAGTTCCCCTCCAAGCCACTCACCATCCTGACTTGGAAATAGATTCCCATTCCTTCAGTGTTGCTGGGTCAAAATTCTGCAACTCCTTTCTAACAGCATGGTGGGTCTACCTACAGCACACAGACTGCACAGTTCAGGAAGATAGCTCACCTGCACCTTCAAGGTGCAATTAGTGTTGTGCAATAAAACGTTGGCCCAGCCAACGACACCCATTTCTCTAGAAAGAATTAAAGAAAAACCACACTCCTTTCTCCAAAACATATCCACTCATGGTAAAACTGAAGATGCTGGGTCTAGCCAAATAAACATGCAGTGCCTTCTCTGGACAGATATGGGTATTTTGTAGTAGTGAGCGAACAAATCAAGAGGTTAGTAGTTCAAATTCCCACCATGACAAAATTATGAAGCTGAATTCAATAAGATCTGACAATTTATGGATTAAAACCCAATAATTAAAATGACTGTGAAAGATGCCAGGTTGTTTTTTCAACTTGAATCGATCATCTGCTATCTACCTGCCCAGTCTATCCTACAGATTAAAGGAAAGACTTGCATTTTTATAAACTCGATCAGGATGTCCCTACCTTACAGCCTCTTCTCAAATGTAGTCCCTGTTGCATTGTATGAAATACAGCAGCTAATTTGTGCACATTTAAATTCGACTAAAACCGCAATGTGATAATGGTCAGGTCATGAGTGTTTGGTTTGGGATGAATCTTGGTCAGGAACAGGGGAGAGTTCTACTCTTTGAAATTGTACCACAGGATGTTTTGCATCCTGCTGGAATGTTAGATAGGGCCTTAGTTTAACAGCCCATCCATCAGCACCTCTGATTAATGCAACACTCTCTCAATGCTGCATGGAGTGCTGGTCTGGATTATACACTCAATTCTCTGGAGTGGAACCTGAATCTTCAGCTTTATGGTCAGGGGAGACAGTGCTACCGTGGCTGTCACCCACAAATACAGTTAATCAGACTCTCGCTGGAGAGTGAGAAGCAACTGTAGGAGCAGTTATAAAACCAGCACTGGAAAATAAGACCCACCATCAACTCCTCAAAAAAAACACGGGATGCACAATAAACATGGCCTGGTCAACATTGCCTCCAAACTGACAGTCAGTATATAGCTGCAACAAAATATAACATTAGGCTTTGTGTTTTTATTTGGAACATGACTGGCTGATAAGCTGGGCTGTTCTACACTGTTACCGTATTACAGACCTTGAAATGAAGAGAATAAGGTTACAAGAAAAAACAACAAAAAACGAAACAAGGTCAGTCATCCTGCAATCAGTAAGTCAGTCCTGGATAGTTTGTATTTCTGCTTATTCATCATCTCATGCATCTTCTCAATGGATTGAGGTGAATTCTGTGTACCACATCAGGCCAAAAGAACTGCCCTTAATATGTGATAACAAGGTGTAGAGCTGGATGAACACAGCAGGCCAAACAGCATCAGAGGAGCAGGAAGGCTGACGTTTCGGGCCTAGACCCTTCTTCCTCTGATGCTGCTTGGCCTGCTGTGTTCATCCAGCTCTATACCTTGTTATCTCAGATTCTCTAGCATCTGCAGTTCTTACCATCTCTGCCCTTAATATGTGATCATTGACAGTGCATGACAGCAAGCTATTCAAATGCTCCAGTTCGTCGTTATTTTGTACAATCCTGCGCTCAGGTTGTGGGTGTTGTGGTTGGTTGGCTCGCCAAGCTGGTTTGTTGTTCTGCAGACTTTTTGTTACCGTGCTTGGTAACATCCTCAGTGCAACTTCTGATGAAGCGTCAGTGTGTTTTCCCGCCTGGTTTTTAAACTCTGGGGTCTGTGCTCAGATGCTGCATGTGCATTTTCATTTCATTGAACGCAAGCAGGAACTGCAGGTAATCGTTCTAGCCTCTCTGGTTCACGCATGCTGAAGCTAGTTTATGTGCACCATTTTCCCTGGGTAGCTCTGTATCACACGAAAGGATACATTAACTGCTCAGTCAGTAAAGATTTGAATGTTTATGCTGCAGATTAATAATTAATATCTGACCCATCTACATTCAACCTATCAGCATTTAAACAATTGATTCTGCATATTATTTCTGCATGATGAAAGCCATATCACCATCATCGATTTGGTTTTTTCTATCACTATAAACTGGTGATTTCATCAATATGGACAGAGTACTTCAAAGCTACTTTTTAAACTAGCACAACTTCCAAATCTATCACTCACACAACTGTGTAAACTCACGTATACTCACAACCTGTCATCACTCTTTAACTAAACCACAATTTTCACAAAGTTATCAGCACTGCAAATGTCTTTTTCCACCAATCTACAGCACGTCATGGATTAGAACAGTTAGGTGCCTGCTTTTGACTGGCGCAGACTCAATGGGCCGAAGGGCATTTTTCTGTGCGTTAGACTTCCAAGATTACATAACTGAGGGTGCAAACCCCATCAGAGACCATTGGTGAGTACATCAGCATGCCTGCTGGGAAATTGCACCAAACGTCTATCAGCTCCAGTCTGTATGTTCTGTTAACCTGGCCTAGCTGAACACATGTATCGAGCAGCACGTCAAAGGAATTATTAACTACTTTGCAGGTCCGTGGTTGATTGCTTTCTATTGGATTTTGTTAAGATTGTCAAAGTCTTTGGTGCTTTTTAAGAGTTGTTTTCAATTCAGATCCTTGGGACTAGACTCCTGGAACAGATCGTCTCATGGTCATATGGTTCCATCACTGTCACAAAGTCTATCTAGACAGTGTTCTGGCTTCCTATGGACAGATATGATCGTTCTTCTTCTACAGTGTTACACTGGAACATCTTACAGCACACTCTCCTCCATACTGTAGCATTACTAAGTGTCTCCAGCTGAGCATCACTTTTAAAATGCATTCCAGCACCTGCTTTAGCCACCACATACTCTCCTTTAAAAGATATGGATTGCTTTAAATCATGTGGGCTAGCTTTATCATATGCTAGCTTCTCACTATTGTGTATCCTCAACAGTGCACTTTGTGGTGCCTTTATCCCACAACCATTTAAATTAACAACAGTATGTCATTTACAAGCTGTCAGCATCAGAAGCAACTGGTACAGGATAATTCTGCATCATAACTGTTTTGAGGCACTGTGTAAAGAACCTTAGAGCATAGAAAGAGGCCATTTGGCCCATCATGTCTGTTCCTGCACTTTGAAAGAGCTATCCAATTGATGCAGTTTCCTGCTCTTTGACAATAGCTCCTTTTCAAGTAATTCTCTAATTCTCTTTTGAAAGTTACTCCAGACTGTTTCCACCACCTGTTTATTGCTGCATAAAATGACTGCTCATTGTCTCTCTTTTGGCTATTACCTTAAATTTGCGTACTCTCTCCCTGATTTTGCTGACAGTAGCACTAATTTCTCTTTACTCTTGTTAATTCCCTTCATGGTTTTTTAAACACCTTTATTCAATCTCATCTTATTTTGTTCTGCTCTGTTCTGGCTTCTCCAAGGTTTCTGTACAACTAACATCCCACAGCCCAATAACTTCCAATAAGTCTCTCTGTATCTTCTGCAAAGCCTTGACATCCCTCCTAAAGTTTAACAGCTGGAGCTGGACACAGTTGAGGTTTACCCAATGGTTTGCAAATGTTTACTATAACTTCAGTTCTGTACTCATGTTTCTAATTTATAAAGTCAAGGACCATGCATACTTTGATAGCAGCCTTATAAAATTTGTCTGCCAACTTCAAATGATGATGTAAGTCTACAAATATGAATTTTACCATCAGACTAACCAAAATTTTTTTGTTTTTCCATGGGGCTTTCTTATCAGGTTAATGCCTCTTAACTGGATATAGCTTGAGAAATATTTTTTATATATCGGGTCATGGGACATGGGCATCACTAGCTGGGCTAGCATTTCTTGCCCGTCCTTAATTGCCCTTGAGAAGGTGGTAGTGAGCTGCCTTCTTAAACTACTGCAGTCCAACGCTGCAGTTTTGAGAATAGCTGGTCGATTTTAGAATCCTAGAGTTTTCAGTGATTGACAATGAATGATTTTCAAATGCACATTGACTCTTCAGTCCAACTCGTCCATGCCAACCAGATATCCTAAATTAATCTAGTCCCACTTGCCAGCATTTGGCCCAAATCCCTCTAAACCCTTCCTGTATGTGGAGCCATCCAGATGCCTTTTAAGTTTTGTCATCGTACCAACTTCCATCACCTCCTCAGTCAGCTCATTCCATACATGCACCACTCTCTGCACGAAAAGGTTGCCCCTTAGGTCCCTTTAAAATCTTTCCACTCGCACCTTACCCTGTGCCCTCTAGTTTTGCACTCCCATGCCCTGAGGAAAAGACAAAAGAACAAAGAACAAAGAAAATTACAGCACAGGAACAGGCCCTTCACCCCTCCAAGACCTTGGCCATTCACCCTATCCATGTCCCTCACGATTTTATAAACCTCTATAAAAGGTCACACCTCAGCCTCCCATACTTCAGGAAAAATAGTCCCAGCGTATTCAGCCTCTCCTTACAGCTAAAACTCTCCAGTCCTGGCATCCTTGTAAGTTTTTCTGAACCCTATCAAGTTTCACAATATCTTCCCTATAGCAGGGAGACCAGAATTGCACACAATATTCCAAAAGTGGCCTAACCAATGTCCTGTACAGCCGCAACATGACCTCCCATCTCCGATACTCAATGCACTGATCAATAAAGGCAAACATACCAAACATCTTCTTCACTATCCTGTCCATCTGCGACTCCACCTTCAAGGAACTATGAACCCGACAATTTTCAGATTTGTGCAATGGCAGATGAGAATCAGTTATGCAAACTCATCCTTGGAATTCTGCTGCTGCTTTTAGCCACCCCTGTTTGTTTTGTACATTCTCTGTAAGCTTTGTTCCAGCTCACCCAACACCAGTCTGTGACATCCATCAAGCAACCACACTCAGGTCAACCTCTCGTTCTGTTCCTCTCCACTTTAACTTGTAGGACAGATTGCTGTAGCCTTTCAATTCTGACCAAATGGCTGAATACTGATATTTTATTTTCTGGATTTTTAAGACTTTTTTCTCAAACTTTTGCAATTTTAAGTACCTCTTCCATGGTCTTATGTCTGCATATTCCTTGTCCTTGGAATATTCAAATGTGTACATTGATAAGCAGAATGTGAGTATATTTAATATTAACTCGACATATAAAGGGCTGTTGTAACCTTCTCTAGGAAGTGGTTACCGCATCCAATTGGTGTGACATGAATGTTGTGTACTACTTATTAGCCCAAGCAGGTCGTGCTGCATGCAAGGTTAGACAGCTTAGTTGACTGAGAAATGGTGAATGGAACAGCACGCTGTGCAGTCATAAGCAAACAGTCTCAATGTCTGGCCTGATGATGGAATAGCTATTGTGATTATCCACTCACAGTCTGACTGAAGTTTGTTGTGAAGACTTCAGCCTTGTCTTTTACACTCATATATTGGATTCCATTATCATTGAGAAATATTGTACTGACACATTGTGTTGTTTTTAATCTAAGCACAACCCCCAATGTACTTGCATTATAATAAATATTACTGTGTTTATTATGGTATTAGTACAATATGTGCCAGGCTTATTCTCATTTACAGTATGTGTTTGTTCTGATGTTTACTTGCATGGTACTATTTATGTTTATGTCACTATGAATAGCAGCTATTTATATGACCTAGCCAAAAAGAAATCTAGCTCAATTCCTGCCAATGATCATTAGCTCATGACCCTTGTGCAAGTGTACCTTATGGACATCAGGTACCAAGAGGAAAGAGCCTGCTAATGATCTTCTCAAACCCCTGACCCAACTCATAAGGCTCATAAATATTTGAGCTTTCACTGTGTTAGCAACAGAATGTCACTGGACTGGATCATTCCATCTGGCAACTTCTTCAGCCTAAATACTTCAGGCGTTGATGTCCTCCCCGCAAAATCAAAATTTTTTTTTCTCCATCTCTGAATTATTGCCTGACTGTGATCTGACTTTTCATTGCTACAACTAGGCCTTTAGCTTCATGTCTGTCACCTCTAGAGATGACATTGTGAACGTTCTCTTCCAGTTCTGCATTGCCAAGCCCAATTATCTAGCAACCAGACTTCTCACAAACAAATCTCTCTCTTGGCCTACATTGCTGCTAGACTCCATGGTCTTAATGTACCTCAATCGATCTGACCTGAAAATCTCTGCTTTACAAAGAAAGAGGCCCTTTGATCAATCAATTCTGTGCCAGTCATCAAGCACCTATCTATTCTAATCCCTTTTTCCAGCACTTGGCCTGTAACCTTGTTTGCTATGGTGTTTTAAGTGTTTATCTAAATAGTTCTTAAATGTTGTTAGGGTACCCTTTCCAACATTCTTTCAGGTAGTCATGTTCCAGATGGTTCCCCAACTTCTGGGTGAAAAAAATCCACAGAATTGCTTGTTTGTCTCCTGCCCCTTCCCTTAAATCTATGACCCCCATTCTTCCTGTTTACTCTATCACCTGACTGAACCATCATGACAATCTCACCTGATCTCTGTGGACAGTGGTGGAATTATCTAAATAATATTTTCTGATCTAGCTGACTTCTACCATAAACTTTCTAATCTCTGCATGCAGTACAGCTATTTGTCTATCTTTTGTATTTTTTTTTTTAAAAAAGTTCCCCTCATGCAGTCTGAGTTCTAAATGCTGGATTTCCTCTTCATACTTTATAAATGACAATACTGTACATCCTTTTATAAATAGCACTTTGGCAATTTTCTAGTAAAGAATGCATTGAAGAAACCTTGCCACAAATAAATTGTTGTTTCTTCAATTCCACATCCTACTGACCATTGTTGACATCTTCCAGCACTTAACTGCTTGTACTGCTGACAACGACCTGTTCGAGGCTGTATCATTAACTGCTTGCACATTGCTTTTGACTTTTGCCCTTAGAACAAGGAAAACTGAGCAGGCAAACCAGTTTTGCTCAAAAGTATATTTAAAAATTTAGAGTGATGGATGCGTCGCAAACTTGTGAAACGATAATGTACATGATAGATCCCTAAGCCCAACATACTAAAGTCCTTTAGGGAAGGAAACCGCCATCCTTATCCGGTCTGGCCTACATGTGACTCCAGACCCACAACAATGTGGTTGACTCTTAACTGCCCTCTGGGCAATTAGGGATGGGCAATAAATGCTGCCTGGTCAGTGACGCATTCATCCCCTTAATGAATAAAGAAAGAAAGACAGGAAACTGTAAACCCTAGAAAACATGGTCAATCCAAGCTCTGACCTGGATTCGACACAGTGATTTGGGGAACTGTCCTGTAGATATAACTTGTGTTAAAGGAGAAAGGTTTTTTTTGCTATGATCCTAGGTGAGGCATGAATATTTTCTGTGCAATATCTTCACATTGCTAAACTGGGTGGGTTGGTTTGGAGGGGAGGCGGTGTAGTCAGGGCGTTGAATTCTGGTTCGGGTGAAAATTGGGTAGCTGTGAATGTTTTGTAAAACTTGTTTGATCAGGAGATGAGTGCGGGTGGGGAGTGCAATTCTTAGGCAGACTGGAAGAACACAGAAAGAGCAGCATTCACATTCCTCCTGCGAGAACCACTTATAAAACATGATCATGCCACTTTGAACAGTTCCCCTTTCAGGATCACTAGTTATTTCACTCCACACAACACTCAGCAATGCTTGAACTTTTATGAGTAACATAGAGCACCAGCTGAAATATTGAAATAAGCATCAATAAATGTGGAGCTGGAAAAGCACAGCAGGTCAGAGGAAAAGAAAAGTCGATGTTTTGGGCCAAAATCCTATGGATGCTGTCTGACCTGCTGTGCTTTACCTTTAGTCATCCACAGGATGAGGGCGTCACTGGTGAGGCAGCATTTACTGCCCATCCCTAATTGCCCAGAGGGCAGTTAAAAGTCAACCACATTGCTGTGGGTCTGGAGTCACATGTAGGCCAGACCAGGTAAGGATGGCAGTTTCCTTCCCTAAAGGACATTAGTGAACCAGATGGGGTTTTTCCAGCAATCAACAACGGGCTCATGGTGATCATTAGATTCTTAATTCCAAATATTTTTATTGGATTCAAATTCCACCATCTGCTGTGGCAGGATTTGAACCTGGGTCCCCAGAATGTTATCTGGGTCTCTGGATTAACAGTCCAACAATAATACCACTAGGCCATTGCCTCCCCATTTACCAGCTCCACATTAATTGATTCTAGCTTCCAGCATCTACAATCCCTACAGTCTCTAAGTTACTGAAATAAGTCTCCTGTCTATTTGGTTGGAGAGCTTCCTGTTTGTTTTATATGTTCAAAACCAAGAACCAAAAGATATTTTTTCAATGTAGATAACTCTCCACCTCCTCTTTGCACTTGGCATTTGGCATTCACTAACTACTTGCATTTGGTGTCAAAAGGAGTGCTTAAGTCACTAGATCACACACCAATTGCAATTCCAATGTAAACCTGCTGGATTCACAAAGAGTGATTTCAGGCCATGTCAGTAAAATTTGGTCAATAATGATTGAACAAAATCAATGCTAGGGTTAACAGAATAAATAGAAGATCTGCCAGGATTACGGATGGTGTTTGCATATTATGCTTCCATTGATTTTTCTATGAAAACCATAAATCATAAAACAATAAAAAGTGTTGGTTAAGCCACAATTGGAGCACTGCATGCAGTTCTGGTCACCACATAATGGGAAGGATGTGATTGCACTAGGGAGGGTGCAGAGGAGACTTAGTAGGATGCTGTCTGGGTTGGAGGGTCTAAGCTATGGGGAATGATTGGATGAACTGGAGTTGAGAGGAGACCAGACAGATGAGTACAAGATTATGAAAGGCATAGATAAGGCAGATAGCAAGGCACTTTTTCCATTAGTAAAGGGGTCACTAAGCATGGGAGGAACAGGTTTAAAGTAAGAGGTAGAATGCTTGGGGAGACTCGAAGAGAAATCTTTTCACCCAGCAGATAGTGGGTGTTTATAACTTGCGACTTGAAAGGGTGGTTGAATCAGAAACTCACAGCATTGAAGCAGTATTTAGGTATTGACTTGCATTGCCATAACTTCCAGGGCTATGGGCCAAGAACTGGAAAATGGGATTAGTGTAGTCAGATCTTTGTTGACCAGCACAAACATGATGGGCGAAATGGCCTCATTCCATGTTGGAAACATCTATGAGTAATCCTCGGTAGTGTTGTTTAGCAGGAACTCTATAATAAAAATATAAAATATTTCAAAGGGGTGTTATTTCCCAGACAAAGGAAGTGCTTGGCAAACATTTTCTTTTCAGTTTGACGCTCACAATGCACCAATATGAATCCAATCAAAACACCACTGTAATAAGAGTGGCACATGGTGGTTCTGGTTTTCATCCCCAACCCCTAACAGAAGTCAAGGTTTCCTTGAACACTTTTATCCAAGTTGAACGTGCATCTTTTGGATGAGACACTAAACTGAGACTCCACCTGCCCCCTCAGGCAGGTGTACCTAGCTCCTACTGCACTATGTTGAAGAAAAGATGGGTAATTCTCTGAAAAGGCCGGGTCAATATTTCTTCCCCAGTCAAGAGAAGTGAAAAAAAACAAGAGATTAATTGGTCATTAGGCCATTCCTTGCTGTGGGGCATAAACTGACTACAGCATTGCTCATACAGAGGTCACATCAATCACTGAGCTCTGTGATGTCCTCGTGTTAGGAGAGGGCTGCATAGCTGAATATTTTCTTCAAACTCAATCCCACTTCATTTAGATATAAATGGTCTGAAGAAGGTACCATATCCAGTTATAAAACACACTCCAACAAAGACATTTTCTCTTTTGACATGTTCTTGTTGGACATTCCCCTTATCAACGTTTTAAGTAAAATGTTCATCAATTTAAAATAACTAGACACTTTAGGAAGCTTTGGCCAGACAGGACTATTTCAACTGACGAGATTTTCTGCTTCAGTGTTAGCAAGGGACTCTGCAGATAACTTAGCCCGGGTTGCATTGTTTAAACAAGCGGATCAGAGATGAGATGACCTTTAACTCTCAACGCTGGTCCCCAGACAACACCTGAAAGCAGTAAAACATTTGTGGAAGAAACCGCAATTTCCCTTCAATTATCAGGCTGCAAAGTCAGAAACAAGGCAACACTGCGGTCTCAGCGAGGAGACCAGTCTGCTGAGAATTTGGGGTGACAGAGAGCAATGGGGCTGGTTAGGCATTTCACCCGGAGTACCTTAGACACAGGGCACTTACCAACTCTGCTCGAACATACTCATTACCATGTACAGTAATTAGTTACACAGCGCCCCTACGATATTATCACAGCCTTCGCCAGCACTCGAGTTGAAAAGAGTTTTCTAAACGCCACTCGATTAAAAATTGCACAAAGCCCAGCGCGTTCACAGTGTTTCCGATTTAATGTTGGACCAGCTTCCTAATCCAATTAAAACAATTGCTGACAGTCAGACAAATGCTCCGCGTTTCGCCGAAGGTTGAGTTAATCACCTACTTACCCACACAGCACAGTGTTGGTAAATACTGCTTCTGCACGGGACGGAGCTGATCACCCTCTGAATGAGTTGGCTGTGTTTGCCTGGATGGTTATATCCTGTCTGACCAGGAGACCCTGGGATCTGTATGCGTGTGAGTGAGAGAGGTCAGGCTGCAATGTTGAGAGTCTGAACCACTTCCCAGCAGTGCCAGACCTCAGCTCAGCCTGTGGACTCAGCAAGCTCACGGAATAGCCTTCAGCACAGAAAGATAACACAATCCAATTTTATGGCCGAAGAATAGGTAAAACTCGAACGGATGATGACTAATTGTATATGGCAAATTATGAACTTTTCACTGTACTCATTTGAGTACATATGACAATAAGGCCAATTCAATTTAATAATTTCTCTGGTGTTATCTTAAGACACTGGCCAGAAGGCTATTACTGATGAACCAATGTGGTGATCCAGAAGGACATTATTATTGACCTCCTTCCACGATTTACTGAACATTGTTCAAAGACCTCATGCAGTGAGTTGCATCACAATTCTCCCTTTGGATGTCTCCAATCAGCTTCTCTTCCTGGCATTCTCCATGTTACCACAGAACAGCCAAAAATCATGGCACAGGGTCATCAAGCTCCATCTCCTGTTTTGGGTGTGGCCACTGCCTTCACTTTCCCTGGTTTCAAGGTGTGAAAATAAAGTGAGGTTGCCAACTCTCTTTGATCGCTGTCCAGGGCATTTTTGTGATCAGCAAGTTCTTTTGTGATGCCCCACGTGGTCAAAGAGTCCAGGGCTCAAATAAGGAGGATTGACTATTTCAGCAAGCTCACTGAGGGTGGCAACGTGATAAATCCTAAAGCCAGGCACCAGTAGCGGTCAGGCAGGAATAAAGTACTGAGGTGGATGATTAGCAATGGTCATAACAAACGGCAGAGCCAACTGAAAGGACCGAATGGTCTCCTGCTCCTACTTTCTATATTTCAGTCAAAGTTCCTGCCATTCTGATTTAAAGGTTCCTAATAATGCAGAATCAGATAATAACAGAAAACAAAACTAAGCAACTTTGTTTCAGAGATAGTAGGAACTGCAGATGCTGGAGAATCTGAGATAACAAGGTGTAGAGCTGGATGAACACAGCAGGCCAAGCAGCATCAGAGGAGCAGGAAGGCTGACGTTTCGGGCCTAGACCCTTCTTCAGAAATGGGGGAGGGGCAAGGGGTTCTGAAATAAATAGGGAGAGAGGGGGAGGCGAGGTTTATAGCATCTGCAGTTCCTACTATCTCTGAAACAATTTTAACCCCACTGCGAAGCCTCTTCTAAGGATGCCTACCCTGAAGAAGTTACCGTCCTCCCTCCGGAAAAACCATAGTGGATCCGCCTCCCGCTCTCTCCCTATTTATTTCAGAACCCCCTCCCCCATTTCTGAAGAAGGGTCTAGGCCCGAAACGTCAGCTTTCCTGCTCCTCTGATGCTGCTTGGCCTGCTGTGTTTCCAGCTCTACACCTTGTTATCTAAGCAATTTTGTGTTCTATTCCTCAATTACCATGTAGTCACCAAATTAACTAGCTCATTTCACCTTATCTGATTGTTATACAGTCATTTGAGTCTGGTTACCTTTAGTGGTGCCTCCACACTGTGGGGATTTTGAATGCTTTCAGATGCTTTGAATAGGATTTTACCTGAGCTATAAAACAGTACATTTAGCAGCTTCTCAAATTCCAGCTTGCAGACTAACTCATTCCAGTTTGGTCTAACCTACTGTCTAATCCTCTAACCACAAAATAAAGTTACTTTTCTCTATCTACACTGTCAGCAAATGAAAATGTCAGCAATGTCCTAGTTAAATTTATCACAGTGATTGGCTGATTACACTAAACCCAGTCTGATGGGATTTATATGAATGGCCCAGCTCTAATTAAAATACCCCAATGGTTTAACAGCGTCTAACACATTGTTTTTACTTTGCACTTCACATTTCCTGAACATGCCAGCTCTTTCTATGAGGACAGTACCAACTGTCCTATGATTCTTTACCAGAGTTCCCGTTATTGCCACAAAAACAGAAGTTGCTGGAAAAGCTCAGCAGGTCTGGCAGCATCTATGAAGAGTTTCGGGTCCAGTGAATGTTCCTCAGAACTCATTTTGCCATCTCACTAGGTTATATCATCAAAATAGGTGCCACAATTTGAGCTAAATTCCTCCTTTGTTAAAACAGGTACATCTTCAAGCAAAGGTTATTAGTTCTCGATGGAGTGTGTGAACTCTGAATAATTTTGTTTCTCTTCCTTGGATAGGTCAGCAAATTATAAAACTGATGCAGCTCAGCATCAGCCACTATTGTTCACTGAGGCAATATGCTTCAAATAATGTTGATCTCGCTTTGCAACTGTAACCTTGTACACCTCGCTCTGTCTAAGCACCCTATGATTGCCTGTCCTTGTTTGCTATGATCTGCTTGTGCTGCTCACAAAACAAAGTTTTTCACTGTACTTAGGTACATGGGACAACAATAAATCAAATCAAAAGTACCTTTACATGCCTGTTGTAGTTTTGGAGATATGGACAGTGATGGTAGAGGCTGCGATATTCTTTCCATCTCATAGCCTATGCAGAAATTTCTCCCACTCTTAGCTGTCTGCTATTGGTATATGTTGATTAATTTGAAGGTTGATAATCAAACTGTCTGGTTATTTTATAAATGCACTTCCCTTAGCCATCAAGCAGTGGCACAACCTATTACACCACAAGGACATAGTAGGAACTGCAAATGCTGGAGTCTGAGATAACACAGTGTGGAGCTGGATGAAGACAGCAGGCCAGGCAGCATCAGAGGAGCAGGAAAGCTGACATTTCGGGTCGGGACCCTTCTTCAGAAACGGAGGAGGGGAAGGGGGCTCTGAAATAAATAGAAAGAGGGGGAGGCAGTGATAGAAGTTGGATTGAGGAGCAGATGGGTGGAGAGAAGACAGACAGGTCAAGGAGGCGGGGATGAAGCTAGTAAAGGTGACTGTAGGTAGGGAGTAGGGATGGGGGTTGGTTAGTGAGGAGGGAGGGGCGGGTAGGTGGGAGGGAAGATGAGGCTAATAATTTGTCACGAACTGAGTGTAGGTGCTTCACAAAGCAGTCTCCGAGCCTCTGCTTGGTTTCTATTACACCACAAGACCTTTAGCAACATTAATCAGAGCCTTCAATGTAGACAGACCTCACGGAAGCATCGTCACAAAATTGGACAGTAGGCCAAACAAATATTTCTTTTGTGGGCATTTAAAAAAGAATGACAGCTGAGAGGCAAAGGGCTTTGCTTAAAATTTTCAGAATGCAAGTGTAGCTGGCATTTTCTGCTCATTCCTGGTTCCTCTTGAGGTTGTGATGGTGGCCTGCCTTTCTGTACTGTTGCAGCATGTGATAAATGTGAATCTAACTTTGCTTTTTAGGTAGCGGAGCTTCAGGATATTGATCCAATGATGGTGAATGAATGATGATCAAAAAGTACTAGTCAGGATGGCTTGTGACTTGAAGGGGCCCTTGGAGGTAGAAATGTTCCTATACACCCATTACCCTTGATCAAAGTTGTGCATTTGAAACATGAAGTCATGGTGATTTGCTTTAGTGCATCTTCTAGATAATGCATACTGCAGCAATACTGCACTGTCAGTGGGGACAGACCAATTTTTCAGCCAGTGGATGGATTGCTGATCATGTGGAATGCTCCGTCCTGAATGGATTGGAGAGGGAATTCTGGCCTGGGTGGTTGTAAACTCATTTATTACTCAAGACATTAGCAGGAAGGAAGGTGCACTCACTTGACTTGTTGTCCCACAAATTAGGGATACAAAACTAGTTCTTGCAAGAAGGACATGTGTGTGAGAACTTCAACTCAGGATGAAGCCTGGATTCTTCACTGACAGGGCTGCCAGCCAGGGCTAATTGCTGTGTAGATATAGGAATTGTGGAGCAGAACCCCAGCATAATACAATTACTCTCCTAGAGGGAATAGATAAAGACAGAAAAATCAAATACATACACAAAAAAACTAAACATGCTTGTGTTTGTATTTTGAAGTGATCATAGTTTTTTGACATGCTACAGGAACAGCTTAAAACTGTATTCTCTCTGGGTCAAAGTACCAGGGGGTGCAGGAGACATACTTCTCTATGTAAACACTTTAGTGTGCTTATTATCTACACATTAGGCCTGATTGCTGAAGTCTGTACTTCACTGGATGCGACTTTAGAGTAATCACAATAGCAAGCTTTGAGAATAGAACTGAATGACTAATCACGAATGAACTATGTGAACCTCCCTCCCCCTCCCGCGTATTGGTAAACTATTTCTGATAAATACAAACAATAATTAATAGTGACTGGCATCTGAGGCCAAATTACAAGTCAGTAAGTCACTATCCTGTATACATTAACACTCTGTTACAGTTCTTATATCTGTAATCGTTCGTACGTAGTCATTGGACGTTCTGCATGCAATTCTTAAATTGTCTTTGAAAATGTGTGGCTTCCACATTGCTTCGAATAGCAGTGTCTTACTTTGTAAAGTACATTGATAAGCCCAGTTGCTGGATGGCTGGTTTGGATGCAGTGATCATGCACTAGTGCAGGCTCAATTCCCACACTGCCTGAGGGAGCAAACATGGAGGTTTTCATGTGACCATAAAAGCCCTGACTTCTCAACTTTGCCTCTCACCTGAGGCATAGTGACCCTCAGGTTAAACTCACCACCAGCCATCGCTTGAAGATGAGGGAACGGTCCTCTGGGACTTTCAGTTCTTTGCAAGTAATGGGACAAGAGCTGAAAACTCCATCATTTGTAAGATTGAGGAACTAAATCTTGGGCCATTTCATTAGCTTCCAGATGGGAAACTACTGAGGAGTTTAGACATGGTAACAACTGGGCAGCTAATAGGAATGTACCTCAGCCACTGAAATTAAATATGCCCAGTCAACAAGCACAAAGGTTCCAGAGAAATATTTCAGGACTCTCAATTGAATATTACAAAACAAAGGATATTTGACCATCTGCAAATTATTATGTATCGCAAGAATCCTTCACAATCTTCCACAAAGTCCAGGAAACCTCCAACCCTCATTATTTAGTTTACCTCAGAAAAGGGCTATAGTAATCAGATGTTGATAGGTAGACAGACTGTTGATGCCTGGTTACATTTAGAATAAATGCGATAAATGTCACCAAGATCAATACATTTGATGGAAACCATTGAGCCCATCTAGTTTATCCTTCCTTCAAACATGTAATATCTAACTGCTTTTTGATAAATTCAGTAACAAACATAAAGAATGTTGGAGAAACTCAGAAGGTCTGGCAGCAGCTGAGAGAGAAACAGAGTTAGCATTTTGAGTCCAGTATGACTTTAGAGTAATGTAATATAACCTAATGTAATTTATTTTTACCAGTTTTACATGTGTTCTTATCCTGTTAACTAGCTGACAAAGGTCTTGCCATATTCACCTCCTTTCACCAAACCCTTCAATTCATCACAAAGTGCCACAGGGTTGTCAAGGAAACAGATACTCTCACTTGTTGTACAGTCTGTTGGTATTTAACAGCATTCTACACAACGGACACAGTACTTGAGGGGCAGCCAAAAGCTATCACAAAGCAAAGTATCTTTTAACTATCACAAGCACAAGAAGTGACATCATGGGAATGATTCGCAACAAATGAACAAATGCTTTCTCTACCGGTACTGAACAAATTCCCTTTGTAAAACTATATTGCACCTTCTATCATTTTAATTGGTTACTTCTAGCTTTCCTTTTACAGTCTCTTATATCCTGGAGCGGGTCAACTGGGAGATGGCTGAGGGATATCCCACTCCCTTGATGAATTCTGTAATGTCACTAGAAGGAAAGTGACATGAATTGGGCTTAGTCTTCTACTTTTCCTTTCCTTCCTGCTTTGCATCTCACTCTGCATTTTTCTCTGGTTACGAGGTCTAGAATGTGTCATCATTCCTCACCAATATTTTCCAATCATTTCCAAAAGGCTTTTAACTTCTCACTGGTCACAGTTACACGGCACTGCCACTGTCTAATATCTTGCCCAGCGGGCCATTTGTTAACTGTGAACTTTGACATTGAATACCAGTACCAACTGTGAGAGACTTCACAACTGAGCCTAATCTTGTCTTTAATTGACATTAAGCCAAGGCCAATTCAGGCAAGATTTATCCAATAGAAATCAGGAGCAGAAGTATGAGTGATATTCCCTTCCTGGAATGACATTCCAGTATGAATAATGGCCCTCCATCACGGTCAATTTTCACATATTCACAGAGAATGCTGGAAACCAGTTAGGCAGTAACCTCTAAGTGGCTCTATTAATCAAAGTGTTGATTTGGTGAATCAGGTAGTGAATTTCTCACCTCAGTCTTCAGCAGTGAAGTGGAACTGCTGAATAGCAGGCCTTCAATGCTGCTTAACCATGTGTCTCAGTGGGTAGCACTCCTGCCTCTGAGTTGGAAAGTTATGGGTTCAATTCTTGCACGAGAGATTTTGGGTGCCCACTGACATTAGTGCACACTGTGTTGGATGTCCTGAGACCCAATCTGACTCCTCAAGTGTGTGTAAATGATTCTAAAGCACAATTTTAAAGAAAAACTGGGGAGTACACCTCAGCATCTTGGACAAGGTTTTATTCCTCAATGAACATCTGCATTTAAATTATTTGCACATTATCTGTGCTGTTTGTGGGGACTTGCTAGGCACATATTTCCTACATGGCATCACTGAATGCACTTTGAAAGTAATTCCTTGGCTATAACCCACTTTGGAACAGCCTGAGATTGTGAAAGGAGTATAGCAATGTAAGATAGTCTTTCTATGTGCACAAAACAGATAAAGCTCGGTTGGCTTGCCACTTGTTCAATTTAATTGCAGGGGAAGACTATCCTTTTCTTTAGGCTATGATTTTGCCAACACAAACATGACGGCCATTGCAGAGATACCACTTCTTACAATCCAAACTCCACAAGTATCAAAGTAAAAGCAACTGTAGAGGCACATGCAGTACCTGTCAAGTGCTGCATCATATACATTCATAGACACAAATAAAACTGTTTAAACTGCCCCAAACCCTCTAGGGACAGCAGTGTAAAACAGTGAACTTCTCATCAATTGGCTAAATCTCAAGTTAAGAGCCTGGGGCTTGACGAAACCAAAATATTACACAACGACAGCGAGAGAAAAGAGAAACCACAAAATTGCTGGCAACGTGGAGTCAAATGCAAACAGCAGTAAATGTGGAACAGGGCCTTTAGCACTCAAAGAGAAAAAAATGTGGATCATTCGAGGAACTATTAACTTGTCTTTTCTCTCTCTCTCTCTCTGGCCAATCCTTTATGTCTCAAGCAACATTGCTTAAATAGATTCTACAAACATCCAAATTAAGAGCAGGGGATGGTATTTGGCTGCTCAAGCCTGGTCCACCATGCAATAAGATCTGATTGTGGCCACATTGATGACCTGTGACCTCCGTGTTAGTCAAATTATCCGATCATTATCATATTACTGTTTATGGGAGTTTGTTGTGCACAAATTGGCTGACTAGTTTCCTATGTTATAACAGTAACTGGATTTTCAAAGTACTTCATTGACTCTAAAACTTCGTTGGTAAATGCTCCAGTCATGTATCATATCTGATCTTTCATATGCTTTTCAGAGACTGAATGATTGGCAGTATGTCTCCAGCAGTATGTTTCTGGATGCAGATTAACAGGAGACAAATTATACAGGGGCAGCTGTTTAGTTTGTTAACCGGTCGCAAAGATTTATACAATAAAATACAATCCAGCACAGGAACAGGCCTTTTGGCCCACCAAGCCTGCACCGATTCCTAGTCCTTATTTAGACCTGCTACTTATTGCCCAGAGATAATAGGAACTGCAGATGCTGGAGAATCTGAGATAACGAGGTGTAGAGCTGGATGAACACAGCAGGCCATCAGCATCAGAGGAGCAGGAAGGCTGATGTTTCGGGCCTAGACCCTTCTTCTGAAGAAGGTTATTATCTCCTTGTTATCACCTTGTTATCTCACTTATTGCCGATACACTGTTTCTAACCCTCTGTTCATCTCACATTCATGTGTCTATCAAGATGCACCTTAAATGTTGCTAAAGTACCTGATTCCACCACCTCCACTAGCAGTGCATTCCAGGCACACACCCCACTGTGTCTGTGAAAAATTTTCCCTGCACTTCTCCGCTGAACTTTTCCCTGTCTCACCTTGAACCTGTCCCCTCTTGTAGTTTTCATGCATATGTTAGGAGAAAGAGGGTAACAAGGGAAAGGGTAGGCCCATTCAAGGACGAAGGAGGGAAGTTATACATAGAGCCACAGGAAGTGGGGAAGATCCTGAATGAGTACTTTGTATCGGTTTTCACCAAGGAGAAGGATATGACTAATGTTGAGGTCAGGGATGAGTGTGTGAATACTCTAGAGAATGTCAACATATTGAAAGAGGAAGTTTTGGGTATCCTAAATTGCGTTAAGATAGACAAGTTCCCAGGACCAAATGGGATTTACCCCAGGTTGCTCTGAGAAGCAAGGGAGGAAATAGCTGAGGCGTTGGCAGATATCTTCACATCCTTGTTGACCACAGGTGAAGTTCCAAAGGACTAGAGATTAGCAAATGTTATTCCCTTGTTTAAGAAAGGATGCAGGGATAATCCAGGAAACTATAGGCCGGTGAGCTTGACATCTGTGGTGGGGAAGCTCTTGGAGAAGATACTGAGGGACAAGATATATGCGCATTTGGAAGAAAATGGACTAGTTAGTGACAGGTTTTGTCCAGGGAAGGTCATGTCTCACCAACGTGATTGAATTTTTTTGAAGAGGTAATGAGGATAACCGATGAGGGAAGGGCTGTGAATGTAGTTTATATGGACTTTCATAAGGCATTTGATAAAGTCCCACATGACAGGTTGGTACAAAAACTAAAATCACAAGGGATTCGGGATGGCCTGGTTAGATGGATAGAAAATTGGCTTGGTCATAGAAGACAGCGGGTAGTGGTGGAAGGATGTTTTTCAGAATGGAGACCGGTAACTAGTGGTGCTCCACAGGGGTCAGTCTTAGGTCCTTTGTTTGTAGTATATATAAATGATCTGGAGGAAAATGTGGGTGATCTGATAAGCAAGTTTGCTAATGACATGAAGATTGGTGGAGTTGCTGATGATGCTAACAATTGTGAAAGTATACAACAGGATATAGATAGATTGGCAACTTGGGCACAGAAATGGGAAATGGAGTTTAATCCAGATAAATGTGAGGTGATGCATTTTGGAGGATCAAATTTAGGTGTAAATTATATTGTAAACAGCAGAACCTTTAGGAACACTAACATACATGTGGATCTGGGCGTGCAGGTCCACAGTTCCCTGAAAGTGGCAACACAGGTGGCCAAGGTGATTAAGAAGGCACATGGCATGCTTGCCTTCATCAGGCAAGGCATGGAGTACAAGAGTTGGCAAAACATGTTGCAGCTATATAAAACCCTTGTTAGGCTGCATTTGGAGTATCGTGTGCAGTTTTGGTCACCACACTACCAGAAGGATGTGGAAGCTTTGGGGAGAGTACAGAGAAGGTTCACCAGGATGTTGGTGTCCAGGGCATTGGCTACGAGGAAAGGTTAAGAAGACTAGGATTGTTTTCACTGGGAAGACGGCGGCTGAGAGGAGACCTGATAGAGGTCTACAAAATTACGAGAGGCATAGATAGGGTGAATAGTCAGAGGCTTTCTCCCAGAGTTTCAATTACAAGGGGGCACAAGTTCAAGGTCAGAGGGGGAAAGTTTAAGGGAGATGTGCGAGGGAAGTTTTACACGCAGAGAGTGGTAGCAGCCTGGAATGCACTACCAGAAGAGGTGATTGAAGTGGCACATTGAAGACATTTAAGAGGCACTTAGATGGGTACATGAATAGGGAGGGAATAGAGGGATAAGGATTGAAAAATGGCAGGTTTGCTTTTAGATTAATTAGGGCATGATAGTCGGCACAGACTTGGAGGGCTGAAGGGCCTGTTCCTGTGCTGTACTTTTTCATTTGTTCATTTGACTTTTCCACCCTCGGAAAAAGCCTCTGACTGCACACCCTTTCTATGCCTCTCATAATTTTGTAGACCTCTATCATATCACCCCTCAGCCTCCGTCTTTCCAGTGAAAACAATCTGAGTTTATCCAACTTCTCCTTATAACTAAAATCCTCCAGACCAGGCAACATCCTGGTAAACCTTCTGTGCATCCATTCCAAAGCATCCCGGTTGTGTGATGACCAGAACTGCGTGCAATATTCCAAATGAGGCCTGCCGAAAGTTTTATTCAGCTGAAACATAACTTGCCAACATTTATATTCATGCCTCAGCTAATCAAGGCAAGTGTGCAGTATGCCTCTTGATCACCTTACCCAACTGTATTGTCGCTTTCAGGGATCTGTGGACCAATATGCCCAGGCCCCTCTGTATGTCAATGCTCCTAAGGGTTCTGTCATTTATTGCATAATTCACACCCAAATTCTGAAATGCATCACCTCGCATTTTTCCGGATTAAACTCAATCTGTCATTTCTCTGCCTAAATCTGCAATCTATCTATATCCCGCTGTATCCTTTGACAATCCTCCTCACTATCTGCAACACTGCCAATTTTGGTATCATCCACGAACTTACTAATCAGACAGACTAAATTTTCCTCCAGATCATTTTTATATATTTTACAGACAACAAAGGTCCCAGCACTGATCCCTGCAGAATATCACGAGTTACTGGTTTCCATTCCAAAAAGTAACCTTCTACCACTGCTGTCTTCTAAGACAAAGCCAGTTTTGTATCCATCTAGCCAGCTCACCCTGGATCTCATGAGACTCTACCTTTAGTACCAGCCTGCCATGAGGTACTTTATCAAATGCCTTACTACAGTCCATGTAGACAACATCCACTGCCCTTCCCTCATCTATCATTCTTGTCACCGCCTCAAAAACTCAATCAAGTGAGTAAGATGTGACCTTCCCCACACATACCCATGCTGTCTATCACTAACAAATCCATTCATTTCCAATTGTGAATAAATCCTGTCACTCAGTATCTTCTCTAACAGCTTCCACACCACTGATGTCAGGCTCACTGGCCTGTAACTACCTGGATTATCCCTGTTTCCATTCTTAAACAAAGGAACAGCATTGGCCATTTTCCAGTCCTCTGGAACCTCGCCTGAGGTCAAAGAGAAAGCAAAGAGGAGCAAAGATTTAGTAGGAACTGCAGATGCTGGAGAATCTGAGATAACAAGGTGTAGAGCTGGATGAACACAGCAGGCCAAGCAGCATCAGAGGAGCAGAGAGGCTGCCGTTTCGGGCCTAGACCTTTCTTCAGAAATGGGGGAGGGGAAGGGGGTTCTGAAATAAATAGGGAGAGAGTGGGAGGCGGATAGAAGATGGATAGAGGAGAAGATAGGTGGAGAGGAGACAGACAGGTCAAAGAGGCGGGGATGAAGCCAGTAAAGGTGAGTGTAGGTGGGGAGTTAGGGAGTTAGGGCTGTTGTATCCTGTTTAGAATTGTGCCCTTTATTTCATATTGTCTGCCTGTATTCTGCCTACCATAAGTCACTTCAAAATTTTATTGACCCTACATCCTCGACAATCAGGAACATTGCCAAGGATCTGGTCAAGCATCCTCTCAAACCATCACAAAAGCTTCATCAGGAATCTTGTGCAAGATATTTTTCCAGTCTTTCATTGAGTTATATTACAAAGGCTTGCCTCGAGAATCCCAAGGGATTTCCTGATTATTATTTTACCTTTTATTATAACCGTCTAGTTCACATCTTTAAGAGATATAACTTTTAATTGTAGGAATATAACTATTGAATATAACATAATATAACTGCATGAAACCGAAGTTCTCAGCCGAGGGCTCAATTCCTGCCCCAATCCAAAATGGACCCCATTAGTCTGGTGGCAGATTCAGAGGAATTCATCAGGCAAACAAGGCTCCGGGAATTCTTCCACAATCCCAAGATGACAGCAGCGAGCCCAGTGAGACAACCGATGAACCAGAACAGTCGACAGAGACTTTTTTTCTTTATTCATTCACGGGATGAGGGTTTCACGGCAAGGCAGCATTTATTGCCCATCTCTAATTTCCTGGAGGGCAGTTAAGAGTCAACCACATTACTGTTGGTCTGGAGTCACATGTAGGCCAGAC
>NC_063341.1:64379510-64385769 GCF_021869965.1 Rhincodon typus | reverse complement strand
CTCTAACCTCATCCCGCCCCCTTGACCTGTCCGTCCTCCCTGGACTGACCTATCACCTCCCTACCTCCCCACCTACACTCACCTCTACTGACTCCATCCCACCTCTTTGACCTGTCTGTCTCCTCTCCACCTATCTTCTCCTCTATCCATCTTCTATCCGCCTCCCCATCTCTCCCTATTTATTTCAGAACCCCCATCCCCTCCCCCATTTCTGAAGAAGGGTCTTGGCCCGAAACGTCAGCCTTCCTGCTCCTCTGATGCTGCTTGGCCTGCTGTGTTCATTCAGCTCTACACCTTGTTATCTCAGGAGCAAAGATTTCCTCCCTTGCCTTCCACAGTATCCTGGGGTAGATCCCATCTGAGCCTGGGGAGTTGTCCACCTTAATACTTCCTCCTTCATTGTATTGACCTGCCCGAGAGTATCCACACACCTTTCCCTAAGCTCAAATCCCTCACATCCCTCTCTTTGGTGAATAGCAATAGCGAGTACTCATTAAGGATCTCACCCATTTCTGGCTCCACACATAACTCCCTCATTTATCCTTGAGTAGGCCTCTTCTCCTAAAATATGTATAAAAGGCCTTGGGATTCTCCTTAACCTTGCTGGCCAAGGACATTTCATAGCCTCTTTTAGCCCTCCTAACTCTCTGTTTGAGCTCCTTCCTACTTTCTTTACATTCTTCAAGGACTTTGTCTGTTCTTAGTTGCCTAGACCTTAGGAATGTTTCCTTTTTATTTGATTAAACTGATAATTTCCCAACTCATCTAAGGTTCCTGAATCCTGCCGTTGCTATCCTTCATTTTTACAGCAACATGCCTGTCCTGCACTCTAATCAACCGCTCTTTTAAAAGACTCGCACGTGTCAGATATGGATTTATCCTCAAACAGCTGATCCCAATCCACATTCTCTAATTCTTGCCTATTTCGTTTATAGTTGGCCTTCCCCCAATTTAACACCTTCATCCAAGGTGCACTCTTGTCCTTATCCATATCTATCTCAAAACTTACGGAATTATGGTCACTATTCCCAAAATGCTCCCCCGCTGAAATTTTGATCATCTGGCCAGGCTCATTTCCCAATACCACGTCCAGTATGGTCCCCCTCCCTTGTTGGACTATCTGCATACTGTTTCAAAAAACCTTCCTGGACACACCTAACAAATTCCTCCCCATCCAAACCCCTGGCACTAAGCGAGTTCCAGTCAATATGGGGTAAGTTAAAATCACCCACCACAACAACCTGTTATTTTCACATCTGTCCAGAATGTGACTACGTATCTTCCTCTATCTCCTGCTGGCAGCTGGGAGGTCTGTAGTACAATCCCAGCATTGTGATTACATCCTTCCTATTCCTGAGATCTACCCATAATGCCTTGCTGCAAGATCCCTCCAAGGTGTCCTTCCTTGACACAGCTGTGATCTGCTCCCTAACCAGTAATGGAACTCCCCCATCTCTTTTTTTTTTGCCCAGGACATACTTTGAATAAGTTCATATTTCAGCACATACAATATCCTTAATTAAGGCCAGCATTTTTACCCATGATTGCATAAGTAAATTAGCTTCTGCTGTTCTCTATAATCTTCTCCATCCATCTACATTTTGTTATGCTTCCTGCAGAGACTGATAACATTTAAAAAGTGATCCCAGCCACTGGCTTAAAGGAATCACAGAGTCATACAGTGCAGAAACAGACTCTTTGGTCCAACTTTTCCATGATGGCCAGTTATCCCAATCTAGTCCCATTTGGGAGCATTTGGCCCATATCCCTCCAAACCCTTCCTGTTCATGTACCCAGCCAGATGCCTTTTAAATATCGTAATTGTACCAGCCTTCACCATTTCCTCTGGCAGCTTATTCTACACATGCACCACCCTCGACATGACAACAAGATTTCAAATTTTTAGACTTTTACTGTTTCAAACTAAAATCAACATTGACTAAATATTTCTTTGAAGGAAACTAATACACCAAACTCCAGAAAATACATCCTTAATGAGCATTAACACACTGAAAAGCCCCATACCACATTTATATGTTATAACTTGCTCTCACAGTCTACAGGAATCAATCCAGAGTTATTTGCAGCTTCCAATCAGCTCACTTCTCGCTGTTCTGCTGTGTTGTAACTTCTAGTAACCATTGAAGGTCCTTCCCTCAATCTTCAGAAAATCCCCATCTTCAGAAAATCCCTGCGTCATCTTGCAAGAACAAAGCTAATTCTGGTGATTATGTCCCCCAGCCACATCAGGAAGATCTGCCAGTATACTTAATTAGCTAGGGATTTCATCTCTTTCACCAGAAAACATTATCCCACCTGCATTCTGCCTGGTAGCTAACAAAGAAAACAGCCTTTTTCATTTTGCTGACTGCAGCAGCTGTTGCACTGTCATTTTTTTTAACTGGGACTCATTCTTTGTCTATGCATCTCTGCCGTAGATCTTGGAGATGGTTCATCTGTTCAGAGCCAGGCCAATTGCTTCTGCCTTTGTGCTCAAGTGTGAAAGTGAACACTTGGCTTTCAACAGAACTTGAACTCGGCCACCAGCCTCTTTAGTGACCAGGTCATTTTGACTTATCTTCAGGTAGAACTGGCAGGAGGTTATATGCATTTTTTTAAATGAAAAAAAACACACTTTTTAAATCACATCTGCCTTTCCTTTATACAGAGTATCTCAAGAATGCCATCTCTAGGTGGCACAAAGAACAGAATGACAGCTGACGGTATTCTCAAGTGACGAGAAGCAGGTGCCTATCTAAAGATGGTGCTGCAGGATGTGAAGTGAAATAGCATGAGCAACAAAATAAAAGGAGCTTAGTTTATTTTGAACAAAAACACAAATTGCTGGAAAAGCTCAGTAGGTCTGGCAGCATCTGCAAACAGAAATCAGAGTTAACTTTTTTCGGGTCCAGTGACCCTTCAGGGCGGCACAGTGGCTCAGTGGTTAACACTGCTATCTCACAGCTTCAGGGACCTGGGTTTGATTCCACTCTTGGGCGACTGTCTGTGTGGAGTTTGCACATTCTCCCCGTGTCTGCGTGGGTTTCCTCCAGGTGCTCCGGTTTCCTCCCACAGCTAGGTGAATTGGCCATACTGTCCAGGGATGTGTAAATTAAGTGGATTAGTCGTGGGAAATGCAGGGATAGAGGGACAGGATGGGATGCTCTTTGGAGAGTTGGTGTGGATTTGTTGGGCTGAATGGCCTGTTTCCACACTGTAGGGATTCTATGATTCTTCAGAACTGATGGTAGCTAGAAAGATGTCAGTTTATATGCAGAAGATTGGGGAGGGGGGGGGTTGCGGGAGGGTGTAAGATGTAAAAGATAGGTGGAGATAGAACCCAAAGAGAGAGAAGAACAGTTGGACAGACAAAGGAGTGAATAACAGTCAGCCTAAGAAAATGAATGGCTGCTAATGGGGACTATTAGTGGGGAACAATGTGTTGAGTGTAATAGCAGATTTTGTGATAACAAGGTCTAATGTGTGCGGGTGGGGGTAATGACATGGGAGACGGTGCCTCAAGCCTTAAAATTGTTGAACTTGATATTGCGTCCAGAAGGCAGTAGAGTTCCCAAGTGGAAAATGAGGTGCTGTTCTTCTAGTTTGTGCTGAGCTTCACTGGAGCACTGCAGCAAGTCTGGGGCAGAGATGTTGGCCAAAAGCATGGCAGTGTGTTGAAGTGGTGGGAAATGGGAAGCTCAGGGTCTTTTTTGCAGACAGAACATAGGTGTTCTGCGAGGCGGTCACCAAGTCTGTGCTTCATTTCCCCAATGTAGAGAGAACCACACTGTGAGCAACGAATGCAGTAGACTGGATTCAGTGAGGAGCAGATAAAGTGCTGCTTCACCTGGAAGGTGTGTTTGGGCCCTTGGGTAGTGAGGAAGACTGCCTCTTCAATACACCACCTTGTGACTGGCCTTGTCATGGTCTGCTGCTATCATAGGCTGTGCCTGTGCATACGTGGTTGCCATTTTGGTGTTAGGGATTATCTCTCCATTTGTTCTATTGTGGATATGGTTGCTGTGATAACTCCTCTCCTTCCCCTCTACCCCCACCGCCCAGAAGGACAAACCAGTAAAACTAGCAAACGACCCACACCGATCTGATATATTTTGCATACTTAAGAACAGTGCTCCAGCATAACCAGCATGTTCGCTGTCAAGTATTAATGTTTTTTTGACTGGTTTTTCCATAGCAGGTTGGCTTTTTCAGGAGTGGGAATTACAGCCAATATGCCAAAACCAATTTCCAGAGCAATTGGACAATATAAATTCAGTGAAAATTCATTAAATCTTTGCCTGTTTGGTACGGCATCAATGTAATGGAGCAAAGTCAGGTCCCAATATTACCACATCAGATTACAGGGAAACAATCTTCGGAAGAAGAAAGCAGTGTGAAAAGCTTTTACAGCACCTCGAAACCTGTATTCCTGATGCTTTTTCCTAACTATCAGGGACAGTATTTATGTGGGCATTCTGAATAGTACAGATAACAAGAAGACAAAATAGTCTTGTCTTCTCTTCAGTCGACTTTACAGTTACTATGGTAAACAAGGAACAAAATAACAAAAGCTTTTAATGTTTGTCGAGGTGTTTCTCTCCCCCCAACCCCACCCCCATTCCCAACGTCCTATTCTCCACAATGCCGCTGATGTTGCTGTAGGTTGCAGCCTGCAATAATTTCCCAAGTTTCAGTTCACACAAACTCATCTCTAAAATGACAAGGCTCTCCAAACCTTTACAAATTCTCAACATTTCAGTTATGGAAGATGTATAACGGTGCCTCCAAAAACTTGTTCAAAGTCATGTCTCAAATTCAGATTAAACTAGATTGCTGTCATCATTTAATACAGAATTACACAGCTGGTCAGAGAATAATAGACTTAAGTCAGAGAATCATTAGTTGAGATGTTTAACATAGAATTATAGATTGTTTACATTTCTTGCTCAACAAGAGTAAGGAATGCAGTTTACTTCAGGCATTAAAGCCCTGTGGTCTATCTCCCTGGTGCCTGTCCATGATGCACAAAAGAGACACATTCAGAGTAAAACAATGAAAATACTAAAGCAGTTTTGAAAATTTGGACAATGGTTTTCTTGCATGTTTATTATCCTTAAAAACAGTCAATTAATATATTTAGAGTGCACCCACATGTGCAGCTTTGGTGTTAGCTAAAGCTTTGGCTAATTTCCTTGCATTCTGACAGCACTCTCCCTTATTGTTCAAACCTCCCAATCTTTTATTCTGTACTTTTCTGTCTGCTTGGATCACCCACACCAGGGACTGGTATAACAAGGTGTCGAGCTGGATGAACACAGCAGGCCAAGCAGCATCAGAGGAGCAGGAAAGCTGCTCACGTTTCGCGCCTAGACCATTCCTCAGAAATGGGTAGGGGAAGGGGGTTCTGAAATAAATAGGGAGAGAGGGGGAGGCGGATATGTATGGGGAATGCAGGTGGCCTAAAGGCCCTCTGCTTCTTCCTGTCCCACAGGCCCGACCAGTCCCCCTCCACTGACACCCTCATCCGCTTAGCCGAACTCGTCCTCACCCTCAACAACTTCTCTTTCAATTCCTCCCACTTCCTACAGACAAAGGGGGTGGCCATGGGTACCCACATGGGCCCAAGCTATGCCTGCCTCTTTGTAGGTTACGTGGAACAATCCCTCTTCCGTACCTACACTGGCCCTAAACCCCACCTCTTCCTCTGTTACATTGATGACTGTATCAGCGCCGCCTTGTGCTCCCACGAGGAGCTCGAACAGTTCATCCACTTCCACCCCAATCTTAAGTTCACCTTGACCATCTCTAATACCTCTTTCTCCTTCCTGGACCTCTCTGTCTCCATCTCCAGCAACCACCTAGAAACCAATATCCATTTCAAGCCCACCGACACCCATAGCTACCTAGAATTCTCCTCCTCCCACCCACCTTCCTGCAGAAATGCCATCCCCTATTCCCAACTCCTTCGCCTCCGCCGCATCTGGTCCCAGGCTGAGGCATTCCACTCCTGTACATCTCAGGTGTCCTCGTTTTTCAAGGACTGCAACATCCCCCCCTCAGTGGTCGAGAACGCCCTCGACCGTGTCTCCCGCATTTCTCGCAACTCATCCCTCACACCCCCTCCCCGCAATAACAACCAAAACAGAATCCCCCTCGTCCTCACATACCACCCAACCAACCTCCGGATCCAACGCATCATCCCCTGACACTTCCGCCATCTGCAATCCAACCCCACCACCAAAGACGTTTTTCCCTCCCC
>NC_063341.1:64355858-64379410 GCF_021869965.1 Rhincodon typus | reverse complement strand
CCCAAGAAGACTTTCCACATCAAGCAGATGTTCACCTGCACATCTGCTAATGTGGTATACTGCATCCGCTGTTCCCGTTGTGGCCTCCTCTACATCGGGGAAACCAAGCGGAGGCTTGGGGACCGCTTTGCAGAACACCTATGCTCGGTTCGCAATAAACAACTGCACCTCCCAGTTGCGAACCATTTCAACTCCCCCTCCCATTCCGCAGACGACATGTCCATCCTGGGCCTCCTGCAGTGCCACAACGATGCTACCTGAAAGTTGCAGGAACAGCAACTCATATTCCGCTTGGGAACACTGCAGCCCAATGGTATCAATGTAGATTTCACAAGCTTCAAAATCTCCCCTCCCCCTACCGCATCCCAAAACCAGCCCAGCTTGTCCCCAGCTCCCTAA
Organism: Rhincodon typus; assembly: GCF_021869965.1. Taxonomy (NCBI): domain Eukaryota; kingdom Metazoa; phylum Chordata; class Chondrichthyes; order Orectolobiformes; family Rhincodontidae; genus Rhincodon; species Rhincodon typus. The sequence goes on along the minus strand of NC_063341.1, from coordinate 64,379,011 downwards.
GCTGTCCTTCCTCCCACCTATCCCCTCCTCCCACCTCAAGCCCTACCCCCATCTCCTACCTATTAACCTTGACCTGTCCGTCCTCCCTGAACTGACCTATCACCTCCCTACACTCACCTTTACTGGCTCCATCCCTGCCTCTTTGACCTGTCTGTCTCCTCTCCACCTATCCTCTCCTTTATCCATCTTCTATCCGCCTCCCCCTCTCTCCCTATTTATTTCAGAATCCCCTTCCCCTCCCCCATTTCTGAAGAAGGGTCTAGGCCCGAAACGTCAGCCTTCCTGCTCCTCTGATGCTGCTTGGCCTGCTGTGTTCGTTCAGCTCTACACCTTGTTATCTCAGATTCTCCAGCATCTGCAGTTCCTACTATCTCTGAAACAATTTTAACCCCAGGTACTGGTGTCAGATTTTGTTTGGTAATGCTTCTGTGAAGCACTTTGCAATGATTTTCCACATTAAAGGACCTATTTAAAAAGACTAGTTGTTGGATGAGCTGGAACTTTACTGTAGCTCAACGTTGATGACCAAAGCTATTGGCTTGACTGAAACATTTGGTGCTGATTTCCTCAGATGCTCACTTTCACTGAACCTGTACCTTATTCTTTGGCAGTCTCCCATCCTGGGAGCTGGTTTGCTGCTCACCGTCAACTATCTGGGTCAATGACACTGGGTCCGGGGTCATAGCAGATTTCTTTTAATAAAGGATATCAAGTGAACCACAAATGATGATAATTTCATGGTCACCATAATGAAGACTACATTTATATGCCAGCTGGAAAATGGGATTAAAATGAATGGATGTTTAATGACCAAGACATAAATGACAGGCCAAAGGACCTCTTTCTGTGTTGCTAAAAACTCTATGACTCTAACTCTCTGGTTATTTTTAATATTTTCAGTGCCTGAGATTCTGTACATTGATCTTTATTTTCCTTTATTTTTCCTCTTATACTCCCAAGATATGCTATAGATATGTACATATCCTAGCGTGATAAGGAACTAAAAAAGTGTAGAAAGTAGAACAGCAGAAAAACATATCTTGCCAAGTGAGCCATTCTAAATGTCCCATTGTATACATTGAACGTTGATCATGGGGCGATCTCTGATTAGGCTGACCAGCCAGCAAGACATGGGAGCATCTGGTACGGGTTACTGGACAGAGATCAGAACAGGACCCCTAGCTTCTCTCCTTTCCTTCTCTAACTGGGAGTCAAAGAACACCCCTCAAACCCAGGCTAAACTATTATTATCTTAGTATGATATCAAATGGGATGCTTACGCAATAAGCAGCTAGATGAGCTCTCAGGTCAGAATCATTTAGAAAGTTTTTGTGATCACTCCTGCACCATAATAATTAGAATGGAAACAATCACAGTCAGGTAACACCTTTAATGTGGCAAACGTTCCTGAGGCACTTCAGAGGAACATAAGATCAGGAGTAGGCCATTCAGCCCCTCAAACCTGTTCCACCATTTAATGAGATCATGGCTTATCTCCATATATACTTACCTTTGGCCCATATCTCTTATCACCTTTTGCTTAACAAAACTTATCTACCTCAAATTAAAATTAATAACTGATCCAGCATCCACTGTCATTTGTGGAAGAGAGTTCCAAACATCTACATCTTTAATGTGTAGAAGTGCTTTCAAAGGAATAAGGACAAATTCAGTGACAGTTGTAATTAAATCTACTTTTCTAACCCTTATATAGGCTCTCAACTGATAACAACTCTATGCATCTCACATTCAAAATGATATTTTAATTAACATGGTAGGATTCAGTTCCAGGTGAGACCCAGTGGTAGTGATCCTCCCTTTGTTTTTACTCATTTAGAGGATGAGGTCATCTCTGGCTAGGCAGCATATGTTACCCACACCTAATTTCCCAGAGGGCAGTTAAGAGTCAACAATATTGCTTTGGGTCTGGAGTGATACATAGGCCAGACCAGGTAAGGATGGAAGTTTCCTTCTGTAAAAGACATTAATGAATCAGATGGGTTTTTCCTGACAGTGGATTCATGGCCATCGTTAGACTCTTAATTCCAGGATTGAATTCAAATTCCACTATCTGCCATGACGCCACGTCCCCAGAACATTACCGGAGTCTCTGGATTAACAGTCCTACATTGATACCACGAGGCCATTACCTCCTCTGAGCTGGGAGGCCCAGGTTCAAGTCCTACCTGCTCCAAAGGTGTGTCTCAATATGAACAAGTTTAATTAAAATAACAAAATCTCTGGGAGGCTAGGACTTGAACCCTGATCTTCCAGGTCTAAGGTAAGGGACGTGTACCTCAAGCCCTTTTGGATTCTACCTTACAGTCAATTGCTCAATGCTAAATCAGATTCTTGAACCACCAGCAGATACAAAACACTATCCTTATACACATTTATATACAAAAGCAATGAAGTTAAACAGAAGCAAAAACCCAGACTAGGGAGGTATGTATCTCCATTCAATAGGAGGCACTTTGGGAAAATGCAGGGAAAGCTGACAGATGATGACAGGTACAACTAAAATAAATAAATGAAGTGGTTTTCAAAAAGTCTTCGACTGATGGCTAGGTTGAGGTAACTATGTGTGTCATGATTCCCAGCTGTACGTGCCAGAAAGATTTTATTTAGATTTTGTACTCTGTTAGTTGTTCTCAACTACTGGAACCATGCAATGTAGAGTCATAGAGTCATAAAGCACGGAAACAGATCCTTCGGTCCAACTCGTCCATGCTGACTAACTTTCCCAAACTAAACTAGTCCCATTTGCCTGCGTTTGACCTATATCCCTTTAAATCTTTCATATCATGTACCTGTCCAAATGTCCTTTAGGAACTGTAACTGGATCTGCATCTACCACTTCCTCTGGCAGTTCATTCCACATACAAACCACCCTCTGTGCAAAAAGGTTACCCCTCAGGTCCCTTTTAAATCTTTATCCTCTCATCTTAAAAATATACCCCCTTGTCTTGATATCCCTCACCCGAGGGAATATACACCTGACATTCACCTGATCCATACCCCTCGTGATTTTACAAACCTCTATAAGGTCAACCCTCAACATCCTACGCTCCAGTGAAAGAAGTTCCAGCCTATCCAGCCTCTCCTTATAATGCCAACCCTCCAGTCCCAGCAACATCCTAGTAAATCTTTTCTGAGCCCTCTCCAATTTAATAATATCCTTCCTATACAACAGTGACCAGAACTCCACACGGTATTCCAAAAGTGGCCTCACCAACGTCCTGTACAACCTCAACATGATGTCCTAACTCCTCAATATGATGTCCTAACTCCTCTGAGGATGGCATGGTGGCTCAGTGGTTAGCACTGCTGCCTCACAGCGCCAGGGACCCAGGTTCGATTCCAACTTCAGGTGACTGTGTGTTTGGAGTTTGCACATTCTTCCCCTGTCTGTGTGGATTTCCTCCAGGTGCACCGGTTTCCTCCCACAGTCCAAAGATGTGTGGGCTAGGTGGATTGGCCATGTTAAATTGCCCATAGTGTCCAGGGGTTGTGTAGGTAAGTGCATTAGCCACAGAAAATGCACGGTTACAGGGATAGGGTTGGGGAATGGGTCTGGATGGGATGCCCTTTGGAGGGTCGTTGTGCTGAATGTTTCCACACTATGGAGATCCCACAATACTCCATGGTCTCAGCAGTGCAGGCAAGTGTGCCAAACGCCTTCTTAACCACCCTGTCTTCCTGCGACATAACTGCAACTCTCAGGAAGGTGAGGTGACTTGGAGGGGAAGATGTTGAAAAGAAATCAGCCTGGGATCCAGCTACTGATTATTTTTGATCCACTTACAAACATGAGTGTTGCTGACTAGGCCAGTGCTGTTGAGAATGGAGTTCCAGGATTTTTAACCCAAGGTGTCACCAAGATAAGGCTCAGAAAAAATGCTCTCCGTGCTTGAATTGCTGACACTCCAAGTCCAAGTTCACACTTCTAAAATGGCAAATTTGGTGATATGTCAGTGAACTCTCAGTGCTTTCCATGGACTATTGGAGTAGAATACAAATTAATAATGCAACAACTGAATGTTTTAGCAGTTTTGCTTGTACAACCATTTGCAACTCCAATCATATCTGGAGAATGGTCATTAACACTTGCAAATCTTTGCAATACCAGGCAGGTAGAATTCACACCATTTTTCCCCAAATTAATGCAAATTTTGTGCCACTTGATCAGCAATACATTATCCATTAGGACAGCAATTCTGACCACATCTGCCAGATATCAGGATGCAGGCACGACAGTGTGCCAATTAGTATTTTTCCCAATTATGTTGAATGTGCAGGACAACAGTTAATGCAGGGATTTACTGATGATGTTGTACTACTTTCAAATTATATAAAAAGAATACACTTATAACAAGTCAACTTTCAATTGTTTGCTCTCCTCAATGAAGGGAGCAATTTTAGACTTTTTTTAACTGTTTTTGATAAGCTCTCTTTATCAAAGAACTCAGAGATGTCTGTTCAAAGCTTTGATGTTTATTCGAGGGAATTGAGCAAGATATGACAATTGGTTGCACTTTGATATCGCACCCAAGAAGCCAGTGTAAGCCTTGGCAATGAGCACTGGCAAAATCTCTGTCCAATGCCTTTGCATTATTCTGCTTTGACCTGACATCCACTCACATGAATATTCAGCGATTGGTCTCTGAATAGAATTTTCCTCCTTTAACATCAGGTACTGAAGCAGTTGTAAACTCTCCAGTGCCACAGTGGCAGGTTGAACACAGAGCCAGCAGTGAAAACAGAACATTTTTCCAGCCCAGATATTTTCTCCCAAAAAACCTAATTTTCCCTCCAATCCTCTTCAACCTGAGGGTGGTTAATCTGTGGAATTTATTGCCATAGAGGTTTGTGGAAGCCAAGTCACTGAGTGTGTTCAAGACAAAGATAGATCGGTTCTTGATTTGGATTGGTAAAGGAATTATAGGTTACAGGGAGATGGCAGGAGAATGGGATTGAGAAAATATCAGCTATGATCGAATGGTAGAGCAGACTCAATGGGCTGAATGGCCTAATTCTGCTCCTATATCTTATGGTCTACTTTCCCTGGTCTCCCTGAAGATAGCAACTGGTCTTGGCTCAGAGCAAAAGATTGCTTAGCAATCTATCCCTGAAGAACCTCGCCAAATGGATATTTATGTGCTGCCATGACAAGTTGGTACCTTCTGATTTCTATACCTTACAGGGTTGCAAGGTAATTAATTTTCATGGGGCACCTCCAGCACATTTCCACCAAAAGTATCTTGACAGATTGGTCAGCAGAAGTGATGTCATCATAACAGAGGTGACTCATAGTGGCTTCTGTGCATTTTGCAAGTGATTTTTCTTCTGGCCAGTGCAACTTCTGGCCCATTCAATGTGTTCCCTTGGACTCAACTTCATTCTATTAAACGTGACAAGCTCCCAGTGAAATTCCTACCTACCTCGCAAACACATCTTGGAGGTGAAGGTTTGACAGCAAAAGCAATTTCTCTTATAGGCCTTGATGGACAGATTCAAATGATTTGAACTTAGAAGCTGGAAGTAACTGGTTGCACATAATCCTTTTCAAATCTCTCTCCACTTGGTACAGCAATGCTTTAGATCAGGAACACAAATCACCTTATGTCATTTGCTACTGCATTGTAAATTACACATTTCAAATGTGCACTCCAATTTGAACAGATCTATCAAACACCCAATATCATAGCGGGGAAGTTCTGAATTTGACTATGGCAGGAGCAGATATCCATAATACACAAGAGCAGACATAGGCCATTCAGCCCATCAAGTCAGCTCTGCTTTTCAATGAGAATAGCTGGATAAACTGTTTTTCACCCAAACCTACTCACTACCCACCCACCCCCAATCCACTTGCACTCAAGTTTAAATAATAAAGTTACTCAGTCCAGCCCACTCTCTAACATTCCTCCATATTTACCACAAGTTGAGCAGACATCCCATCTGGGATCAGTTCTTAATTCTAATGCACTGCCCTTTTTCCAATGTTAAACATCAAGGAAATACTGTGCATGCACAAAAAATCAAAAGGGACTACACACCAACGCTCTTAATTCATGTCTCAGAACATGTCTGCCTTTCGTTCACTTTCAGGTAGAGACATGTATCTTCTGAGCGACAATTTTTCCTTTCATTGTGCTGTGTTCTGCCAGTCCCAAGTGGAAAGCCAATGGACAAAAGACAACATCTTTCATATCTCCTCCTGCTAACAATGCTGCTGGCTCTTCTTAATGGAATTCAAATTAGACCCTCTCTTTGAAAAGAGCTGACTGAGCACCAATGTTCTTATATTTTATCTCTTCCTGTTCATAGTTAGAAAAGGATGAAAGATTTTCCCACCTTCCAATGCATGTGAGGTGTTGACTGATCACTACTGAGAAAGTTAACAAATTACTTATCATTTACTGTCTGCGAGAAACAACTTCTGTTATCAACAATCTGTCATCTCAGTGACATTTTTCTTAGCTTGTAAGAATACTTAGCTGAAAAAAATTAAATTCACTGTTCCACAAAATCGTTCCAAACGCAAGTGCAGAAAAATATTGGTGCACTGTTCTATTAACAGTCCACCAGAATATAAATATGACCCGCAGCCCAGCTGCTGCAATGAATGGAATTGTTGCATATTAAATTCGGCTGGGAGCCATATGCTAGAATCAGCTGGTGCCTTCAGAGCAATACAACAACAACTTACATTTCTAAAGCCCCTTCAACCTAGTAAAACATTTACAAAGTTCTTCATAGGAGTGATATAAAACAAAATTTCATACCAAGCCACATAAGGAGGTATTAGGGATGGCAGTCAAATGTTTAGGCAAAGACATCGATTATAAACACCATCTTAAAGGAAGCAAATGAAGTCGAAATTGGAAGAGATTTAGGGTGGGAATTCAAGAGTTTAGAGAATTGACATTCAAGGCTGAGACAGACAGATTTTTAATCAATGAGAGATTTAAAGGTTATGGGAAAGGAGGAAAGTGGAGTTGAGGATTACCAGATCAGCCATGAATAGCAGAGCAGGCCTGATGGGCTAAATGGCCTATATTTGCTCCTACGTCTTCTGGTTATCTGAAATTAGGCCTATCAACAAAGGAGTAATTAAAATCAGGGCAAGATTTGGAAGTGTGCAGAAACCTTTGGGTAGTGTAAGGCTGAAGGAGAGTATAGAGTCAAGACCAAGACACAGAGTCAACGCTGGAGGGAAAACATAACCTCATAGCAAAATGTATTTTTGATTTCATTTTTTCAGCTTATGGAGCCCCAGGAAAACAGTGAGTTGCCAAAGCCCAAGGCAACAATTCAACAATATGGATGTAAGAAGAACCAGCACAAGTGACCAGGATCTATCTCATTGTGACTCAAAGTGGGACAGTCCAACATCCCAAACAAGATATGTGTGTCCAAATCTGCCCAAACTCTGAAATCCTGACACTGCCCCAATCCTCATTAGGCAAAACAATGCCCCCACCCCTAATAGTAGCTCTGTACTCAGGAACAGGCTCACAGTTTCAATCCAACGCTCACTGCAAGCATTTTGAGGAAAAGGTTGGAACTGTAGTCAGAACTGCATTATCATAAACCTTAAATTTCCTGCTATTTCTCTGGGAGATGTGGTGACCGATATTCCCTCACAGTACAGCGGTGTGAAATCCCACAGCTCTACTGTGTATACTCAAGACTGGCACTGCCTGAGATGTTCCTGTTCTTCCCACAATCAAAGGATATGTATCATCTGGAGCTTGATCAGGCTTAGGAAGAGCCTTGGTGTAGTTATGAGCTTCTCGCGCTCTCTCATTGTTTGGAGGACCATATGATACTTGAGTAGCGTGTTCATACTTTCTCACTTACCATCACCAAACAAATGGATTCTCTCCCTGCTTCCATCTCATCAACCTTTCTTTATTCACCCACCCATTCATCCTCAGTTGGTCACAACGAGATAAGTTTAAAAAGAATCCATTCCCTTTGTGGATAACTTTCTCCCAGATCCAGATGAACTTATGTTTTAAAAGTAACCAATGCAACCAGGCTTTCTTGAATTAACAAATACAGTGAGTTTATTAATTATTACAAGTAAGAAGAAATAGCAATGTAACATACTTGCACTTGGACCAGAAGTAAGAAGTGAGTCCAAAACGGTCAAAGTAAAACAAAGTTATAAAAATCCATCCATGAATTGTTCGCAAAGAGATTGCAGTAGTGTTGGTGTTGGTCATTGAAGTTAGTTTCCCTATCCTTAGACTGGCAGATTCGTTGAGATTTTGGATTACTGATCCCTTTCAACAATAACTGAATTGCAGCATCTGGATGAGAGAGACACATTTTTTTGTTATCCTGTTTCCTTTTGTCTGATTCGCAGCACTTGGAGTGATATAGATTTGTTACCTACAGCACAGTGATAACAAGGGGCTAGTTCTTTGACTGTGGCCTTTACAGTATGCTAACATTTGAACCCAGGCAGGTACACACACGAGTTTTCAGTCCCACTAGTCCACTCCAGCAGAGTTGAAACTGGCTTTTTAACCCCTATTCTTGTGTATTCTTCAATGGGGAAAAAAAATGTAAAATGTGTCTGACGTTTGGGACATAATCCAAAGGGGAATGGTTTGCTGTTGAGCAGGAGTTCATCAGCACCCCACTTTCTTTCTAATCACAAGAGTTCACAGTGCAGCCTGTTTGAAGTTTCTTTGACCCCTTTAGATTTAGACCCTATCGGTCCCACACTGAATCTAATTTATATTTGCAAGGGTTATTTTGGCTATGTAGCAGCCCTCTTTTAAAAACCACATTATGGAATCAGGGTTAAAAATACCTGTAGTATTTCAGGATTCCGACCCATCATTGTAACATTTAGAATATAAGATAATTTTTCCATAAACTAAGGTGTCAGATATACATAAATGCACAATGCGTGGCAGATAATATAGTGTGGAATAGATGAATGGTAGTATAATATTGCAACAATAACAGAAATGTGGCTCAAAAATGTTGATGACTGTGTGACCATGACAGTATAAAATATAGGAGAGAATTAGTCCATTTGGCCCATTGAGACTGCTCATGGCTGATGTGTTTCGCAAACCCATTCCCTGCCTGATCTCCATAAACCTTGATCCCCTTACTAATCACAAAACTGTCTATCTCTGTCATAAATACACTCAATGACTTGTCCTCCATGACCTTTTGCGGCAATGAGTTCCACAGATTAACTACCCTCTGGCTGAAGAAATTCCTCCTCATCTCCGTTCTAAAGAGTCATGCCTTCACCCTGAGGATGTGCCTTTGGGTCCTAGTCTCTCCTACTACTTCTCCATGTCCACTCTTTCCAGGCCTCTCAGTATTCTGTATGTTTCAATGAGATATCTCCTTGTCCTTCAAAACTCCATCGAGGACAGACCCAGAATCCTCAACTGTTCCTCATACGACAAACTCTTCATCCCTGGGTTCATACTTGTTAACATTCTCTGGACCCACTTCCATGTCAGCACATCCTTCCTTAGATATGAGTCCCAAAACTGCTCACAATTTTCCAAATGCTGTCTGACCAGAGCCTTATACAGCCTCAGCAATACATCCCTTGCTTTTATAATCTAGCCCTCTCAAAATGAATGCTAGAATTGCATTTGCCTTCCTAACTGCCATCTGGACCTGTATGCTAACCTTAAGAGATTCCGCAACTAAGACTCCCAAGTCCCTTTGTGCTTCAGATTTCTGAAGCCTTACCCCATTTAGAAAATAGTCTATACCTCAATTCTTCCTACCAAAGTGCATAACCTCACATTTTCCCACATTGTGTTCCATCTGTCACTTCTTTGCACTGTCTCCTAGTCTGTCCCAGCCCTTTCTCAGCTTCCCTGCCTTCTCAACACTGCCTGCCTCTCCACCTATCTTTGTGTCATCTGCAAACAATGCCCTCAGTTTCTTCGTCCACATCATTAAGGTATAATGTGAGTAGTTATGGTCCCAACACAGACCCCTATGGAATTCCTGTAGTCAATGGCTGCCATTCTCAAAAAGACCCCTTTATCTCCACTCTCTGCCTTGTGTCAGTCAGCAAATCCTTTATCCAGGCCAGCACCTTGCCCCTAACACCATGGCTCCTATCTTATTTAGCAGCCACCTATATGGCACCTTGTCAAAGGCCTTCTGGGAATCCAAATATATCATGTCCACTGGTTCTCCTTTGTCTAACTTGCTCATTACCTCCTCAAAGAATTCTAACAGATTTGTCAGGCAGGAACTTAACAAAGCCATGCTGACTCAACTGTATTTTACCATGCATTTCCAAGTACTATAGACGTGAAAGAGAAAGGAATTTTGTGTGAGTACTGTAAAGGAGTATGTTTGAGATGAAAGGGGCTGTGTTTGTTTGGGTGTTCCTCAATCTTTAAACTTGTGATATACGTTGTGGTTGGTTGGCTCGCCGAGCTGGTTTGTTGTTCTGCAGACATTTCATTATCCTACTGGGTAACATCCTCAGTGCAGCCTCCGATGAAGCGTCGGTGTGTTTTCCCGCCTGGTTTTTAAACTCTGGAGTCCGTTGAGCTGGAGTGCCTCACTTCCGGTTTTCCTTCGTAGTGGAGTGAATATGGGGTCGAGTTCTATGTGTTTATTGATGGCTTTCTTCGTGGAGTACCAGGCTTCTAGGAATTCCCGTGCCTGTCTCTGCTTAGCTTGTCCCAGGATTTTGGTGTTGGCCCAGTTGAATTTGTGGCTCTCCTTATCCATGTGGATAGATATGAGAGAGTATTGGTTGTGTCTTTGTGATATATGTAATTTGTTTGATTTATTCTATTTCATTCCATTTCTTTTGAATATTATCTTCTGTTTCATTGCTAAAACTGAATCTGCAGCATTGCTGGTTTGTAGTTCACTAAAGATCACCTTGCTAAAACCAAAAACAAAGAAATATGATCTAATAAGCCAGATTTCAATCTGGGTTCCAGCTTGTACAGTAATAACTTCAGCTGGATCATAATATAAATTGTATTCCTTTCATGGAATGTGGGTTTCACTGGCAAGGCTGGCTTTTGTTGTACATCCCTGGTGATCCTCGAACTGTCTAGCTTACTAGCCCATTTCAAAGGGCAGCTGCATTGCTGTGGTCTGGAGTCACATGTAAGCCAAGCCAGGTGAGGGTGACAGATTTCCTTCTCTGAAGGACAATGGTGACCCACTTGGGTCTACAACAATCAATGAATTGTCACGGTCACCATTACTGAGTCAAGCTCTTCGCTCCACAATGATTAATTTCATTTGAATTCCAGCAGATGTGCGAGAGCTGGGAATCAAACCCACATCCTTGGAGTTTAAATCTGGGCTGCTGGTGAATCAGTACACAGTGAGAACCACTGTCATCACCATCTCCCCTTCTTGACATTCTGTCTGTGAGATCTTGCTGTCTGCAGTAACTACATTGGTATTTCATTCACTGTTAAGCGCCTAAAGGCTTTCTGAGGATGTGAAAGACGCTAAAGAAATGCACATTCTTTACTTCTTTGTGCCTTCAATGCCACACAGCCGAACACTTAGTGAATAGAGTCACCAGGTGACCACCAGGAGTGGAAGGCCTGGTCCTTCATGAACCCTCAGGAGGATGTCACATTGATGGTGCCCTACTACAGTCCCAAGCTCAGGTCAGGGGTACGCGCATGTGCAACTGACCTGGATCTCCTGGGCAAGCCACTGTCAGAAAGGCTGTCTTTACATTTTCCAAACAGCCTCTGCACCATCCACACCAAAGCCTAAAAGGCAATTTCCCAGCTCAAAACCATTCTGACCCTGAAAGTCTAACAGTAAGTCAAACTAACCAAAGCCAGCAGTCTGCTCACCATCCACTACCCAAATAGAACTACTGCACGTTCAGTAAAAGGGGTAGCAATTCTGTGAAAAGTTTTTCACTCCGAACTCATCACACTGTAAAAGAGAATTCAAGCTTAACAATAGCTTTGTAAAAGCACGTTAACTCACACAGCAGTCAAGAAACCATTCCACCACATTTAAAGGAGAACTCATAAACAATGCAGTAATCATTGACATTCCTGCAGACTTAGCAGTATGCAGCTGTGTAGCATTGCAGGTAGCAGGTAAATGGGCATTGGCAGTTTAACATACGTTTCCTTCAGTCCTGGCCTGAACACACTGAGACCTGGTGGGCTGCAGTTACATTCTCACGTTGTTGTACAGACTGGTACATCGGAGAAAAAACATCCTTAACCCCTACGGCTCTACAGACAGGCACACCTAGAAGCTGCCTTATCATGGCAACATCTCACCAGCAGCTGATTCATTGCAATCATTCCTCTAATCCAGGTGATTTTATCAAAGCTTCCAAGACTTTTCAGAGGAATATTGCAAGTTGTTCCAGAGTAGGGCTTTGCATTCCTTTCATACTAACTGAGGAAAACATTGCCATGCAGCTGGAAGGAGTGCTGCAGTCAGCAAAGAGTGAGTTACGAATTGTAAACAGCACCATTGCCATATCCTGAGGCCATCAGTATGTGAGCCCTCCTGGCATTATCAACACACCATTCAATCCAACACACTCGAGAAATAATACAACCATCTGCGTTGTAATTGTAGCTCCCTCAACAACAGTCTCACTATATCCAATCTAGGCTCTTCCCTCAATATCCTCCTATGTTTATTCATTCATGGATGTGGGTATTGCTGGCCAGACCAGTAATTTATTGCCCACCCTTATTTGCCCTGGATATGGTACAACTGAGTGGCTTGCTGGGCCATTTCAAAGGGCAGTTAAGAGTCAACGAATTGCTGTGGATCTCAAGTCACATAGAGGCTAGACGAGGTAAAGATGACAGATTTCCTTCCCTAAACGACATTTGTGAAGCAGATGGGTTTTAACAACGATCAGCAATGGTTACATGGCCACCATTTAATTCTAGAGTTCACTGAATTCAAATTCCACTATTTGCCAGAGTGGGATTTGAATCCATGTTCCCAGAACATGAACCTGGGATCAGGATTTCTAGTCCAGTGACATTACTACCACACTACACCATCATACCACCTCAGACTCCTCCCTCAACAGTGGTCTTCCCACAACATCTTCAACTTGCATTTATATAGCATTTATCACACGGCAAAATTTTTCAAGCTGCTTTGCAACACCATATACCAAGCTATGTATTCAGACAGAGAGGCTTCAAGCAGCATCTGAAAGGTGGAAAGTGGGATAAGCAGCTGAGTAGTTTAAGGGAAGTAGAATTAGTGAATTCCAGAATGTGGGACCCAGGAGACTGAGGGCACTGCAGCCTGTGGTAGAATGATTAAAATTGTGGGTCAGATTTGAAAGAGTGGAGAGATTGCGAAATATTAGAGGTTTGGATTTGAAAAAGATCTTAGAGGTTCAAAATTATGTCTTGTTGGCCTGGGAGCCAACCTAACTCCAATTCAGGCTGATACACTGATGCCAGTTTATCCCCTCCCACTCCAGGTTCCTCCACCAATCCTCATTGAGAATTCTTTATTCCTTCAATGTCCTCACCATATCTGCTCATATTGGAGCATTGACTCATCACTACAAGCTGCCAACTGGTACCTTGACCATAAACCATCCCAACACTCTCTGTGACTGTCCTCCTTCCTACCAAAACATATCGGCTCACACTTTCCTCTGCATCGAATTTCATCTGCCACCTATCCGCCCACTCCGCCAATTTGTCTATGTCCTTTTGACGTTCCACACCACCATCCCCACTGTTCACAATGCTTCCAAGCTTTAGAACAAAGAACGTAGAACAGTACAGGCCCTTCAGCCCACAATGTTGTGCCGAACTTTTACCCTAATCCTAAGATCTATCTAACCTCCACCCCTACCTTATACTATCATCCATATGCCTATCTAATAGCCGCTTAAATGCCCCTAATGAGGCCGACTCCACTACCCTCTCCGGCAATGCATTCCATGTCCCGATTACTCTCTGAGTAAAGACATGTATCATTGTATCATTTGTGAACTTTGGAACTGCCCCTTGCACACCAAGATCTCAGACCATTAATAGATATCATGATAAGCTAGAGACCCAATATCAACCCCTGTGGAACTCCTCTACAAAACTTCCTCCAGCCTGAAAGTATTCATTGCTTCCTGTTTCCTCTCACTCAGCCAATTTTGTATCCATTTTGCTACTATCCCTTTTATTCCATGAACTATAACTTTTCTCACAAGCATATTATGTGACACCATACCTGAACAAGTCCAGGTAAACTACATCAACAGCATTACCTTCATCGACTCATTCAGTTACCTATTCAAAAAACTCCAGCAAGTTAATTAAACACAATTTCCCCTTTAGAAAATCAGCTGGTTCATCCTAGTCAGCCCATTTTTTTTCCATTTGCTACCCCAAATAATTGTTTCTAGAAGCTCCCCACCACTGAAGTAACACTGACTGATCTATAATTATCCTTACAACCACTCTTTGAACAAGAGCACGGTATTTGAAATTCTCCAGTCTTCTGGCACTTCTAAAGACTGCATTTTTATATTTTCCTGACTGTTTTAAAAACCAAAGATTGTTGAAGGGGTTGCTGCATTGTTTAAAAGCAATTTGCCAGCACTTATTGTCATGCAGTTTACACTGTTGCTTGCACAAGGAGTGGAGGCACACTTCCTGCAGTCAGACTGCCATCAAGGGTTGTGTGTGAAGAGAGATTCAGCCAACAACAAATAATTGTTTGTTTTATGAAGTTATGACCAGTTGTCAATGACAAATGCCTTCTGTTTGCCAACAACGTTATGGCTGGTTTCCAAGTAGCTGAACAGCTTATGGGTGTGAATGATGTGGCCAGAAACCTTCAGACCTCCGGAATTCAGTAAAAAATACCTAAAGCCTGAAGAAAGTCAGATTACTGCCCCTCACAAGCTGCGACAAGCTGTAGTTTTGGGCCAGCAGGTAAGAGACTTTACAATTTTTGAACCAATTGCTCTGTGCCACCTGCAAAGAATTGAAAAGTACTGGTGAAGACATATCAATGAACAGCAAATCCTAACAAGCAAAAGGATCATCTCAGTAAATCTTGTGGATAGGGGGCTATTGAACTGCCTATCCAGTTTTCCCTTCTAACCATAGCACTAATTTATTTTTTTCTACAAGTGTGTGCAGGGGTTTAGAGTGTAAACTCATAGAATTATACATCGATAGACATATCTACAGGTAGAATCTCTTTATTTCTAATAAATAGTAACTCTTGTTTAGCACAGAAACCTGGTGTCATTTTTTATTTTATTTTCTGTTTCTGATTTTCTGTTATCCTGGGTGTAAATGGGTAAATTGGGGTATTTTCCATATTTTGATAAAATCTTTAACTTCTGTGATGGCTCCAAAATAGGGAGCTTTATTTCCAGTGCACGACCCCAGTGAGGCAGTGCAAGATCACGCCAGTGCTCCTATAATTTTTACCCTGATTTCATTCAGTATCCTCAGATGAATCTCCTTTAGTCCTGGTACATTGTCAATGTTAAGTACCAACATTCGATAAAACACTTCTTCCATATCAATTTTAAATCCTTATAGTGACTGAGTTTCCTCCTCTGTCACCATGGCCTCAGGAGAACCTAGTTCTTTGGTAAAGACAGGTACAATGTATTTATTCAATACCTCAGCCAAGCCCTTGCCTCCGTGTGTAAATCACCTTTTTGGTCCCTAACCACTGAATCTCTCTCACTATTGCTCTTCATTTCTTTTTCCTTCCCTCCTGAACAGCAAGCTGCTTGTGACATCAGAAATGTGCCTCTGGCCGCACTCCCTCAAGGAACTAGTGCCCTTGCCAGCTTCGAAAGCAGCTTACCAAATTATAAGCAGGACTGCAGAGGACTCCTGTTATGGACCAGACCAAACCCCCTCAAAATATATTAAGAAGATAGCCTAGACCTTAAATTCCAAAGTGATCTTTCACAGTGCTCAGCAAAAGTATCTACTGGTGAAAAGGAAGGACCATAGGAAAAGGGACAACAGCAACGGATAACTAAGGAAGTAAAGGAGGTTATCAAATTGAAAGTTAATACTTGCAAAGTGGCGAAGATTAGAGGGAAACTGGGGGATTGGGAAATCTTTAAAGGTAAACAGAAAGGCACGCAGAAAACCATAAAGAAAAGTAAGATGGATTATGAGAGTAAACTAGCTTAGAATGTAAAAACAGATAGCAAAAGTTTCGACAAATATATAAAATGAAAAAGAGTGGTAAGGTAAATGTTGGTCCTTTAGAGGATGAGAGGGAGGATTTAATATTTGGAAATGAGGAAACGGCTGAATAGGTACTTTGTATCAGTCTTCACAGTGGAAGACACAAATAAGGAGGTGAGGAACTAAAAAAGTAGTGTTGGACAAGCTAATGGGGCTAAAGGTGGACAAGTCTCCTGGCCATGATGGAATGCATCCCAGGGTACTAAAAGAGATGGCAAGGAGAGATAATGAATGCCCTTGTGGTAATTTACCACAATTTGCTGGACTCTGGGGTGATTCTAGCAGAGCAGAAAACACCACTGTTTAATAAAAAAGTAGACAAAAGGTGGGTAACTATAGGCCAATTAGCTTAACTTCTGTCGTGGGGAAAATACTTGAATCTACAATCAAGGAAGAAATAGTGAGACATCTGGATAGAAATTGTCCCATCAGGCAGACACAACGTGTGTTAATGAAAGGCAGGTCGTGTTTATCTAATTTACTGAAATTCTTTGAGGGTATTATAAGCGCAGTGGACAATAGGGAACTGGTGAATGTGGTATGTCTGGATTTCCAGAAAGTATTCAACAAGGTGCTGCACAAAAGACTGCTGCATAAGATAAAAGTGCACAGCATTACAGGTAATCTATTTGCATAGATAGAAGATTGGTTAACTAATAGAAAGCAAAGAATGGGAATAAATGGGTATTTTTCTGGTTGGCTATCAGTAGCTAGTGATGTGCCTCAGGGATCGGTGTTGGGACTGCAATTGTTTACAATTTACATAGATGATTTAGAGTTGGGAACCAAGTGTAGTGTGTCAAAGTTCACAGATGACACTAAGATGAGTGGTAGATCAAAGTGTGCAGAGGACACTGAAAGTCTACAGAGGGATAAAGATAGATTAAGAGAGTGGGCAAGGGTATGACAGATGGAGTACAATGTTGATAAATGTGAGGTCACCCATTTTGGTAGGAATAACAGCAAAAAGGACTATTATTTAAAAGGTGAAAAATTGCAGCATATTGTTGTGTAGAGAGACCTGGGTGTCCTTGTGCATGAATCACAAAAAGTTGATTTGTAGGTGTGCAGGTAATTAAGAAGGCAAATGGAATATTGTCTTTCATTATTAGAGGGATGGAGTTTAAAAACAGGGAGGTTATGCTGCAGCTGTATAGGGTGCTGATGAGGCCAGTCTGAGAGTACTGTGTATAGTTTTGGTCTCCATGCTAGAGAAAGGATGTACTGGCACTGGAGGGGATGCACAGGAGATTCACTAGGTTGATTCCAGAGTTGACAGGGTTGGCTTATAAGGAGAGATTGAAGAGACTGGGACTATATTTATTGGAATTTAGAAGATTGAGGGCGGATCTTATAGAAACATCAAAAATTATGAATAATGCATAAGATAGAGCAGGGAGGTTATTTCCACTGACAGGTGAAACTAGAACTCAGGCGCACAGCCCCAAGATAAGGGGGAGCAGATTTAGGACTGATTTTGGGAAGAACTTCTTCACCCAAAGAGTTCTGAATTTATGGAATTCCCTGCCCAATGAAGCAGTTGAGGCTACCTCATTGAAGTTTTAAGGCATAGATAGATAGATTTGTGAGCAGTAAAGGAATTGAGGGTTATGGTGAGTGGACGCTTAAATGGAGCTGAGTCCATGAAAAGATCAGCTATGATCTTATTGAATGGTGGAGCAGGCTTGATGGGCCAAATGGCCTACACCTGCTCCTATTTCTTATATTCTTATGCTTTTCTTATTTAAAAGATGTGTCAGGTGTTGCATTCTAGATGCAATACAATACAATTAGTCAAACTACCAGTCTTGAAGCAAAACACTCTTTATTCATACATTATAATTAAAATATAATAAAAGAAAGAATTGGAATAACTTAACTCTATTGGAAAACTTAACAGAATGATAGATTATTTAACTACTGAACAGTGACCGTTCCAACATAGTAACATCCCATAAATACACCCTTGGCAAAGGCAAATTCAGTAAACTGGATTGTCTGACATGTAATTCTAACAGTAGGAAGAGGACCTCAGCTTTTAGCTGTAACATAGAGAGGAAAAACAGCTTCCACGCTTCAATAGCTCAGCAACAACTGCTACTGAAAGCTAAAACTAAAAATCCTGGTTGGGAGCTTGACTCCACCCAATCAGGCTGCTTCTGTTGTTCCAACTTTTTGAAAAAACCAAAGGCCTCACAAGCTATTTACTTTATTGGCTTTGGAGCAGACCGCTCACTACCTCTCTCTCAACTTTTCTTTGTAAAAAAACCAGGACAAAATACATTTCTTAAAGACATAGCATTGTCACACCCCAGCACAACCAGTTTGTTTCTCTTGGAGTGCCTAGACCCAGAATTTGTGCTCCTGATTGTTATCCTGCCAGCATGTCAGAGTGCATGCTGGTAGTAAAGGCAGAATCATTTTCAACTTTGATCCCCTTTTAGGTAGAATGCTAAAGTAGTAAAATTGGAATAATTTCAGGTAGAAGAAGATCTTTGGTCCATTTAGCCCACTGCACTGCATTTCTTATTCCATTTTGTTGACTCCCAGTTCTCTATTGAGATCTTCAGGCTTTCTTGGATGATCCCTCATGCTGATAATCTGTCCTTTCAGTATTAAATAGCAGTTAAAGAGGCTGTTTGGACCATTGTGTACTGGTAGAGCCATCCAGTTAGTCCCACTCCCTTGTTTTCTCCCCGTTGCCCTGTAAAGTATTGGAGTTCTGAAGAAGGGTCACTGAACCCGAAATGTTAACTCTGATTTCTCTCCACAGATGCTGCCAGACCTGCTGAGTTTTTCTAGCACTCTGTGTTTGTTCCTGCAAAGTATTTCCCTTTACGTACTTTTGCAACTCCCTTTTCGAAAGTTAAGTATTGCACCGGCTTCTAGACACTGTCAAGCAGAAGACTTGGGATTCTAACAAATTTCTACCTAAAAGGTGTTTCCCCATGTCTCCTTTAGTTTGTTTGCTAATTACCTTAAATTCATGTATCTGGTTAAACATCATCCTACTACTGAAAATAGTTTCTCCTTAATTATTCTACCAAAACTGTTAAAAGATGTTGAAAACCGTAATTAAATCTCCTCTTATTCCTTCTCTTCTCCCTAAGACGTTCAACATGTTTACTGTAAGTAAAATTACCATAGTTTTAATAGACCATAAGGCTGCTCCTTCATTAGGGAGAGATGATGGTTTAACCTCAGGGAGGGAGAGATTGAGAAGGAGAGTCCTTCAGGGCAACCTCAGCCACCATGGGGATTGAACCCACACTGTTGGCATCATTCTGCATCACAAACCAGCCATCTGAGCTAACTTTTTTCTGAAGAAGTGTCACATTCGACTCAAAATGTTAACTTCCTTTCTCTTCCTGCTGACGCTGCAAACCTGCTGAGTTTTTCCAGCACTTTCTGTTTTTACCCCATTTATTTACCACCCTTTTTGTAAAAAATATTCTTCCTGTATTTTCAATTTTCATTTGATCTCCTTAATTGTAAATAAAGTGTTGTCCTTGGTTTAGTGGTAGCACTTGCACCTCTAATTTAGAAGGTTGTGGAGTCAGGCCCCCGTTCCAGGCTTTAAACATCAAATCTAGGCTTGACACCTCAGTTACAGTATAATAATGATGGAATTCTGCAGGTGCTGTCTTTCAAAAGAGATGTTAACCTGCGGTCCCAATTTCTCTCTCATGTACAAAGCTACATGAAAAAGGGAAGGGAGTTAACCCACACACAAAGTTGCCGGAAAAGCTCAGCAGGTCTGGCAGCATCTGTGAAGCAAAAAGCAGAGTTAACATTTCGGGTCCGGTGACCCTTCCACAGACATGTTCTGTCACCGGACCCGAAATGTTAACTCTGTTTTTTGCTTCACAGATGCTGCCAGACTTGCTGAGCTTTTCCAGCAATTTCTGTTTTTGTTCCTGATTTACAGCATCCGCAGTTCTTTCGGTTTTTATTAAGGGAATTAACCTGATGTTTGCTCCATGTTTATCTCTTGATCTACATAACCGGCTATCTGTCGCTTGTGAGACAAATTGCAGCATTCGTCATTATTAGAAGTGGTTACACTTCAAAACTGCTGCATTATTTTTATACTGGTTTGGGACAGCATGTGCTTAAGAAAAGTACCAGTTCTTTCTTGTTAATATGACTCTTCAGCTTGAATCCCGTTCAGAGCAGAAACATGTATTTGGGTCCAATTTATCTTCATAAATGCAAGCAGAATTGCTGATGCTTATTCAAAGCTTCCGAATGAATAAAGACTATTTCTTGTGAAAGTACAACCTTGAGGGAATCCACAGTTTCACAAGAGGAAGGAGGGAAATTTAAGCAAAGTATAAGCACCAGCACAGTCTTGTTGGACTTAATGGTTTATTCCAGGGTTGTATCTTATGGCTGTTTGGGCGAATCTTGTTGTGTGCATTTTGTCTACAGTCCTTCATATATATTGCAAACATGACTAATGTCTAAAAATAGGTCATTGGTTATAAAATGTTTTGGAATGTCCTGAGGTTGTAACAAACACAATATAATTGCAAGTCCTTGATTTTCTAAGGATCCTGTGTTGAATGTGCAACATTTGTGCATGTACCTTTTGCTCTAAATGTCACAAAGTCATTGAATCATTCGTGTCACAGCCCTTCAAGTTCCACATCGGCTTTCCAATGGAGTAAGACACTCATCC
The DNA here is from genome assembly GCF_021869965.1 of Rhincodon typus. Lineage (NCBI taxonomy): Eukaryota > Metazoa > Chordata > Chondrichthyes > Orectolobiformes > Rhincodontidae > Rhincodon > Rhincodon typus. Next base: position 64,358,104 of record NC_063341.1, on the reverse strand, counting down.
CCATTCCGCTGCTCTATTCTTGCAGGCCTGTCAGTTTATCTTCTTCATGCTTCCATCTAATTTCCTTTTGAAATCACTGACCATCTCTGCTTCTACCACCCTCGTGAGGTCATTATCACTTGCGGCATAAAAATGTTCTTCTGGACATTTCTCAGCCAAAACCTCAAAACTAGGCCCCCTCATCCTCATACCATTAAAAATGAGAACACCTCTTCCACGTCCACTCTGCCAATCCTGCCATAACTTTGTACACTCCTTCAAACCCTCCCCTCAATTTCCTTAGCCCCAAAGACAGCAGACCCTATTTCTCCAATTTAACCTCACAGCAAAAATCCTTCATCCCTGGAAAACTGTTCTGGGAATAAAATCGTACAGTATAAAAGAGGCCCTTCTGCCCATCAAGGGTAAATCTCCTCTGCATCCTCTCAAGAATCATCAGCTCCTTCCTCAGGTGGGGTGACCAGAACTGGATGCAATATTTTAGCTGTGACCTAACAGAGCATCCTAAAGGCTCAGTATAACTTTCGCATTCTGTACTCAGTGCCTCTGATTTATTGAAGCTCAAAATGCTTTATTAACTAAGTATGCCTGTGTGTGTGTGTGTGAGGGGTAGGGGAACATGGGGAAGGGACAGTCTTATCAACATAGAGAATTTTCCAGAGCCTTCTTCTGCATTTTGCTGCTATCTTCAGTGACCTCAGCCATCCGGGTATAGTGTCCGTTGCCCTACTTACCAGTGAGGTAGACACACAAGGTTATGCTGTGCATAATTGACATCAGCACAATTATAATTCAGCTTAATACCTTCCCGAGTGCAGCTCCTGTCCTGACACCGTCTAACTGAGGCTTAGCTGTCTGCCCCAGTTTCACAGCTCTGCTAGTTCCCCACCCATGCCTCAGCGAGCAGGGAACATGCACAGTTTCAGCAGAAACTGCAGCGATTTTGTCACAGTCTAGGCGAGCACCCGCTCATTTACATTGCATTACTTCCATCCTGTAAGTTGTGCTTCCAATTCCGGGATGCAAAAGTACAGCAACAATTGCATTTATGTAGCGCCTTTGAGAAAGGCGTGAGATAAGAAAGTGAAACTTCTGCTCTGTAACTGGAATTGATGGGTACCTGGTTCCAGTTTGCATTTTGGTGACTTCAGCTGCTGTGAGGGGATAGACTCGGTGCCCTGGAGAAGAATGGCACCGTTGCTATGCTCCTGCAGGTCGCTTGTTTTGTTCTTGTCTGTTTTGTATTCTGTTCACACTCTGACTCCTGCTCCCACTGTTTCTCCGCTACTGTTCGCTCGCTGCTGTCCTGTTTTTTGCATGTTATACTGGAATAATCGCACGCCCCGTATTATTACAACAGGCAGGCATTAGGTGGAGTGCTTTTATTGGGAGGGTTGCTAAATAAATATTTATGTTTTGGCTTGCATTTCATTTTTTATTTTGTTAGCCTGTGGCTTGGTGCAAGTGCAGTTTCCCTGCAAATAGCTCACAGGGATTTGGTGGTAGGGTTGGCAGTTCCTCTGGTAGTATCCTTCAGTGCCTTGCCTGGTTTTCAATATATAAAGAAAATACATATAAAATACATATATATATGTGGTCTTTCACAACCACAGGGCATTGACAAGCCCTCTACAGTCAAGGAAATACTTTTGAAGTGCAGAAAATACTGCAGCCAAAGTGACCACAGCAAGATCCTACAAAGGGCAACGCAACAATATTTTCAAAATCTGACCCTTTTTCATTGATGTCGGTTCTGTTAAATATTGACAACAATTCGGACAACTCTTAGAATTCGATTCAGATTTATTGTCACATGTGCTCACCAGTGCAGTGAAAAGACTACAAAGTCACCACTTACAGCACCACCTTAGGTACAAAGATACCTAATTACAGGATCTTAGGAATCAATTAGAAAAATAACGAAATAAAGAAGTTCAGCATTACAGTCCTTCAAGCAGATTGTGTCTGGCCTTGCCTCAGCCCACATTGGGCCCTCACCTACAAGCCGCACCATGTCTCGTATTCAAACCGCACTGGACTTCTCTCCCAGATCCCACTGGCCCTGACCTCCAGGCCGCACAGGGCCCTGACCTCCAGACCGCACAGGGTCCTGACCTCCAGCCTGCACCGGGCCCTCGCCTCCAGGCCACACAGGGCCCTCGCCTCCAGGCCGCACAGGGCCCTCACCTCCAGGCCGCTCAGGGCCCTCGCCTCCAGGCCGCACAGGGCCCTCGCCTCCAGGCCGC
>NC_063341.1:64256705-64355848 GCF_021869965.1 Rhincodon typus | reverse complement strand
CCACACAGGGACCTCGCCTCCAGTCTGCACAGGGCCCTCGCCTCCAGACCACACAGGGCACTGACCTACAGACCACACAGGGACCTCGCCTCCAGACCACACAGGGCCCTGACCTACAGCCGCACAGGGCGCTCGCCTCCAGGCCGCACAGGGCACTGACCACCAGGCCGCACAGGGCCCTTGCCTCCAGGCCGCACAGGGCCCTCACCTCCAGACCGCAGAAGGCACTGACCTCTAGACCATTCAGGGCCCTCTACTCCAGACCACACAGGGCAGTGACTTCCAGCCCACACAGGGACCTCGCCTCCAGACCGCACAGGGCACTGACCTACAGACCACACAGGGCCCTCGCCTCCAGACTGCACAGGGCCCTCATCTCCAGACCGCACAGGGCCCTGACCTCCAGAATGTGCCGAACCCAACCTAGGGGTACGTGTTCTCACCACTGCCTCAGTCTGCCTGTTCTCGCCGCAGTTGCAGATGCAGGGGACCTCACTATCAGCCATGTTGGGCCTACATCCCCCATGATAGTTTGACTCCACCGCACTGGGCCCACTGTCCTCCACACCGTACAAACCCGCTCTCCATAGAAGATAGGTAGATTAAAGTAAGAAAATAAAACAATGAAAGAAGTCAAAACTGGAAAAAGCGGACCGAGCAGATGAGCTCCAAGTGGGAGCCCGCATGGTGCACTGCTACTCTGCTGCCATCTTGGATCTAATACTCGTGCTGTTCACAGACATTTTATGTGCAACTTGAAAACACAGAAGAGGGCATGGTCTTTTTTGTCTCATTTGAAAGGCTGGCCACTTGCAGTGTAGGTGGGAAAGGAATGACACTCCTCAGAGTTTAGACTCAAACTCGACACTCACACCATCTATATCCATTTGTTGGCAAAATGTTCCAAAGATTTCTCAAAGTGCATTAAATAACAATTGGGGGACAGTGGTGGGGGGCGGGGGCTGTTGGCAGTGGGGGTGGCTGTGAGTGGGATATCTCAGGCAGTGGTGGGGGGCTGTGAGGGTGGAGTTAACACTCAACGGCGCAACCCAAGTTTAACAACGTCAGGCTATCATGCAAGTGTGTTGCAGCAAAATGTGGTTTAGAATGGATTGTAAGTGGAACGTCTAAAAATCAGCAACGAGCCATGCTAATTTGGAAGAGCGTTTTGAGATTGAGTGATAGGAATTTTCACTCAGTACAGCAGCCAAGTGATGTTCCACACTGAGTACTCAAAAAACAACGAAAGTGTCATTTTTGTTTCTCCTGTCTGACCTTGGTATGTTAAAGGGTGCAGGCATCAATGCAGAGACATCTTCAGAGGCACAGGAGAGTCGACGTTTCAGCCCCTAGATCCTTCATCAGGATGGGAGAGGGGGAAGGGAGCTGGGAAATAAATAGACAGAGAGGAAGGGTGGAACTGGGGAAGGTAGGTGGGATGGTAATAGGTAGCTGCAGGTAGGGAGTGGTGGGGATTGGTCAGTGGGAAGGGTGGGGCGGATAGGTGGGGAAGAAGATGGACAGGTTGTGTCAGGTCAAGGAGGCGAGAGTGAGGAGGGGTGGGATTGTGGGAAGGTAGGTGGGATGGGACCAATCCCCACCCCTCCCTACCTGCATCCAACTATTACCACCCCACCTTCCTTCCCCCAGCCCCACCCCTCTGCCCTCTGTTTATTTCCTAGCTCCCTGCCCCCTGCCCAGTCCTGATGAAGGGTCCCGACCCGAAACGTTGGCTTTCCTACCCCTCTGATGCTGCCTGGCCTGCTGTGTTCCTCCAGCTCCACACTGTGTTGACTCCGGCTCCAGCATCTGCAGCTCTTACTACCTCTCTCAGAAATATCGTCTCAATGCCAGGAGAAACAGGATGCCACCTCTCAGATTGCTATTGCCTCTGATTATAATCAGCGATCCACTTGGAGCCACTGACAGTAAGGCTTTTCTCAGTGAAACCACATTCCCTGTGATTTCTTGGAGTTTACATTCAGCTGCATAAACAAAACAGGAAGCAGGAAACTAGCGAAACTTTCCAGGAGTCCCGGTTTGTCTTTGTAGCTTGTATTTGTAATAACTCTGATTCAAGGTGGGACAGGGACTCCCATTCTTGGAGAGTCACAACTGACCACTGCTCAAAGCCTGGACATTCCATGTGCTCTAGAGATAGCAAGAACTGCAGATGCTTGAGTCAGAGATAACACAGTGTGGAGCTGGAGGAGCACAGCAGGTCAGGCAGCATCAAAGGAGCATGAAAGCTAACGTTTCGGGTTGAGACCCTTCTTCATGTACTTACACTCTCCCTTCTTCAATCCAGTAAGAAGATCTGCAGATGCCGGTTATCCCTGTCTTCCAAATAGTAATTCTCCCATCCTGGGTTCAAACAGTCATTTCTGGAAGGTAGTTCTGCCATGGAGTGTATAATCAAGCTGCTTTAAAGTGTGAAAAATATTAGATAGATGCAAATGAACTATTTTCTCTAGTGGAGGAATCCAAAGGAAAGGGATATAGTGTTCGAATTAGAGCTAGGACCCTGGGACTAAAATTAGCACACACATTTTCACACAAAGGGCAGTGGAAATCTACGATTCTATCCTGCAGAAAGTATAGATGCCAGATCAATTGGAGTTCTCAAGGCGGGAAGCTTTCTCTTAGTGAGGACATGAACATGGGGAGTGGATTTGAGTGGCAGATCAACTGTGATTTTTGGAGCTTGCTCAAAGTGTGGAATGGCTTACTCCTGTTTTTACTTTCAATCATTACCAAAAACCACACACTTTCTGAAAATTGGAGAGGATTCAGGAGTGGAAAATCTGACTGATTTTCCCTCATCGGACTCCTATAGTGTGGAAGCTGGCCATTCGGCCCATCACGTTCACATCAGCCCTCTGAAGAGCATTTCACCCAGACCCATCCCCCTACCCTATCCCTGCGTTTCCCATGGCTCATCCACCTAGCCTGGACACTATGGGACAATTTAGCATGGCTAATCGACCTAACCTGTACATCTTTGGACTGTGGGAGGAATCCGGAGCACCCAGAGGAAACCCGTGCAGATACGGAGAGAATGTGCAAACTTCACACAGTCCGTCACCCGAGGGCAGAATCAAACCCAGGTCCCTAGCGCTGTGAGGCATAACCATTGAGCAACCATGCTGCCCCAAAAACCCTTTGTGCTATTAAAACCAACCACCTGCTGAGACCAAGCAAACTTAACACCAGGACAAAAACAAAGTTGCTGGAAAAGCTCAGCAGGTCTGGCAGCATCTGTGAAGGAGAAAACAGAGTTAACGTTTCGGGTCGGGTGACCCTTCCTCAGAACACAAGTCAGGAGATGCATCAGGGACTTTCTGGTCTTGCGTGGCTCAATTTCACACCAGGCTTTGTGCCACCAAAGAACCTACAGAACTGTCAAAGGCTTTCTTGTTAATTGAAAGTTAGACTCACTTCGCACATAAACATACAGGTCAGCAATGTGTGTCTTGCAAAAAATAACATGTGGCATCCAACCACAGAACTCACGGAGACTGCCGACACCATTACGTTGGCAGCTGCAAGTAGCTAATGTGCCAAAGTATTCCACAATAACAACCTGCGTTTAGGGTAGCTCAGAGCCTGGGTTCTTACTTCTAACACATGGATGTGCTGTTTACTGTCATCTCTCAACAGTGAACAGAACTGAATGCAAATGAACAACTGGAATAAGGAATTGGGGTTGGAGAATGGCTGGAAGTTGCAATCCGACCCCACCACCAAAGACATCTTTCCCTCCCCACCCTTATCTGCTTTCCGGAGGGACAACTCTCTCCGTGACTCCCTTGTCCGCTCCACACTCCCCTCCAGCTCCACCACACCCGGCACTTTTCCCTGCAACCACAGGAAGTGCTACACCTGCCCCCATACATCCTCCCTCACCCCCATCCCAGGCCCCAAGAAGACTTTCCACATCAAGCAGATGTTCACCTGCACATCTGCCAATGTGGTATACTGCATCCACTGTACCCGGTGTGGCTTCCTCTACATCAGGGAAACCAAGCGGAGGCTCGGGGACCGCTTTGCAGAACACCTACGCTCGGTTCGCAATAAACAACTGCACCTCCCAGTCGCGAACCATTTCAACTCCCCCTCCCATTCCTCAGATGACATGTCCATCCTGGGCCTCCTGCAGTGCCACAACGATGCCACCCGAAGGTTGCAGGAACAGCAACTCATATTCCGCTTGGGAACCCTGCAGCCCAATGGTATCAATGTGGATTTCACAAGTTTCAAAATCTCCCCTCCCCCTACCGCATCCCAAAACCAGTCCAGCTCGTCCCTGCCTCCCTAACCTGTTCTTCCTCCCACCTATCCCCTCCTCCCACCTCAAGCCGCACCTCCATCTCCTACCGACCAACCTCATCCCGCCCCCTTGACCTGTCCGTCCTCCCTGGACTGACCTATCCCCTTCCTAACTCCCTACCTACACGCACCTTTACTGGCTCCATCCCCGCCTCTTCGACCTGTTTGTTTCCTCTCCACCTATCCTCTCCTCTATCCATCTTCTATCCGCCTCCCACTCTCTCCCTATTTATTTCAAAACCCCCTTCCCCTCCCCCTTTTCTGATGAAGGGTCTAGGCCCGAAACGTCAGCCTCTCTGCTCCTATGATGCTGCTTGGCCTGCTGTGTTCATCCAGCCCTGCACCTTGTTGTCTCGGATTCTCCAGCATCTGCAGTTCCTACTATCTCTGAGAGAATTTAACTCAATGGCTTGAGGCACAAAAGATGCACAGTACGGAGTAACGTGTTAGAGAATTGAGGGCAAAAAAGTTAATTCCCATCCCACCAGGTGACGACATAAAGACTACGGTAAGAAGTCATTCCAACTGTAAACTAGTGATTGTAAATTCTTGAAATTAGATTCCAGTAGAAGTCAGTGAAATAGACTGAGGCACGTAGAGAAATGAGCATAAAATGAAATTTATTTTATGTATCACCAGCAAATAGAGACCTACAATTTAGTAACAACATTGTCTAGCACTAACCCATTGCCGCACATGACCCCTCCAGCAGAAACTGGTCTATGATAGCCCTTGCCAGTCACACCAAGTTACTAAATACTGTAATTAATGTGATTACTCATAGCCTCTCTCCAGATATTTTCTAATCAACCTGGTCAGTGATGTTATCACATATCTCTGGTTCAGGTGGGACTTCAACTCAGGCTTCTTGGCTCAGAGATGGGGACACTGCCACTACGCCACAAAAGCCCTTTAGCTCCTTACTATAACTCCATTGCTACATCTCCCAGTTGATAACTTGAAATACATTTGACAATAATGGGTAGTTACTCAGATCAAACTGAACTTGGGCAATTGTTCTGAAAAGGTGCGCCTGACATTAAGCTTAGGCTACCAACCCCTCTAGGATGGCTCTGGAGTCTTCAGAAATTGAAGATTAATCCGCTGAATAGTGATGCGAGCAACCCATAAAAATACCATCAAGACATTAAAAGCATTCTGTGTTTCTTATTCTAATTTTCTTCAAACATTTTCATATTATTGCAACAACACTGCAGATGGGGAAATGATGTTCTAACTGATCCAGCTGTTTGAAGGCTCAAGTTCATGTGATAAAACTTGCAACTACAGTTTTCAAAGATAGTAGGAACTGCAGATGCTGGAGAATCTGAGACAACAAGGTGCAGAGCTGGATGAACACAGCAGGCCAAGCAGCATCATAGGAGCAGGAAGGCTGACGTTTCGGGCCTAGACCCTACTTAAGGCAACAATGGATGGCTAAAACTCATGCGTACCCAGTTGCTTTGCACTTTTATTAACATAGGCAGTGCAAAACATACAACACCAGCTCATATGAATGGGCTGAGAGGTCAGAAGCAGAAGGCATGCCCAAATTGAATACAGTTATATATGTGGAGCAGAATTTTCCCAGGCCCTAACTGACAAAGGCAATTCTAAGACAGTTTGGAAAATACAATGAGAATAGAAGACTTGGATTCTCAGTGTCAAGAAAGACACCAGAAATGATGTACAAGAATGAAAGCAACTCTGTGCAAGTGCCTGTCAATGTTTTATACGGTAAGCTTTCCAAGTGTAGTAGTCCGACAACCATCAAACCAGAAACATAATGGGAATTTTCTGCATCTGCATTTAAAAAAAGCCCTGATTTCGGTTTTACAAAACTTGTGCTTACACTTAAGTCACAGGGTGAGAATAAAATCCTCGGTCCAAGTAACATGAGAAATAGTGAAAATGAAATGACACAGAGTTGTCTGTAAGGTTCATTGTTGCCATGTCAGATGCATAGAAATCTCAGTAAATGCACTGTGTCAAAACACTTCACCATACCTTATCATTATGCTAATTTTCAAGGATGAATTTCGTAGTAACTGCTCCTCTGAGGGAAAGGTGGAGAATTCCTCTGATTGCTACGTATAAATTTGTTTGTGAACATTTTATTTTCTGTATGGTGCCTGGAATAGTAAATTTATTATTCAGCAAATGTACCCAAGGCTTTTGATGACATTGTATACGAAATTGTGTGATATGGAGAGGGACATGGGTGTACAGTTTAAATCCATGGCCCCATTAATCTGTGCTTACTCCAATTTGTTAATACAAATGGACCTCTGCATTTGACTTTAGAATTAACAAACCAATGAGGCAATAAACTGCTATTTTTTTCGACCCCTGAGCCCAAAGAGTTCAAACAAGACAAAACTATGTGTTAGACATGCAAACTCAAATAAGATCCCTATTGTCTGCAGCAGCTTAGGTCAGAATGCCAGGGCTTGTGAGTGACACATGACCTCCAGATTGCAGTTTAGAGCAAATTAACAATTTTATAAGCATTACAGAGCAGAAGAAAGCTGGACAAAATACATTCACGACATTGCAACTCACAGTAACAAAGGAATTCCCACCCTCTGCTGGCGGCCTTTGCCATTCAGCCCACATCATTAGGAACTATTCCAGTTAAAGCTGACCATTGATAGAACACTTTGGAAACACTAGGAATAAATTAACAATCTTCTATCAAAAAGTGAAGTCTGACACTGTGTAGTTTTTAAGATGACTATTTTAGATTTCATGTTCACCTCCCTGACAAGAATGATAAAATGATCCATAAATGGGAAAACTTTGGTGGCCAAAACTAAATCTCCCTATACTCACGCATTTATATCAGACCCAATTTTCAAGGAGTTCATTTTCTGCAGCGATCTCTGAGGAGAAGTCTTTTAGCGAAGAGTTGTGCATTTTTTATTCAATCGTGGAATGAGGGTGTCACTGGCTAGGTTGGCATTTATTGCTGATTTCTAATTGCCCAGAGAGCAGTTGAGTCACTTGCAGGCCAGACCAGGTAAGGATGGCAGCTTCCTTCCCTAAAGGACATCAGTGAACCAGATGGGTTTTTCCCCAACAATTGACAATAATTGTCATTAGACTCTTAATTCCTTATTTTTATTGGATTCAAATTCCAACATCTGCCATGGCAGGATTCGAACCTAGGTCCCAGAACATTAAATAAAAATGAAAAGAACTGCAGATACTGTAAGTCTGAAACAAAAACAGAAATTGCTGGGAAAGTTCAGCGGGTCTGGCAGCATGGTGGAGAGAAATCAGAGTTAACGTTTTGGGTTGAGTGACTCCTTAGAAGTTCTTAGTTCTGAGGAAGGGTCACTCAACCTGAAACATTAACTCTGATTTCTGTCCACTGATGCTGCCAGACCTGCTGAGCTTTTCTGGTTATTTCTGTTTTTGTCCCCAGAGCATTACCTGGGTCTCTAGAATAACAGTCCAGTGATAATACCACAACATAGCCTCTCCCTTTCATGAAATGCCCAGCAAGGTCTTTGACACTCTGACATAGCTCGAGCATAACAGTTAGATTTCTCATTTCAGAAACAGATTAAGGCATTTAACTACTTCTTTGTTTCCAGACACTGCTATCTCTATTATCTTCTCCAAACCACAACTCTTTGAGATATCTGTTTCTGATTTCTTAAGGATCCCTGACTATTTTTTTGCAGAAATATGCTTGGTTCATAAGATATCTACAAATGTATTCCAAAGTATTGCAAATCAGATACTAAGGAAAATGAGATCAAATACAATTTTTCTCCATTTAGCATGTTGCTCTCTTAGGTGCCTCAATCCAATTGCAATACATTAGACGTTTACTGTGTGAATTCAGTGATTCAGTGCATACAGTCTGTAGCATCCTATAAGTCATCAAATCCCTCAATAAAGTGTAACTAAAAGACATTAGACAATGATATTTCCTACCGCATTCCCAATTTTATTTTTCTTTCCAAAGATATACTTCATTCATAAAATTTGTAAAATAAATTGCAAAAACATTTCAACTTGCGCCTTAATTGAATTTGCAATAACAATCAACTTGCCCTCTCTCGGGCTGTGCCCCTTACGAAGAAGGTACAGTGTAAAATAGGAATATTGAAAACGTTTTGAGGTAAATCAGAGTGTAGCATGGTGTATAGAGAAAATTGTTAATCTAATGTCTAAATTGAATTGTGTTCACCCACAGGCTGTGTACTAGACATGGAATGCAATTCGTAAATTTTAAGCATTTCTGATTTAAATCACTCCCAACTATTGGTAGGTGTGCCTACAGCTACAAAGACATTTAGTCCTGGATTTCCCTCCCAGACCCACTCTCTTTGCTCCCCCAAGATGTTCCTTGAAACATTCCTCTTTGATCTAGCTTTTGGCTCTCTGCTCTAATATCTTCCTATTTAGGCCACATCTACCCTAGCACCTACCCTATCAAGTTCCCTAAGAACCTTTATGTTTCAATAAGGTTCATTTGTCTCATTTTTCTATATTTCAGTGAGTACAGGCACAATCCAGTCATATTACCACTCATGCCATCAGTGGAGTCCTATACGGGACACCATTCAGATCAGAAAGACCGAATTAACCTTCTTAGCATCCATTGTAGAGAGAGTAGGCTTGATTTTAACTTGTTGATATTAATGTTCTTCTCCCTCTTAGGCAGTCCCTCAGGATCAAGGATGGTGACTTCCCTCCAATCTGATCCGATGGGTTGGCTGCTAAGGACAATACACGATCCACAGTCGCTGCAACACGTAGAGCAGATGGTGCTTGAAATGTTGAGTAGATGGGTTGTTTGGAGGTTTGTTCCCTCCCTCCTAGGTCTTGACTTTGCCTTTGCATATTCCTGACAAAGTCTCTCGAGGTGTTTGGTGCCTTTGCAAGAGAATGTTCTCCATTGCAATTGGCAGCATAAAAGGGTCTCCTGGATGGCATCAAAATGGAACGCACAGACTTATGGCTCCATTAGCACCTCATCAACCTGGGGCCAGCCTCGACTTGCCGAGCTGCCTCAGGATGCATGTTCTATCACACATAGAATGTTGTGGCATAGAAGGAGGCTTGTCAGCCCATCAAATCCATTCTGGCTCCCTGCATGAATGTCTTTACTGGTCCCTTTCCTGCCTTTTCTCTGTGGCCTTAGTGACCTCACTCTGCTCAGAAACTCAATGACCCATGTGCAGGAAGGATAGGTGGACACCCAGCCTTGCAATGAGCTTCTTCATTCCCAGAATGAATTCACTGCTGACTCTCGCCATCAGTCAGTGACCTGACAGTTACAAGTGGCTGCAGGAATTCTGCATTGCATGCTTTATGTCACAACCTTGGTTGTGCACAGTATTTTTTACTTTATGTTGTGGGATCATGCTTCAGTCTCCTAGATTAAACATTAATCAAGTGCTTCTGACTTCCTAAATTTACTTTGCATTTTCCCTCTCTCATTGGATCTCCTTCCTTTTATACATGTGCACACATACACACATATTCCTTCTCTGGACAATAAGGGCGCAGCCTGCTTCTGAGGCTAAAAAGCAAAGTGAAAGTCCACTTTCTCTTAAGCTGAGTGTCGCCCTGCCTCAAGCAAGGTTGAGAAGGCAGAGCCTTCAGACTAACCTCATCCAGATTAGGAACAGAACCTACACTATTAGCATTACATACCAGCCATCCAGCTAACTGAGCTAACCAAGTCAGTACAGTGAGAGATAGCAAGAACTACAAATACAGGAGTCAGTGTCAATACATTATGGAGCTGGAGTAACACAGCAGATCAGGCAGCTTCAGAGGAGCAGGAAAATTGATGTTTCAGGTCAGGACTCTTCTTCAGAAAATTTTCTGATGAGAGGTCCCGACCTGAAACTTTCCTGCTCCTCTGATGCTGCCTGACCTGCTGTGTTCCTCCAGCTTCACACTGTATAATCTTTGACTCCAGCATCTGCAGTTCTTGCTATCCCCTAACTGAGCTAACCAACAAGTGCCGTGTTAGCAGTAAAATAAAACAAAGAATTGCAGATGTGGCAAATCTGAGCCATAACGGCAAGTGTTGGAGAAGCTCAGCAGGTCTGGCAGCATCTGTGGAAAGAGAAACAAGGTAATGTTTCAAGTCCAATGTGACTCTTCTCTGGAATTGACTGATGCACTTTCCACTACAGGAAGCAACAGGATTTGACGCATTATGTGAGGCAATCAGTCATACCTATGCCACTGTGGGGAGATTCCAGGCATTTCATACTGGCATGAAGCCAATGAGGAGATTCAAGTCTGGTCTATTTGCCTCCCAGCAACCAGTATGAAGGAATATTATAGGGGGGCAGCTGCAGGCCTGACCACTCATTCTTCCTCACTCCTCTCCCAATTTGTGAGACATTGTGCCTAGGAGATGGGGTAGCAAATAAAGGTTTATTTAAATAAATAAATCTGTCACTTTGCTGGGAAACACTGGCAATGACGGGTTTTTTTCATTATTCATTGGACAGGGATGTATTTATTGCCCATTAAGTAGTTGACAGTCAATAACATTGCTGTGGGTCTGGGTTCACGTGATGGTAGATTTCCTCCAATGAATTAGTTTTTCCTCTAACAGTATCATAGTAATCATTAGACATTAGACTTTTATTGAATGTCCACTCTCTGCTTTGGATGGATTAGAACCTGGCACCCAGAATATTACCTGGGTGTCTGGATTAATAGTCTAGTGATATTACCACTAAACCATCACCTCCCCTGAGAAATTACTGCTGAGAAATGCAAATCTGGTGCAACAATACAGTGTTTCCTCCAATGGGACATGTACTTACCATGTGGAGATCAACAAAACACACTTGTTTAACCAATGGGGGCTTTTGTCTTGCTTTTTATTGTGCCCCATTCCCTTCATTCAAATGGTTAGCAGTATTCTCACATCCATTCATCAGGAAGAGATTTCCAGCTGCCTCAGTATTTTACGCAGAGTGCTAAGGCCAGTGTATTATTGTAGTTTTCCAGGAATAGCCTGCAGGTCTGTTTTGTGGAATGTTTCCAGCTTAGTACCTGCTGAGGACAGGATGGTGACGATGGTGTGGGGGAGGGCAGTTAACATTGCATTGACGAGGAATGTTTCACAAGCCTTTTTATTATGAGATCGCTATCATTCAGACTTATTAAACTTCGCATTCAGTAGTGGGAAATTACTGGAAAGACCGTCATCGAGAGCAAGGCTGAGTAAATCTAACTGCTTCCAACTCACTCGATAAAAATGTTCAGAGTCACATATCTCAAAAATCCCCAGTCAAACTCTTCAATTTGAAATATCAATTATAGGAATGGGCAGGACTGGAATATTTACGCCTCATTTGGCTAACCCAGATTCAAATAGCACAAGCCAAACTTAAATATCGGTTTTATTGTGAAGAGGGTGAGGAGGACTCTTGTGACTCACTGGTAATGTCTGTACCTCTGAGCCAGGAGGCCTGGGTCTAACCACACACCCCACCGGCTCCAGAGGTGTGTAATAACATCTCTGAACAGATTGATGAGAAAATGTATAAAGAGAGCAAGGGTGGTGTATAGATACTGAGATCAGCCCAAAAGCCAATTATATTTTTCATCCATGGAGATTTGGCTTTGGATACCCTTTGTGTTACTGCTATCAGCATTTAGTCAGAGTTTTGAGCGGGCTGTGAATGGTGTATAAATAAATGCCAAAATGTTTTGAAAGCTACTTCATCGAAAGAGTCATTAAATGCTTCGTTTGCTTTTTCCACCTGAACCAATGGCAAGGTAAGCTGGCCTCATTTTTCAAATAAAATCCGAAAGAACTGCGGATGCTGTAAATCAAGAACAAAACCAGAAATTGCTGGAAAAGGTCAGCAGGTCTGGCAGCATCTGTGAAGAAAAAATCAGAGTTAACGTTTCGTGTCCGCTGACCCCACCTCAGAATTTGACCCGCCTGAAACGTTAACTCTGATTTTTTCTTCACAGATGCTGCCAAACCTGCTGAGATTTTCCAACAACTTCTGGATCCGAAACATAGGCTTTCCTGCTCTTCTGATGCTGCCTGGCCTGCTGTGTTCATCCAGCTCCACACCTTGTTATCTCAGAAGATAAAAGGGTCCGGACCCGAAACGTCAGCTTTTCTGCTCCTCTGATGCTGCCTGGCCTGCTTTGTTCATCCAGCTCTACACCTTGTTATCTCAGACTCCAGCATCGGCAGTTCCTACTATCTCTACACCAGATTTGAACCTGTGGTTCTGAATACAGACCACCCAGAAAATCAGTTGCTACATTAAAATGGATTACATTCAAAATTCTCAGAATATAAGGCATCAACATTTACTTGATATACTCATCGATCAAACCCTCTGAATGCAGTAACACAAACATTCTGAATACTTTGTAATTACCCATACACTTGTCCTTCTACAGAATAGTTCATTGTCCTGTAAAGTAAAGCGTTGCGGTGCTTTAAGCCACTAAAATGGCTCTCACACTAATAAACTAGGCAATAATCTGGGATTTACGAGTAACATAAATGCATTTGCTGCGAAATGGTTACAATAAAATTTGATACCAAATTTACAACAAAGAACCTCATTATCTCCTGACACTTGGCAATACCAAATGCATTTTGAACCATCAGTAAAAATTGAGAGCTAGAGATTCCCATTCTTCCAAGAGATTGAAGTGATATTTCAATTGCAAGATTCTTTGGAGGGCAGAGGGTTGGAGTGAATAGTGCCATCAACACTCACTATTCCCCCCCATACCAACCCCAGGTTAAGAAAAGAAATTCAAATGAGTATGGAGTCAGGTGCAGGCTGGATCAGGTAAGGGCAACAGATTTCCTTCCTGAAGGTTATTTGTGAACCAGATGGGTTTTTACAAAAACTGTCAATGGTTACGTTTGGTGGAATCTTAGAGCGGCCTGAATGATGAGGGCTATAGCACCATTTTTGGCAGAATTAGGTGACAAGTGAGGCAAGGCATATCTCAATACCAGGAGCATCTTACTATATCTCTTATAGCTCTTATTGATTTGCCAAGCAGCGAGGTGAGCTTCTCACCAGGCAGCAGAAAGTTTCATTGAAAAGCTGCTGCAGGGGCATTTTGCACAGAGGTACAGGGACCCAACTCACAGATTGGACCAGGCTACATCTCAGGGCTAACTCACTGGCTCTCTGAGCACTCACTCACCTGCATCCTCATGGCATCCTCCCTTGACATGCTAATTAGTGCAGTCACATGACCAGGCAGCTTACCTTGCTGATCAGCAGTCCTCGGTTGATGGAGCATACACTCTGCTGTATGGCTGTGTGTTATGCCAATCTCAACCTGCACCACGTGCCAACAGCTTCTTAGAGTCATACAGCAACAGAGATATACAGAATGCAAACACACCCTTCAGTCCAACTCATCCATGCCGACCAGACAGACTAAATAAATTTAGTCCCATTTGCCAGTAATTGGCCCATTCCCTCTAAACCCCTCCTATTCATATACCCATCCAGACGCTTTTTAAATGTTGTAATTGTACCAGCCTCAAATGCTTCCTCCGGCAGCTCATTCCATACATGCACCACCCTCTACGTGAAAAAGCTGCCCCTCAGGTCCCTTTTAAATCTTTCCCTTCTTACCTTAAACCTATGCTCTCTAGTTTTGGACTTCCCCACCCTATTCACCCTATCCATGCCCCTCATGATTTTATAAACCTCTATAAGGTCAACCCTCAGTCTCCAGTGCTCCAGGGAAAATAGCCCCAGCTTCAGCCTTCAGCCTCTCCCTATATCTCAAACCCTCCAACCATGGCAACATCCTTGTAAATCTTTTCTGGTCCCTTTTAAGTTTCACAACATCTTTCCTAAAGCAGGGAGACCAGAATTGCATGCAGTATTCCAAAAGTGGCCTGACCAATATCCTGCACAGCCGCAAACTAACCCCTATTCTCAATCCACTGACCAATAAAGACAAGCATACCAAATGCTTTCTTCACTATCCTGTCTACCTGTGACTCCACTTTCACGGAATTATGAACCTGCACCCCAAGGTCTCTTTGTTCAGCCACACCTGCCATTAAGTGTATAAGTCCTGCCCTGATTTGCCTTTCCAAAATGCACAGCACACATTTATCTAAATTAAACTCCATCTGCCACTCCTCAGCCCATTGGCCCATCTCATCGAGATCCTGTTGTACTCTGAAGTAACCTTCTTCGCTGTCAACTATACATTCAATTTTAGTGTCATCTGCAAACTTACTGACCATACCTCTTGTGTTCACATCCAAATCATTTATGAAAATGATGAAAAGCAGTTGACCCAGCACTGATCCTTGTGGCACACCACTGGTTACAGGCCTCCAGTCTGAAAACCAACCCTCTACCACCACCCGAGACAACAAGGTGCAGGGCTGGATGAACACAGCAGGCCAAGCAGCATCATAGGAGCAGAGAGGCTGACGTTTTGGGCCTAGACCCTTCATCAGAAAAGGGGGAGGGGAAGGGGGTTCTGAAATAAATAGGGAGAGAGTGGGAGGCGGATAGAAGAGGGATAGAGGAGAGGATAGGTGGAAAGGAAACAAACAGGTCGAAGAGGCGGGGATGGAGCCAGTAAAGGTGAGTGTAGGTAGGGAGTTAGGAAAGGGATAGGTCAGTCCAGGGAGGACGGACAGGTCAAGGGGGCAGGATGAGGTTGGTCTGTAGGAGATGGAGGTGCGGCTTGAGGTGGGAGGAGGGGATAGGTGGGAGGAAAAACAGGTTAGGGAGGCAGGGACGAGCTGAACGTCAGCCTCTCTGCTCCTATGATGCTGCTTGGCCTGCTGTGTTCATCCAGCCCTGCACCTTGTTGTCTCAGATTCTCCAGCATCTGCAGTTCCTACTACCTCTACCACCACCCTCTGTCTTCTACCTTCGAGCCAGTTCTGTATCCAAAAAGCTAGTTCTCTCTTTTATGCAGCAAACACACTGCACGTGCAGCAAGCAAGCAGCAATGTATCAAAGTCCTCAGCGAAGCCCATGGAAGCTCTTGCAAATAACGGGGTTCTGGCGCAGTAAGTCAAAGGCAGCCTCCCATGCCAGAGCATTGGCCACAGTCAGTCATCAGGTAGGGTCATTTCAGTCAAGGGGGTCTACGCCTGTGTAGTCAGAGGAGTGAGTCACAGACAGACCTGTGACTCTATAGAAGGTGGCTTGGGCTAACACCACTGGGGAGATATACAGCCATCAGTCAGGGGTCTGGGCAATTTTCAGTGAACTGTCCAGTTAGGTTGCTCAAGGGTGTGGATGTTGTTTGTTGGGTCTGTCCATAGAAACAAAGAGGAAGTGGGGTTAGGCATGGGGGGAGTGGTGGGCAAGAGGGCCACTGTTCCAATAAACAGTCTCAAGAGCCTATTCTTTGGGTTTAGAGACTGCAGGCTGCGGAGATGGGGGTTGACAATTGTGAAGGCGGTGTTAGTATTTGTAAGTATAGATGGGATGAGAAATTATGTGGGAGCAGGGTTTGTCCACTGTCAGGAACACCCTGGCTCAAGCAGGATGACAGTGTATCAGCAAGCCTGGCATTGTCTCCTTGTGCCACGCACTGGACTGGTATGGGAAAGATGTGCAGGTTCATGTAGACAGGTTGTGTGGGGACGTGGGGAGCTGCGAGGCCAGTAGGGTATATGGGAAGGACTGTCAGGAAAGCGATCTGGTTGGTCTGGCTCTCAGTGACATGCAGAGTGGAGGCTGGAAGTTACTGGCTGAAGGGGGCAATATGACTGTCACTGTCCATCATGGTGGAGCTCGAAAGGACAGAATGGGAAGGAAAATCATCAATCAACAATTCATTGAATCCCTACAGTGTGGAAACAGACCCTTCAGCCCAACAAGTCCACACCAACCCCGAGAACAACCCACCCAGACCCATTCCCCTATAACCCACTGAATCTACACATCCCTGAACACTACGGGCATTTAGCATGGCCAATCCACCTAGCCTGCACATCTTTGCACCGTGGGAGGAAACCGGAGCATCATTAGGAAACCCACGCTGACACGGGGAGAATGTGCAAACTTCACGCAGACTGTCACCCGAGGGTGGAATCGAACCTGGGTCCCTGGCGTTGTGAGGCAGCAGTGCTAACCACTGAGCCACTGTGCTGCCACCCAGAAGGAGCAGGGTAAGGGTCTCAACCTCTGAGGGAGGGGGCTTCCAGATCCACCAATGTGAGACTCTTTACAGGGAAACAGCATCACACTCAGACCTTCGCACTGGATAGGACACAGACAAGCAGACTCCCCGATCTCTGACTATCCTAAAGCCTTGGACAGCTGCACAGTTGTCACAGTAAGGTGCTCACCAGAAGGTGCTTCCAGACGTTCTATAGCGAATGTTCCCATTGGGATGCTTGAGGCAGCCTTGCTTCTGCTTCACCTGTGGTACTCGTGTCCTCAGAGATCAAGAATGTAGCTCTGATAGAGCAGGCCATTGCATCAGAGTATGCAAGTCTAAAAAGAGAGGAGACATCATGGCCAGTAATTAGAAATGGTGTGCAATGAATGGCATTGACAGGTGGTTACTGTGAGAGTTGCATTGGGGTATTAACTCAATTGGTGAGACATCCCTGCAGGATACTGGAATAGTTTGGGAGCTACTGGCTTAAGTCCCTACCTCAATAGGGAACACTTAGTGCGACAGTTTTCCTTTCCACACCAAGACACTATGTTATAGTGATCTCTATTTGCTAGGAATTAGGAATTAGAGCAAAGCTACTGAAACCTCTTTCCCATTTGGCAGCTTTATATTTATATAAGGGCCAGAAGAGAGTAGCCCTTGACTGAGCAGTGAGGAAGTAATGAATGATATCCATTAGTATGCTGAACGCTTTAAGGGACAGGTTAGCACCTTGGGATATGAAAAATCTTCCAGGTATCGATAACAACATTATGATTTAGTTTGCTATTGTTGGGACAATTGTTTATTTGACTTATTGGAATCCAATTGGAGTAATCTGGACCTTTTGGCCTGGTAAAGAGGTGTCCATGGAATGATATTATATTCCTATATCTGCAGTGCTTGAGAAAGGAGCATTTGTTTTATTCATTCATGAGATGTGGGCAACATTGGTAGGGCTATCATTGATTGCCCATCCTTCTTGCTCTGGAGAAGTTGGTGGCGAGTTGCCTTCTTGAACCATTATGGAACCATTATGCCATTCGTGTAGAGACACCCACACTGTCATGGGATTTTGACACCGTGATAATGAAGAAATGGTGATGTAGTTCCAAGTCAGGATGGTGTGTGACTTAGAGGGGCACTTGCAGATAGTGGTGTTCTTGTGAATCCACTGCCCTGTTGTTCAACTTTGTAAAAGTCACTGGTTTGGAAGGTCCTTCTGAAGGGACCCTGTTGAGGACTGCAGTACATCTTGTAGGAGGTCCACATTGCTGATGCTGCTGTACCTCAGTCGTGAAAGGAGTGAATATCCGAGGATGTGGTTGCCAATCAATCAGACTGCTTTGTCTTGGATGGCAGTAAATGTCTTTAACATTGTCGGAGCTGCACCCATCCGGGCAGTCTAGTGACTTTGAAACAATACAATTATTGGTCCATCTAAATTGGCTCAGGAGTGTAGTGCTCAAATATTGTTCTGCTGTTCATAAGAAATCAAAGCTGTATTTATCTTCCTTCTTGTCCCCATTCAAATTAAACTCCATTGCGTATACAAACTCATTCCCCCTGAATATCCTGTTCAGGTGTTTTATGACACACCACTAGAGCATGTGGGACTTGCGGGTCAGAGGTAGGGACACTACCACTATGCCACAAGAGATCTTAATATCTGCTTGGATGCCCACTGGAACTGCTGAAATGTGATAACAATCCACTTATTGTCGTGATCTATTAAGGCATAACTTTTATTATCTTTTGGGTGAGCACACCAACACACTATGTCCTCTCTTTGGTTCAATAACTCTCATTCCTCCACTAATTTCAAACTCTGACAGGTAAAAAAAGAAATACTCACATTTTTACAACACCTTTCTGAAACTCAGCACTTCCCAAAGCTCTCTGCAGGTAATGAAACATTTTTGAAATATAGTCACTGTTGTAATGTGGTAGGCTTATTTTGTAGATAGAAAGTTTCTACAAACAGCAATATGAAAATGACCAAGACATCTTTTTCTTTGTGGTGTTGATCGAGGGATGAATATTAGTCAGGACTTAGAGATGAAATTGTATCTTGGGATCTATTGTATCCAACTCAAATGATCTGGGTTTAACATTTCATTTGAAAGGTGCAAGTTACAACAATGGAGCATTTTCATTATTGCAATGGAGTGGTAGCCTAGATTGTTGTTCACAAGTGTGGGTCTTAAACTCACAACTGTCTGACTTAGAGGTGGAAATGCTACCAACTGAGCCACTGCTTCCTAATTGTATATTAATTGTCTTTCATTGTATGGAAATTGCAGGCACTAACTGGAGATTCACTTTATGTTCTTATAAATAGGTACGGTCTGAAACTGTGCTTGTTGGTGAGGAGGTTTATTTCTGTAATACCTATTTAAATGCTTACAACTGTGTAAAGATTAGCTGCAGGTCTATCCATCACAGTTTGGCTTTCTGAAGCACAACGCAGGTTGGCACTTAAGTTTAACTAAATAAACAATGATTGTTTTAAGACATAAATCGTAAAGCAATCCTTCCATTACAAACTTGTCAGTAATCTTGAAAAGAAGCAACCTGCAATAAATCAAATCCTTCTATTTAGTCTATCAAGTATACAGTTAAGTGTCTTATTTTCCACTCTATAGCACTGAAAATCTGAGGTAAGTCAGACTGTCTCTGTGCTGTGGTGTTTAGCTGTGTAATACATGCATGGAAGAGTGCTCTGTTACAGGTCGAAAGCACCATCTCCTCTTTTTCTCAGTATTCAAGCACTTCATCTAAATTCAGGCACAATCTTCATGCAAGCTAATAGTTCATTTTGTTATGAAAGAGTATATTGGATATAGAAACATGTTGAGGCAAACCTTTCAATTTGTCTTGAACTAGTTTGATGAAAGCATCGAAGGAAAACTTCAGTTAACTGTGTGAATGAATACCGATTGTAATTACTGAAATATAAGCCGGTCCTTCTGATGTCATTCCTCCTGTTTGGAGCAGACTATAGAATGTGAGGAGACATCATTTATCAGAAATGCTTCTTTACCTGACTGTAACATTGTAAGATGAAGTCACTATAGGTGGGATCGGTAAACCTGATAACTGCTGAAATATGTGACCAAAGAAAAATTGATACTTTCACATCAGAAAGCATTCTTTGATGATGACCATGCCTAGGGCCAAGGCTGGGTTCATCTTAACACCCTGATCTAGAGGCAAAGTAATTGTGTTGTTGCAACCAAAATATTTGTTTCCTTTGCAATTCAGCTCCAAGTTAGCTTCAAACAAATACTTACAATTTCCCTGCCACTTGCAAACATGTTGAAACACTCCTAATGTATTTGAATCTCATACTTGTTATAAATCCAGCGATTGTAAACATTTGTATGTATGTGAATTTCATAGGATTAATAAACAAAATAAATGTCATACAAGTTAAATTGTTTCAAGAACATTTCTTGGTAGATATATTTCATTCTTGTAAATACAGTTAATCCATTTATATATTATATATACAGGTATGAACATTCCACTTCCTCTTAGCATACACACACACATATACATGTATAAAGTATATCTGTATATACATATTGACACACCAGTGTACAGATGGGCTGATTAATGTGATTCTTCTGTCAGTTGTGGCTCAGTTTGTAGTACTGCAGTCTCAGAGGTTTGTGGGTTCAATTCTCACACCAGGACTGGAGCGTCGAAATCCAAGCCGACATTACTGTGGATGTACAACCATACTATCTTTCAGACAAGGTGTTAAAGTGGAATGGAATCTTGGCTACCCTCTAAGATAAGTGCAAATCATCTCATGGTACATATTATCCTCTATGCTATTCTTTAGAATCATAGAATTCCTACAGTGTGGAAACAGGCCCTTCAGCCCAACAAGTCCACACCAACCTTCAGAGCATCCCACCCAGACCCATCCCCCTATTCTACACATCCCTGATTCCTATGGACAATTTCCCATGGCCAATCCACCTTGCCTGCACATCTTTGGACTATGGGAGGAAACCGGAGCACCCGGAGGAAACCCACGCAGACACGGGGAGAATGTGCAAACTCCACACAGGCAGTTGCCCGAGGGTGGAATCAAACCCAGGCTCCTGGCACTGTGAGGCAGCAGTGCTAACCACTGAGCTGCTGTGCCACCCCTACATATTACAGTTGAGATTGCACTTCATTGTTTGAGGCATCATGAGATTGTGAAAGGCATCATATAAATGCAATTCTCTCTTTTGTTAAGTACAGTTTTGAGTAAAATACTTATCTTTTAAAGGAAGATGGTAATTACCTGCTTTCCTTCATAATAAATGACAAAATTAGAACATTATTGTTTAGGTTTGGTGATTTTGGAGAATGGATTTCTGTCATGTTGGGATCTGGCTGGTTGATGTATAGTGCTGCCCCTTTCAATGTTGTGTCTAAGCAGCTGTCTGATTAGCAGATGACAGACCACTGGAGAGTCTTAACAAGAAGGGGCACTTGTCATGTATAACAAGAGGTAATTTATGGAATGATGTAATAGGTACAAGTTACATTGATGAGTTAGGCATAATTACCGAGACTATCAGTAACCAGAAAAGACAACTCTGTCTCTAAGGTGATCTCATGCAAAATTGCCTGATACTCTACACAAAGATTGCATGGCATTATCAAATTGGGTGCAGCTTAACGCATTTTTCAATGCTAACTCTTTTAGAACCACTACCATATACAACACTGGGTTCTCGATTTATAAACATCCAATTTACAACTGTTCATTGTCACAGATGCCTTCCCGCATGGGGTGAAATTTTAAAGACCCAACTTACAAACAGCTGCTTTACATTATTCCTGCATTGTGCTGTGAATTGTGTACAATTCAACTTACAAATGGACTCCAGAATGGAACAGCTGCCTGTATTGAGAAAAACAGGCAATCTCCTGTTGAAAAGGAGTTCATCCTTTTAAGAATAGACAAATAGAATCAAAAGCAAACAAAAATTAATGTTCACACCAAATTCATTTAAAATAAATTGTGTAATTCACTACTAACATATTGA
Organism: Rhincodon typus; assembly: GCF_021869965.1. Lineage (NCBI taxonomy): Eukaryota > Metazoa > Chordata > Chondrichthyes > Orectolobiformes > Rhincodontidae > Rhincodon > Rhincodon typus. The sequence goes on along the minus strand of NC_063341.1, from coordinate 64,334,330 downwards.
AACATTTGTATGTTAACAGTGCAGTTTTGTCCCATAAATTCTATTTGCTCAATTCAGCAGCTATTACTAAAGGCAAATGTATTACAGCACAAGTTATATGCAGAACATTACCAAGCAGTAGCGATCATTGTGTGATGGATGGATTGATATCAATTCAATATATAAATCAAAGGAGACACATCGCCATTTACTGCTGGTTGCCCAACATAACTCATTTAAGTCTGTTAAAGTCCAGGGAACAAAGGCTCACACTTAAAAGGATGTGTATCTTTAGTTTCAGACTCATTTTCAATAGACGCTCCAACAGAATTGAAAGATGGCTTGGATAGCTGACAGAGGAATAACACACAGCCTTGCATCTGACAATGTTATGTCAATCCAGGCTGTCCCAGCCTTATTCACTGCTCAGTGTGAGTTCACTGATTTGAGCCTGGGCTGCTGTTTGCCTTTGTACCTGCAGTCTGTGGAGCAGAAATGCATGAACCAGGAATGCCACTGGGAATACTGTCCAGTGAACCTGCTGAAAAATACATGTCTGGGGAAGTTGGATCCACAAGGATCCTGTTCACAGCTGAACAGCCTGTCAACACCTATGCTGGATTTTACAAATGAAATGGTGTCACTTGGATGACCCTTGGGCTACTGCGTCCCAATAGCCAGTACCTCTCAGAAAAAGAGCAGAAAAATATTCCAATGGCATTAGAAACAAAAAACTTCTGAAGGGAGAGGCTGGGAAAGTTAAGTTTGTTTTCCTTGGAACAGAAGTGACCAAATAATGACTTTCAAGATGATGAGAGGCTTTAATTTAATTTTCTGTGATTCCAGAATAAAAAGAATTAATGGTCATTACGGAACAAATTAAGTGACAGACTTTATACATAATTTTATTTCTCCCCTCTTGAAAGCACTGCCTCATAAAAGAGAGATCTATGGTTTCCAGTAACACTCTTTGTGGAACCTGGAGAGTGAAGTTTATTGATGAGCTGACCATGAGAACTTTGCTTAGACAATGTTCTGCTCGCATTTCACCCGGCATGGAAACCATTGTCAGGAATCATCTCCATCACCTCTGAGAACCTGTCACACAAGGGCTGGCAGCAAAGTGCAATCAAAGAAACTCGGGCAAATACACAGCTCGAGACAATCCCCTCAAAGCTCCGGGGAAGGATCGAGTTTAAAAGTTCATTGTTGCCTTTTCAGACATGGATCATATTTAATGGTGAAACGTTTCTTTGCTACCTTAAAAATGACATCTCAGAATTAGTGTAAGATCCATCACTGTCTTATATACTGTCTATCCATCTCAGCTGAAGGATGGACTGGAAGGTCAGTCCCCAGATCCCAAGGGAGATCCATACAAGGTGATAAAAAGCTCGAATTCAAATAAAGCACTATTTAATATCCTCAAGAAATTCTTTACCACATAGAAACTATTGTACTGTGCATATTCCTTTGTGTGCCTTTAAAGCATGGTAAGGTCAACCCATTGTCTATTCTGCTGTTACGCAGGGATTGTACACACTGAAATACCAGCATTGATTGTTATATTTAAGAGAAAAGATAATTAAGCCCTATCGAATTTTCCGAACGCCTATTTCCAATGCTGCTTCACATCAATCACATTCTTTCCCTGAGCTTTAACCCCTCTCTATCCTCTGAAGGTATTAACTCCTTGTCTTAGTCAGTGAGATCAAGGCATTCCTACTAAGACTTGCAGCATTTTAATCCAGCAACGATAAAGGAATGATCATGTATGCCCGCTTTGGGATGCTATGTGATTTAGAGGGGCGCTTAGCATTGGTGGTAATGTTCCTTAAGCACAAAGGGGTGAAAGAAATAGGAAGAAGACACCATAAAGCCTCTTGAGGCTGCTCTGGAACTCAGTGTGATCATAGATGATCCTGGATCTCAACTCCACTTTCCTGCCCAATTCCCATATCACTCAATTCCGTGAGAGACCAGGAATCTGCCTGTCTCAGCCATAAATATACTCAATGATGGAGCATTCACAACCCTCTGGGGTTGAGAATTCCTAAGACTTGACAAATCTCTGAAAGAAGAGGTCTTTCCCATCTTAGTCATGATCAATACTTAACCTGAGACTATGTTCTCATATGCAAGATTCCCCAGCCAGGAGGAAATAGTGAGCCCAGTGAGCTGAATTATACAGAGCACCATGGTCACCATATCCCCTGCTAAAAAGGTTGAAAGGGAACCTGTCCAGGGGAAGAATGCCAAACAGTTTTTGTCCCCTTATCCAAGGAAAGATATATTGGCATTTCAGGCAATCCAGAGAAGGTTTACTGGGTATGCAGGGACTGTCTGATGAGGAGAGGTTGAGTAGATTGGGTGTGGGCCCATTGAAGTTTTGAAGAATGAGAGGTGACCTTATTGAAATATACAAGATTCTTAGGAAACTTGACAGAATAGGTGCAGAAAGGTTGCTTCTTCTTGTGGAAGGGTCTAGGCACAGAGGACACAATCACCCAGTAAGGACAGGGATAATTTAGAATTTCTTCTCTCAGAGGGTAGCCAATCTGTGAAAATCTTCACCACAGAGAACTTTGAGGAAGGGCATTATGTGTACTCAAGACTGAGATAGACAGAATTATAATCAGTAAGGGAATCAAGTGTTATGGGGAAAAGGCTGGAAAATGGAGTTAAGAATTATCAGATCAGCTATGTTGACACTGAATGGCAGATAAAAATCAATGGGCTGAACAACCTACTGCTACGCCTATATCTTGTGGTCTTATGGTATACTAATCATTCTCCATGAAATTTATGGGGTATCCCCATTCATTCCCATGTTCAAGATTAACTCAACATCACACTTATGTCATGTGAGTCCTACATCCCACTTTATAATCATGGCACTATAAGGCTGAGAGGGCAAACTTTGTCTGGATGATTTGATTGTGAAATTCAGGAAGTCCACCACGTACAAGGCACAAGTCAGGAGTGTGATGGAATACCCCTCACTTGCCTGGTTGGGTGTAGCTCCAAAAACACTCAAGGAGCTTGAAACCATCCAGGACAAAGCGGCCTGTTTGATTGGCACCACATGTGCAAACATCCATTCCTTCCACCAGTGACACTCATCAGCAGCAGTGTGTATTATCTACAAGATGCAGAAATTCACCAAAGATCCTCAGACAGCACCTTCCAAACCCACAATCACTTTCATCTAGAAGGACAAGGGCAGCAGATACATCGGAACCCCATCAACTACAAGTTCCCCATCAAACCACTCACCATTCTGATCTGGAAATATGTTCCCGTTCCTTCACTGTTGTTGGGTAAAAATCCTAGAATTCCTTCCCTGAGGGCATTGTGGGTCAACCTACAGTAGGTGGACTGCAGCAGTTCAAGAAGGCAGCTCACCACCACCTTCTCAAGGGCAACTACAGCCAGGCAATAAACACTGGCCAGGCAGTGACACCCACATTCCAAAGCGAATAATAATAAAAAAATGTACTCAGTGAAGCTCAATAGTTTATGTTTATCTTTTTTTAAAACTATCCAGCTCTAATCTCCATAGCAACTTGGCTAGAAAGTCATAGCCAGGAAATCAAATTACTTCCCCTTCCAGTAAATGGTACAAAACCAGCATTACTTTCATTTAAAGGCAGAAAACCAGGGAATACGGGAAATTTGAAACAAACGCAGAGTATGTTGGAGAAACTCAGCAGGTCTGGCAGCATCTGTGGCGAGATAAACAGTCAAAGTTTCAAGTCTGGTATAATTCTTCTCAGCGCCAAAAAAATTATTCATTCATTCGTTTCATTTTGGTTGAAAGTGTTGTCTCACAAATATTAGGTTTTTGGTAAATCCACAGTTCATCACAACATACAGACCGGCAGGGATGTCTCAGCACTACATTTGTTGTTTTTGCGCTTGTTTTACAACCAGAAAACGGGTACAATAATGTTAAACTTCTGTCCTAGACTGTGCAAGAAGTAAACTATGTAACTGAGCATTCACATAGGCAGATTGTGCAGCACATATAAGTAGATGATGTTTAGTTAAAGAGATTTCATTAACTTGATTTAGAATTAAAGTCACTCAGTTAACAGCAATGAAGATATGGACAGAAAAGTTTGCAGCATTGATTCAAATTCACTGTTTAGGTAGCAAACATCAGCCCTTCTTCAAAAACCCTGCCTTCACCTCAGGCCTTGAATCAGCTCAGCACCACTCTCTCACATTCCCTTCCTATCCCTCAATTACCTTGCTATCCTCTTCAAAAGAAAACCCTCAAAACCACTCTTTTAGAGCCAGCCTTTAGTAACCTCTAACCTCACCCTTCCTGATTCCACACCTATCTTTTTTGTGGATATTGCTTTGGGGTGTTCTCGACCTGAAAGGCGCTCTAAAAATGCAAGCTATTGTCAAGTCTGGAAATGATGGTTAAAGAAAGAATTTCTACAATGTTGGACCCCTCCAAACACTATAAGGAGTAGTTTTAGTGAATTGGTGGTGCAGGCCGAGATTATCTTCTGCTGTTTTGGCATATTGCAAATTCAGTGTGGCAGAGGTCTATGCAGTTGTCCATGAGAATCAAGCCTACAGACTAAGGGGGTGGCCATGGGCACCCGCATGGGCCCAAGCTATGCCTGCCTCTTTATAGGATATGTGGAAAAGTCCCTTTTCCGCTGTTACACTAGCACTATCCCCCACCTCTTCCTCTGCTACATCGATGACTGCATCGGCGCTGCCTCGTGCTCCCACGAGGAGCTTGAACATTTCATCAACTTTACTAACACCTTTCACCCCCAACCTCAAGTTCACCTGGACCATCTCCGATACCTCCCTCTCCTTCCTGGACCTCTCCGTCTCCATCTCTGGTAACCACCTCAAAACTAACGTCTATTTCAAGCCTACTGACTCCCACAGCTACCTGGACTACACCTCCTCTCACCCACCTTCCTGCAAGAATGCGATCCCCTGCTCCCAATTCCTCCACCTCCGTCGCATCTGCTCCCAAGATGAGGCATTCCACTTACAGACATCCTAGATGTCCTCATTTTTCAAGGACCGAAATGCCCTCAACTGCATCTCTCGCGTTTTCCGCAACTCATCCCTCACACCCCCTCCCCACAATAACAACCAAAATAGAATCCCCCTGGTCCTCACGTACCACCCCAGCAACCTCCAGATCCAACGGATCATCCTCCGGCACTTCCGCCATCTGCAATCTGACCCCACTTGCAAAGACATTTTTCCCTCCCCACCCTTATCTGCTTTCCGGAGGGACCACTCTCTCCGTGACTCCCTTGTCCACATCGGGGAAACCAAGCAGAGGCTTGGAGACCACTTTGCGGAACACCTACGCTCGGCTCATAACAAATAACTGCACCTCCCAGTCGCGAACCATTTCAACTCCCCCTCCCACTCCTCAGACGACATGTCCATCCTGGGCCTCCTGCAGTGCCACAACGATGTCACCCGAAGGTTGCAGGAACAGCACCTCATATTTCGCTTGGGAACCCTGCATCCCAATGGTATCGATGTGGACTTCACAAGCTTCAAAATCTCCCCTTCCCCAACCGCATCCCAAAACCAGCCCAGCTCGTCCCCCCCTCCCTAACCTGATGCCCTTTCTCCCACGTATCCACTCCTCCCACCTCAACCCCCACCCCCATCTCCTACCTACTAACCTCATCCCGTCTCCTTGACCTGTCTGTCTTCCCTGGACTGACCTATCCCCTCCCTACCTCCCCACTTACACTCACCTTTACTGGCTCCATCCCCGCTTCTTTGACCTGTCTGTTTCCTCTCCACCTGTCTTCTCCTCTATCCATCTTCCTTCCGCCTCCCCCTCTCTCTCCATTTATTTCATAATCCCCTTCCCCTCCCCTATTTCTGAAGAAGGGTCCAGACTCAAAATGTCAGCTTTCCTGCTCCTCTGATGCTGGTTGGCCTGCGGTGTTCATCCAGCTCCACACTTTGTTATCTCAGATTCTCTTGCATCGGCTACTATCTCTTCCATGTTTGTGAACTCTGATATGTACTCCATCTGGTGGGAATGAAAAGGTATAACATGAAGCTACTGTGTAGACAGATTAGAAGTGGCAATATACTCTTACATATTACAGGGATTTATGCCTTTCTGTCTGTCTAATTCAGAGGTCTTGGTATGTCTGTGGTTTACTTAGTGAGGGAATAATCTCATTCTTGTCGCTTGTCTAATTATTAATCACAACATATATCACTATCCCCAAGGGTGGAAGGACACTAAATAATTTATCTTATTTGGGTTGATGTGATAATGGAAACCCAGACGTAAATTGCATTCAGAGACAGAAGTAGCAACTAGATATCAGAGCCAGATAAATCTGCAGAAATCCCATACACTGTTAAAGACTGACTGGGCTATCACTTGAACTAGGAGTTTTTTGTACTTTGCTCCAGGTAACTCTACAAACCTTTGGAATAATATGTTCATGTTAGACAAGCTACAGAGCACTGTGCTGGCAAGCACTTTGGCTCGAACATTTCACACCTATAGGGGCATTTAGACCTTGGCATTTGTGGTCTACATCTTTGTACACTGAGCTGTGGTAAGTAGACTGTCCTTCTATGGGGAGACAGCACAGACAGTTTCCCTGCCAAAAATAGACCTTATTCATTATAATTGTAAGAAGTACTTCACAAAACATTTCAACTTGAATATTACAGAATTTGCAAAAGTTCAACTATAGAGATTGGAACAAGGGCCAGCTGGATCTGATTGGCACAGGTTAACAATCCCAATCAGTCAATCAGGGAACCCTGGCTGACAGATATAAACAGGAGATTTACAGAGTCTCCTCATTCTAGGGACCGGCTCTGAGCTGGCTGGTCAGAGCCCATGTACTGTGCACATACAAACTCGGGGATGATGATTGAGAAGCTTTGAGCATTGTTCACAATACATGGACTCCCGGAAGTATTGGTCACGGACAATGGGACATCATTTCCCATTAGGGATTTTGAGTATTTCCTAAAGTCGAATGGAATTCGGCATGTTCAGACAGCTCCGTACCATCCACCATCCAATGGTCTAGGGGAAAGAGCAGTCCAAACATTGAAGGCAGGCTTAAAGAAGTAGCCTATGGCTTCAATCGATAGCAAACTGACCTGGTTCCTGTTTGATTATAGGACCATCCCTCAGGGAACAACAGGGATAGTTCCAGCAGAGTTGTTGATGAGGAGAAGTGTGTAGTTTTATTAAGGCTCACACCCTGAGGTTTGCACCCCCTCAGTGTACTGTGGCTGAAAGGCCTTAGTCAGCAACTGTGGCCACTTCCCTCAGCACATCCTCCTGTACCTTGAAATGTACTGGACTGCATTACTCAATTGAGAACAACTCTTTGTGTTTTAGGCAAACCAAGGAGCATTTTTCACTGAGTGGATGGTCTTCCAGAAACTTTCTGATCAAATCTGGAGTTGGGCAGGACTGCTCTCCCTCTCCTGTTCTGTATAGAATCCATTATGGAGAGAGTGCACACATATCAGTTCAAAAGGAACTCTATCTGTGTGGATTTCTCAGTTGCTTGATTCAGAGAAAGTCAAACTCTTGCTTGGCCTCCTTTCAGAAACTTCTTAAAGCCTACTTATTAGGTCTAGGTCTGACCATGTGTCCTGTAGAGATTCAGCTCTAATTTTTGTTTCATAACACTCTTGTGAAGTGCCTTGGGCTGTTATACCACATTAAAGGTGATTTTTAAATGCAAGTTGTTGTTGATAACCATAATGATAGGCTATAATGAAAATCAGTGCTTACGTTGTGAGCTGAATCAAGCTAGCATCAGCACGAGAGTTGGTTCATTTGTAAAGATATTCCCAAACAGTTCACACTACACTGTGATTGGATAGTGCTGCCTGGAACATGACCTCTGCAGCAGTGATTGTCAATCTTATTTAGTTGATATTAATCCTTTTCAAATGCATTAATAAACATGGAGTCCTGAACTAAATCAAGATACTATATAATACTCATCACATGAATGTGCTGCATTTAAAGAATGGTTTCAGAACACATTTGAGGAAACAGGGATAGTTACAAATATCAGTGAGATGGGGCTTCTTGCTTAGAATCCCTACAGTGTGGAAGCAGGCCATTCAGCCCACACCAACCCTCCTTAAAGCATCCCAAACAGATCCACCCCGTCTCTGTAATCCCAAATATACCATAGCCAATCCACCTAATCTGTACTTCTTTGAACTGTGGGAGAAAACCCACACAGACACAGGGAGAACATGCAAACTCCACACAGACAGTCACCTGAGGGTGGAATTGAACCCAGGCCCCTGGTACTGTGAGGTAGCAGTGCTAACCACTGAGCCACCATACCACTCAGCTTGCTACTTGCTACCATCAGTCTCTCCCTGGACACCATCCCCTCTCCCTTGGTGAGAAACCCAGTCCGTTCTACACCCTGCTCCCAGCTCCTGGTTCACATTTCCAATTATATTGCAGACCCTCTGAAAAATGTGTAAGAAGCCCAGGGAGCTGCAGATCCAAGTTTTAGAAGTATTTGTGGGAATGTCATTTGTTGATTTAATTGAATTAATTTTACAGTTTGCTCCTGGAAATGCTGAAACAATTTCCAATTCATCTTTTTTGTAAGCGTGTTGTGTTGTTGCTGAACTGGCACACAATCCTAAACAAGTAAGTGGTATCCATACACCCACAGATCTGAAAGGACATTTTGGAATGTGCTACACTTTCTACCTCCTAGTCATGGTTTTGTGATGAATATTCTGAGAGGAATTCTAACCTGTGTAGGGCAGGTTGTGCTAGGGTCCAGGGAGCCCCCAACCACGACATTTAACTGGGGCAAACCCAAAACAGGCTGGAGAAACTTAGCAGATCTGCCATCATTTGCGGAGAGAGGAAAACTGTTAACGGTTCAAATCCAGTACAACCCTTCTTCAGAGCTGAAGAACTGTTCTTCTGGACTCAAAACATTAACTCTGTTTCTCTCTCCACAAACGCTGCCAGACCTGCTGAGTTCCTCCAGCCTTCTCTCTGTTTCACATTTCCAGCACCTGCAGTATTTTGCTTTTACTTACATTTATTTCTAAACACGTGAGAAACCGCTGTGCCATAAGTAATTTAAATCTCCAAAAAAAACCCCAAACGACTCACGATTTTAATCCTGCGGTTATTCTAGCCAACCTGTTCAGGCGTGTTTCAAAACACTTCACAGGCCAGGTGGGATTTGAACTCAAACTGGCTAGCCTTGTGATCAGGACACTGCCGCTGTATTTAACCCTGCATTTTGGCTTTAAGTGGCGTTTTGCAGGTTTCCTGGAAGTCTGAAACTTGCCAGACTCAACAAGGCGAGAATACGGTGGCAGAACTGTAAAACTGAATCCTTTAAATACTGAACTATAGCATTTGCTTCTTTTCCTGGGTGAAAGGTTGTTAGCTCACAATGTTTGCATTGTCTGCGGATGTGCTTTCACTGCTCTAGAGGTGATTTCTAAAACTTTGGGAGGTCCATTTGTCTTTTCACCTTGAGCATTTTGTGGTGGCTTTGATGCTGCTGTCAGCCTTCTCAGCGCCAAGGAGAGCAATTTTACGCCGGACCTCTAGCGAAGAACATAATTTACATCATTCAGCTATCTGAAGGAACCCACCTCAATCACTTGCCGCTCTAAAGGACAGAGGGAGAGTGAGTAACGCTCCAGCTCACAAAGTGCCCCGCACTGAAGAGACTCGGATACGTTTGGCAGCTCGTTGCTGCCATCTGCAGCCTTGTGGGGTGAAATGCAGTGAGGATAAAGCATGCACAGATTGGCTTTTTCTTCAGAAAACTGCAGTGAGGCGAGGATGGTCAGAATAACACAGTACAAATTATGTGAATAAACTCAATTCCAGCCCCTCACAGCAGAGTGGGCTCCTGGTGGGAATATTGGTGTCACTATATATGCAGCCATGAGTTCATCCAATTCGAGAGACGAACCCAGCTCTGCTGGCACCTCAAATCTGTACAGGCATGGGCTTTCCAGCAGAGGTCACTAGATATCACTCTTATCAGATCCAACTGAGAGACCAGGCTGAAATTAGCTAATTTAGTACAGAAGAAGAATTATACCCGGAACTTGGAAGTCTATACAGCTTGACAAGATCATTAGCAGAAAGATCCATAAACCCGATTGCCCCGGTCAACCCATTGTCTCTGCCTGCTCCTGCCCCACTGAGTTCATCTCCTCTTACCTCAACTCCATTCTTTCCCCAATTGGTCCAGGAACTCCCCATCTACATTCAGGTGACAACCCGCGTCCTCCACCTTTTCCAAAACTTTCAATTCCCCAATTTCATTTCATTATGGACATTCAGTCCCTATACACCCGTATCCCTCAAAAGGATGGCCTAAAAACCCTCTGCTTCTTCCTCTCCCATAGGCCCACCCAGTCCCCTTCCACTGACACTCTCATTCGTTTGGCAGAACTGGTCTTCACCCTCAACAATTTTTCCTTTGATTCCTCCCACTTCCTACAAACCAAAGGGGAGGCTATGGTTACCCACATGGGCCCAAGCTATGCCTGCCTCTTTGTAGGATTTATGGAACAGTCCCTCTTCCACAAATACACCGGACCATCCCTCACCTTTTTCTCTGCTACATTGATGACTGCATCGGTGCTGCCTTGTGCCCCCGCGAGGAGCTCAAACTATTCATCAAATTCGCCAACACCTTCCACCCCACCCTCAAATTCACCTGGACCATTTCCAACATCTCCCTCCCCTTCCTGGACCTCTCAGTCTCCATCTCTGGTAACTGACATCCACTTCAAACCCAGTGACTCCCGCAATTATCTCGACTACCCATCCTCTCACCCACCATCCTGCGAAAATTCTATCCCATATTCACAATTCCTCTGCCTCCGCTGCATCCACTCCCAGGATGAGGCGTTCTACTCCAGGACTTCCCACTTTAGAGACCGTAGTTTTCCCTCCTCTGTTAGTAAGGATTCCCTCAACCACATCTCCCCCGTTTCCCGTGCTTCTGCCCTCAAGTCCTTTCCCCACAACAACAATAAGGATAGAGTTCTCATACTACCCCACCAACCTCCGAATACAATGCATCATCCTCTGACATTTCCGTCTCCTACAATGAAATCCTTTACTCCCGATGCGGTCTCCTGTATATCGGGGAGACCAAACGCAGACTCAGGGACCAGTTTGCGAAGGGTCTGTGCTCTGCACACACCAACCAACCTGACCTTCCGGTTACCATCCACTTTAACTCCCCCTCCTGCTCTCCTGGCGACACGTCCACCCTTGGCCTCCTCCACTGTCAGAGTGAGGCCAAACGTAAACTGGAGGAACAACACCTGATATTTCGCCTTGGGAGCTTACAGCCCAATGGTCTGAATATTGACTTCACCAGCTTCAAAATCTCTCCTCCCCAACCTGTCCATCTTCCTACTCATCTATCTGCTCCACCCTTCCCACTGACCAACCACAATAACCCCCTCCCTGCATCCACCTATCTCCATCTCACCTCCCCTCCCCCCAGCCCCACCTCACTCCTTCTATTTATTTCTGGGCTCCCCTCCCCCTCCCCGTCCCCAGTCCTGCCGAAGGGTTTCAACCCGAAACATTGTCTTGGATGCTATCTGACATGCTGTGCTTTTCTAGCTTCACATTTATTGACTCAACACACCACCATGTTTTCTGACAAACATCTCTGTCTCAGGCTTGCTGCAGTGTTCCAGTGAAGCTCGGTGCAAGCTGGAAGAACAGGACCTCATTTTCCACTTGGGAACTCTATAGCCTTCTGAACTCAATATCAAATTCAACTATTTCAGGGCTTAAGCACCTTTCCCCATGCTTTCTCTACCCTCTTGCTTACCTTTTGGCTCTGCTAAATCTTTTAATTCTGATTTTTGTAACCAAATGGACACCAGTGAATGGCCACTTTGTGCACTTTTCACTGTACTTATCTATTCTTATACTTAGTACATGTAACAAATAAATAAATCTAAAAATCTAAATCTTTACCCATCATTTACTCCTTAACCCCTGACCCCACCGTATATTTTGCATAAAAACCAACTTTTTCCTAGCTTCCATCAATTCTGAAGAAGGGTCACTGGACCCACAATGTGAACTGATTTCTCTCCACAGATCTCCAGACCTGCTGAGTTTTTCCAACAATCTCTGTTTTTGTCTCATTAAACTTTATTTTTTAAAGCATAAAGATGTTTGTTATGCAGTAGAAAATATCAATTAAATACATAGAATTGCATAAACACATACAACAAAGAATAAGATTTCTGAAGAAGGGGTCCTGACCCGAAACATCAGCTTTCCTGCTCCCTCTGATGCTGCCTGGCCTGTTGTGTTCATCCAGCTCCACACTGTGTTATCTCTGAGTCCAGCATCGGCAGCTCTTACTATCTCTGAAAGAAGAAGGCTACTTGGCCTAAATGGTTTCTGCTTCACACAAGCTTCCACCTGCCCCTCTTCACCTAATCCTATCAACTTCATCTATTCCATATTCTAACGAGCCCATCATTGCTGTGCTACATTGGCTCCTGGCTAAGTAATGTCTTAATTTTAAAATTGAATCAGAGATAGTAGGAACTGCAGATGCTGGAGAATCCGAGACAACAAGGTGCAGGGCTGGATGAACACAGCAGGCCAAGCCATTCCCATCCCCGCCTCTTCGACCTGTTTGTTTCCTCTCCACCTATCCTCTCCTCTATCCCTCTTCTATCCGCCTCCCACTCTCTCCCTATTTATTTCAAAACCCCCTTCCCCTCCCCCTTTTCTGATGAAGGGTCTAGGCCCGAAACGTCAGCCTCTCTGCTCCTATGATGCTGCTTGGCCTGCTGTGTTCATCCAGCCCTGCACCTTGTTGTCTCTTAATTTTAAAATTCTTGTTTTCATCTTCCTCCATGGACTCACCCTCCCTATCTCTGTAATCTCCTCCATACTTACAATACTCTGAGATATCTGGCGTCCTCCCATTCTGGCCTCTTGAGTATCCCTGGTCTTAATTAGTCCATCATTAACAACCATGCTTTTACCTGTCTGGGCCCTAAGCTTTAGAATTCCTTCTCTAAAACACCCTCTAACTCTCTATATCTTTCTCATCCTTTAAGATGCTCCTCAAACCCGCTTCTTTGATCAAGCATTGTCAACTGTCCTAATATCTCCTCATTTGTATGTCAGTATTTTATCCGATAAGGCTCATGTGAAGCATTTTGTGTCATTTTGTTGTTAAGAGCACAATATTATTGTACATTTTTATAGTTATATTGCTTTCTCTCTCTCACATGCTTATCAAATTCCTTTAAAGATTCATTAGTTCAATCCCTGAGATTGTATAATGAAGAGAGGTTCAGTAGCTTGGGCCTATACTCATGAAAATAACAAGAATGAGTAGTGATTTTATTGAAACGTATAAAAAGCTTTTACTGAGGATGTTTCACTTGCAGGTCAATCTAGGGGCAAACAATTTCACAATAAGGTGTTTCCCATATAAGACCAAGGTGAGGAGAGATTGCTTACCTCAAGCAGTCATTAGTCTTTGGAAATTTCTTCCACATTGAGCAGTGGATGCTGGAGGCTGCGACATAAATATTGAGAGCTGAGTTAGATAGATTTGATTTATTGAGAGGCGAAGCAGGCTCAATGGATCAAATTCATTTTTAAAAATTCTTTCATGGAGATGTGAGTGTTGCAGGCAAGGCCAGCATTTGTCACCCATCCATAACTGCAGGCCTTCAGTCATATGTGGCCAGACCGTGTGAAAATGGTAGATTTCCTTCCCTAAAAGGTCATTAGTGAACTATATAGGTTTTTAACAACAATCAATTAATTGTAGTTTATTACAAATGGTAATCAGTATTTTAAATTCCAACTCTAACTCACAGTGGAATTTGAACCTTTACTGCTCCTCTGGATTATTAGCCCAGTGATATTACCACTACCTGTTCTCTTACATCTCATGATCAGCATCATTTAATTGTAAAACAAACTACTTTTATTATCAAATCCATTTAGGTGGCAATCCTATAATTTGTGGTATTTTATTGACTCCACCTCTATAAGTAAAACCAAAATAGTAAATCGAATATTAACTTTACGTGCCAAGTTGCATGAGCAGCACTTCTATTTTTGAATTAAGTAGTAGTGAGTTCATGTCCTACTTTGGGAGGTGTGGGTACAAAACGTAAGCTGATACAGGTACAGGGGTAGTGCTGCACTGCTGGAGGTGCTGTCCTTTGGTGGAGATGTGAAACTGATGCGCCGTCTGCCATCCCAGGTGCATGTAAAATATTCCATGGCTTAATTTTGAAAATGAATAGCAGGGGAGAGCTCCCTGATATTTTAGCTACTGTCCCTGACCCAACATCACTCAAGACAATGTCAAACGTTGACTTCCCTGCTCCTCAGATGCTGACTGACCCACTGTGCTTTTCCAGCTCCACATTTATTGACTCTAGCTTCCAGCATCTGCAGTCCTTACTGTTTCCAAATCACTCAAGACAGATTACCTGGTCACCGTTATTTCTGGAGCTTGTTGTGTGTAATTTGGCCAATGTGTTTCCATTACAACAATGACAACTTGTCAAAAAGTACTTGATTGGCTATAAAATGTTTTGGGATGTTATGAAAGGCATTATGTAAATGCAAGTCTTAAAATTAATGATTGTTTTCTCTATTTTCTAATGAATGTTATTTTTTATATCCTTCCCAACTCCTCTTGCTAGTGAATTGTTTGAACATATTAAGATGCTGGCCCCATCTTAGTCCTATAAATACTCACTGAAACCAGGAGTCTTTTTATTTGTTTGAAATGGAAGACCCCCTCAGATTTAGTGTGTCAACAGAAGATAAAGGACAGCAGGATTTTTATGGTTACAGTTGTGACAAGAGACTTCAGAAATTTTCTCCCTCCAGTATCTGAGAGGGGTGACTGGATATAGAATGAAGAAGTATTATAGTAAGAAGGTAAACAAAAACAGATTTGATAGTACAGAACATAAACATTGCTAAACATACACATAAAGAAAAAGAGTAGGCCACTTAGCCTTTTGAGCCTGTCTCACCCTTCAATAAGATCATGGCTGATTTGGTTTTAACATCAAATCTACATTCCTGCTTATCCCTTCCATAGAATCCCTACTGTGTGGAAACAGGCCATTCGGCCCAAAAAGTCCACACTGACCCTCCAAACAGTCACAGAGTCATAGAGTAATACAATGTGGAAACAGGCCCTTCAGCCCAAACTGGTCCATGCTGACTATGGTGCCCACTCAGCTAGTTTCAATTGCCTCCATTTAGTCCATATTCCTCTAAACCCTTCTCATTCATGTACCTATCCAAATGTTGCTATTGTACCTGCCTCAACCACTTTCTCTGGCAGCCCATTTCACATATGCACCACTCTCTCCGTGAAGAAGTTGCCCCTCAGATCATTCTTAATTCTTTCCCCTCTCACCTTAAACCTATACCCTCTAGTTTAAAACTCCCCATCCCTGGAAAAAAGACTATATGTATTCATCCTATCTATGCCCCTCATGATTTTATACATTTCAATAAGGTCACCCCTCATTCTCCTACCTTCCAAGGAATAAAGTCCTATCCTGGCCAACCTCTCCCTATAACTCAGGCCTACTAGTCCTGGCAACATCCTTGCAAATCTTCTTTGCACACTTTCCTGCTTAACTATGTCTTTCCTGTAACAGGGTTACCAAAACTATACACAATACTCAAAGTGCAGCCTCACCAATGACTTATATAACTGTAACATAACATCCCAACTTCTATACTGAATGCCTCAACCGATGAAGGCCAGCATGCTAAATGCCTCCTTCACCACCCTGTCTACCTGTGACACCACTTTCAACAAACTAGGTACCTGTACTCCTGGGTCCCTCAGTTCCACAACACTCCTCATGACCTTACAATTACTGTAACAGCCATACCTTGGATTGACTTTCCAAAATCCAACACCTCACACTTATCTGTATTGAATTGCATTTGCCGATCCTCAGCCCACTTCCCCATGTGATCAAGATCCCTCTGTAATTTTTGATAACCTTCTTCGCTATCAATGATACCTCCTAATTTTGTATCATCCACAAACTTACTAATCATGCCTTGTACATTCACATCCAGATCATTTATGTAAATAACAAATAACAAAGGTCCCAGCACTGACCCCTGTGGCACACCAATAGTCACAGAAACAACCTTCAACCATCAGCCTCTGCTTCCTACCATCGAGCCAATTTTGAATCCAATTAGCGAGCTCTCCCTGGATCCAACGCGACCTAACCTTCATGACTACACTGCCATGTGGGACCTTGTCAAAGGCCTTACTAAAGTCCATATAGACAATGTCCACTGATCTACCCTCATCCATCCTCTTGATTACCTCTTTGAGAAACTCTAGAAGATTTGTCAGACATGACTTCCTCCCAGCCCCACCCACCCACACTCTATCCCTGTATTTCCCACGGCTAATGCACCTAACCTACACTTCCCTGAACACTATAGGTAATTTAGTATGTCCAATCCACCTAGCTTGCACATCATCGGACTGTGGGAGGAAACCAGAGCACCTGGCAGAAATGCACACAAGCAGTTGCCCAAGGGTGGAATCAAACCCTGTTCCTGTGAGGCAGCAGTGCTAACCACTAAACAACTCCTGATGATCTTTCACCCCTTCCTAAACAACAATCAATCTACCCCTGCCTTAAAATAATTTAAACATTCTACAAGTCCCAGAGGATACAGGCCTAGATTGTCTAGCCTTTCCTCATAAGGCAATCTGATCATTCCAAGTATTAATCCAGTAAAGTCTAGTCTAGTCTGGTCTGGACTAGTCCAGTTCTGATGAAGAGTCACCAGACTCAAACTGCTATCTTTGCTTTCTCCCTACTGATGTTGCCAGACCTGCTGAATTTGTCCAGCAATTTCTGTTTTTGGATTAGTAAACCTTCTCAGAACTGCTTCCAATGCATTAACATCTTTCCATAAATACAGTAACCACTACTGTACTCAGTACTCCAAATGCAGTCTCGCCAGTGTTCTGTGTAACTGAAGCATAACCTTCTTTCTCTTGCATTTAATTCCCTTTGCAATAAACCATATCATTACGTCAGCTTTCCTGATTTATGCTGTACCAGCATAATAACCTTCTGTGGTTCGTGCACCGGAACAACCCAAATCTCTTTTTCAAGCTTGTTTCTTCGTCCCTGGTTCTCATGAGTGCAAGTCTCCTTTTAGCAATGTCCAAGACAGATTGTTTCTGTCCAGACCAGAGAAGCAATTTCTCATCATCACAAAAGAATCAAAGTGGAGGTTAGATAAAAAAATCATTACACTTTGGTCAATTTCATTTTTCTTTTGCCTCATGTAGTGCAGTCCATAATATGTTAAAAAAAAACTGCAGATACAAGAAATCTGAAACAAAATCAGAAATTGCTGGGAAAACTCAGCAGGTCTAGCAGCATCAATGGAGAGAAAGTAGCATTAATGTTTCAGATCCAGTGAGTCTTCTTCAAAGCATGTTAAGTTTGGATTGAAGTATGTAAATTAATTGGAATTTTGAAGAATGGAGGGTGGATGGGATCTTATAGAAACATATAAAATTATGAAGGGAGTAGATAAAGATAGAAGCAAGGAGGTTGTTCCCTTTGATGGGTGAAACTAGAACCAGTGGGAATAGCCTCAAAATAAGGGGGAGCAGATTTTGGATTGAGTTGAGGAAGAACTTCTTCACCTAAAGGGTTGTGAATCTGTGGAATTCCCTGCCCAGTGAAGCAGTTCAGGCTACGTTATTGAATGTTTTTAAGACAACGACAGACAGATTTTTGAACAGTAAGGGAATGAAGGATTATAGTGAGTGGGCGGGTAAATGGAGCTGAGTCCATGAAAAGATTAGCCATGATCTTATTGAATGGCGGAGCAGGCTCGAGGGGCCAGATGGCCAACACCTGCTCCTATTTCTTATGTTCTTATGTGAGAAATGAGAGTGGGCTCAGACCCTGCACAGCACATGCAGAGGAGAAAAGAGCAACCTTGACAATACAAGGCTTGATTTGTAATAACATAGTATGGAGCTGGAGGAACACAGCAGGCCAGGCAGCATCAGAGGAGCAGGAAAGCTGACGTTTCAGGTCGGGACCCTTCTTCAGAAATTGATTTGTAATACTCTCTTCCAACCTCTTCTGTCAGGCAGAAGATACAGACACACACACCAATAGGTTCAAGAACAGCTTCAGAAATTACTGGAAAAGCTCTGCAGGTCCAGCAGCATCTGGGAAGAGAAATCAGAGTTAACGTTTCGGGTCTGGTGATCTTCCTCAGTTCTGCTTTTGCAGCAACTTTCTGTTTTTGTTTCTGATTTACAGCATCTACAGTTCTTTTAGTTTTCAAGAACAGCTTCTTCCCTGTTGTTATTAGACTGCTGAATGGACCTCTCTAATTTCAATCTAATGTTGACCCTACTTCTGCGCGTGTCCTGTGCGGTTGTAACCTTGTTTACCTCACTCTGTATAAGCACCCTATGTCCCTTGTTTGTTACATCTCCCTTTACTGCTCGCAAAACAGAACTTTTCACTGTACTTAGGTACACGTGACAACAATAAATCAAATCAGATCAAAATCTTGATTCAAGGGGAAGTTCTCTGATGCAGACTATCAGTGGGATTGCAATTCCAACCAGCCTTTTGTTTCTCTTTCCCATAATTTTTTGAGCTAAAGCTGCAGACAGAGAAAAAGGGACTTCTTAAATGAAATGCAACTCCTGGCGTCAGCTGACTGTACCACGTTGCAAAGTAAATCGAACAGTGATACAGTCAGAATGTTACAATGTTTTGTGATATCACATTGAAACTGTAAAGAATGAAACTTCGCTGCAGTTTGGTGTCACATTGAGCTTCGGGACCAATCCAACAGGTGGCTCCGTGGCGCAATGGATAGCGCATTGGACTTCTAGTTAAAGCTGCGAGGCATTCAAAGGTTCCGGGTTCGAGTCCCGGCGGAGTCGTCCCTTTAGTTTTAAAACCGCCGGGGGGAAAAAAAAAACTTTGTTTCCACCTCAAACCGGGACCGAGTACTAGAAACCGACAGTCGCTTCGGTATTCCCTGAAGGTTATTGCTTGTTACGGATCCGAAGGCAAACGGCAGCCCGAAAGTTGGGCCGTGCGAAGAAACAAGAACAAAATGAAACAGCCCTTCGCCCCGTTTAAAATGAAGGGAGTTAGCGAAATCTCCGCTGCCCTTCCTGTTGGAGACGGTGACCGTTTTCAGTAGTCACCAAGCGGATCCTAAACTCGCTACTTTGCCTTGTGACTTTGTAAAACACAAAACCTTCTCTTTTACAAGTTTTACTCTCGCCAGTTTTGCAATAAATCTGTACAACGTGGATATTTCACGTGTACGCACTGCACGTTGTAAATCTGGTTTCGCTGCGGATCCATCACCTACTTTGATGCACATGCCCTTAGGAAACAAATAATGATTTCTCTCCGGAAATTGGACCGTATCCAAATTCCACTTCCTGGACTGGTGACAGAGTTTATTCCGCTCATCTCAGCCCATCAAGTGAAACAGCCCTAAAATCTCTATTAAATATCCAATTGCTTCTCGGAAAAGGAACCCTTCAGCTGCAAGTTTTGCGAACACTGTGTATTAGACAATTCAGTTTATTGAAATTACACAGGCACCACATTGGAACATGGTGTAAACAGTGAAGTTTTATTTCCCTTGCACTTTCAGTAATTTCCAATTTGAAGTGTTTCGCCCTCAGGGTGTATTCCTGAACTGGATCGAGTCATAGATTCATACTGCGCAGAAAAAAGGCCTTTTGGCCCATCAAGTCTACTCCCACATAACTACTACTAAATGTGCGCTAATCCCCAATTTTCTGCACTTGTCCCATATCCTTGAATGTTATAATATTTCAAGTGTTCATCCAATTTTTTTTAAAGTTTCCAGCCTCCACTACCTTCCCAGGCAGTGTAGGTTCCCACTACCCACTGAGTGAAAAAGTTGTTTTCCCAAATCTCCTCTAAATCTCCCGCCCCTTACCCTAAAACTATGCCCACTTGTGATTGAACGCTCAATCAAGGGAAATAGCTGTTGTCTATCGAACCTGTCCAAACCTTTCATAATCTTATTCACCTCAATCATGTCCTCCTCTCAGTCTTCTTTGCTCTAAAGAAAACAATCCAAAACTTCCTAAGTCACTCCTTAAAGTTCAATTTCTCTATCCCAGGCACATCCTGGTGAACTGCCTCTGTACCCCTCCAGTGCTATCACATCCTTCCTGTAGTGAGGTGACTAGAACTGCGCACAGCACTCCAGTCGATCACAGCCTGATCAACTGTATAACTCCAACATTACCTCCTTGCTCTTATACTCTATGCCATGACTGATGAAAGCAAGTGTCCCATATGCGTTCTAAACCATCCTATTCATGTGCACTGCTGACTTCAGGGATCTGTGAATAATTACCCCAAGATCTCTCTGTTTCTCTAAGCTACCCAATGTCCTGTCATTCATTAAATACTCCCTCATCTTGTTTCTTCTTCCAAAGTGCATCACCTCACACTTATCAGGGATAAATACCATCTGCCACTGGTCTGCCCATATGACCAAACCATCTATATCTTCCAGTAGTCCAAAACCATTTTCTTCACTATTAATGACCCTAATAATCTTGGTGTCATCTGCAAATTTGCTTAACATTCCCTCCACAATTTCATCTATATCGCTTATGTATATAACAAACAATAAGGGTCCCAGTACTGATCCCTGTGGCACACCATTGGACACTGGACTCCAGTCACTCAAACAGCCTTCTACCACTACCCTTTGTGTCCTATTACTAAGCCAGTTTCTGATCCATCTCACCAAATTTCCCTCAATTCCACCTTCACAATCAGTTTTCCATGTGGGACCTTGTCAAAAGCTTTGCTAAAATCCATATGAACTATATCAACCGAACTTCCCTCATTCACACACTTGATCACATTTTTGAAAATTTCTAATAAATTTGCCATAACCTCCCTCTGATAAAGCCACGCTGACTATCCCTAATTAACCCATACCTTTCCAAGTGGGTATTAATACTCGCCTTCAGAATTTTCTCAAATAGTTACCCACCACTTACTGTTGTTTATATTGAGACAAAAAGGATTGGAACATTCTGTAAGGAGACAAATTTAATTTTATTGTAAATTCTGTAAATTTCAAGTGGACATGTTTTGTACTGGACTTTTAAAATACGTTTTATGAATAAAGTATTTTTTTGGAGAGAAATCGCTCTATTATTTTCATTGCCATGACTTTTCCTGGAAGTTAATTTTGTTTTAAAGAAGGATTTATTGATATTAATCTGAAATGTGTTCTTCATCAGCTTGGCTCTGTGTTTTCTTGTCCTACCCTTACAGTTTAAGTAATATTCACCGCACCCATCCTCTTAACTATCTTGTAAATCACATCTCAGATGTCTCCTCTCCAAGCCAAAAAGCCAAAGTTTATCCCATCTTCCCTCAAAGCTTAGACAGCAGAAATCATCCTTATGATACTTCTCTGCAGTACTTCCAGTGTTTAAAAACGCCCACAAGCCAGTATGAACTGGATGTCTGACGTAGGGGACACAAAATTCAGTCATATATTCTTCCAGTTATTTTTTGTCCGAGGCCTGATCAATTTAATGTGCTTTCCTTTTAACTAAGGTGCCAAACATGCAGGTTATCTTAATTACTTATTTTATTATATGCAGGTTATCTTGTCTGAATCAAGATAACTTGCCAGTGCCCGACACAACTTGATTCTACTATGTTCCTTCCTTCTACTAGATTACGTGACTAAAATTTCCTTTAATACTCCCCTCACCCCACCCTAGCTCACATCTTTCTTTAGTTTTGCTTCTATCACCTCTCATGGCCATATTGAGTTCAACTTGCTTATGAAATTCCCCTCCTGTTACCTTGTTCCTGTTCCCACTGAACTGCTAATCACCCAATTTCCCCTCCTGACTCCCATGTTATTTTATATTGTGAATGGTTTTCTCTCTTCAGGGTTGTCCCTAATGACCCTCTTTCCTTTAAATCACTTCCATCAGTTGTCACTTTAAAAAGCAACCCTTGAACTGTACGTCCTTGTAAACCACCATCCCATAACCCTGTGGGCCGAAGGGCCTGTTTCTATGCTGCATGGCTCAAACAGACCCTTTGGTCCAACCAGTCCATGCTGAACATAATCCCAAACTAAACTAGTCCCATCTACATGCTCCTGGCCCATATGCCTCAAAAACCTTTACTATTCATGTACTTATCCAAATGTCTTTTAAACGTTGTAATTGTATCCACATCCACCACTTTCTCACGATGTGAAGAAAAATCAGAGTTAACGTTTTGGGTCCAGTGACCCTTCCTCAGAACAGGCGACATCACCGGACCCGAAACGTTAACTCTGATTTTTCTCCACAGATGCTGCCAGATCTGCTGAGCTTTTCCAGCAACTTCTGATTTACAGCATCCGCAGTTCTTTCGGTTTTTCCTTTTTCATAATGTGTTGGGCTCTTCCATTATTGAGGAAGAGACATTTGTGCAGCGTAAAATGATGAAATTTAAGCTGAGGACAATTGAATGGCAAGTTATTGCAGTGCAAACTGTATGTCACATACTCAATAATTGCCTGATAAAATGCCTATCTGCAATATTCAGCTATCTACCACCATCTACTCAGAAGCTGCAATAGCAGGAAGGGATAACTGCAACATGACAACATGTTAAGATGGTAAGCAAGAGATTGTTTTTAATTCTGTAAACAAGATTTAAAACCATTGATAAACTGGACCATAAAGGAAAACTGTACACCACAATCTTCTCAGCAAAGAGCACTATTGCAAACTTTTGAGTTGACTGAGATAATCAACTCTGCTACTTGTGGAGGAAGTGCTGAAACTGAAAGCAGATTTTTCCCTGCCTTACTGCAGCCTCCCTCCCTCTACCAATGCTCCAGGTAATCCACATCCGTGACCAGCACATTAATTCTTTGCTTCAAATCTTGGTATAGTTAGTTCCTATTGCTGGAGATTGAGTGTGTAGAAAGTGTATTTATATTTTAAAAAAACTTCAGGTTGGGTATTCTCCAAACAAAGTTCTTTACACGGTGTCTAAAATACGTGCTGTGATTTGTTTTAAACATGTTGGATGGTCTGCAGAAAATGATAGTCAAAAGGAGTCTGTTAGGAATATGACACATGAATGTGATGAGAGGAATGGGAACTTCAGAAATAACTTAACAAGAAACTAATACAGTCAAACCTTGATACAAGCATGTTCGAGTCTGGGACTGCCTGAGAAAACCTCGGGTGACAAGGACATAAAAAGCATAGAAGCATTCTTACAGTGGATATGTTCAAAAAGGCGATTGCAGCCGTGTGAAATAATTGGAATTTAGAATCTGTTCAGACTAGCTAAAAGGATAGAACAAACATTACGAATCAATTTATACTGGTTTTTTGAAATAGCAGAATAAAATTATCAACTTAAATAGGTAATGTCTGTGATTTCTAATGTAGCAAATCTCAACCCTGCTACAATGAGTACCCTGATAAACCAATTTATACTCCTGGCCCTTGGAGGTTCATGATGGTGAGGATCAACTGTAGAGTCATTACAGGATAGAAACAGACCTTTTGGCCCACCATGTCTATAACAACCAACATCAAACTAATCTAATCCCATTTGCCTGCACTTAGTCCATAGCCTACTTTGCCTCGGCATTCTAAGTACTCAGAGGCTTTTTAAATGTTGCATGAGTACTTGCCTCTACCAACCTCTCAGGTAGCACCTTCCATATATCTACCATCTGAGTGATTTTTTGTTCAGATCTCCTCTAAACCCCTTACTCCTCACCTTAAACTAATGCTCTCTGGTCTCGGGGAAGTGATTCTCATGATCTACTGTCTATACCTCTCATAATGTTGTATATCTCAATCAGCCTCCTCTGCTCCAAGGAAAACAAAGCCAGCCTGTCCTAGTCTCTCCTCATAACTGAGACTTTTCATCCCAGGCGATATCCTGGTGAATATCCTCTGCACCCTCTCCAATGGGAGTCAGAGCTGCCCACAGTATTCCACCTGTGGCCTAACCAATATTTTATGAAGTTGTAACAAGATCTTCTTGCTCCTATATTCTACACTCTGGTCAGTGAAGGCAGTGGAGGCAAAAGACATCTTCACCACCCTATCTACCTGTGTTATCACCTTGACAGCATGAAGTGGGCACCTGTGGACTTGTACACTAAGGTCCCTTAGGTCCTCATTATTCCCCAGGGACCTACCAATCATTGTGTATATCCTTCCCTTATTAGAACTCCCAAAATGCATGCCTTGCACTTAACAGGATTAAACTCCATCTGCCATTGCTCTACCCAATTTATTAGCTGATCAATATCAGGCTGTAACCTGAGACCATTCTCCTCACTATCAGCAACACCATCAATTTTTGTGTCAGCTGCAAACTTAATAATTAAACCTATATTCACATCCTAGTCATTAACGTACATATGAAAAAGGAAGGGTCACAACATCGATCCCTGCAGTGCACCATTGGTCACAGGCTTCCAATTACAAAAACAACCCTCCAACATCACTCTTTTGTCTCCTATTTGTAGGCCAATTTTAGATCCACTTTTCAAAATTAGACTTGGCTCCCATGCACTCTTACCTTTTGGATCACCCTTCCATGTGGGACGTTGTCAAAGGCCGTACCGATGTCCAGGCAAACTGCACTACCTTCATCAATACATTTAGTCACCTTTTCAAGAAAGTCAATTAGTCATATCGGATATCCCTTTTACAAATTCATGCTGACTATCCCTGCCTTTCCAAGTATTGATTTGTCATCTCCAAACTTTGTTTCCAATAATTTCCCTACCACTGACATCAGACTAATTGGCCTGTAATTACATGGCCTATCCCGGCTACCTTTCTTCAACAAAGGAACCACATCTGTCATCCTCCAGTCATCTGGCACTTCATCTGTGGCCAGTGAAGTATTAAATATATCTCCGCCAGGGCTCTAGCAATCTCCTCCCCTCTTCTCATAGCAGCCTGGGGTACACCTCATCAGGCCCTGGGGATTTATGCACCTGTATGCTTGTTAAAACAGTTTATATCTCCTCTTTACTAATTTATCTTATTCTAGAACCTCATCATGTCAGCTGACATCCCTGGCTACAGTGTCTTTCTCTTTTGTGAATATAAATGAGAAGTATTCATTTATGAACTCACCCATATCCACTGGCTCCAAGCACAGGTTGCCTCTACAGTCTCTAATAGGTCCCACGCTTTTCCTAATAATCCTCTTACTCTTAATATATTTGTAAAAAGCCTTGGAGTTTTCCTTGATCCCACCCTTCAAAGAAATTTTGTGGCCTCTCTTTACCATCCTAATTTTCTTTTTTAGCAACCTCCCACAATCCCTTTCCTTTTGAAGGGCCTCCCCTGTTTTTAATGCACTGCACCTGATATATATTTCCTTCTTTTTCTTTACCAAACTCTCAATATCCCTTCACATCCAGGATTCCCATGACTTGCTGCCCTTGCCCTTCATTCTTAGAGGAAAACGCTGGCCCTGAATTCTCACTATACTACTTTTTTTAAAAAGACTCCCATGTACCAAACGTAGACTTGCCTGCAAGTAGCTGCTCCCAGGCTTTTTCGCCAGATCCTGTCTAATGATATGGAAAATTGGCCTTGCCCCAGTTTTGATACTTAACTGCTGTGCTATCCTTATCCCTTTCCATATGATTTTGAAACTTGCAGAGTTATGGTCACTATCCCCAAAACGGTCACCCACTTGAAACTTTGACCACTTAACTGGCTTCGATCTAGGATTAGGTTTAATGCTGCCCCATCTGTAGCTAGCACAAAAAAAAACTCACCTGGATGCACTTTAAAAATTCTACCCCATCTAATCCTTTCACACTAAGATGATCCCAGTTAATATTAGCAAAGTTGAAATTCCCTACAACTATAACCGTTTCTCTTACACCTTTCTATGATTTGCCAACTTATCTGCTCCTCTATCTGCCTGACTGTGGCATAATCCTAACAAGGTAATCTCCCCATTTTTATTTCTAAGTGCGACTAAGAATGCCTCATTTGAAGACTCTTCTAGGATGTCCTCCCTCATTTCTGCAGTGATAGTTTCCTTTACCATTAATGTAATGCCCCCACCTGTCTTAACTTCTGATCCCCACCCCAACTATTGTGCCTGAAACTTCTATACCTTGGGATATTGAGGAGCCAGTCCTATCCTTGCTTCAACCTTGACCGTGATTGCAACAATATCATATTCCCACATGCCAATCATTGCTATAAATTCATCTGCCTTGCCAGTCAAGTTCCTTACATTAAAATAGGTACAATTTAGCTTTCTAGACCTCCCATGTGTGCCTTATCCTGCCCATGTTTTCTCTGCCTACTGGACTGTCCTGGCATTCCTGATGTATCTGATTGGAGCTTGCTCCCGACTTTACATCTACTAACTGCCCCAACCCCCTGCCAGATCAGTTTAATACCTCCCCAGTAGCATAAGCCTATCCCAGCAAGGATATTGGACCTATTCTGGTTCAGGTGCTGGGACATGTCACATCTCCCCAGAAACTGTCCCAGTGATCCAAACATCCAAAGCCGTCCCTCCTGCACCATTCCTTTAGCCACATATTCATCTGACCTATCTTCCTAGACAGATATTCAGTAGCGTGTGGCACTGAAAGTAATCTGGAGATTACAACCATAGTAGTCTTTTCACTTTAGGGAATCATAGGGATTCTATGATTTTAATCAACTACCCAGTTCTCTAAATTCCTGTTGTAGGACCTCATTTCGTTTTTTACCCATGTTTTTAGTATCAATATGTACCATGAGAGCTGGCTGCTCACTCTCCCTTTTAGAATTCCCTGCAGCTGCTCTGAGACATCCCTGACTCTGGCACTGGGGAGGCAACATCACATTCGAGAGTCTCGTTTGCTGCCACAGAACTGCCTGTTAGCTCCCCTTACGATGGAGTTCTCTATTAGTAAAGCTTTCCCAGTCTTTTTCCTCCACTGCTGTGCAGTAGAGCCACCACGATGCCACAAACATGGCTATTGCTGCTTTTCCCTGAGAGGCCAACCCCTCCCCACCCACCCCCAACACTATCCAAAATGGTACATCTGTTTGAGAGGGGATTGGCCACAAGAGATCCCTGTAGTTTGAAGCCTTTAAAAGGAATGTATTTTCTGAAATACAATGCTCCTCTGTGACAAAGGAATGTTTGCAAGATCAAGCATTCCTATTCAGTCTAAATTTATTGATGTCACTATTTTCATGTCTGTACTGTAAACATCTTCATTTGTGTTTTTCAAAAATGGATTTTCACTGCTAGAAAGTGGATAAATCTGGCCACAGAAAGGAATGGGTCATCAATTTCATTTGTATATATCAAGCTTATGATATTGTACTGAAAAAAAAACTTACAAAACATTTTTTAAATCCCTACTGTTCTATATTCTTAAACAAATCCAGTTTACTCTAGTGAACTTGATAGATTATGCTCAAAAAGAATAAAATAATCCAATAGGATGAATGAAGTAATGTTAATAAATCAAAAGACTAATTAAACAAGAAATTACAAGTCTACAACTTTGAATTGAGTAAATTGAAGATCACATGAATTTTCATTTCTCAAAGACTGCAACTTGATAACATTCTGACATTTTTATTTTGCTTGTATAACACAAGTACGAGAGAAAGAAAGAAAAAATCTTTTTGCATGAATGATCAGAGAAATTAAGAGCCCACTTCATGAAACTTGTGGGTATATTATTTCTTCTAGTGGGTGAATTCTCAATTAGTTAAAACTAGACATAATTCAATATATAAATTAGGAAGTATTTTCCATTATAGCCCTGGGAACATCACATTTAACCTTTATGAATTTCAGAGGGTGCATCATATAGTATAATAAATAATTTTTAATTCAAGCCCAATTCTGTAAGAAATTCCTTCTTAGCACAAAAACTGCAATTGCCTGTCACACAGACAAAGTCCAGGGTAAGTCTGTAAATATTGCAGAGAATCCTATTCTTGCATTCAATATCTACTGAACACAAATGTACGTTTGTCACTTTTATGAACTCATAAATAACTGTGATTTGATTTAAAAAACTGCTTAAATATACTGGCTTATTGAAGATGAAATATCTTTCATGGTACTTATCTCAGCACAGCTGAACAGCTCTTTTATCTCCTAAACTGCATTTAGCCGAATAAGCCAGCTTGCATTTATGAATCTCGGTGGAAAAGGAAGTTGGTTACAGTTCTATCACTTCTTAAATACATTAGTTGTGGCTCTGGGGAACGACTTAAGGAGATGGACAAGAGAAGCAGGAAAGACGTGAAAAAGAATTATTTTAAGCAGTGAGTATTTCTGACCGAGAACTCTATGCTTACTGGGGTTGTGAAAGTACAGATGAAGAATGATTTCAATGGGAAATGGACAGGCACTTGAAGGAAATAGATTTTCTGGACCATGAGAATAAACCAGGAGCTGACTGGATTGCTCAAAGTATTGACTTGATGAGTCAAACAGTCTTCTTCTGTGCTGTAACAATTTGAGACTGGAAGATTATCCAGTACAAGGCATTTGGTTCAGTCTTGCTTCAGAATTTAGTTCTTAAACTTTTTCTTCTTGCGATTCTTTTTGCCTGCAGCAAGAGCTGCTTTTTCTGCAATGATCTGCTGATACTTTTTCTTGTTATACCTGAAACAAGACAAACACAATTTGCAATCATTTTTACTGATAATATTTTTGATTAAAATACATGATAATACATTTGTAAGTAAGCCAGTTCTCCAGCTACGCAAGACTTATTAAATCATTATAAATACAAATAGTAATATAATATTATATATTTTACAAAGTATGCTAATTTGACAGTTTAGATAATATAAAGCATATACCAATTGCAGCTGGGAGTTACACGACAATTCAAAAATAAGACTGGCATGTTATCTCAATAGCAACCAAAACATTTTAAATTTGACTCCTCTTTGGACAACATAATGGGTACTTAAAGTGACATCTATACTTTAAACACAAATGCAGGAGACTGGAAGAAACACCAACATGGATTAACAGCATAAAACAGTGTTTTATAGCTAATTTGTCAGAAGTTTAACATAGCGACCATTTCAAATTTAATCAGTACAGTTCTGTAAAACCCCAATTTACAACCAGAATTCCCCAGGAAGGACTCTGAGAGGCAGCTACTACAAAGAGAATTCTCAGCTCAAGGGAAAGGCTTGCAGTAGCAATCAACCTGAGAGCCCAGAACAGAAAGAGTCCAGACAATCTACAAGTGCCACTAGCTGGGACTATGGCCAGGAAGCATGTCCCCCGATCACAACTCGCCAGAAAGTGCACCCCTTGACCCTGACTCACTGGGTAGCACGATCCACGAACTGTTTCTTGCCAGGAAACGTGGGCAGATTTTTAACACTTTGGGAAATATGATCAGGTTGTGACACTCAGACAACTAGTTTCAGACAAGTGACAACAAGTGAGAATGAGACAAACAGTCTGTACAGGAAAACAGGCTAAGTGAATGGGCAGGAACTTGGCAGGTGGAATATAATGTGGCATATGAGGTTATTCGTTTTGGTAAGAAGAATAGAGGAGTTGAATCTAACTGAAATGGAGAAAGACTGCAGAAAGCTACAGAACAGAGGGATTTTGGAGTCCTCATGTCTAAATCACAAAAAGCTGGCATCCAAGATTAGCAGGTAATAGGGAACGTAAATGGATGGTTGGCCTTTATTTCAAAGGGAACAGAGTAGAAAAGTAGGGACACTTTGCTAAAATTATACAAGGCACCAGTCAGGCCACAACTGGAATACTGTGAACAATTTTGGGAAAAATATTTCAGCATTGGAGGCAGTCCAGAAAAGGTTTACTAGACTGATACCAGACATACAGGAACAGTCTTATGAGGAGGTTGTGTCTTTACTCATTGGAGGTTAGAAGAATCTGAGATAACCTCATTAAAACATTCAAGATCGTTAGGGACTTGACAGGGTAGATACTGGGAGGTTGTTTCCCTTGTGGTAGGGTATAATCTCATAATAACCTTCACCTAGTAAGACGAGATGAGGAGGAATTTCCTCTCTCAGATGGTAGCGAACCTGTGAAATTCTTTACTATAGAGGGCTGTTGAGGCTAGGTCATTAAGCATATTCAA
Source organism: Rhincodon typus (assembly GCF_021869965.1). Taxonomy (NCBI): domain Eukaryota; kingdom Metazoa; phylum Chordata; class Chondrichthyes; order Orectolobiformes; family Rhincodontidae; genus Rhincodon; species Rhincodon typus. The sequence continues at coordinate 64,304,065 of NC_063341.1, read as the reverse complement.
GGCAGAGATAGACAGATTTTTAATCAGCAAAGGCATGAAGGACTTATGGGAAAAAGGCAAGGAAGTAGAGTTGAGGATCAAAATTATTTTCAAAACTGGCTAACACCTCACTAACCTAGTCAATTTACCTCGAATGTCACTAACATTCTAGGGATTTACCTATATTTAGAAAAACAGAAATTGCTGGAAAAGCTCAGCACATCTGCCAGCATCTATGGAGAGAAATCAGAGATAACATTTCAGGTCCAGTGACTCTTCCTCAGAACTGTTCTGAAGGAGAATAACTGGACCTAAAACATTAATTCTGCTTTCTCTCCACAGATGCTGCCAGACCTGCTGAGCTTTTCCAGCAATTTCTGTTTTCATTTCTGATTTCCAGCATCCACAGTTTTCATCTACGTGTTGATGCTGTCCATACGAACTTCCTGAAGGCAGTTGATTAGGTTCCACATTAAAAAAATTGTAAAAATGGGAGTGGACAGAATCAGAAGTAACCTTGTAATACGGATTTGTAATTTGTTGGGAGTTCAGAGACAGCAAGAAAAGCTCTCCAATGAGTGGGTTGTTACAAATGTTGTTCCCCAGGGATCTGTAAAAGATATACTAAACACATGGCTGAGTGGAGGTTCATATGTCCAATCTTGCCAATGACTCTGATTTAGGAGGCACTTTAAATATGTGCAGATTGGAACAGAAACTTACAAAGGAACATAATTCTGTCCACTCATTTAGTCTTGTGTCACAGAATTCAATGTGGGGAAGGATGATTTCATGGGCTATGGATCTAAAAAGGTACATTTTGGTAAAAGGAAATTGGTATATTTTCTTTACAATTAATATTATTGGTATAATAATCTTAATAAGTTGGTGAAGCAGAGGGATTGAGATGTCCACACAAGGAAACATAAAGGCTAGTAAATAAATGGTAGGTAAGAAGGTTAATTGAATGTTGGCCTTTATCACAAGGGGATTTGAATTTGAAAGTGAGGAAGTACCGCATTCTGAAGAAAGGTCATCAACACGACACATTAACTCTGTTTCTCCATCCAACAATGCTGCTTGACTTGGTTAGTATTATAGCATTTTTGGTCTTTATACCAGAATTCCTAACATTACTCAAGGAAGATGGCACAGAACCAGATCATTTGTCTTAACTCATTGATGCTGGTGTTCATCTTTCCTTATTTAAATTTATCTTTATAACCCTTTATTCCCATCTCATTCATTTGCTTGTCTAGCTTCCCTTTAAACTATTCATTTTAACCATATCCTCTTACAGCAACTTCCACATACTCACCACCACAGTCTGAGTAAAGAGCTTATTTCTGGATTCTCTATTTGACAGTTTGATGGCTATCTTGGGTCATATTAATATTAATCATGCTTTTACCATAAGAAGAAATATTCTCTCCATATCCACTCCATCAAAACCATACTTAATTTCAAAGACCTCTACTGGGCATTTTTTTTTCCAAGAGAGAAGACTGAATGACCCCTGGTCCTATGTAAACAAAAAAGCATACCGTCGGAATTCAGCATCTGCCAGAAGCTCCTCCACCATTGTTCGTTTTCTTTCTTTCTTCGGAATACGAGAATGATAGAAGTCTACTGGATTGTCCAGAATTGTACCAACCTACAAAAGAAAGATGGATGAGAGTAATAATACACTGGAAACTAAGTTTAAAGAATTCACTCTGTTGGAGCAAAAATGAATCCTGCATGAATTAACAGCATCTAGAAATATGCTTGAACTCTTTAAATGAAAAATATCAACACCAGAGTTAATGTATTCATGTTACATTTTTTCTAAATTAAAATTTGTTTTGATTGATCTCAGCTTTGTTCTCAGCAACTTCTATCATTTGGGAGGGGGGCAGGGAATAAAGGAATCACCTCTGATATTGCTCTCCACAAGTAGCAGCACAGGTAGAAACTGGACAGAAACAACAGGTTAATTTGCATCATTTTGTGTTAATTTGTTACTTTCTGAAGAAGGGTCCTGACCCAAAACTTCAGCTTTCCTGTTCCTCTGATGCTGCCTGGCCTGCTGTGTTCTTCCAGCTCCACACTGTGTTATCTCTGATTCCAGCATTTGCAGTTCTTGCTATCTCAGGTTAATTTGTGTGTTGCTCACATTGGGGATTTGGTCAGGGAAACTATTGCCTCTAGTTGAGAGCCTTCAATTTAAAATAAGGAGGATATAGTAAGTTTTACAAAATCTCTTTTTACAGATATTTTTGGAGTTTGAAATGCTTTGTCACAGAAGGAGCTTGAGACAGAGATCATCGAAAAGCCGGATAAAGACTATGAAAGTATTCCTACCAATTCTGGCCGATCTACATATCTGTGTAAACTTTTTCAGAATAGTCATTGGCTAATTACCAGACACAGGAAGCATGACTAACTTTCCCCTCCTCTCTAGACCAGGAATTCTGATGGCAATTATAATGTTGACACTGTGCTAAAATTAGACCTTTTTACCTAATAAGGATCATATCTCAGATCTGCCTGGTGTCTACGGCTCAGCTCCAGTATCTGGAAGTGACTTTACCCCAAGGCAGCACGTTATCAAATTTGAAATCTTGATTTTAATTTCCTATATTGTAGCTAATATTGTAATTACAGCCCTTATTTTCAGCATAATCAGTTGCTTCTCAACTGTGTGGGACACTTTACTTCAGTGCCCAGCATTAATGTTTACAATGTGGTGCACTGTAGGTAATCTTAGGCTCAATGTCCAGCATCATGGTACACGCTGTTCCTCTCTGTATTCCATTCTTATAGGTAGCTCAGCATTGAAGAGATCATTTATCCAAAACTAATTTTGCTTCTCCCAGTGTAATGTCTTCTCAAACTGAGTCAGTGGGTAGAATGATAATAATGTGTTGCTGTAGAACTTCCACACTGCCTGTCGATTTAGAAGTCGAAGTACTTTGATATATTGTGCAAAAGCAACTTTAATCATTGCCGCATATTACAACCTGGCTATACTGATAAAGACAGAAGTTCCAAATGAATCGCATTATATAGCTGTGCTTATCTGCTAATACGTACCTGGAAATATTTAGGGAAGCCTTCACGATCATTCTTCTTGTAGAAACGCTTGGGGTTGATTGCAGCCCTCATTTTTAGTGCCTTCAGGTCATTCTTCAACTCGTCAGTTAGGTCAGGAGCTTTCATGTTGTACCAGCCATCGCCCGCTGTCTGTGCACGCTCTTTCTAAATGAGCAAAATAAAGACTGAAATAAAGACAGGCTATTAAAGGCATAACATGGGGAGGTGATGGCCGAATGGTATTATCGCTGGACTGTTATTCCAGAGACCCAGATAACATTTTGAGGACACAGGGTCAAATCCCGCCACAGCTGATGGTGAAATTTGAATTCAATAAAATATCTGGAATTAGTAATTTAATGATGACCATGAATCCATTGTCGATTGTCAGCAAAACCTATCTGGTTCACTTATGTCCTTTAGAGAAGGAAACTGCCATCCTTACCTCGTCTGGCCGAAGTGCGACTCCAGACCCACAGCAACGTGGTTGACTCTGAACTACTCTCTGGGCAATAAATGCTGGCCTAGCCAGCAATGCCCTCATCCGTTGTATGAATTTTAAAAAATCTACAGGGACATGTTTGCATTAATTTGAGGTTTGGATTTTTATTCTAATCAACCTGGTCAGAGATGCCACTGCACACTGCTGGTAGTGTGCAGGCAGGACTTGAACCTAGGCCTCCTGTTTCAGAGATAGGGACACTATCACTTCACCACAATAGCTCTTTAAGTAGGGGTTTAAGCTTGTTCCTTAATGCAATGTTATCAGAGAGAGACAGAATGAACAAGTGATGGCTACATATTAATCACTAACGCAACAGTTGCCTTACCTACCCTGCGTTTTTTCTTCAGATGACGAATAGACTCTTTTAAAGGTGGAACACGATCCAGTTTTTCAAATTCTGGTGTCAGGATGGTATTTGCCAACAGCTAAGGAAAAAAACCATCAAATTATAAAACTATTCATCCAGAAAATGCTATTATTTATTTGACCATCAAACACAAAATGGCATTATTTAGCTCTAATTGCTGCTCCAGCCAAAAGGTGGTATGATCCCTAGTGCATACCTTAATGTCCAGTTTAGACAGATAGACAGCATTAGAAAGAAAAGTAACGTTTCCTCTTCTTTCCTGAAAAGAGCAGAGATTCTTCCCATTGGTTCTACCTCTTCTTGTACTTTGTTAAAATGGTCATTTTTGGCTCTAGGCACAGAGCATTGGCATTTATGGAGGCTGGATGAGATGTGCTGTTAACACAACTGAGCCTCATTCTGACCGCACACGTACCTTTCTAATAAAGGGTACCATGTGATAAGAGGGTGAATACTTGAACTGAAGCATGTTAATGATATATTGGTATTAGCCAATCCCTCAAGTCTCACTGCACCCATACAAGTTGTTACCATGCCCAAACCACCCCTCTATTATGTATAACAACTCTGGCTCAACTATGGAAATTAATTCACTTCATTTAGCTGTTATCTAAACATCAAAATCGGTGCCATTTCTGTCATTGCTTCAAACAATGGCTCGAATTGGACAAAATAATTTTTCCATCAAAGGTAAAAATAACTAAAGGATCCTGACTGGCTTAAAGGTAACATACACAGACAGTGCCGGAGAAAAACAGCAGGTCTAACAGCATCTGTTGACGGAAATGATGTTTCAAGACCAGTGACCCTTCATTAGAATAATGTAAACCAAGAGTCACTGGACTTGAAAGATTAAATTTGAGAAAATTCAGTCTTGGGATGTGGGAATTGTTGGCAGGGCCAGTGTTTACTGCTTATCCCCAATTCTCCAGGTAGTAGACAGCCTTCTTGACAACAAAGTGACACTTTGTGGGCAGTGAGTTCCAGGTCATTGTCACTTGCTATGTAAAAAATGTTCTTCTCCAAATTCCCCCTTCATCTTATGCCCAAATTCTTAAATCTGAGCCACCTCACCTTGTACCATCAGCTAACGGGAACACCTTTTCCTGGTCTACCTTATCTAAAACCTGCCAGGATTTTGTACGTTGTCAATCTCCTCAATTTTCTTTGTCCAAGGAGGACAACCCATTTTCTCCAACGTAAACCTATAGCTAAAATACCTCAACCTTGGAACCATTCTGGTATATCTCCTCTTCATTCTTTCTCACATTCATTCTCGATTGTGGTGACCAGAAGTCTTGTTGGGGTTGAACCAGAGCTTTTTGAAGGTTTAGCATGACTTCACTGCTTTTATACTCAATGCCTCTATTTAACCTGACAATACTGAAGAAGCTTGATACTATCACCAGGACAACTCCGGAGTTGAGAGTGTTGGCTTATGAAGAGAGGTTGAGTCGAATGGGACTATACTCATTGGAATTTAGAAGAATGAAGGGGGATCTTACAGAAACATATAAAATTATGAAAGGAATAGATAAAAATAGAAGGAGGGAGGTTGTTTCCACTGGCGGGTAAAACTAAAACTAGAGCGCACAGCCTCAAATTAATGGGGGAGCAGATTTAGGACTGAGTTGAGGAGGAACTTCTTCACCCAGACTTGTGAATCTCTGGAACTCCCTGCCCAGTGAGCAGTTCAAACTATGTCGCTGAATGGTTTTAAGGCAAAGATAGATAGATTTTTGAACAGTAAAGGAATTAAGGGTTATGGTTAGCAGGCGGATAAGTGGAGCTGAGTTCGTGAAAAGATTAACCATGATCTTATTGAATGGCGGAGCAGGCTCGAGGGGCCAGATGGTCTACTCCTGCTCCTGGTTCTTACGTTATGTTCTTATGTTTTATCCAAGATAAAGCAGCAGGCTTGGTTGGCACCCCAACATTCACTCTCTCCACCACCGAAGCACAGTGACAACATGTGCACCATCTGCAAGATGCACAACAACTCACCAAGAGTCCTTACACAGCATTTTCCAAACCCACAATTGTTTCACAAGGACGTAGTCAGCAGATACATGGAAACACTGCCACCTGCCAGTCCCTCTCAAAGCCACTTGTGATAATGGCTTGGAAATCGATCGCTGTTCCTTCAGTGTTGCTGGGTCAAATTCCCTGAAAACTCCTTCCCCTTAACAGCACAGTGAGCATCCCCACACCACTTGGACTGCAGTAAACCAAGACAGCAGCACCTTCTTCAAGGGCAGTTAGGGATGGGCAATAAATTCAGCAATGCCCACATCCCATGAATGATTAAAATAAAAAATAGGCATAAATACAAATCCTTTGCCAACCATACTCTCAATACGTCCTGCCACCTTCAAAGAACTGTGCTCACGTATATACACCCCTAGGTCCTCTGCTCCTGTACTCTTTACAACTCTGGCATCACGGCTTTACTGCCTTGTCCCATACTTTCTGCAAAAATTGCCTTCGTGTATAACATTAGTGAATCATATGGGTTTTTGAGAGAATCCGGTAGTTACAGGATCATTATTATGATACTAGCTTTTGTTTCAGATTTACTGAATTAACTGTATTTAAATTCTACAGTTGTTGTGATGGAATGTAAACTCGGGTCTCCAGAACATTTTGCTTGGCCTCTAGATTACTAATCCCGTAATTAGATATTTTTAATCAGAATGAATTTTTGTTCAGATGTATTACAGGAGCCCAGTAGAGCAGGTGGGACTTGAACTTAGGCCTTCTGGCTCAGAGATAGGGACACTACCACTGTACCACTAGAGCCTCCCACTAGTTCAGCAATCCTGGATCATCTGAGCTGGATAATTGAGCCAACATTATGGGAGGAAAGAGTGAGCAATGCTCAAGACTGCAAGTGCTTCCTACATCAGTACGTAATGGCTTAAGGCAGCATTCTGTCCAAGCTGTGTGAGTATGTAGCTCCAAGAACAATGCAGAAGGGATAAGCATGAAGCTCACAGAAACGGGCCCATTATGGTATGCAGCTTCTTTAAGATACAGATGTGCTAAGTGCAATAAACAGGTCACACATTGCAAAGGGAAATTAGAAGGAACACTGATTTAAGGTTTTCAGTCTTTAATTTCCATCTTTAACCAACTCAGCCATGTTGTCACATCTTCAGAAATCGTGGTGCCTCATCACCTTTCCTCCTCTATCAAACCTGCCAACATCACTCTCCACCTTAATATGTTCAACCTTGGTCACCCGATCCACAGCAACAACTGATCTACTCTGAACTTTTGCTCCCTTAGGTGTTGTAAAATATAGGCCGAAAACCTTAAATGCGTCCCCTCGTCTTTGTACCATATTACATAGATATTTAAGAGGAAGCAAGTTGAACACACATATGGGAAGAGAATAGGTTGTGTTGGTAGCATGAGTTAAATAGTGTGGGAAGATGCTTGAGTGGAACAAAAACATTAGCACAGGCTTATTCGGCAGAATGGTCTGTTTCTATGCTAGATGCTTACTTGTAATTTTCAAGAATCTGGACTTCTGACCTCAAATTCTGCACCCACCCCTCTCCCCGCTTGAACACCTTTTATTTTACATCCATAAATGGAAAATAAGATGCATTTCAACCAACATGTTCACATCCAACAGATGTTCTTCCTGTGTAATTACCTAAATCGTCAGTTCAAATTGCTCTAAACAGTGACAAGACCTGAAACCATTAAAATACTTCATAACTGTGTTGCACAGGCCAAAGGGCTCTCTCCGGACACGGATCTTGATCAAAAAGAGAGCGTATGCAAAAATACATTGCCCCTGCTTGCCTAGTTTGACACAGAAAAATGAAAAAAAACATACACCTAACTTGCTGTCGCCTCACTGCCAACAGTGAGTTAATATTAAACCAAGGATTGGATACAGCTCTAAAAGTATCCAGCATCTTACCTCATCACTTTCCTTTTGCTCCTTTAATTTTTTAAAGGCTTTTGAATTAGGGCCTTGTTTGTCAGGATCGAAGCTTATGTACAGACCACCTAGTTCTGTCAGATCAAGTCCTGGATCAATTTTGCTTGACAATTTGATTCTGGAATATAAAAGAAATTATATCAATTGACCAAGTTATCCATTAGAAGCTCAGCTGTGAAAATTAAATCATTTCAACACAGATTTTAGCCATTAATGCTGAATATAACGGATTAATATTAAAGAATAAAGTAAGCTATCGCCTGATGAAGGAGCAACACTCCAAAAGCTTGTGATTTCAAATAAACCTGTTGGACAATAACCTAGTGTCGTGTGACTTCTGACTTTGTCCACCCCAGTCCAACACCAACACCTCTACATCTTGAATATACTTAACCAACACAGGACTACACCCATTTGCAGTAAAGGATTCCACAGATTTGCAAACTTCAGAAGAAATTCCTCCTCTTCTCTGATTTAGATGGACGACTGCTTGATCTGAGAGTATAACCTCTGGTCCTGGACTCACCCACAAGGCAAAACTATAAAAGGTAACAGCAGGAGTAGGCCATTTGGCTGATTGAGTCTCCTCTGCCATTCAATAAGGTCATGGCTGATCGGATAGTCCTCAGCTATTAATCGAGAGACCCAGATAATGTTCTGGGAACCCAGTTTCAAATCCCACCATGGCAGATTTGAATTCAATAAAAATCTGGAAATAGGAGTCTAACTGTGACACTGCTGTTGATTATTCAGAAAAATAAAATCACCATCTGCTTCACTAATGTCCCTTAGGAAGGAAACTGCTGGGCTTACTTCGTCTACCTACATGACTCCAGAACCACAACAATGTGATTAACACTTAACTGCCCCCTGGGCATTTAGAGATGGGCATTAAATGCTAGATTAACCAGTGATACCCACATTCTGTGAATGAACTTTTAAAAATCACCATGACCTTTGATCCCCTTACTGATTAAAAACCTCTGCCTTGAATATACAATCTCTCAGCATCTAATCTGTCAAGCTTCCTAAGAATCTAATGTTTCAATAAAGTTGCCTCTCATTCATGATGCATTCAGGACTGTGATGGAATACTTTACTCTTACCTAGATGAGTGGATGCACACAGACATTGAAGCAGCTTTACACCATTTAGGGAAAAGCGACCTGTTTGACCGACAGCTTGGACATTTACTTCCTCCAGCACCAACACATCTGTGCCTCTAGAAGGACAAAGGCAGCAGATGCATTGGAGCACCGTCACCTGCAGGTTCCCCTCCAAGTCACTCACCATCCTCACGTGGAATTATAATGCTGTTCCTTCAATATTGTACAATCAAAATTCCAGAACTCCCAAAAGCACTGTAGAGGTACTCTGTACCAGGTAGGCCTCAGTGATTCAAGAAGGCAGCTAATCACCAGCACCTCTCAGGTAATTTGGGATGGACTACAAATGTTGCAGCAGTGCTCATATCCCATGAAAGAACTTTCAAAAACGTTAGTGAATGTACAGGTGGTGCCCCTTCTCTGCCACTGAGCATTTAGTACCATTCACTCGTATTTTCTCTGGCTATGGTACCTACGTCACCTTTTCCCTGTAGTCAATTGTCTTGTCATGTAACAAAAGCAGAAATTGCTGGAAAAACTCAGTAGGTCTGGCAGCATTGGTGGAGAGAAATCAGGTCCAGTTCTGAAGAGTCATCACTGGACCTAACTCTGCTTTCTCTCCACAGATGTTGCCAGACCAGCTGAATTTTGCCAGCCATTTTGCTTTTTTTTTCCCCTGATTTCCAGCATCCACAATTCTTTCAAGTTTTTTTCTAGTCATGTGGTGTGTTTCCTTCATATCTGCCAGTAAATTGACCAGAGGAAATAACATCCAAAGAAACATAAATAGTTTCTTGGCATTGAATAGTGTATTGAAGGGAAAATTGCATTTAGATTATGAATGTCACCTTTGTGTTCAAAGCCAGAACTTTCAGGCCTTGATAGATGTGTTTGCTGAAACTAAAGAGAACTTGGTTTGAAAAAATACTAAACAATTGTGCCGTTTTTCAGATTGTCAGCAGGAGCGCTACAAGTAACCAGTTAGTTATGCAGAAGGCAAACAGAGTTCATATTTCTCATCCCATAAATGGACAAAGAATGAGGAGAGGATTCAGTGTGGCTGCGTTTACTTCCACCCTCTCTCAAAGACCATTGTCCAGTGCGCTCAAACAGGGGCATGTAACTGGTATTTGGTTGTCAGTGCCTGACCCTCTCAGCCTGAAGAAAATTGTTGAAAAGAGAGGAAAATAATGGACGAAACAACTCCGCAGCCCCAGTGGGGAGATGTGAGTGACTTCCCTTGACATTGAGGCCACATTTGACCAAGTGCAGCATCAAGTGGCCCCAGTAACTGTGGAGTCAATGGGAATAAGGGGAAAACTCTGCTGCTTAGGGTCATACTCAGTACAAAAGAAGATGGTTGTGATCGCTGGAATTCAGTCATCTCAGCCCCAGGACATATCTGCAGGAGTTCTCAGGGTAGTGTCGTAGGACCAAATATTTTCAGCTCTCTTATCAGTGACCTTCTTTCTATCATTGGGTCGCAAGTGGGAATGTTCGCTGATGACTTGGGATGTTTACTGATAACTGCGCAATGTTGAGCATCATTTGTGACACCTTAGATACTGAAGCAGTCCAGGTCCAAATGCAGCAAGACCTGATCATCCCGGTTTGGGCTGCCAAATGGCAAGTAAGGTTCACTTCACTGAAATATCAATCAATTTTTATCTCTAACAGAAGAGAATCTAAGCATCACCCCATGATATTCAATGGAATTAGCACAATTGAATCTCCCATTGTCAATGTCTTGGGGTTACCATTAACCAGAAACTGAAACAGACTAACCAAACAAATACTGTGGTTATAAGAACAGTTAAAAGTCTAGGACTCCTGCAGCAGAGTCTGTCCACTATCTACAAGGTGCAAGTCAGGAGTGTGATGGAATTTTGCCTGGATGACCGCAGCTCCAACAACACTTGAGAAGCTTGACATCATTCAGGACAAAGAAGAGTGCTTGCTGGTACCAACATTCTCTCCAAGCTGTGTGGCTGTATGAACAGCACTTTGACATTCTGCACATGGAAATCAGTGTTCCAATGTGGATTACAGCACTGACTTCAGGTTCCTGTAGTCACTGATGAGCATGGACTGGAAAGGTCCAGGGAGAGAACAAAAAAGGGAATGCTGATTGATACCACAACCACAAACAAACATTCATTCCCTCCATAACCAACGCACTGCAGCACAGTCTGTACCATCTACAAGATGTGCTGCGGAAATCAATCAAGGTGCCTGAAACAGCACCTTCCATACAAATGACCACCATCAACTCAAAGGACAGAAGCAGCAGTTATGTTGAAACACTGCCCCCTGCAAATTCCCCTTCAAGCCACTCACCACCAACTTGGAAATACGTTGTCTTTCCGCCACTCTTGCTGGGTCAAAATTCTGGAACTCCCTCCCTCCCTAACAGTGTGGTAGATGTTCCTATACCAAATTGACTGCAGTGGTTGAAGACAGAAACTCAGCACCACCTTCTCAATTTCAATTAAGGATGGGCAATAATTGCTGGTCCAGTCACTGAAGCCCACATCCTCTGGGTGAATAAAAGAAAACTGAACTATTGACTTGGTTTATCTCCCCAGACGCTAACTGATCTGCCGAGTATCTCCAGCATGGATTGTTTTGAAAACATACTTTATAAATGAGTTTGCAAAACTACTGCTTTACTTACAAATTAGACTTTTTCTTCAAAGCATCACCGTGTTCATCTTCATCAAAAAAGTCATCATCGTCTTCCTCTGACTTTTCGTCTCTCTCACCAGCATCATCTCCACTTTCACCACTCTCCTCCTTTTCTTCTTCACTTTCATCATTCTCCTCCTTTTCACTCAAGTCTAAGTAATATTGTTTATCCTGATCTGCTCCTGGTCGTTTGTCAATCACAAACAGGTTGTTACCCTTTGCCAAAGGGCCTCCTGCTGTGTCACAAGTAATGGCAGAGGTTTCAGAGGAAAGATTAGGTTTGGATGTAACATTTATACTGGATTTTTCCAAAAATGTGTCACTGCCACCATCCTCCAAGACATCTTTGTCTTCATCACTGCTAAGCTGCAAACTGATAATGGGTGGAGTTGCACTTTGGGTTTTATTATTTAAATTTTTCTCTCTATCCTCTCGTTCCTCAACGCTCGTCTCTTCATCAACTATTTCAATCAGATTAATTTCATACGTCTCTGTTCTGCTTAGCTTTTCCTCTTCTGTTGCAGCATTATTTTCTCCAACAGCCCTTTCTGAACATTGGTCATTTACATCCAACTTATCACACTGTTCTATTGGCTGCTCTGGACAAGGCTGCAATGCAGTTTCGATGATCTGTTTCTCTCCAACATTTTCTGGTCCTTCAGGTCGAGATTCTGTAACCTCTCTCAGAGGTTCAACTCTGCTGCTCCTTGTCTTTCTTTGACTAACTGGTGTTCTTAGTCTAGATTCTGCCTCCTAAATAAAAAAAGACAAGCATAAGTGTATTTATTGACTTTTACAGTAAAGCTGGAAGTTGATTTATTATAAACATGCTTCGGTAATAATTTTCATTTGCACTATTTCTGGAACTTTCCTTCATTATAAACATTTTTGTATCTTGCCAGAGACACCATTTTCATGTGATTGAGTGAATAATGAGTCTTGCTGTTAAAGCTGAAAGTGTAACTGCTGAAACTGTTATTATTAGGTTGTATGAGCCAGATCATCGATCAGAAAACTGAATAGCAAAGAACTAAACTAACAAAATGGTCACTCCTCTCAGAATGAAATGACCAAAAAGCTGTTTTCAGAACAAGAATATCACGCCATTCACATCAAGGATTGGTGCCTTTCTGGCAGTGAATCAATGAGCATTTGGGGAAGGCAAGCAAGGCAGGGGAAAACATAAAAAATAATGAGACAATGAGAAGTGTAGATACAGGGCAACTTGGCTTGCTTCCACATATCCCTGAAGGAAGCAGGTCAGGTAGAAAAGCAGATTAAAGAGGCATATGGGATACCTGCATTTATTAACCACAGCATAGAATATAAGAGCGGGAAGGTTAAACTAGACTGCATAAAATATTAATTAACGTGCAGCTAGAATACAGTTCTGATAACATTATAGGAAGGATGCAATCACACTTCATGACACAGTGGAGGTTTACAAGAGTGCTGCTAGGATTGGAAAGTCTTTAGCTAAGAGGGAAGACCAGTTGTTTTCTTGGGAATACAGGAGGTTGAGGGAAAATTTAATTGAGTTGGACAAAATTAGGAGGAGACTGAATAGACTGAATAGGAAGGAACAAAAATAAAGTTGCTGGAAAAGCTCAGCAGGTCTGGCAGCATCTGTGAAGGAGAAAATACACAGTTAATGTTTTGGGTCCGGTGACCCTTCCCCAGAACTCAGTTTGTTTTCTCTTTCACAGATGCTGCCAGACCTGCTGAGCTTTTCCAGCAGAGATAGTAGGAAGAAGGGTCTAGACCCGAAATGGCAGCTTTCCTGCTCCTCTGATGCTGTGGCCTGCTGTGTTCATCCAGCACTACACCTTGTTATCTCAGATTCTCCAGCAACTTTGTTTTTGTTCCTGATTTACAGCATCCGCAGTTCTATTGGTTTTTATTCTGAATAGGAAGGATCCGTGTTCCAGAGAGGTCAACAATCAGGGTGTATTGGTTTAAAGTGGCCAGTGTCTTCCCTCATTAAAGAAAGAAATTAATTAACAAAAGTGTAACTCTTCTTCAATTCATGACCCTTGCTTTGTGCAGCAATTGATTTAATGTTTGGTGGGGTTGTTACCGTACAAGGTTATACACCTGTGGATTGACCGTTGGGTAGTCAGATTCTGAAACAATTATTGCAACATTAGGTACAGAGTGTAAAAGTTTTTCATCTGCTGTTCAAGGAAAAGATACAGGTGTGCAATAGTGAGGGTTTCGTTAAAAGGAGCCATGGAAAAATATTGGTAAGTAAAATCAAGGAAGACCTGAGTCTTTTTTAAAAATACAAATAAATTAACAGCAAGCGTTAACTGAAGGAAGAGTCCAATCTATTGCAGACCCAAAGGGTGATTAGATGGAAAGTATTGAGTGGGGTCTCAAAGAATACCTTGCATCGGTTTTCACAAAGAGAGGGATAACGAAGACCTTGCAATTCAGAAGTGTGAAATATTAGACAGAGTTGATATAGTGAGAAACGAAGTAATAAAGGATTTAAAAATCTGAAAATGAATAAATGCCTATGCCCAGACAAAACACTGCCTGGATTAAGACCATAAGGAGTTGGAAAGGAGTAGGCTATTTGGCCTCTCGAGGTTGTTAAGGGAATTAAAAGAAATAGAAGAAACTGTCCATCATTTTCCAGCCTTCTCTGGCTCCAGGTGCCAAAACACTAAGTCGGCTGATGTCCATCTGTTGTTTAAAGAGTGATAGACTGAGTAAGCATAAGTTAGTCAGCCTAACCATGATTTTGGGAAAATTACTGGAAAAGATTGAGGGATAAGATTAATCCATGTATTTCTAAATGGAGATCAGTCAGTCAGCTGTCATTGCAATGGGAAAGTCATGATTAACAAGCATAACTAAACTTTTCATGGAGATAACAAGGAGTGTCAATGAGATTAATGAATTTGATGTAGTCTATATGAATTTTGACAAAGCTTTTGATAAGGTCTGACATGACAGGCCAGTTCTGAAAGTGAAAGCCCATGGAATGTAAAACAAAGCAATAAATTATATCTAAAATTGGCTCAGACGCTGGAAGCAAACAGTAATGGTCGACAGATGTTTATGAGTCAAAAGGTGTTTGCAGTGGGGTTCCACAGGACTCTCAGGACCAGGTTCCTTGCGTTTTGTGGTATATACCAACAATTTGGACTTGAATGAAGGAATTATGATTAATGAGTTTGTGAATGATAGAGATTGGCCATGTGGTTGATAAGAAGAAGAAAGCTGTAGACTGCTGGAAGTTTTCAATGGATTCTGCTCCTTCCTTCTTAGACAGTCCTTCAGGAAAGAGGATTTTTTTCATCCACTCAGGTGTTGAGATGCCTGAGGTGACTAAACAGTCCAATGCTGGATCTTCCCATCCTACCACTAGTGAGGCAGGTGGTGTACAAAGCGGTGCGGGAGTGGATGGAATGCTTAGATTTTCTCAAACTCCTACTATTTGTGGTTGACCTCCAGCTGGGCTTGTCAAAGAAAGCCAAAATGGTTGGCTCCTTCACAGATGTTTCTTCTGTAACACCGGCAGTTTTGGGGTAAATGATTCCCATGAGTTGGCAGGATAATGACTTTTTAAAAAAGCGAGTCTGAGAGTATATCCTTGCAGTTTTCTCCTGCCTTACTTGTACCTGCTTGCCACTGCGAAGTTCGGAATAGATAGCATGTTTTTGGTAGTCCTGTGTTAGTCATCTAGATAATATTACCAGCCCAACTCAGTAACCAGTGCCTCGATACTGGGGTTGTTGGCCTGAGATAGGTCACTGACATTGCAGTGTCTATCCTGCCAGTGAGTTTGCAGCATTCTGCAGATGTATTGCCGGTAATATTTCTCAAGGGATTTGACATGTCTGCTGTACTTGTCTGTCACTGATGCATACAGGAGACCTGGTAACTCTACTGCTCTGTGGACCATGAGCTTGCTATCAGCTTTGTCACCAAATACTCGGTTACTCAGATGATCAAAAGTTACACACAGGAGACAATCTGAAATTTCAACAATTTCTGTCCTGAGAGGAGGATCCAAAGGTATGAGAATTAATACATATCGTCTAGTAACTTGGCTAGATCTTGTTAGCTGTGGAGCAGTGTTGCATGGTGGAAACATGCTGGTAGAGGACTTTTGTCTTCAGGATATTTAATCTAAGGCTCCTTTTCTCATATGTGTCTGAGACTGGCTGTTTGATGGTTTGGAGTTTGATCTGTGTGCGCACACCTGCAAGTGCTGCCTGCACACCACAGCTTGACATCAGCATGTTCTTGGTTCTGGACTCATGTGACGCAGGCTGAACAGTTTCCTGTTTGCCCTGTAGATTAGCTGCACACCAATGGGAAGCTTCAGGAATATAGAGCAGTGTTGTTGCAACAAATATAGAAAAGAGCCTTGCCTGATCCCAGTTACTGGACATGGCCATGAGCAGGACAGTGGCAAATGGAATTCAATCTGGACAAAGTATGACATGATAATGAAGAGAATACACAGTGAATAACTGGGTACTAAGGAGGATACAGAAACAGAGGGATCTTAGAGTGCACATTCAGAAAGTGGATGGACAGGAAGAATAAAGGTGATAAAGAAAGCGTATGCAAAACTTGCCTTTATTAGCAAAAGTACAGAATAAGAGCTGGGAGGTTTTATTAGAACTGAATAAACCATTGCTTAGACCACAATCAGAGCAGTGCCTGCACTTCTAATCACTGCACTAGAGGAAAGAAATGATTGTACAGAGGTACAGAATTCACAAAGATATTGCCTGAACTACAGTTTTATTTACAAGGAAAGACTAGATAAATGCAGGTTGATTCCTCAGAAACAGAGATGACTAAACAGAATATGTCATGTAGGTGTATTATACTGGAAGAGCTGGAAAGTTATAAACGTAGTTGTGAATGAGATGGAGGTGTGCACCAGCAGAAAAGTTTTAAAATAGGTAGGAAAGTGTGTAGCGAAGAAGACGCAAGGAGATTGAGGACAGATACAGTAGATTGAGTGAGTGGGCAAAAATCTGGGACATGCAACATAATGTTGAAAAAATATGAAGTTGTTCATTTTGGCAGGAAGAATAACAAAGCAATGTATTACTTAAACAGAGAACAACTGCAAAATTCTAAGGTGCTGAGGGTTACAGGTATTCTAATGCACGAGACACAAAATGTTAGAATGCAAATACAGCAAGATATACAAGATATACTCAACAGTGCTGACAAGGTGGACGTGACGGGCTGTTACCTCTTTTGGATGAGTCCAAAACTAAAGGACACTGTTTAAATATTAGGGGATGTCCTTTCAGGACTGAGACCAGGAGATTTTTTTCTCTCTCACTGGATTATATGACTTTGGAACACACAAAAGGCAGGGTCATTAAATGTTTTTAAGGCAGAGCTAGATGGATTCTTGTTAGACAAGGGATCAAAGGTTGTAGACAGAAAGGTGGTAGTCAGAAATGCGGAAATCAAAACACAAATAAAATCAACCATTGTTTAACTGAACAGCGCAGCAGGTCAAATGGCCAACTACTGCTCCTAATTCATATGTTCATGTCAGCTCTGGCTCTCCTCACCACCGGGTCACATATCTCTCTATCTGCCCTACTCCTCTCGTCCTGAAGGTTTCCCTTTGCTTCCAACCCTCTCAGCCCCTTCCTTTAAAATTCTCTGACAAAGTGTTCCGCCCTTTTCCTCCTTTAGCCTCTGCATCGCACAACTTATCCCATAGTGATTTCAGTCTGTATTTCCACACCCCTGAACTCTCTCATCATTACTCTGCCCCTCACCCACAACGAGAGGGCCTCTCGCCTCAGTCACTGACCAGGTCTTCTCTCCCCCCACCCCGCCAAGCTTCTCCACGTGTCCCGGGAAAGAGGCGCTTTAACACCTCCCCCCGCCCCAGTCCCGTATCCATCGTTCCTCTCCCCACGTCAGACACTCCTTGCCCGCCGGCCTCTCCCCCCAGGGATGTTATACCTTCCCGGTATGGGTCCGCCGTCCGCTCCTGGTCTGCACCATCCCGCCGGCCCGGCACGCACCACTTCCGCCTGGTGCTCCACCGAGACTTTCCCCCAGACACTTCCGCCCGGTGCTGCCTCGAACCGGCCGACACCACTTTCGCATCGCGTCCGCTTCGTACCGAGTTCAAACAGTCCGCACTGCCTCAGCACAGCAGCCCCGGGAAGGATGAGTAGCGTTCACAGATGTAAATTATACATAATCTTGACGTTGGTCACTCGGGTTAATAAACGTGCTTCAAACCTTTCCATTTAATATTGCAGCATTCTCCAGGCCACACTGCGGCTCTCTGTATGAATATGGACTTCAGCCTCTGCAAAGAGGTGGCACAAAGGTAGACTGGCACTTCTCTCCTGCAGGCGGATTGGTTTGACGCAGTCTCCTTCCTTTTATTTGTTCTTGGATCAGATTTGTAACAATTTGATTTTTAATTGGTATAAAATATGTAACAGTGTAATACAGTAATAATCTGGGTGACGGTTCAGAACGGATAATTAACGGGTAGGTCACGTTTAGGTCTGCTGATTAAATCCATCTTTGTTGCACATGGACTCGACATTCATTTGGTGGGGTTATGCAAGGAAATGGCATAGGAGTTAATATTTTGCATCGGTTTTTTTAAAACCGTGAACAATCCATTAATATTAAAAGAATATGGGGGAGGAATTAAGTACCAATCACCATCATTAAAAGTAGTATGAGAAAAACGAACGAGACTAAAAGGGGCAGCTGCAGAGATCGTAGATGCATTGGTTGTAATTTTCCAAACATCCTTTGATTACAAAACACCTATTCAAAAAGAGAGGCAATAAACAGGTAAACTATAAGCCAACATGCCTAACATCTATTGTTGGAACAATATTGGAATCGATTATCAAAGTAGTAATAGCAGAACATTTGGCAACTCAACTAATCAAGTAGAGTCAGCATGCCTCATGAAAGAGAAATAACATCTGACTATTCTGAGTTTTTCGAGGAAGTCTCAACCAAAGTGGATAGAGGGGAACCAGTTGATGTGTTGTGTTTGGACTTCTGGAAGGTGTTCAAACAGACCTCACAAAATGTTGTCATAAGGTATGACCCCCCACAATGTTCAAACTACATTATTGGCAACTCATGGGCAGGAAACAGCAAGTAGGGAATAAAGCGTTCGTTTTCAGGTTGGCAACCTGTAATCAGTGGGGTTCCACAGGGATCAGTGCTGGAACCACAATTATTTACAATATATATTGATGACTTGGAGGGAGTGAACCTACTCTAGCCAAGTTTGCGGAGGACAGTGAAAGAGGTGGAAAGGCAGTTTGCGAGGGGGATACAAACAATTGAAAGAGATATTGATAGATTAAGTAAGTTGGCAAAACATTGGTAAAGGAAATATATTATGTGGGAAAATGTAAAGTCATTCATTTTGGAAGGGAGAAAGTACAAATAGATTATTTAAAATGGAGAAAGCTGCAGGACAATGGGACTTGGGGGTACTTGTGCATAAAACAAATCTAGCACACAGGTACAGCAGGTAATCAGGAAGGAATAAATGTTAGCCCTTATTTCAAGAGGTTTGGAATATAAGAGCAGTTCTTTCTGACATCTTCACAAAACTTTTTTCACAATTTTTAATCTGTTCGTTGGTGAAGAATCTTGGGCATACTTTGAAGTTCTGTATTTATCTGTTATATAGTAGTTTGTTTGTTTCTATCAAGTCACGTCTCAGTGGGTTTACTGACCCAAACAAGAGATGTCCATTTATATTTCAAACATGAATCTTTACTAGTTCTAACTCTGATGCTTTTAATTGGAAGTGCTGTGTATTACAGTTATCAGAATACCGGAATTTCAATTTGCCATCATACCTATAACTGTACAGAACTTTGCCTATGAACAAATGGGGAAAAGCAATTTATGTTTTAAATCCCACCAAGATGCCTTATGCTACATGACAGACTGCCATTTTGTCTCTGCAATATATTTTGGAAAGTTCAGGTGGCTCAAGTACTGATGATTGAGTATATCTAATTGTAAAGCCTGTTCCACAATCTCCAGATCAGATAAGTGAAAACCCCACTTGTTGTTAATCAGTCACATGGAAAACATATGGTAAAACCCTTAAAATTAGCAGCTAGCATACAAAGGTTCCTTTAAAAATGTCAGCTTCTGAACATAATGCAAAACATAGAATCAGAAGCATTTAGTTCACACTTTTAATGTGCAAATCACCTCAAATCCATTACATAGCCAAGTAAACAAAATATAACATTTTATCATAAATTCACTATTTCCAGATATGTATAATTTCATTAGAACTACTATACATTCAAGCTTATACAGTACTTCAGCCTAAACATGTTAAGCACAAAGTTGATACTTAAAAAACAATAAGTTATAGCCAAAAGGGGCTCCAAGTTACAATTTCAATCAAGATTTGCTAAGGATCATGCTCCAGACTGGTATCCCCATGATTTATGGTCAAGACTTTCTTCAAAAACAGCCAGTAGATGAAGATGTAGGTTGAATGTTACTTTGTGGTTTAATTGAATGGATTTTCTTCAAAGCTCCTGCTCCCCAAATCACATTCTCTCATGCATACAGAATGACAGCACATTATACGGTCACCATCTCACCAAAAACAAGTGGACAGCAATGCTGCACTTAACCCAAAAAGGAGCCTTTAGTGGATCCCCTGCTGTAACTGTTCTATCCTACTTAGTATATCGCTTGATAACCAACTTTGCACTTTTCTCCACTGCTTCATTATGTTCACCTCAGCCAACCTAGACAATGCACTCAGCAACTATCAAATGACTGCTACATGGCAGGGAATGTTTTATGATGGCATGTTCCCACATATTAAACCAATACAATGTCTTAATTTACAAATTAAATAAACATTAGTAATCCAGTGACATTTATTAAATACACAAAGTTGATGATTTGCTGAAAACCAATAACACTGTGCTGCTGTTATTCTGTGGACTTATTTCACCTGAGTCCATTTGTCTATTCTCTACATGCCACTGAAATTCAACATTCAAACACATTCTTCTTAGCTGTTCTGAGGAGAGTGCAAAATGACAGGTTGGTGGGAGAGTTGGAAATGTTTCACTCCATCACAAATACCAGTAGACTGTACATCAAGGTTTTTCTTGATACACAGCAGCAAATCTTCAAAAAAAAAAAAACTTTTTTTTCTTAAAATGTTACTATAACCTTAAATTTCATAATGTTAGACACCACAGCATGGTGTCAGTACTTGGGAGAATTACTTCAATGAAAACTATTTGGAAATGGAAAAGGTTTAGCTGTATAAATAGAAACGACTCTGACATTTGCCAAGTGCATGTAACTTAACAAGGATTCAGCCAAAGGCTTGTCCAGGTAAGTTATGGACCACAAATGTGCACCCATCTAGGGTTATTATTTGTTAGTGTCTTTTGAACAAGTATGCACATCTTGTTCCCCCAAAAAATGAACTACAAAAAGTGAATGCAAATCTTCAATATGTATATTTTTAAACCAAAAATACTTAAAAAGAAAAGAAAAGGAATTTAACAGAACTGCCAGTTAAATCAACAAGTGGAAACACTGCAGTACACAAAACACAATCTGGTTTTACAATGCAAACTTTTCAAATCAGAACTTATTCCTTTCTGAAATTCATCTTGGACCCAGTAATAAATCATCAAAAAGGATCAAAAGGCATTTGGTCAATAGTGCAGCTTCTAAGATTTCTTCCTTTTGCATATCATACATAAATTGTGTAATAAAAGTGCATTTCCAATCAGTTGGTCTCTCAAAGATGATCCTAATAACGAATTCTTTTAGCATATACCAGGTAGCCCTTGGACTTAATAATTCCTCTGCTTTTAACAATTACTGAATAGCGCAGAACCCACTTCGTTATCCATTCATATGCCAGATTGTCTTGAATGCTGGCTATCACAGCTTCTTGGAAACTTAACATGGGTATCAGTTCTTGAAGAAGACAGAAATGGGACATTTAATAAAAAAATTTTAAAGAATTAAAAACAATGCAAACTGCTTGATTTACAAATAATTAAATCACTACATTTCAGAGTAACATGGCGGCTATTGCTCTTAACATGACTAGCACTCATGTAGCAATCGCCCTTGAAAAGGAGGTGGTGAGCCTGTTATTGTGCACAGCAATATTCCATCAACAGGATGCAGTAAATGATGTGTTTGTTTTTGTGGCTTTGGCTGGGACATCAGGAAAACTGAATTCTTTCTTCGCAGCATGCATTTTAAAATGCACCTGAAGCACTAGAATGTGCAGTCCAACACACAAAGAATATTCTGACAGGATTCCTGCTTTATACATCTCAATGCCTGCTACAAAAAGGTCTGGGCTCAGCTGTGATGCTCCTGATACTCAATGCTCCACTGAGACAGTGCAAGGCTCACACATGATTATTTAGCCAAATCTAGGGGATACCAGAAGAAATACATCTCTCCAGTATTAACAACCTCAGAACAGAAGAAACAGCAGTGGAGAGAGAAATTATCCAGCAGAACTCCACACCTCAAGGTCAAGCTACAGCCAGTCCCCATTTCTCTCACAATTTATTACAAAGATTCTTGTACAGCATCTCACCTTTAGGATCACTGTGAGTCAGTAACTGGATGTCATATTCTTTAGCGAAGGCAGTAAGCTCCGGTGGCATCACACAACAGGAAGCTAAATTTACCTGGTTGCTGCTAGGTTTCACCTATACATGAAGGAAAACAAGATGAACACTAGATAAACACACTGAAATTTACATTTCAGTGTACTAAACTGTTCTCCATTGAGTTGCACTGGCTACAATTATAATCAAAACACAGCAGTAAAGATCAGAAAAGTACAACATTCATAAAAAACCAAAACACAAACAGGTAGTATTTTTGTACATCAATCTCTACTCTCCCCTTTCTAAAAGGTGAAACAATTCCAAACCATTTCTTGTTAGGAACTGTCATTCTTTCATTGGGCTCATGCTGGAGAAGTTTTCCATTTGGACATATCATGGACACGTTTGATCTTATCTGTGAAGAAATTTTCCAGCACAAAGCACTGGATGGCTATCCTGAGCAGGAACGAATCTTGACCACTTTTTCCTCCTGTTGTATGGTATGGGACACTTTGAGGTCAGTGGCAGCTCATTCACTGGTACCCCAATTGAAATCAATATGTCCACTTAGATTAAGGCTTAAATCTGGGAGAATTGAGACAAGCTGATTCTATCATTGATCAGGATTTGTGTGGACACTTCCAGCAGGGATCACCGGACAGGAAAAAGAATGAGGAAACATGACCAGTTTCCCTAATTCAATACAGTGTATTCATTTTGTACAATTTTAATGTCAAGCACAGTCATAAAAGCAGGAAGAACATAGCCAGAGGGCTGTTTCTAAAAACCAAAAGCAATACAATTAAAAAACAGCAAATCTATTAGCTTTCATACATGCAAATATATGGATGAAGAGTAGGCCATTCAGTCCCTTGAACCTGCTCAATCATTTGATATTCTGTCATTCACATCTATACACAGAACCAATATTCACTTTAATTTTTCCTTGTTGTGCATGGCCTGTTTATTGCACAGTGCAGCACATTCCACATTACTGTATGGCTACACATCCAATCAGTGTAAAGGAAACACTGGATAGAACTTTATCTGAGAATATCTCAACCTATTACCTGAGCCCACTGATAGAGTTGCTCTAAAAGTACTTTATCCAAATCAGATGTACCAATTGCTACAATGCTCTGACTTTGAACAAGAGTTTCCAGCTCTTCCCAATATGGCTGCAGGTGCGAGAGAGAAAGGCTAGCGCCATCTTCAAGTGGAGGTGGAGCAATAATCACAGAGTCCAGCTGTGACACTGCAAGTGCTGAACAAGCTGCATTAAATACAAAATTCAGGTTATTTCTTGGGCATAATTTAAATCTTTAATGTTAATTAGTACTTTTTTCTCCTACTCAAAAGCTGATCACTTCAAAAAAAGTAACATTTGAGAAATCTTTTCAGTAGAATAAACTTTCGAGGAAGTGTGCTTTATTTATAAATAAATTTACATTAGCACTGATCTCTGGAGAGGGAATAAGATCCCTGGGTAAAGATGCTGGAAGTTTTGACTATGAATAGAAGGTTAATTGAGGGCTAACTTCTAAACAAGAAAGGAGTGCAAACCCCTAGAAACTAAGAAAATCGCAGTCAAGCCATTCAAAAAAGATAGCTATGACAAGTAAATATTACAGGAACAAGCAAAATAAACCATTTATAAATACACAGAAATTGATAAGTACAAGAGCTAGATAGCCTTGTCCTTGTAATCTGCTGAAATTATATATTAGGAATCAATATCTGTTATAATGTTACCTATTAGCAGTGGCTCTATCCTAAAAGAATTGTGTCCTTCAGTATAAACTTTTTCAAAAGACCCTGCATTTGAGATAACTCAATTAGACAAATGGTTTACATTTACTCCCAGTTATACTACCAAATTGTTATTTATAGAAAATGCTCTCAGACTATGCAGCGATTGTAACAAGATCAGCCAGGTGGACCTTAAAATACGAGTTCCCGGACTAAGTGAACAGCTCAATTCAGGGAGCCCTGGCTAACTGATATAAATAGAAATGTCAGAGGTTCTGTTCACTCAGAGCTGGTTCTGCGGAAGCCAGACCAGTGTCAAGTACTATGTACAAGTAAATAAAGGGTGACTTGGTGATAGAATACCAGCCTCTATTAATTTAATAATTTAAGGATACCAGAAAACATCATTTGGAATGACCTCAGCATCAACACAACCATTTGGGAATTGAATATTCCTGTGCTAGGTTTAGTGGCTGTGCCAAACACAAACAACATCTATATTTGCAATAGGTAACTGTACTGCGTTAGTACAGAATAATATTACAGACAAAATGTCAGACAAATATTTAAAAGCCATATAGACAAATGAATATACTGATGATCCCAGAAAAGAACAAATACTACAGGTGCTGGAAATCTGAAATAAAACTGAAAATGCTGGAAATACTCAGCAGATTTGCCAACATCTCTATTTCTCTTTCTAATACCACTGTACCATCAATGCTTACTTCATTCAACCTCTTCCTTCCACCCTGTCAGGTTTCAATAAACAAGCAAATTCACTTAAATTACAGATAGTCCATGAGAAATCAAAATGGGCATGGAAAATCCCACCCTGAGATTAAAATCTGTGTGGAGGCTGGTTGTTACTGCAATCTCAGATCGCCTCTCTTATGCTCACTGCTCCACTGACTCCACTCCAGCGACAGAATCTATGAACACAGGAATAATAAGGTCAGGAGGGAGGGAACCTATAATTGGAAATCAAAGGGCAGCTATTCTGGCTGGTGCCATGCAGGTCACTTTCAGCTGCACTGTCATCAATCTCTGAGATGGCGAGAGGAGTGGCTGGGAAAGGAGTAACAAGTATGTTTTCACGGTTTCACATGTATCTCCATGCATGTTTTTCTACTTTGAAAACTACCTTTGTTCTAGTATCTCCAATTTTGATGGACAGCAGTCAATGTGTTAAATTGTACACAGGTTATCAAGGCCAAGTGCAGCATACTTTGACGTGAGAGAATCATTGAAAATGAAATTTTGTTGCCTCATTGCTGGGACAGAAACTACTTGTTGGGGGAAACTGGGACTGGCAGCTTCAGCCTTCAAATTTTATTTTTTGTGGGAAGGGGTTGCTGTATTGTTGCATCATGTATTCAAAAGAGGGCTGTGTCCGATGACATAAGATTAAATTCTCTTCTCATTGCTAGTTGAATAACTCCCTCAACAGCAGCAGCTTTGATCTTTGGAAGCTGCAGGAGGACATAACCAAATGTTAATGAAGAAAGTCTTAAGCTCCTGGGAAGCTATGCAGCGAAGACGCTGCAGGTTGTCTTAGATGTTACAACACAGAGATGTTGCCAGAGATGTTACTTCAATTACTTCTGAAATACTCATTTCAGTTTCACAGCATTTTTCTGATGCTTAGTTGAATAGGCACTGAAAAACAGTTCAGCATGTTGTTAATGCTTTCAATGGCCACAGAAACCTTGTGCAACGTCAAAGAAAAATTACACAAGGGAAAAAAAAAATGTTATTTTTGCTGATTTGGGGATACACTATTCCAAATAAAATGACTAACAATTGGCACAACATGACAGTCAAACTGAGGTTGACAATCTGCAGATATACTGGTACGTCTGGTGTGCCCCTAGCTCAATGAGAACTGGGTTTAAGGCTATTAAAATATTGTTGAATGTAGTGGTGTTCCAGCCAATGGAGGATGGAAAAGAAAAGGAGTCCCTTCTCAAACTCGTCCTACACTTATGCCTAGTCCATCAGGTGAAAGAGCAGTGGCATGATCAAACACCAGCAAATCTATTCCTCCTTCATTTCAGTTGGGGGCGCAACATCACAAAATAGAATATCTGGCCAATTTCAGCTCATGGGAGCTCTTCAATCATAAATTGGCAAATAGAAAATGGAGCCCCTGAAAACCATAAAGCTGCACTCAAAAATAAAAAGATTCAAGCTAAGCAGCTTTTTTTTATCCCCCCAAGAGCACTTATAAAACTACTCAACTCAAAAATACATCTCTTTTGTTCTTTTCCTCATCACGCATTTGCTTAAACCCTACTACATCTCTAAATTTTCCCAGTCCTAATTGAAAGGTCGTATTCTGGAAAGATTTTCTCCCCCCACAGACGCTGTCATGCCTGCTAAGTAGTTACAGCATTTTTTTTTTTTTTTTAAATTCACAGTGGGAAGAGACAATTAAGAATGTACAGCAAATGAAGAGACACATTTGAATGAGAAATTCCATTTATATAAGCACCTTTAAAATCACTGTTGATGCACCATGATTAACACACATACTGATGATCCAGTTTGTGGAATATTATTGAATGATTACACAGGAAATTCCTCTCAATTGACTTGCACATTATTTTAACCTCTTCCATAACAATAATTCTAATTTTAAAAAAAATTACCAATACATGGTTTACACCATTTTTAGAAAATATTGTTAATATTAAAGTTGAAGCTCCTTGTCTGGATATAGGTGCTCCCCTGGACTTCCTTCCAACATCAAACTCAAACAAACAATGAACGGAGCAGACCAGAACACAAGTGACAAAGTTTCTCAAACATATCTTCTAATTTGGTTCACTTATCACGGCATCATGACAAGGCCAGTGTAATATTCCATTCATAGAACGCCCAATTAATTCAGTGCTTAAAGGTTAAAAAGCATATAACCATCCGAACTCATGGTAGACCAAATGGCCATTCAGAAGTTTGTATGTTATTCAAAAAGATATTCCTTCACGTCAATAAATTTAGGCCACACAATATGCTTGCATTGTGTAATTAATTGTTTACATTGAAATAGCCATGGTAAGTTTTCAAATTTCTTTGTAAAAGTGAAATTCAATCTGGATATTAGCCAACAGAACAGGGAAAGCTGCTCTCAGCTTACATGCGCATGAGCAGTCCCATCTACAGCAAAGAGCCCACAAATATTGCCTAAAAACATAACTAATAGCATTGAGCAAGGCATTTGAATAAATACTCAGCAATATTGTAGCTCATTAGATTGTTTCTAAATTACTGAATATATGTTTAAAATGAATGCAAATATAATTAAGGATGCTGAAGAGCAAAACAAGAAAATCTGTTTTAGCATTTACCTTTCTTCACAGCATCCTTGATACCCGAGGAGTCAGGGTCACTGAGAAAAAGCTTTGCTGTATATAAAAAATATTGAGAGATTGACTGATGTGACAGATAAGGTTTCTGATAAACTTAAATAAACAAGTTATGAAAGATTGGAGATAACAAACAAAAGTACTAAAGATACTTAGAATGAACACATCAGCAACAAAACAGTAAAGAACTGGATTCAAAATACTTTAATTGCAAAAAGATATATAGGCCACAGCTTTGCTAAGCATCTGCTTAACATGTAATACTTAGTTTTTCATGTTCTATTTCTGTTATAGATGAAATGGTCTGTGTTTATTTTACTATTTGGGACAGTGGAAGTCAGAATCTATTATTAATTGCAACTTGGGACAAGTAAACTACATTTTCAATGCAAGGGTAGCAGAATGTTAAATTTTATTGAAAAGAACAATTAATACAAATATACCCATGGTATTAAAAACCTAAACAAAATGAACAGAAATTCAAGGATGTAGATGCTACTGAAAGCTGTAAATCATGAAATGGAAAAGAGTATTGAATCAGAGATATTGAGTATTAAAACAATGATGAATCCATTGGCTTATGGGATTGGGCACTGTAGTAATCAGTTCATAGAAACAGATTCACTAGATAAGCAAAATATAGACAATGATGCTTGAAAAAAACTAGAACTGCATTACTTGGATCAGGGAAGACGAGGGGGAATCAAAATCAAGAGTTAAAAAAATTATTATAAGGCTTGAGAGTAAATACTTTAAATGAAAAGTTGCTACCAGTCAGCAAATTAGTAACGAGGAACGTAAGTTTAGGATTAACACTGGAAGGGCAATAAATGTTTCTGCCTCTCAGCCAGATGTTCCCACTCCATGGCTCGTTTGACACAGAAGAACCCAGTGAATGGCGTAGACAAGCCTACGTGTATCTATGCCGGTCCCCAGCCTGTACGTTAAATGGGAAGGGTTAGCAAGAGGTAGGGCAGTCAGCTGTAAAATCACCCACCAAAGCCAGAAAAAAAAAGTTGATATGAAGGATGATCAACCAGACTTGCAGTGACCACATGTAACATAAGAAAAGCCAGGCAGAGAAAGGAAGCACTGAGATGTAGGTGTCATGTATTTCTCTCAAATTGCACAGATCATACCATTCTATCCAGCAGCAATGTGTTCGTGTTTATGTTCCACACACATCTCATTCC
Organism: Rhincodon typus; assembly: GCF_021869965.1. Taxonomy (NCBI): domain Eukaryota; kingdom Metazoa; phylum Chordata; class Chondrichthyes; order Orectolobiformes; family Rhincodontidae; genus Rhincodon; species Rhincodon typus. Next base: position 64,275,455 of record NC_063341.1, on the reverse strand, counting down.
ACCACATCTGTCAGTACATCTTACTGTTCATTTCACCCTCATGTGAAAATCTAGCTTCCCTTCTAATGCGTGAATAGTATCAGAATAGGAATAGATCACAATTGGAATAAATACAGTCACTGCCGAAGTTCTTCCCTCAATGACTCCTTATGTTATTTAAGGAATCTGGCAGGCTCATCTGTGCCAATTTTTTTTTTTTTTTTTTTTTTTTTAGATGGAACAGTCTAATGAAAGAAAAAAAAGAACCAAGGAAGGTAGAGAGACGGGGTGAGAAACAGAGCATGAGAGAAACACACAAGGTCAGGGAGGGAATGAAATGGAATTAATTGGTAAAGAAAATGATGCAACCGGACCCATCCTATCATGAACATGCTCAATTCCAGTTTAACTGCAATGGCTTTGAGTAACTTGCTCTGGAGAGGTGTTATTATTTTAATATACAAATGAGGCTGCAATCCTTTCATCAAAATAGAAATCAAATCTATTGACAATGGATTGAATTTCCCAGGACCCGAGATATCTAAAGGAAGAGTGCAGCTGCCAGATCAAGTAAATAAAGGCTTTCTCAGAAATGATCAGAATTCATGAGGAGTGCTCGCCCACCCTCCAGACTCCCAAAAAGTTGCACCATTTCCCAACACTCCCACAATCTCTTCTTCAGAACAAGCACTGCCCACTGATTCTTATTCTTCTTGATTGCTGGGAATTGTTGTTGTTGTTTTATATTGCAGACTTGACCACCTGGCAGCCTCTTAATCTGGTTGGCTGTGACAAAGGAAATGGAATTTTTAAAAATTCACATGTTGAACTCAGCAGGATCTCGGCATTCTGAGCCACTGATCTGTGCTTCTCAAACCTCCTTTAAATATTAGGCTCTGCTTCATTACCTGACACTTTTAATTCCTCTCTCTCCTCGGGGCTTATGGAGTCCACATCCTGAGTTATGGTACATTCCAGAGTAGCAGGTGGTTCCTGCAACAAACCAAGAAGGGAGGAATTGAAATTGCGAAATTAGACTCACCCAGGAATTAATATTATTGCTGATACAAAGACATGACCACTAAAGATGATAAACTGATCAAAGTCCTTGCAATCTTTTCTTCCTGGAACAGGTAAAGGACATACATTGCAGCTACTTACACAAGAACATAGATATCTACATAAATATGCATATTTCCATCTCCATAGTGCAATTCCTACAAAGTCAAGTGGAGCCATACAATTCCAGGTAAGGTGTTAGAGAAGGTGTTATTCTGCACCATACTCTCACCATCTAAGCAACTCAGCAGACCCATCTCAGGTTCACAGTTCATCCTTGGATCAAAGATTCTGTTCTTTTTTTATGTAAACTGACACTGACAGGTCCTTCAGCACATGACAGTTTTTTTTTTAAATTTTCACCTCAAAATGATGCAGCTAAACCAAGAAATTCAACTTGATTTAAGAAGTTGCATGCAGCGAGCAATATGCATTAAATTTTGCACAAACCGCGCACTTTTTGAAAAGTGAGCAGAATCTATATGTACAAACATGAAATGAAATCAATGCAGCATTATTTTGTATGAATATATCCATGCAATTGAATATATTCAATCTCAACTAGAGCAGTGGAATCAATGCCCATTACAAACTGGAGTTTCAAATCGAAACCTTGTCAGGTTCCTTGATACACTCACATGAATACGTGTCTGATTTATTTCTGTAGAATTTGAGTAATATTTCCCTAGATCTGTTTTTTACAAAAGCGCAACACTAAGGGGATTAAGGTAGTGCCACAACCTAGACACCTGGAAAAAGATATATGCATTGGTACTTCAGTCTAAGCCACACTGAACCAACAAAGCTCGAAACAAATCCTGTTTCACACAGTTATTCAGTACATTATATCTCTGCAGAATAGTACAAAACAAAGAACACAATACTTTTGGCACTGCATCAATCACTGATTCACCACAGCAAAATGTATGTGCATGACAATATTCGCCACAAAAACTCACCAAGGATTATCCAAAAACATTTACTGACTAGAATGAGAGTAACAGGCACATGGGAACAGCACCATCAAAACATTCCCCTCCAATTTGCACACTGACGTGAACTGGAAAGTTTTAGTATTGCCAGTATTTTGCCTTTTAGAAATATGAAGTAAGAACAGAAAATGCTATAAATGCTCCGCAAACCTGGTAGTGTCTGTGTAGAGAAAATCGCAGTTAATGTTCCAGGTCTGTGATCTTTCATCAGAAAAGTTCTATGGTCCATTTCTCTCTCCACATGTGCTAATAGCCCTATTTTTATTAGAATTTTATTCATGTTCTTTCATGGTCATTGGGTCAAAATCCTGGAACATTTCCCCCCACAGTACTCTGCATGGCTGTACTTTCATTGCGCAGACTGCAGTGGTTGAAGAACTTGTATTGGACAACTAGGGACTGGCAATGAGTACTGCCGTTGCCAGTAAACTAAAGAAATTCCTAGAGCAAGTTGTCTTACTGGATATAAACTATATTTTCCCAGTTGTATCTTGCACATTTATAACTTCAAATCCATTTTGACAACACAGCAAATTTTACGAAGAATGTATCATTTGCATCAAGTATGACCAGCAAAAGTAAAAAGGAGAAAAAAAAAGACAAAAAAGTGCTGAAAAATACAACTGGTTTTAACAAGATTATAACTCACTTAACATCATTTCTCCAGTCAATTCACAAATATAGATGCCAAAACATGCAAGGCAATGGAAAATAATCCACAACTATTGCAATATTTGGATATAAACACCAATGATTAATTATTCATCGCACTGGTGAACAATTGGGATATAGCAGAACACAGCAATTAAATGCTACTACATTCAAAATTAGCTAATTTCGGGCAGCTTGAGGCTGTGAATAAAAGGGGCTGCAGGGCCACACTACAGAGGAAATAAAAAAAAAGTAAAAATCAGGTTTGCTTTGCCAATCACTATTTGGTTTAAAAATCTGAATGGAAGGAGAAAGATTAGGCTCTTTTGCAACAAGTGAACAATTCCAAGACTTGTTTTTCAGGTTGCAATAAGCAGAGGATCCAGACAATTTGTTCAAATTTACAAACCTACCTCTACTGCCGCCTGAATGTCACAGACAAAAAGTTTTGAAAAGGGTGCACAGTAATGACACCTCACAGGGGAGATTAACTGTACATCAGAACACTAAGACTTCAAAAAGCTTTTAACTTGACAGCACCTCCAACTTTTTCAGTATTATACTGGAATGTCAGCCTTCATTTGGAGTGAAACTTTCGACAACCTTCTGGCAAAAGCAGGTGCTACCAACCTAGTCACAGCTGACAACTCAGGAACTACGTCTTCGGCTAGTTTACTAAAACTATGGTTTCCAACACAATTATTATGATTGACTGGTTGATTGCAGGCAGCTGATCTCACTGCATGCCTGTCTTTCCATCCGATGCACACATCAATCACCACACTGTTGCATAACTTCCACTCCCAGAAGCCCCAAAGCTCTTATCAGACTTTAAATCATGTCTCAGTTTGGTTCAGATGGACTATTGCTGCAGAATAAAGTAAGTTTTGCAGTGGCACTGCAAACAAACAAATATGAAATATTCTACAAACTCATGTGCAAAACCAGTATATTACAGATTAGACACACAAGCCACTATTCAGCCTATCGCATCCATGTGGACTCGCTGCAAAAACATCTCAGCAAGTCCATTCCACGCTAGATCTATAGGTTGTTCTCTTCAGTTGCTAATCTAATAGGTCCATACAAGATAAGGAAAAGTTACAGGGAATGCTGCTGAGCCCCACATCCAATATCTGAGTAAAGAAAGCCAAAACAGCCTGGGAAACAAATCGTGACAGCAGAAGTGACCTCCCTTGCCTCCACAATTGAAAGCAGCCAGCAACATTCTGGATGTTCCAGAGGCATAGCTCCAGACTGATGTTGCAACAATCATGTTTGGCACAATAGCAGGTTTTATTGAACTGGCCCTGAATTTCCCTCTTTTGTCAATTACCACAGTATAATTCATCAGCTAGCATTGGTGAGTGAATTTATGGATCTCTCATGTAATGAAATTAAAGATGGTAAACTTGATTCGGGACAAAGCCCTTCAGCATTCTTTATTTAAATCCTCACTCAATGAACTCGATGCTACAAATGGTGAATTAACCTCACATCAATACAGGGAATTAAGTCAAGAGAAGGTCCTGCAACGATCTTTAAATCTGATGCCTAAAATTATCACTGTTCTTAAAACAAGGAATGAAGTTTTTAAGTGAGCTGACAGACAATGTTGCTCAACTTTGGATTTCTTACGTCAAAAATGAGTGAACTGAACTGTAAACAGCAGGGAAAGGATCAACTGAGCACATATGCCCAGTACTATGAATGCATTCCAACTGAAATGGAGTGTGGTCCTCCAAATCAAAACAAGAAACTACTCCAACTTTGAGTCTGTAGAGAGTACTAGAAAAGAAATCAGACAATAGAATGGCTCTATCCAGAAAACTTCCGTGCATGCCTGAGCAAGTTCACTGGGGAATTAGATTTGATGAAACAAATAGTCATGTTTGCCTCATATCTATTCCTTCAAGTAGATATTAGTTGGTTGGCTGGCTGGCTGCAAAATTTATTTAGCATTTGATTTACAAAGTAGTGGAGTTGGTAAGGAGATAATTAGTATGCAAAATTACATTGAACCAAAAGTCAGATTGTGGCAGACTCAAAGAGAAAAATATCCACTCCTACTGTGTGCTTTGAAAGAAGGCTTACTTTGACTTCAAGTTCTTCTTGAAACAACATTCTCTCAAATGAAGTCAACAAAGACCACACATAACACCTGCCTCTTGGATACCCATTTGATGAACTGTACATGTCTCAAACTTCAAAGAACTGGCAGATAATGTCACAGGTGTCACTCAAATTTGTTGAGTAGAGGACAAAATGAATAACTCTATATGCTTGGTTTTAGATTTATATAAGCTACATAAAAATATACACTTTATTTTATGTCTTCTTTGCTGTGATTTTGAGTTGCACTTAAATTCAAAAAGTAATCATGTTTAAATAGGTTGGAGACCACTGACCTAACGAATCCCAAGTGCAACCTCTTTGAAATAGGTACTTACACCTGAGTTAAAATGACCATGAGTGGATCTAACTGGATTGTCCTTTCAAAAGACAGATACAACAAGATACAGTGTGAAGCTGGAGGAACATACCAGGTCAGGTAGCATCAGAGGAGCAGGAAAGTCGACGTTCTGTGTCAGGACCCTTCATCTACAAGAAGATACGATAGCTTCGTTTCGTCCTGGATCATGTTCTGCAAGGAGCTATTTCAGTGACCACCTCTTTTCAGAAGCAGGTCAGAACATTTAGTATAGGCATTGGGACATCATGTTGCAGCTGTACAGAACATTGGTGAGGCCACTTTTGGAATACTGCACACAGTTCTGGTTACCCTTCTATAGGTTAGATATTAAACTTGAGAGGGCGCAGAAAAGACCTACAAGGATGATGCTGGTACTGGAGGGTTTGAGCTATAGGGAGATGCTGATTAGGCTGGGACTTCTTTCCCTGCAAGATCAGAGGCTGAGGGGTGGCCTTATAGAGGTTTATGAAATCATGAGGGGCATGAATAGGGCAAATAGACAAGGTCTTTTCCCCAGGGTGGGGAAGTCCAAAACTAGAGGGTACAGGTTTAAGGGGAGAGGGGTAAGATTTAAAAAGGACCTAAGGTGCAACTTTTTAATGTAGAGGGTGATGCATGCATGGAATGTGCTGCCAGAGGAACTGGAGGAGTCTAGTTCAACTACAACATTTAAAAGGCATCTGGATAGGTACACGAATAGGAAAGGTTCACAGGGATTTAGACTAAATGCTGGCAAATGGGACTACGTTCCGATTGGGATGTTTGGTCGTTGGGGACGAGTTGGACCGAAGGGTCTGTTTGCGTGCTGTATGATTCGGTACTGGGTATTATAAAGTCAAGGCTCACTCACCTTCAGCAGCTCGGGGCTGACTTGAGAGCACCATTTCTCCAGAGTCTCCCGAATACAATCCTGTAACTGCAAACGACAGAGTGAGTGAGTGCCAGGAACAAAAACAGAACTTGCTGGAAAAGCTCAGCAGGTCTGGGAGCATCTGTGAAGAAAATAAATCATGTTTAACGTTTCAGGTCCAGTGACTCTTCCTCAGAACACTCAGAGTACCAGGTTAAAGTTCGGGCCAGGGCCTGCGAGGAGCTGACAGCAGCACAGACCAGAGAGGGATACCCCCCGTGAGCTAAGGTACCTCACCTCCTCGCTCGGCGAGGTTGGGCATTTCTTCTTTAGCCGGCTCCAGTTGACGATATTCCCGGTGTGAATGGAGACAGCTGAAGCCTGAGCAAATAGCTGCTTGCCGCCCTCCATCTGCATTCCACAGTCCGACATGGCGGAGACGACCCTCAGGACCGGCACGAACCGCCTCAACAGACGAGAGCCACGCCCCTCCCCCCCAACGTCACACCACTATAGATCCACCCCCTTCTCCAATGTCACATAACACTGGATCCCCACCCTTCTCCAACGTCACACCACCTGGGTCCGCCTCCTTCCCCCCGACGTCACACGCCCCGGGCCGAGCCTTGCCCAATGTCGCCCCCTGGATCCGCCCCCTTCCTAACGTTGTCTTCCTAGATCCGAGCACTTCCACAAAGTTACCCTCCGGGCCCGCCCCACTCCCCGAACGCCCCGTCCCTGGATCCACCCCTTCCCCAACGCCCCGTTCCCTGGAAACGCCCCCTCCCTTAAAGTCACCCGACCTGCGTCCACCCCTTCCCTAACGTCAACCATTGGTTCCGCCTCCTTCCGTAACATCTGAATCCCCAGTCTGACCGCTATCCGATGGACATCCATGCCCCGCCCCTACAACGTCACGGTCCGACACGCCCCCTCCCGAACTCCACCCCTTAGCCCCGCCCCTGTAAGTGGCTGCTTATCAGAGGTGACCCTGACAACACAGTACGGAGCTGGAGGAACATGAGAGGCCAGATAGCATCAGAGGAGGCGTTTCGGGTCGGGGCCCTTCAGAAATGGAGATGGGGCAACGGGAGTTGGGAAATAAATAGGAGGGGTGGGGCTGGGGCTGGGGAAGAGTAGGCAGTGGAACGTTCCATCTTGGAAGCAGATGCGCCGGAGGCGGAGGAATTGGGAGTAGGGAGTAGGGAGTAGGGGAGAGGAGGTGTAGTCCAGGTGGCTATGGGAGTCAGTGGGCTTGAAATAGAGATAACAAGGTGTAGAGCTGGATGAATACAGCAGGCCAAGGAGCATCAGAGAAGCAGGAAAGCTGACGTTTCGGGCCTAGACCCTTCAGAAAAAAAAGACTGATTTTGAGTCAGTCGCCAGAGATGGAAATGGAGATGGAAAGGTTCAGGAAGGAGAGGGAGATATCAAAGATGATCGAGGTGAATTTGAGATTGGGTTGAAAGGTGTTAATAAAATTGATGAACTGTGCAAGCTCCTCGTGGGAGCACGAGGCAGGGCCAATACAGTCATTGATGTAGTGGAGGAAGAAGTGGGGGATAATGCCTGTCTAATAGTGGAAAAGGGACTGTTCCACGTATCCTGTGAAGTGGCAGGCATAGCTTGGGCCCATGTGGGTGCCCATGGCCACCCTCATAATCTGTAGAAAGTAGGAGGAGTTAAAAGAGAAGTTATTTAGGGTAATGACAAGTTCTTTTAAGTGGATGAGGGTGTTGGTGAAGGGGGACTAGTTGGGCCTGTGGGAGAGGAAGAAGTGGAGGGCTTTTAGGCTTCTGCATGGGGGATACAAGTGTACAGGAATTGAATGTCCACAGTGAAGATGAAATGTCAAGGAATTGGAAGTCTTGGAGGAGATGGAGGGCATGGGTGGTGGACCGGACATAGATGGGGAATTCCTGGACCGGGGGTGGGGGGGAACAACAGAGTCAAGGTAAGCAGAAATGAGTTCAGTGGGGCAGGAGCAGGCAGAGACAATGGGTTGGCTAGGGCAGTCAGGTTTGTGGATTTTGGGAAGGAGGTAGAAATGGGTGGTGTGGGTTTGGAGAACGATGAGGTAGGAGGCTGTGGGTGGGAGGCAACCTGAGGTGACAAAGTTATGAATGGTCTGAAAGATGATGGTTTGGTGGTCAGGAGTGGGGTCATAATTTCTCCCACTTATCCACCCCTCCCATTCCCACTGACCAATCCCCACCACTCCCTACCTGCACTCGCCTATCCCATCACACCTATCTTCCCCAGCCCCACCCCTATTCTCTCTATTTACTTCCCAGTTCCCTTGTCCCTCCCCATTTCTGAAGCAGGGTTCTGACCCGAAACATCAACTTTCTTGTACCTCTGATGCTGCCTGGCCTGCTGTTTTCCTCCAGCTCCACACTGTTGTCTCTGACTCCAGCACATGCAGTTCTTGCCATCTCTCATTACTGTGACCCTGCCTTGACCATGATCTTTCAGTTCTTATGTTATTCCACCTTACTTGCCACAACACTCCACCCCCTATTCGTGAAGCTTTCTACTGGTGTGTGGCTAATCTACAGCAAGAAACTGTTCAACTTGCACCACCTTGAGCCCAGAACCAAGGCCCCCTACTGAACCTCAGTCCATTTAGTGACAATATTTTGAAGACACTTGCATGTGCACACACTCGGAGGCCCAGCTCCAAACCATTGTTGATGCATTCACAAAGGCATATAAGAGAATATGCACCTTATACTAAATATCCAGAAGACCCTAGCATTTATGCAAACATTTAAGGGGAGCCAATGGCCTAGTGGTATTATCACTAACTGAGCTAATGTTCTGGGTTCAAATCCTGCCAAGACAAATGGTGGAATCTGAATTCAACAAAAAAGAATATCTGGGATTAAGAATCTACTGTTGATTGTCAGGAAAAACCCATCTGGCTCACTAATGTCATTTAAGGAAGGAAATTGTCATCTTTACCTGGTCTGGCTTACATGTGACTCCAGACCCTCAGCAATGTGGTTGACTCTCAACTGCCCTCTGGGCAACGAATGCTGGCCCAGCCAGCGACACCCTCATCCTGTGAATGAATTTAAAAAAAACACCGAAGACTCACTAACCCTAAGTCCCTCTAATCAGCCTGCTCCAAAACATACTTCAGGAGCTTTCTGTCAATGAAGGTAGATGTCAACAATGAAATTTAATTGTGCCTTCAGTGTGCCAGAAAAAACAACTTTTAGTGACAAATGCTTCAAACCTGACACCAAACTCATGGTTTACAAGTCAGCAGTGTTAGCAGCCCCCTCAGGGACATGGCCAATGTGCAGCAAAGTGGTAGGAACTTGAAAACACCCAAGAAGCATCAAACTCACCCACTGCTTCAAACATCATCTGCCCCATCTGTAGCAAGGTGTGTTGAACCAGCATTGGAATGCTCTGTCAACCTCTGGTTGCACAACTCCAGAATGAATGCATGCTTGATCTCAGAGACTGGTACGTTAGTGTCAAGAGCAGATCCCTAATTAACACACAGCTAATTTCCTATCCTAGTGACAGTTTAATATCCCTGTTCTGGTTTTGGAGAACACTTCATGTGATCTGCAGCGTTTGTAGTGACCTTCCAAAAGCATCCTGGCAGATTGTTAGGTCATTAAGGAGCAGCTTAAATGTAACATAAGATTTCACAGAATTCTTGGACACGTTGGTAGAAATAGCAGAGCAGAAGTTGCTCCAAGATACTGATGGAATAACTTCTCTGTGCAGATTAATCTACTGTGCCATAAATCATGCTGCCAGCTTGATCTCTGATGACATTTACATGGTTATGTTTCATGATGTCGTGCAACACAACTGAAGGAAGCTTATGTCCAACTTGGTAACTAACCTTGGCTCCCTTAAGGCTAAATGACTTTGAAGTGACCTGAAACATTAACACTCAAACGAAATCCAAAATATCCAGGGACCGAAACAATCCAACAAATTACAAAAGATTGTTTCATTATTTGTTTTTGTGGTGTAAGGAGATGAGTGCTAAAGAGAAAGAGGTTGGAAGGCCTCTGAATTTGGCCCTTTTTATGGTCTTGTTAAAACTTGAAAGAAGATAAACATCTGTTTTACAGCCAAATATTCATCTTTTATGATGTGTAAATACATCATATTTTACAAAACAACTACATATTTTACTGCTGCAATCATATTCATTCAAGTCACAAATGAGGATCTGTGTAGCCTATTTTCTCCTTTGTACCAGCTTGCTCCAGGTGCTAGCTGCTGCCGCTGAAACCCTTAACCATGCCTTTGTTACCTCTGGACTGGGCTATTCCAATGCATTTCTGGCAGGCTCCCACATTTTTCCCTTCATATGTTTAATACCATGCAAACTCTGCTATCATCCAAATAAGCACAATGTCCTGTTCATCCATCACACCTGTTCTTGATCCTTTATTCATTAATGGGATGAGGGTGTCGCTGGCTAGGCAGCATTTAATGCCCATCCCTAATTGCCCAGAAGGCAGTTCAGAGTCAACCACATTGCTGTGGGTCTGGAGTCATATGTAGGCCAGACCAGGTAAGATGGCAGTTTCCTCCTCTAAAGGACGTTAGTGAACCAGATGGGTTTTTCCGACAATTGACAATGGATTCATGGACATAGATTCTTAATTCCAGCTATTTTATTGAATTCAAATTCCACCATCTGCTGTGGCAGGATTTGAACCCTGGTCCCCAGAATGTTATCTGGGTCTCTGGATTAACAGTCCAGCAATAATACCACTAGGTCATCACCTCCCTTGGATGACTTACTAGGAATCCTATTTAAGTAAAATATTATTTTAAAATTCTCGTGCTTGTTTTCAATCCCTTAATGGCCCCATCCTTCCTGTATTCCCCAAACAACCTCAATCCACCATGATATCTGTACTCCTCCAATTCTGATTTCTTCATTCTTAATTTTAATCTTTCTACCACTACAGGCTGTGCCAACAGTTGCCAAGTCCCTAGTTTCTGGAATTCCCTCCCCAAATATCTTCACTTCTCTACCTCATTTCCCCCTTTTATACTCTCTTTAGAACTTGCATCTTCAACCAACTTGAGGCCATCTATCCTAGTGTAACTTTATGTAGTTTGGTGTCAAGGAACACCATCACCTTCAAGTTCCCCTCCAAGCCACTCACCATCCTGACTTGGAAATATATCGCTGTTCCTTCACTGTCACTGGGTCAAAATCCTGGAATTCCCTTCCTAATAGCATTGTGGGTCAACCCACAGCAGGAGGACTGCAGCTGTTCAAGAAGGCAGCTCACCACCACCTTGTCAAGGGCAACTAGGGATGGGCAAGAAATGCTGGCCCGCCAGTGATGCCCACATCCCACAAATGAATAGAAAAAAATATTTTGTTTGACAACTCTATTGTGAAGTGCCTTGGGGTGTTTCACCTTGCTATATGAATACAAGAAGTTATTATCATTTATTGATTACACAACTACAGCCCCAGATTGAATTCAAATGTTATCAAGTAAACTCACACTTAAGAAGTAGGTCAATTATCAGCATTACTGTGACATTAATATAAGCTGACACTTGCATGTTCTCATTAAAGAATTTCCTACACATCATCATTTGAATGGACCCTTGAGGAAGAATGTTTAGTTATTATTTTGTGTTTGTAATATATGGAGTGATCTAAACATATCACTCAGGATAACACCTTTTTTTACAGTCTTCTATACTTTTAAAAGGAGGTCCATAAGACCATAAGATATAGCAGATGTAGGCCATGCTGCCCAACAAGTCATCTCCATCATTCAATGAAATCATTGCTGATTCTCAACTCCACTTTCTTGCATTATCCTCATTACCCTTGATTCCCTTAATGATTAGAAATCTGTCTATCTCAGCCTTGAAATACATCACGACCCAGCCATATGGTGCCGTGGGCTTGCCTTGGAATAGAAGTTCAAGTCCCATCCCACAATTTGATTGCGAAGAAAGGTGTGTTCATAACATAACCAAAGACGCTGATTATGAAACTGCAAATCCTTCCAACTCACACCAGTAGCAGGCAATGAAAGTGGGCGCGATTGATGGACAACTATGAGATAGAGAGAAAATCGGAGGCAACCATGGCTGTTGTAGCTCCACACTATAATCTGCATGTTGCCACAGTAACTTAGACTCTGTGAGTTATTTAATACACACCATCACAGTTTAAAAATATAATAATGTAATTGTATCATTTGAAGATAATTCAGTTTATTTCATTTGATAAACAGACAAATGCTCAAATGAAATTATGCAAAATACTGGAATAAAATTTAATAAATTTGTTTGTTGCAATTTGATGAAAAGCAATTGTTGTGCTGTCACAACTTGGTCAGTTATTTCCTGGCACATTGGATCAGTTTCTATTTGTTGTCATGCATGGAGCAGAGTGATGTGTGCAGGTGGAGGGGGAAGTGATGACCTAGTGGTATTATTGCTGGACTATTAACCCAGAGACCCAGATAATGTTCTGGGGACATGGGTTTGAATCCTGACATGGCAGATGGTGGAATTTGAATTCAATAAGTAACTGGAATTAAGAATCTAATGATGACCCTGAATCCATTGTCAATTCTTGGGGAAAAACCCATCTGGTTCACTAATGTCCTTTAGGGGAGGAAACTGCCATCCTTACCTGGTCTGGCCTACATGTGACTCCAGATCCACAGAAATGTGGTTGACTCTTAACTGCCCTCTAGGTAATGAGGGATGGGCAATAAATACTGCCTGGCCAGCAATGCCCACATCCCGTAAATGAATTTAAAAAAAAATTCCAGACACTCCCAAAATTATTCACAATTAAAATTATAGGGTAGAATAAGGAAGCATCAACTGTAAACATTCAACCTGTCAAGATTAACTCACACAAAATGTACAATGAATCCAATACAATAAAGAGATAGGGGAGATGGTGGTGTAGTGGTAATGTCATTGGATAGGATCCAAGAAATATCAGGCTAATGTTCCAGGGATATGGGTTTGAATTCTACCATGGCTCATGGTTCAATCTGAATTAAGTAACTGTCATGAATTTCTGAAAAAAGATAGCCAAATGGTGACCGTGCAACCACTGTTGATTGTCATAAAAACCCATCTGATTCACCAACATCATTTAGGGACTGAAACTGCCATTCTTACCTGGTCTGGCCTACATGTAACTCTTAACTGCTGTCTGGTCAATAAGTGATGGGTAACACATGTTAAACAATACTCACATCCCATGAATGAAATAACTAAAAATAGGTATAAATGAGACGGATCATTTTATCCCAATTTAGCTAGTCTATCCAGAGTAAAAAAAAAACACTCCCCACCATTGCCCCATCAAGTTCTGTCTCATAGAGTCATACAGCACGGAAATAGACTCCTCGGTCCAACCAGTCCACGATGAACATAATCCCAAACTAAACTAGTCCCATCTGCCTGCTCTTGGCCCATATCCCTCCAAACCTTTCCTATTTGTGAACTTATCTAAGTGTCTTTTAAATGTTGTAACTGTGCCCACATCCACTACTTCCTCAGGAAGTTCATTCTGCATGTGAACCACTAAACATACTTTGAATTAATCTGAGGTTTTCATCTTTCACTAACCTAACTGGAAGGCTATTAGTACGAGGTTCTTCATCATATTATTCCTCATACATTATACTTTTATCAGTCTCACCTTGTTTTAATATTAGGCCTTATGCTTAAAATCTCTCAACTTCCCAGTCAAGGTCCTCTATGATTTAACCTTCAAGGCAAGGATTCTGGTTTCTCCAATTTTTAGTCTTAATTCAGTTCTTGGATACCCGACATCAATCTTCTAGGTCTTTTCAGTACATCTCCTATGAATTGACGGTTTCTCTGCTACTCCGGGGATCAAAACTGAATATAATCTGAAAATGGAGCCTCGCCAAAGTGCAATTACATTTTAATGTGTTTCTTCTCATTGATTGCTGATGGAACAATATCATTTAGTGCTCTATTTAAAGTGTTTTGCATAGTTGCACAGAAATTTGAGATGCTAAGTTCAACATTTATGATTGCATCAGAATTATTTCATCTCCATTACTGTGGAACTCAAGTATAACAAGTACAAACAAGCAATTATATAAAAATACTTTGAATAGCTCAGTATTTAGAATACAACTTGTAATAGTAGATGAATAACCAAAGTTATTTGCTTCACATAAATAACGTTATGGAAATGAATATGATTTCCTGTACAGCAATCTGGTCCTTCTCAAAAGCCTACACATTAAAATATCATGTTCAGTCAGGATACGAAGTTAGAAGTTAGCAGGTGACTTGGGGGAAGCAGATCAGAGGCTCAGAATACATCAACAAGTAACTCACCTTCTAACGTCCCAAGCTTGTCCACCATCTACAAGGCACGAGACAGGAGTGTGATGGAATATTCCCCATTTGCCTAAATGATTGCAGCTCCAACATCATTGAAGAGCTTGATACCATCCAGGACAAAGCAGCTCGCTTTATTGGCACCGCATCTATAAGCATCGACTCCCTCCACCACTGATGATCAGTAGCAGCAATGTGTACCATCTACAAGATACACCACAGAAATTCACCAAAGATTCTTAGACAGCACCTTGCAAACTCATGACAACTTCCATTGCGAAGGACAAGGGTAGCAGATACATGGGAATATCACCAACTTCAGGTTCCCCTCCAAGCCACTCACCATACTGACTTGGAAACATTATGCCGTTCCTTCAGCATGGCTGGGTCAAAATCCTGGAACTTTTTGCTTAAACGCATTGTGGATCAACCTACAGCATATGTACTGCAGCGGTTCAAGAAGGCAGTTCATCACCACCTTCCCAAGGACAACAAAGACAGGCAATTAAATCTGCCCAGCCAGCGATACCCATGTCCCATGAGTGAATAAAATAAACATTAATATTGGAACCATTGTTAATGTAAAGATCAGTCTCAAAGTAGGAGTATGAGCTAACTGCTCTCCCATATTTATATCCCTATTGTGCAGATACATTGTAAAGTGGCTGCATTGTAAAAGGAAGAGGAAAGGGAACTATTCCATTTATCCACAGTTCAATAGTGACATTTTATACATGGCACATGTTTGGGCTGATAATTTCATGAATGTGCATAATACTGTCACTGTTGTAGTTTAAACACATGATGATATTAACAAATGGCACCTAGCAGCACATTTACCGACCCCAGGAAGACCCAATTAAAAACATATGTTTTTCTGTCTCCCTGAATAAACAGCAGTTTGATTTTAATGTGGTTTGTATCGCCTGCAGCTGAAAAGGGAGACAAAGGAAAAAAGGATGAAAGAAAGAGAGAAATAAAGGAGATAAAGAAGGAGAAAAAGAGAGAAGAACTGCAAGAGAGGGAGAAAGAAGGAAAGAAAGACTTATAAAGTGTTTTTCATGACGATCAGATACCTTTTAGTGTATTAAGCCAAATGAGTCTTTATAAGTATTGCTGAAACAAACATTTTGTTAAAGCTTTTGGTCTGGCACTCGTTGGGATAATTCACAAGAAACCTCAAAGTAAAGGAAAAATAACATTGATCTTGACCATGAACAATGAACAAGAGAATGGCCATCACTGATTTTGTAATTGAAACAGGTGCAATGTTCACTTCTCAAAGCAATGCTGTGGTTGATCAGAGGCAATCTGCTTTGTTTAAAATTTAAACAAAGCTTGACAGTTTTCTGCCAGTCATCATTAACTGGTGCATTTTCTATGGTAACACCTGAATGAATCAGAGTCCACCTGCCAACCAATCAGCACTCTCCTCTTGACAGTATGAATGTCATTTCCCCTTTACTTTGGTACTTCCGATGAATTGTAATGACGATTGTAATGAAAAAATTTTCAGTAGAACTCAAGTTCTTTACTACCAAAAGATTGGTTTTGAAGTGAAGTAATTATTGTAATGCAGGAAGTACAGCAGCTCATATTTAGGGAGGTGATGGCCTTGTGAGGATTAGTACTGGAGTGTTAATCTAGAGACACAGCTAATGTTCTGGGACCTGGGTTCAAATCCTGCCATGGCAAATGGTGGAATTTAAATTAAATTTTAAAAAATGTGAAATTAAGAGTCTACTGATGACTGTGAATCCATTGCTGTTTGTCAGGAAAAACCTATTTAGTTTACTAATGTTCTTTAGGGAAGGAAATTTGTTGTCCTTATCTGGTCTGGCCTACATGTGACTCCAGACCCACAGCAATGTGCTTGACGCTTAACTGCCCTCTGGGCAATTAGGGATGGCACTAAATGCTGGCCTAGCTAGTGATGCCCACATCCCATGAATGAATAAAAAAATGCACACAGTAAAGTCCCATAAGCTTCAATGTGATAATGACCAAATAATCTGTTTTTGCAATGTTGCTTGAGGGACAAAGTTAGTCTGGAGACTGGGAACAACTGCTCTGCTCAACTTAAAAAATATTGCCATGGGTTCTTTGACATCTACCTGAGCTAGCAGAAAGGAAACTGGTTCAATGTCTCACCTAAAATGATGACATCTTCACCAATGCAGCATTCCTTCAGTACTGCACAGGAGTGTCACCCTTGACCTTTGTGCTCAAGCACTTTTAGATTCAGAAACCTTCATAAGAACTGAGGTTTGAAGCCGTAAAAGGAGTAAGAATAGCATAAGAGCAAATGGGAAGGCCCAGCTATGGTGGGTGATAGGACAGATTAAATGACAAAGGAGCTGGTGGCGCAAGACCAAGCCTTGTTTTAATTTTCTGGATGGCAGTTGTTCACCTGCTGCTATTCACACCTCCTGTAGACCAATGTTGACAAACAGACTCACCATTCACTGCATTGCCAGTTGGCTACAGATATGTGATGAATTGATGCTGTTCATTTTTTTGAGCAGCGATAAAGTTACAGAAGTGGTTGGGAGTATGGGCGTGCCTAGTTAGGAAGCTATTTGCCATCTGACTTCAATTGAGCAAGGAGGAATTAACCATCTTGCTGTTAGTGCTACGAAAGTACCGTCTCCAATAACATAACAATCTAACCATTGCACCTTGACACTCAAGGACATTACCATCACTCGATTCACCCAGTGGTGTTATCGTAACTCAGTATCCACTGTGATGGAACATTCCTTACTTGCCTGGATGACTGTGGCTCCAATGACACTCTAGAAGCTTAACAAGACTAGGACAAAGTGGCTTGCCTGATTGGGTGTGGATGTGGTGCCATTCACTTACTCTACCCAGATGGTCAGTAGCAGCAGAGTGTACCACCCACAAGATGTACTGCAGAAATCCACAAAGGCTCCTTAGACAGCACCTTCCAAGCCCATGACCATTTCCACCTAGAACGACAAGGGCAGCAAATATATGGGAACACCACCACCTGCAAGACACTTACCATCCTGACTTGGAAATACATTGTCATTCCTTCAATGTTCCTCAGGCAAAATCCTGGAACTCCCTCCCCAGTGGTATTGAGGGTGTACATATGCTAAATGGATTGCAGCAGTTCAAGAAGGCAGCTCACCACCACCTTCTCAAGAGCAATTAACAATGGGAAACAAATATTGGCCTAGCTGGCGATGCCCACATCCCATGAATATATAAAAAGACACGATGAAATCACAAATCAATTATACTGCAATTATCATACCATAGTTTAGTTATTGGTTTCTAGTGACTTTGAAACCCCTTTGAGGTGCCACTTGCTCAGTAACACAAGAAAATGTTTGTTTTAGTTGAATAAAAAGCTTGCTGTTTGTGATCTTCTGTGTTTCTATGTTCCTTGGGTGTCTCTAAATAACAGTATCAATGGGGAGCTGGCCTCTGTGAGCTCACACAATCTTCTTGGGAAATCCAGAACAATGAGGAGTTTAGCTGAACAGCTTACTTTATTTTAGCTCAGTTTTCACAAAACAGGGAGATGTGTGAGAGATTGACAGCATTGCACGGTGGCCAACGTGCCGTTTTGGTAATCTGTGGTGATGCAGCAACATCTTTTATCTTAATACTATCAACGCAACTTAATCAGTAATTGAAAGGAATATGGATTGAAAGGAATATGGATTGAAAGGAATATTGCTGAGCAGTTGGATTGCAAACCCTCATGAAGCTGATCTCTCCTGGCTCTGGCAGTGGGTGTGTTGGGGGCCTGGTTAGCTCAGTTAGTTGGTCTGTGACTCAGAGTAATACCACCAGTGTGGGTTCAATTCCTGCATCAGTTGAAGTAACCATAAAGGACTTCCCTTCCAATCTATCCCCTCACCTGAGGCATGGCAACCCTCAGGTTAAACAATGGCCAGTCATGTCTCTCTAATGAGAGAGCAACCCTATAGTCCTTGCACTGATGTGAGAACTAGGGCTACAGCAATTTTAACTGTATTGAGTGTAGAAGCTTGAAAACATCAAAACTAATGTTAAAATATTTCACTGTTCTGAATGTAGACATTGTCACGGTTGGGGCCAAATTGGGAAGGCCTGAATGTGGACTGTAGTCCATTGGGGATGATCTGGTTCCGTAGGCAGGTACTAAGAAAAGTGATGTGGCTGTAGTACCTGGTTTGCTTCAGGACGTGGTCGAGCAGTTTTAAGGCCGAAGAGATTACGAGAGAGTTGCAGTGGGAGAGAGATCCACTGAGGTTTTTGCGGAGGGAGGGGGGTAACTTCTTCAGGGTAGGCATCCTTAGAAGAGGCTTTGCAGTGGGGTTAAAATTGTTTCAGAGATAGTAGGAACTGCAGATGCTGGAGAATCT
>NC_063341.1:64183955-64256305 GCF_021869965.1 Rhincodon typus | reverse complement strand
TTAAAATATTTCACATTGGTTTTTCTAATCTTGCCTTTCTGCGTCAGATGGTGAATACGACACCAGTTATAATCTCTTCCAACCTCTTCTGCCAAGTGGAAGATACAAAAGCTTAAACACACTTAACAACAGGTTCAAGAACAGCTTCTCCCTCGCTGTTATTAAACATCTGAATGGACCTCTCAAATTTCAAATCTAATGTTGATCTTGTTTAATGTGTACTTTCTTTGCAGCCATAACTATGCATTCCTCCTCTGTTTGATTGCCTATTGTCTTTGTATGGTTTGGTCTGCCTGTACTGCGTGCAAAACAAAACTTTTCACTGTCCCTACGCACACGTGACAATAATAAATCAAATTAGAATCAAAAAGGTGACCGAATCTCCAGAAATTTAGAAAGCATTGGTCAATATCACCACTGGAGACATATCACCTGTATCTTGCCCAATTCCAGTTGGCACAATAGCACCAAACCTTTTGTCATTTAATCTCTCCAGATCACAAGAACTTCCCTTTGGCTCTTCAACCTCTCAATCTCCCACTTTTCACTTCAAGCTTGTTACAAACTCTAACCTTAACCCTGTTCTGAGGAAGAGTCCCAGACCAGGCACTTGGTTTCTCTGTCCAGTGATGCTGCCAGACCTGCTGAGTATCTGCAGTACATTCTGCTCCTTTGCTCTAGTTGCAGAACACGGCAGTTTGAGAATGAAGGCTCCCTCTGGGAGAAAAACGACGAGGTTAATTTTGACCTTTCAATACGGTCCTGTGAAATGTCACTCGAATACAATCGAGTGGTGACCGCTCGGATCCCAGTAAGGGATAAGATTCCTGTGCAATCGCCACTATCCAGAGACAGGACGTGTTGGAATGGAGAGTAAATCGACCCCTTGGAGCTATACAGCTGCTGTTCGAACTAACCAGTGGAAAGAACCGTTCGAATCGCTTGCCCCTGGGTGTGGAGTAATGGGAATCGAAGACCGGCGCTAAATTCCCGTGGAGTCATTGAGACCTTGGTGTGTGTGTGGGATGGGGGGAGGCGCTCCCACTCTTAGTCACATTTCGTTCTTAGCTCCACCCTTGGATAGAGTTTCCCAGAGCCCAAAGGGGAGATGGCTGAGCGTCCGTTTCGCTGCCAAACAGCTCCAGCTTTTCTGAGCCTCTGAGCTGGGCTTGGAGGGGAGTCCGGGTGCTTACCCTCGGTATAAGTCCTGCAGCAATGAGCCGGGCCACTTTCTTCGAGGTAAGAGGGTTAACCACTAAGATAGCAA
This sequence comes from Rhincodon typus, assembly GCF_021869965.1. NCBI lineage: Eukaryota > Metazoa > Chordata > Chondrichthyes > Orectolobiformes > Rhincodontidae > Rhincodon > Rhincodon typus. Next base: position 64,255,038 of record NC_063341.1, on the reverse strand, counting down.
GAGACCTGCACCAGAGAATCTTTGCTTAGATCCATGTAAACATTTATTGCTGCGGAAACACGGTGTAGAAAATTTCTGAAGGGTCTCGACCCGAAACGTCAGCTTTCCGGCTGCTCTGGTGCTGCTTGGCCTGCTGTGTTCATCCAGCTCTACACCTTGTTATCACAGATTCTCCAGCATCGGCAGTTCCTACTATATCTCTTGCTGAGGAATCGGTTTTCGCGGTGTAGCTGAAAGTAATGTAAATCTTGGTGCTCTGCCAGACCCAAGTTAGAATTGTTTGCTGCTATATTGAATGACAAAGGCGTGCAAAAAGTCAAAATAAAGTGAGCCACAGCATTTTATATCTGTTTGGAGCGTGGTCAATGTTGTTCTCATTCAGAAAGTGCAATTGCTCGTGCTATTAATGGGTGTCAATATTTGTGTAAGTGTGGATGCAGTAATTCTGGTTCTTTCGCAGTTACTCATCCTGAATTGCACTGAAAACTTTTGTGATGTGAAAGGGGCTGATACTGGGGACGGTGGGTTTTAGGTTGTGTTGTTAACTGGAGTGATGCACTCGTGGCCGATGTGCAGAGATACTCGCTAACGCCAAGGGCATTCATTGGTTTTTCTTTGCACCATGAGATTCCCAGAAAATTGGATTTGGGGCGAGGGAAGCAGCATTACAGCAGAAGAATTGGGAGCAGGAGAAAGCCATTCGGCCCCCCAGCCTTCTTCGTCATTCAATAAGATCATGGTTCGACTAATTATACCTCAAATCCCCTTTCCTGCCATTCTCCATGACCTTCCACTCCCCCGTAGTTCCAAAATCTGCCTAATTTATCCTTAAATATATTCAGTGAATGGGCTTCATATTCAGCAACTTCCACTGCTTTTTAGGGGTAAAAAATTCCAAAATATCATCACCTTCTGAGTGAAATCTTAAGTAGATGTGCCCCTTTTTTCTGAAAGTTTCTCGATTTTCCCTTGGTTCTAGATTCCCCATGAGGGGTAATATCCTCTTAACATGTATTCTGTCAAGCCCCATCAGAACCTTTTTTGGTCCCGTTGAATTGAATCGTAGAATGGCTACGGCAGAGTAGGAGGCCATTTGGCTCATCACGTGTCCTCACTCTGAAAGTGCAATTCACCCATTGCCCCTCCTTCATAGTCCTGTACACTTCTTCACTTTGGATAACAATCCACATTGGCAGATAATGCATCCCAAATCCTAATCACTTGCTGCTTAAGGTACTTAGAGTCGTAGTCATAGAAGTCTACAACACAGAGAAAGTCCCATTGTGTCCATGCCTGTCTAAAACAACCACCTAACTATTCTAATCTTGGCCCATAAACTCATATTCCTCGGCATTGCACCTCTAAATACTTCTGAAATGTTATGGGGGTTTCTGCCTTGACTGCCCTTACAGGCAGTGAGTTCTAGATTCCCACCACTGTCTGGATGAAAAAGTTTTCCCTAGCATCCCCTCTAAACCTTCTGCTCCTCTTGTTCCTCAAGTTGCCTTTGATTCTTTTGCCATTCGCTCTAAATCGGTTCATGACCCTTCTATAAGTAAGAAGTTTCTCCCCATCAGCTCTGTCCAGACCCCACATGATTTTGAAACTCTCCAGCAAATTTCCTCTGCTCCAATCTCTCTTGGAGGACAACAACCCAACTTTCCAATCCATCTTGTAGCTGAGGTTCCTCATTCCTGGAGCCATCACCTGAATTTTTTTTTGTATCTCTTAACTGCCTTCACATCTTTCCATGTCAAAGTGTGATGCTTAGATCTGGTCACAATACACCAGTTCAGGCTGAACCAGGATTTTAAACAGGTTTATCACTCTTCTTTATTTTTGGACTCTAAACCATTATTTGTAAAGTCCAGGATTCTGTTTATTTCATCAACTGACATATGCACATATCACCACAGGGCTCTCTGCCCTGGCACCTCCTTTAGAATTGTATCTTCCTATCAAAATGAATCATTTCAGATGTCACTTCTCATTTTTCTAAATTCCATTGATTATAGGCCCAACTTCCTCAATTTTAACTCATAAGACAATCCATTCAATCCATGAACCTGTGAACTTTCTATGAACTGCCGCCAATGCAAATGAAACCCCCCTTTAAATAAGGAGACCAAAACTGTACACAGGATTGCATTTTAACTGTCAGCAAAACATTCAAGATTGAATTACAGTGTATGACTCTAATTTGGACTTTAGACAAAATATAAAATTAATTCCAATCGCTATCTCGCATATCCTAATTTTACAAGCGAAATATGTATGTTTTTGTAAAATATATTGACGGGTGTGCATTTTTGGGAGTTACATAACTTGGGAGGGGATGGCTCAGTGGTATTATCACTAGACCTATTAATCCAGAGACCCAGAAAATGTTCTGGATGCCTGGGTTCAAATCTTGCCCTGGCAGATGGTGGAATTTAATCTCAACTAAAATCTGGATGACCATGAAAACGATTGATTAAATATTGGGTAAAATCCCATCATCAGTTCACTAATGTCCTTTTAGGGAAGGAAACTGTCATTCCTACCTCGTCTGGCCAATATGAGACACGAGAATCTCTGGGCAATGAATGCTGGCCTTGTCAGCAATACCCACATCCTGTGAATACACTTTAAAAAAGACACTTACTGATGCTGGTGGATTGTAAAATTGATAGCTTATAAGTTTATAATATTTTACTTGGTGAACAAATCTAAAACTGTCTTAAGATGGATTTTGAGTCTTTTTCTTCACCACGAGTGTAAGATGTTTAACACCTTTGTCCTAAAACAAACAATTTGTCATAGATGAGTGAAAACAAAAAAATATTGAAAATCATAGCATGTCAGGCAGCATCCGTGGAGAGACAGCAAACCAACTTTTCAAATCCAGATGACTCTTCATTAGATCAATTAGATAATCTATATTCTTCCATAATTTATGAAAACATCAATGAAATCACTCCTTAACCTACCAAGCAAGCAGACCAGGAATATAAATGTTTCTTCTTGTACTTTAACATTACAAAATGAATCCAAGAATCATTCTATTCTTTTTAGGCCAAAGCAGGTGAAGACATTTTCCTAAATTAAAATTCACAATATACACATATTTTCTTTTTTATTTCATGGGATTTGGACATCACTGACATAGCCCCCATTTATTGCCCAATCCTAAGTTCCCTTGAACTGGTGACTTGCTAGGCCATTTTAGTGGGCAGTTAAGAATCAATGACATTCCTGTGGATCTGGAGTCACATGTAGGCCAGAATAGATGAGATGGCAGATTTCCTTCCCCGAAGGGATTGCAGTAATGATGACTGGGAAACTAGCTTTCAATTCCGGATTTTATCCATTAATGTAAACCCCAGAAGTTGGCGTGGTGGAATTTGAACCCATGTCTCCAGAACATTAACCCAGGCCGCTGGGTTATTAGTCCACTGAAATTTCTATCATGCCATTGTCTTCCCTACTGAGCTGCCTCTATATTGCCTTCTAAAGTAGGCACAGCATCAGTACCTGAGATGATGGCAGCAGGTGTTAGATCAAGTGACAAGGTTTCCCTCTCATGAAATTCTGATTCCTGTTGGAACAAGTCCTACATCAGTCCTTCACCAGTTGCCAATTCTTGGTTAAAGCAAAAAGTGCACATTTACACCATCTGCAGCTTGTAACTCAGGGAAAAAAGTAGTGGGGTGATGGAGAAGCAGGATTTGAGAAGACTAGTTGGAATGAGGATGCTGCTACCTTCTATAATTTCTGCCCCATCACTGGTCTCCATTCTGGCTGCTCCAATGATGGAGAGAACTGTCTACTGTATTGGTGTGAGGACATACAACCATGCCTGGCCCTTCAGGTGTTGCTGCCTCCAGTTTTATAGGACATTTTTCTGTTTGAGAGAGGCAGAGAAAAGTCTATCAATCAGTTTGCAATGTATTTGGGTGATGTATCTATCATACATGAATATATATCAGTGTGGACAAACTGAAACAAGTGAGTTGCAGCCATACTGAGTGTATGAGGATGAGGTGATGCTGTGACTGAGAGGTGTGAGTCATGCTTGATAGAGAACATCAGTAAATGAGTGAAGGGGGTATACTGAATGGGACATTGCATGAGGATAATAATTCATTCACCAACCTTAACCACTCATGAGTCATTAAACTTCTTCCTGCGATGTGTTCAGGTTCATGGCGCCAGAATACTGGCATTGAATGCAACAGCAAGCCACTCTCACTGCCTTATCAGTGTCTGTCTGGACAGTTTTCCTTGTTCCTTGAGGAAGAGGGCCTCGCCTGTGCAAAAGTCTCCAGTGCTGTGTTGCACAACTTTGGAGCATGGTTTCCACTGTGTTCTCCCATTTAGAACATTGAACAAAAGAGCCCTTCAGCCCACTATGTCTGTGCTGATCATGATACCATCCTAAACTAATCCCATCTTCCTGCACGTGGTCCACGTCACTCTACTGTCTGCCTGTGTCTGTCTAAATGCCTCTTAAATGTTGCTAACGTATCAGCTTCTATCACTTCCCCTGGCAACACATTCCAGGCAGCTACCACCCTGTGTGTAAAAATGTTTTCCTTGCACATCTCCCGTAAATGTCTCCCCTCTTCCTGGTATTTGACATTTCCACCCTAGGAAAAAGACTTTGACTATCCTCGTTATTCGTGCCTCTCATGATTTTACATACTTCTGTCAGGTTGCCCCTCAGCCTCCAATGTAGTAGCAAAAACAATCCAAGTTTGTCCAACCTCTCTTTATAGCTAATACATTCCAACTAAAGCTTCACCTTTCTCTCAAGAGGATTGGTGTACAAACAGCTACAGGACGTTGGCGAGACCCCACCTGGACGACATAAGAACACATGCACAGAGGTGTGCCATTCAGCCTATTGAGTCTTTTCCCCATTCAATACAATCATGGCTGAATATAAATGCCTTTTACCCACAAAATCCTCATAACTCTTACATTATTGATGATGACAAAATTATCAACCTTGACTGTAAATGTACTCTTAAGTTTCAACAGCCCTCTGAGGTAGACAATTCCAAATGAGTCACCACCTTCTCAGTAAAATCATTTTTCCTCATTTTGGTTCTAAATGGCTTCCCTATTATTTTGAAATTGTGGTCCCTGGTTCTAAAAGACTCCCCAACCAGGGGAACATCTTAACTGCATCTGCCCTGTTTCTCCCTTTGATTATTTTATAGGTTTCAATGAGATCACCTCTCATTCTTCAAAACTCTAGAGAACCAGACTCCGTTTATCCAATTTCTCTTCTGAGGACAGTAGCACCACCCTGAGAACCAGCGTGGCGAATGTTCATTGCACTCTCTATGGCAATAATGAGCCAGATTTTCCAGGCATTCCTTACTCCAGCGTAGATGGAAATTGTGCATGAGGACCCTGCAGAATCCTCATTGTAGCACACTCTGAAGGAAAGCATGGGAAATTCCTCGGCAATTCCTCAATGCCTGGACCCCTCTTAAAAATCTCCCTAAAAGTCAGAAACTTTGAAAGGTTCAGATGAAATTAAGTAAAATAGTTACGCAGAAACAACAAGATTGTTAATTACAAAACTAGAGGGCATAATTTTAAGGTGAGAGGATACAGATTTAAACAGGAGCTGAGGGGCAGCTTTTTCACACAGTTGGTTGTTTGAATGTAGAATGAACTGCCAGAGGAAGTGGTAGATGCAGATGTAGTTACAACATTGAAAAGACATTTGGACAGGTACCTGACTACGTAAGGTTTATAAGGATGTGGGCCAAATTCAGGCAAATGGGGCTAGTTTAGTTTGGGAAACTTGGTTGGCATGGATGAGTTGGACTGAAGAGTCAGTTCTGTTCTGTATGACTCCATGGCTCTACATAGCTTAACTGCTGATGAACTATTTAGGAGACTCCATACTTATCTCACACCCCTCACTAGACCCTTTACACCAACCACCCACTCCGAACCCTGACCCGAAACGGACCCTGACACCTCCTGTATCCCCCAACAACAACAAACAACCCCTCCCCCCCTCCATCACCAAATCAGGGACCCCAACAAACCCCTGTGGACCCTGATAACCCCACCACCCCCGGATCCAACACTTGCCACTGCAGGACCTGATGTCTCTCCCCAGAGCCCGACACAATTCCTCTTCCCACTCCCTTACGAGACTCCACCTGCCCAACCCCTGCCACTGTGGTTAGAGCTGACCTTGCGCTTACCCTCTCCCCAGTTGGCATCCTTCTTACCTGGCACCACACCCACCTGGCACTACACCCTCCCAGCACCCTGACATCACCATGATCTTGCAGCCGACAGGACCTTTAAATTTCAGACAGTGGCTGCTGAGAAAAGGAGGTGTGGTTTACTACCCCTGTGCTACAAGAAGAATTGTCACAAAGGAAATATGCTTCCACATTTCTGGAATCTCCTCTCAGAAATGCAGAACTCCCTTTTCTCATTAAATAAGGGCAGAGTGTTGTCACTCTCCCAAAAATCTGGCCTAAGTATGTCAAATGATTTGTCTATTTTGGTCTTGTTGGATAGGATTTGGGGTGGAGAGAAGGGTATGAAAGGGTACAGAGGCTTGGGCTGGGAATGGCCTTCAGTGGTAGCACCCCTGACCCTGAAGGGCCCCGGATTGGAACAAATGGAGCCCTCTCCACAGCCCAGTAGGTGGGTTGAGCCAGTTGTCCAGGTGGGTGACCAGTCACTTGCCTCACCTGTCAGGAAGGTAGATTATTGGGCAGACAGTGAGTGGATCCCATCAAAATGGTTGTAAATTGAGCATTTTTGGCCCATAATTGGTGGCAATTTAAGAGGGTCTCCATGGACTTCTCATCCAGAACTTAATTATTGAGGAAGCAAGAAGGGGTCAAGTTTCTCCCTGAGGCCAACTCCCTTAAATTATTTCCCCTTCTCACCAGCATCCTCACCAACTCCAAGAGTGCAGTGCAGATTCACAAGAATGATTCTGGTGCTTAAAAAGTGTTAAATTTTCGGAACTATTAATACAAGTTTGTATTCCTTTGAGTGTGCCAGATTAAAAGATGACTCATTGAAGGATTAATGATGAATGGATTTATAGAATAGATGAGGAGAAGCCACTTTCTTTGGGTAGGACAGTCAAGAACAATGAGGCATAAGCTTCAAATTAGACCTTTACTGTTCAGGGGTGGTGTCAGAAAGCACTTCTTGATTCAAAACGTGATGGAGACGGTCAGGAATCTAATTTAAGGCACAGCAGATAAAGGGACAACTATGAGAAGGAAGCAGTCAACACAGGACTGTGGGTGTTGTACTTAAATGAATACAATATAGGAAACAAGGTAAATGAGCTTGTAGTGCACATTGAAATTGGCAGAAACAATGTTGTGGGTATCACAGAGATATGGCTGCATGGGGATCAGGGCTGGGAACTAAATATCCAAGGATACACAGGCAGATGGGCAGAGGGGTGGTGTTGCCTTGTTAGGAAGAAATGAAATCAAATCTGTAGAAAGAAGTGGCATGGAGTTAGAAGGTGTAGAATCTGTGTGGATAGAGTTGAGGGAACCACAAATAAAGAAAGACCCTGATGAGAGTTGTGTACAGGCCTCCTAGCAGCAGTCAAGATGTGGGGAAAAAATAAATCAGGAGACAGAAAAGGCACTATTACAAACTTCAATGTGCAGGTGGATTGGGTAAATTAGGTTGGTAATGGATCTCAAGAAAAAGAATTTGTGTAAAGTCTATGAGGTTTGTTTTTGGAGCATCTTCTGGAAGAGCTCACTAGGGAACAGCAATTCTAGATTTGGTGATGTGTAATGAAGCAGACATGATTAGGGTACTTAAGGTGAAGGAACTCATGGGGATAGTGACCATGATAGTGACCCTGCAGTTTGAGAGGGAGAAGTTTGAATCAGATATAACAGTACTACAATTGAGTAAAGGTAATTGTAAAGACCTAACAAAGGAGCTGGTCAGAGTTGCCTGGAAGGGGAGCCTAGCAGGGAAGATGGTGGAACAGCAATGGCAGGAGTTTCTGGGGGTAATTTGGGTAGCACAGCAGAAATTCACCTTAAGGAGAAAGAAACTTACTAAGGGGAAATGAGACAACTGTGGCTGTCAAGGGAAGTCAGGGATAGCATCAAAGCAAAACAATAGCATACAATAAAACCAGAGGACAACCAAATAAAGCAATGAGAGGGAGAAGATAAAATTTGAAAGTAAGCCAACTAGTAATATAGAAGAGGATTGCAAGAGTTTTTTTTTAGTTATAGAAAGGATGAGAGAGAGGCAAGAGTGAACGTTGGACCAGTGGGAAATAAGGTTGGAGTAGTAATGGGGTACAATGAAATGGCAGAGGAACTGAATATGTACATTGCATCAGTTTTCACAGTAGAAGACACCAGCAGCATACCAGAACTTCAAAACAGTCAGAGGACAGAGTGAGTGTAATAGTCATCATTAAGGGGATGGTTCTGGGAAGCTGAAAGCTCTGAAGGCAGATAAATTACCCGGACCAGATGGGCTATACAGCAGGGTTCTGAAGGAGACCACTGAGGGGATTGTGGAGGCATTGGTAGTAATCTTTCAGGAATCACTGGAGTCAGGTAGGGTGCCAGAGGACTGGAAAATGGCTAATGTAACACCTTTGTTTAAGAAGGGAGGGAGGCAGAAGACAGTAAACTGTAGGCCAGTTAGCCTGACCTTGGTTATTGGTAAGATTTTAGAGTCCATTATTAAGGATGAGATTACTAAGGACTTGGAAGTGCATGGTAAAGTAGGGCTGAGACAGCATGGCTTTGTCAAGGGGTGGTCATGCCTGACAAATGTGTTAGAATTCTTTAAGTAAGTAACACACAAGTTAGACAAAGGACGGTTAGTGGACATGATCGATTTGGAATTTGAAGGCTTTTGACAAGGTGCTTCACAGGAGTCTGTTAAATAAGATAGAACCCCATGGTGTTAATGGCAAAGTATTGGCATGGATAGAGGATTGGCTGACTGGCAGAAAGCAGAGTAGAGATAAAGGGGTCTTTTTCAGGAATGCAGCTAGTGTCTAGTGGAGTTCTATTCATGTTTTACATTAACGATGCAGACAAAGGAAATGAGGGGATTGTTGCTAAGTTTGTAGATGATGCAAAGATAGGTGGAATGGCAGGAAGGGTTGAGGAAGTGGGGTGGCTGCAGAAGGACTTGGACAGGGAGGAGAGTGGGCAAAGAAGTGACAGATGGAATAAAGTGTGGGAAAGTTTGAGATTATGCACTTTGTTAGGAAGAATAGAGGCATAGACATTTTTCTAAATGGGGAAAGGCTTCGGAAATCTGAAGCATGAAAGGACTTGGGCGTCCTAGTTCAGGATTCTCTTAAGGTTAACATACAGGTTCAGTTGATAGTTAGGAAGGCAAATGCAATGTTAGCATTCATTTCAAGAGGGCCAGACTACAAGAGTAGAAATGTACTGCTGAGGCTGTCTTAGGCTCTGGTCAGACTGTACCTGGAATATTGTGAGCAGTTTTGGGCCCTGTATTGAAGAAAAAGCATGCTGGTGTTGGAAGGGTCCAGAGGAGGTGTACATGAATGGGGATGAAAGACTTGTCATATGAGGAGCGGTTGAAGACTCTGGGTCTGCACTGGATGAAGTTTCAAAGGATGGGGTGTCAATCTGATTGAAACTTGCACAACACTGAGAGGCTTGGATAGAACGGACATGGAGAAGATGTCTGCCATAGTTGGAGAGACCTAGGACCCAATGGCACAGCCTCAGTGAAGAGATGACCCTTCAGAAGTGAGATGAGGAGGAATTTCCTCAGCCGGACGGTGGTGAGTCTGTGGAAATCATTGTCGCAGAAGGTTCTGGAGGCAAAGTCACTTGAGTGTATTTAAGACAGAGAAGGGTAGTTTCTGATTAGTAAGGGGATCAAGGGTTACGGGAGAAGGCAGGAGATTGGAGTTGAGAAACACATCAGTTATGATCAAATGGCGGAGCAGTCTGGATTGGCTGAATGGCCTAATACTGCTGCTATATCTACTGTCTAAATTTGGAAGTCTGTGTCAAAATGCTTTTGAATCTGGGGATCAATACCAATGACTGATAACAGCGGTGTTTTTCAGGCCACTGATGTGAATGTGTACCTTTTATACACTGATTTTAGTAACAGCTGTGGCTCAGTGGATAGCGATCTCTCCTTCCAAGCTGGAGAGTAATGGGATCATGTCCTATTTCAGAGACTTGGGGCTGATATCTATCTCTTTACCTATTTAGAGCCCAGGTTAAAAATATTTGACAAATAACATATGCTCAACAAATGCACTTCCAAATGTTAGGTGACCTGTTATAATTGAAAAAGTTGATAAATTGTTACTGCACCAGAGCAAAAGACCTTTTCATGGAAAAGATATAACGATTAAAGGTATATAAAATGCGATTAGTGCATGGAATACAGTGTGCAATAGAATAAGGAAATTCAAAATCAAGGTGATTTTTAATAGATTTGCTGACCCATGTTTCAGCCGAATATTCTTCCATACCATTAACTAATTCAAAGAACCAGTGCTTGTATGCTGGGGTGGTCGCACATTGGGTATATGGTTTTATAGTTGGTCACATGACCACACCAGTTTGAGTTTAATTGAGAGCTCCAATACTGCGTGAATATATAAAGCATTGATAAGACACAGCAACTAATAAAGCTTGGAGAGGCTGACTAACACCTTCAAAAAGCTGACATAGTCCTCAGAGACCTGATAACTCCATGAAATGACACACGACTGAAAAAAAAATGTCCTTGAATAAAGTCTCTAACCAAGGCCACTGATTCAAGGTAACATAGTAAATGCCATTAAATTTTATTAAATCAGGTTTCAAGCTGTTTGTATTCGTGTTTTGGGATCATGCTGTACAATTCAGCCTGTTTCCCCATGAAAACTGACACCCACTGGCCCTGTGAATGGCCTATGAAAAATATAGTGGTCGTGACCTTGACACACATGGAACTGTAACTGTTCCCATTATTCCATCTGTCACACTGCAGCGAAAAAACAAAGGTAAATGTTGTAGTAAATTGAGAATTGCATGGTATGAGAATTAGGGAATGAGATTCCGCACAGATATATTTTCTGGAGGGTCTTGTGTGGAGGTAAAGTATGTTCTCTGTGGTTTCATTTTGCTTTCTTTTTACCATTTTCGCCACTCATTTCTATTTTGTTTGCTGTGCTGTTGAAATTCAGCCCAATGCTGTCTTGCAGGCACGTGTCACATAGCTATTTGCCTTGCTGCATTGTTTAGATCACCAACAATGCCATAGGACTTGAGTGAGTTAAATTAGAAAACGTAACGTAAGCCGAAAGGAGTGTGATTTAAATCAAACAAATCAACACAGGAGATATGATGTACTGCAAGATGTTAAAATGACAATACCATTAAACAAACACCTAGTCATTGTCAATTTGTAGTTTGACTTAGCTTGGAATTATAACACAGGAGAGTTATACAGAATGATGGAGGTCACCTTCACCAAATATTTATTCTTTTCAACTTTGTGAGTGAAAAAATATTGCCATTAGTTTACATTGACAGTAGTATTTAGGTGGAGGTGAAAAATAGAGACAGGACAAAGTTACAATTGAAATGTGTCATTTAAAAGTGACAGCCCTCAGCGCAGACTAATTCAAGGAGATAAGCTCTTTTATGCATATGAAGACAATCATAACGGGAATCTTATTACTTTTTTCTGTTAATGCTGACTAAAGTAAGGCAGCTCTAAGTAAAATAAGACTGCTTTTATCATACATGGAAATTTAGCTTTGCTGGCTGGGGTGAGGGGGCAGGGGAGAGGTTAACCAGGGAAGGTGTGGTGAGGCGGGTGGCTGGTGATGTGGGGTGGGAGGGGTGTAGGGAGGGTGGGATCAAGGAGGGGTGAGGGTGAGGCGGAGTGGGGAGGCTGAGGTGAGGGAGTCAGGTGGGCTTCTTTATCCATTCACAGGATGAGGGCATTGCTGGCTAGGCAGCATTTATTGTCCATCCCTAATTGCCCCAGAGGGCAGTTAAGAGTCAACCACATTGCCGTGGGTCTGGAGTCACATGTAGGCCAGACCAGGTAAGGATGGCAATTTCCTTCCCTAAAGGGCATTAGTGAACCAGATGGGTTTTTCCAACAATTGACAATGGATTCATGGTCATCATTAGATTCTTACTTCCAGATATTTATTGAATTCAAATTCCACCATCTGCTGTGGCGGGATTCGAAACCAGGTCCCCAGAACATTATCTGGGTCTCTGGATTAACAATCCAGCGATATTACCACTAAGCCACGCTTGACGGGGTGCGGGGGGAGTGGTAGAGGTGATGGTGGCACGATGGTGGTGGTGAGTGTAGACTGGGGGAAGCGGAACTTGCTTTTCCCGGCTGCCCAGCTATCACTGGCAATGGTGGAGGGCAGTGTGCTGGCGTAGTGAGAGTGCTGGTAACGATGGACAGTCACTTGCTTTGTCAGATTGGAGTTGGGACGCCATGTTGCAACTGTACAGAACATTGATGAGGCTGCTTTTGGAATACGGCATGCAATTCTGGTCGCCCTTCTATAGGAAGAATGTCATTAAACGTGGGAGAGTGCAGAAAAGATTTACAAGGATGCTATTGGGACTGGAAGGTTTGAGCTATAGGGAGAGGCTGAATAGGCTCGGCATATCTCCCGGGAACTTTGGAGGCTGAGGGGTGACTTTATAGAGGTTTATAAAATCATGAGGGTCATAGATAGGGTAAATAGACAAGGTCTTTTCCTTGGGGTGGGGGAGTCCAAAACTAGAGGGCATAGGTTTAAGGTGAGAGGAGAAAAAATTTTTTAAATGACCTAAGGGGCAACTTTTTCATGCAGACGGTGGTACATGTATGGAATGAACTGCCAGTGGAGGCGGGTACAATTAAGACATTTAAAAAGCATCTGGATGGTTTTATGAATAGGAAGGGTTTAGAGGGATGTGGGTGAAATGCTGGCAAATGGAACTAGATCAGATTGGGATGCCTGACTGGCGTGGATGTGTTGGACCGAAGGGTCTGTTTCCGTGCTGTATGACTCTACCCACAGTGGGTGGCCCAGTTGGAGGGACAGAGGGAGGAGTTGTTCCAGGTGGCCCTGGAAACACAGACCCAGATGCAGACTTTGGACGATAACCTTAACCTTAAACTGAAAACACAGATGAGGTTCCTGGAAGCTGCCGTTTTATCGCTTTGCAGTGGTGGGGCATTACAGTCCTGTGTTTCTGCTCATGACTGAGCGCTGCACCACCAAGTGGTGGCAATCCCAGTAAATGCAGCCTATTATAAATGCATATTGTTTTGTTTCTTAGACAAATCCTGCCTTATCTTATTACTCCTTTGTGCAGGATGATGTATTTAATTTTGACAAAGGCTTACATTAATATGTCTATGATTTGCAAATACAAATTGAGTATTTGCAGCGGGTTCTGTTCTTATTTCATGGAATCAAAACTTGACTCGGTGGTGGCCAAATTTTGGCACTCTTGTCTCTAAAATGATGTCTTCGCTGGATGCATATACTGGTGCAGAATGCGCAAGACACCATTTGGTAAAGGCCAAACAGAAGTATCCTGTACCCCTGTCTGAAGCAGGCATTAGGCATTTAATATGTCTTAGTTTTGCTCTCTATAACTTTGGCTCATACCTGAGGTAAACTGTGTGAACACTATTGTTATCCCAAATACCAATACTAAGCAGCATGAGGTGAAAAGCAAGTCAGCATGCATTTAATCATCATTGATCCTGATTGTGAGGCCTTTGACCTCACTCGTAACACTGACCTCCAGGCAACCCCTGTGCAGTCTCACCTCAGGCCTGGTCCCAACCCCTAACCTGCTCCTGCACCATCTGATCAAACTCAGAGATTGTCTCCCCATCCCCTATAACATTGCAGCCACCCACAATGTTATTTCCCTATCTCCTAGCAACAATCCAGGCTCCTCACCTCTAATTTCACCCTGAAATATAGCCTTTCCTCCTCCCCAGCCCCATGATTTGACTGAAACCCTTGCCTGGTGATTGTTACGAGGAAGACACAGTGACAGGAACAGATTTGTGCACAATGCAGTCCAAGGACCAAAGTCCCATGCTCCTTTGATCTCCCCATTGAAATGGGGACTGCTGACAGTCTTTGGGTGAGATACTCATGAGTATAGCTAAATTTCTAGCGACACAAAACAGAATTCATCGTTTGATTATTTTATTCAGGAAATACATTAATTTGACCCTGACTTTTACCTTGTGCTCATAACATTTCATTGGGTTGTTATCATGTACAAACTAATGAACACACAGAGGGGAGACAATTTCTTTGTTTGCTATTTATAGCAAAATGAATAACCTTTTCCTTATAAACACATCAATGGTGTTTCTATAACGAGCACACAAAAAGAAATCTTAGCCCTTTGTCATCATAGAACTTAGTCCATTCATTCCTTACCAAGAAAAAGATTTGCGGTTTTAATATATTACGTGGCTTAAAAATGATCAAAGTATCGAAAGATTACATAAACAGAGGAGCCAAGCTTGCACTTTGTGAAAACCATTTGAAACCAGAGATTGAATTACAGGTTGTAGCCGACTCCAACTCAACTGATACTCGATATCATAATTAATGGCTGGATTATTTCTGTAGATGTAAATGGTTGGTGTGCTTTGATTCTGTGTTGATTATAGAGTTAGTTTGCTGTAACAATCTCTGATCACTTTACTCTGAAGCCTTTTTGTTAGGATAAACGATTACAACAGAATTTCTGATGAAAGTTAAGGCTCTGGAATGTTGCAGTCACTGCATATTAATATATTTTAAAAATGTACCATAATGAAGCTACCTGAGATTTAGCTTTCCCTTCACTGTTGTTAGTATAAAGGCTTTGAAAACCCATTTCACTGAGAAAATTGCTCCACGGTATTCAATTGCAATAATTACCTGTTTCTCCAAAAACCACCAGTGTTTGGCAGAGAGGAAAAACACTCCGTTTTTCCTCGCAGGGTAGCTGCTTAAATCCACTTGGTAGCTTTAAAGTATCTATCTGGCAGATTTTTGGCTCACAGAGCCTTCAAAGGAACTTGTTACCTATCAGAAAGTTTGAAGGAAGAGCATTAGTCAAGGTTTGTGCTGCTGGTGGGTGAAGGAGAAAGAGCCACTGACTGAAAATTAATGACAAGAAATGTAAATAATTCATTGATTCCATTACAATCAAACTTGTCAAACTTAACCTCTGTAAATATACATATTGTGGTACTTCTTGTGTTTGCTTGCTTTATTACTGTAAAGTAAATTTGTTTATCTGTTAAAACTTAAAGCAAGTTATTCTGGTGCCTCTGAAAGACAAGAATCAAAGCTGATGACATAGGTGGGAAAAAAAAAACAAAAGTTGGGATAAAAGTTTCTCAGGCATGTTGGTATAAACATTGACTGAAATCTGCAATGTTAGCTACAGCCTCCATTGGGAGCAAAAACAGAAAATAAGGAAAATGAATTCCAAATATATAACAACTTAGACTTCAGTTTCAGCTGTTTTTCACCATCTCAAATAAAAGCATAGGCCCAGATTTTGCAGCGGTTATGATGGCAAAACTCGTAGTGTTTGCTGTCATTAGTCCATTGAAGCTGACAGCAACTTCCAAAGGCTGCACACGTGCAGAATCACATGGAAATTCAGAAGCTGCAGTGATCCAGAGGCTGTCCTATTGAGGCACCCTGCCCCTTCCCCAGTTTGCAATCAGTAGAAATAAACTGGTTTTGATTTTATTCATTCATGGAATGTGGGCGCCTCTGGCTAAGCTAGAGTTTCATGCCCATCCCTAATTACCCAGAGGGCAGTTAAGAGTCAACCACTTTGCTGTGGGTCTGGAATCACACGTAGGCCAATCCCCAGGTAAGGATGGCAGATTTCCTTCCCTGAAGGACATTAGTGAACCAGATGAGTTTGTCCTGACAATTGACAATGGTTTCATGGTTATTGTTAGATTCTTAATCCCAGAATCTTTACTGACTTGAGAACCTCCACTCCTACAACTATTTAGTCTCATTAAAAAACCCCTTGAAAATGTTACTTTTCAGTGAATTAAGTATATAATTGGGCTTTTAATAGTTGACTGATTTCTAGTTATTGTTAGTAACCAAACAGTTACAGAATGTGAGTTTGTTTGAATTGAATTAGCTTTATTGTCACAAACTCAAATGAGTAATGTGGGAAGTTGATAAGTTGCCACTTACAGCACCATTTGAAGGCATCTCAAAATGTTGACCCTGTTGCTTTAACAAAAACAGTTTTATTTAACTAAAATGATTTGCTGTAATATAGTGTATGAGAAGTACTCTATATAAAACACATGACACTACTCATACTATAAACAAGTATATATATTAATTCCATTGCTCTAAGCACTACTAGTGTTTTCATGTCCCATCACCCTATGATCACTGACCTGCATTGGCACCAGATCCAGCAACACCTCAACTTAAAATTCCATAAATTCTTCTCTTTCTATCCCACTCTTGCCTCGCTCCTTCTACATTGGAAAAATTCCCTGGCCCTACAATCCTCCAAGAACTCTGCACCTCCCAATTCCGGCCTCTTGCACATCCGCAATATTTTCCACATCACCACTGCTTCAGCTGCCTTGGCACTATCAGCAGAACTATAACATTTTTACGTGGCTCATGTCAAATTTTATTTGATAACAGGGGAGTTGAGGGTTATGGAGGGCAGACATGAAAGTGGAGTTTTGAGGCCAGTATTGGCCATGATTTTATTAAGTAATGGAGCACACTCATGGGGCTGAATAGCCTTCTCCTGCTTCTAATTCTTGTGTTCACATGGCGCTCCTGTAAAAGTACATTGGAACTTTTTCTACATTAAAAGTGCTATACCAATGGAGGTTGCTGTTGCTAGTGCCTAAGCCCTAAACTAAGGTGTTAACATCTCCATCACCTTACTTTGTCCTCATTTAAGCTGCTCCTTTCACCACAATCTTAGTCGCCTGTACTAACATCTCCTCGGGTGGTTTGGTGTCAAATGTTATTTGGTAATGCTCTTGTGAAATGCTTTACCAAGTTGCACGGTGTCACCAGCCACAATACATTGTCGATTACTGGTCAGTGCTAGCTTTAGAATCTGTGGGCTGAACTTCCCAACCCTTGAGCCGCATGAGCATGGGTGAGTCAGTGAGATAATAGGGTGAGACGGGGATAAATGAAATTCTCAATTTCGAGAAAAAAACACCCTGACTCTGCAACCAGGTGTTCAATGGCAAAACGAGAATCTCACTAATGTGTGAAGAGAGGCCTAAACATTAGTACTTCATTATTACAGAATATAGCCTCTTCAATAGGTAGATTCCCATTCTCCCTGCTGCCAGCCAAAAGCCACACAGTGACAATTTCCGACATGAAAGTCTGAGCTGGTGTACCCGGTTTTTTTTCCTTTATTCATTCACAGGCTGAGGGTGTCACTGGCTAGGCAGCGTTTGTTGCCCATCTGTAATTGCCCAGAGGGCAGTTATGAGTCAATCACATTGCTTTTGGTCTAGTCACATGTAGGCCAAACCAGGTAAGGATGACAGTTTCCTTCCCTAAATGACATTAGTGAACCAGTTGGGGGAACACAGCAGGCCAGGCAGCATCAGAGGAGCAGGAAAGTTGACGTTTTAGAACGGTCCTGACCTGAGCACAGCTCTATGCTGTGTTATCTCTGACTCCAGCATCTGCAGTTCTTGCTGTCTCTGAGTGAACCAGCTGGGTTTTTCCAGCAATTGGTTCATGGTCATTATTAGATTCTTCATTCCAGATATTTTATTGAATTCAAATTCCACCATCTGCTGTGGCAGGATTTGAACCTGGGTCCCTAGAACATTGTCTGGGTCTTTGGATTAACAGTCCAGCGATAATACCACTAGGCCATTGACTCCCTGTGACTGCAGCTTATTGCTTGCTCCTCTGAATCTACATCTTGGACAGCAATCACCAGTATTTCAGGGCACTCTCCACGTTCAGCAACTGCCCACATACCCTGTAAATCGATATTGGCATCTTACAGTACTAGCCTCACTTCTGCATAGAATCCCTGCAGAGTGGAAGGAAGCCATTCAGCTCATTGCATCCACATCGACCCTCCAAAGAGCATCACCCCCAGACCCATTCCCCTACCCTATCCTTGTAACCTTGCATTTCCTGTGGTCAATCCACCTCACCTGCACATCTTTGGACTGTGGAAGGAAAGCAGAGCACCCGGACGGAACCCACACAGACATGGGGAGAACATGGAACTCCATACAATCACCCAAGGCTGGAATTGAACCCAGGACACTGGCACTGTGAGGCAACAGTGCTAGCCACTGTACACCACGTCTCTAATGGCACATCTCCAATCCACTCTGTAGTACTTGGGCACATTTCCTTGCAGTGCTGCTGCCAGGATACTCTGTAAGCAGCAGCAGGCACTCATCTCACAGACTGGACTTCTCACTTGCTCTCTTAGTCCTCATTCACTTTGCGCCTACATGGATGCGCACAGCATTTCAGCCTTTCCTTGCCTTTTTTTTTGCACTTTGTCTCCTCAACCCTTAAAACAAAGATTGCAATTGAATACACCAAGCAGAGAGGGTAAGGTATTCCATGTCTTTATTTTCAGCTTAAAATATTTTAAATGCATTTTCTCTAAAAATCGTAGAAATGGAAGACTTTAATTTCTATTGTGCTTTTCACAACATTTCAAAGCACTTTTCAGCTGTCAGAGCTGGAGCTGCAATGTAGGAAATATGGGAGTCAATTAGCAAACAACAAGGTCCCTCAATCAACAATGTGCTAATGAACAGGCAGTCTGTCTTAATGATTGAAATTGAGCTGACAATTCTGAGCAAGTCAGGAAGCATCTGTAGAGGGCAAAACGGTTAATGACCTTTCATCTGTGTTGGTGATGAAGGATAAATATTGGTCAGGCCACTGGGAGATCTTCTCTCTTCTTCAAAGTAGTCCTGCACTAAATTACTGTATAGGCTGAATTCACTACAGTACCTTCATCTTCAAAAGTGATAACATTACAACTAAACTGCTGAAATAAGGAATGGCTGGAGAATAAAAAGGAACAATATTGAATGATGTGGTGAACAGGTGTGAAAAATTATGTTTTAAATATTTAATTCTTGAATTAGTTTGATGACCGTATATTTGTTGCTGTTTTCAATACTGTGTGTAAGCTGAAAAATGAGTCATCCCAGGAAATGGGAATTTCCTCAAACCTTCTAGTAGAGCATCTAAGAGTTAATGAACTTGTGAAAATGAAGCATTCCATATGAGGAAGTCTGGGATATAGCTTTACGAAATGTAAACAACATGAGCAACTGGGATGGGGGAGGGGCAGTAGCACGAAATACCTCGCAGTTGTTTTTAAAAAGGTCATCATTGATGATTCAAGGGGTCAGTGTACTCACTTACTGTACTTATGCAGCTGTGGTACTGAGTGTGTGTGTGGTTGGCTCCATGAGTCTGTATTGGATCTATTCAATGGAAACCTGTGGTTTCTTTTGTTACACTCAGCAAATGTGCTCGTTCGCCATCTAATCGGTGAAGCTATGTACGTTTTTTTTTTCAACTGGTTTCAGCCACGAGTGCAGCATTTCTGCAGACACCAGCAAAGTTCAGCTCTGTAGTGCCAATGCTTTTGGTGCCATGGGAAACCAGTCAAATGGAAAAAAATGGTAGGAGTGCCACACTTCATCATGGCCACCGTTGTGTGTTTCTTCACCAATAGGAGCATAAGGGACCACCCCTTAACCAGCACAATCTAAAGGCATCACCAAGTGAAGTGCTTTTGCCTATCTGCTTGCTGTTGCAGAGTTAGCTGAAGTACTACGTTGTTGGTGTTGGGGGATTGTTTCAGTTCAGAGAGAATGGGCCTGGATGTTCAGAAGGAGCGTTGTGCTTCCGAAAGGCCCCAGAACACAACACTTGCTCCCGGTCATGGGAGCATTAGTTGCTGTTCCCTGTGGGTTGCAGCTTCAATGGGAGATGGAGTGGGTGTAGCAAGGAGAGGACCTGCTTGTAGAAAGAGGAACAGGAAGAGAGAAAGGGTCCTCAGAGCACCTAGACTCATAGACATTTACAGCACAGGAAGAAGCCATTCAATCCATTGTGTCAGCCCGGCCAACAAAGATCTGACTACACCAATCCTATTCTCTGGCTTTTGGCCCATAGTCCTAGAAAATATGGCAATGCAAGTGAATATCACATGCTGCTTAAATGTCACAAAAGTTTCTGACTAAAGTACTCTTTCAAGCATTAGGTTCCAAACTCCAATCACACTCTGAATGAAAATAAATCTCAACTCTTCTCTTAGTCTTCTACCTGTTCCCTTAAATCTATGGTCCTTTTGGTTATTGACATCTCTGCTAATAGATAAAAATGCCTTTCCATCCATCATATTGCTGCCTCTCATAATTGATATTTCTTTGCACTCAACCCTTAAGGCAGCACCAGTGTGTGTAGCATCTACATTTCACCGGCAACCTTTGTCACTGATTGGAACCAGAGCTGTATCCACAGAGCTGGGCAAAGATGGCATGACCAGTGGCTGGAAAGATCGTCCTGGCCCACCTTCCCATGTCAGCTGGAACAGTGGCTTTGCCAACATGGTGTGGTTTGCCTTGCATTTCGACTTGGGAGTTATGGAGCTGTGGGTATCACAGGAGCAGGAACTTCATTGTCTTTCTAAACAGAGATGCAAGAGGATCCTGCATTTTGCCTCAACACCAGGCTTCCCAATGATGCAGGAAGCCATCAAATGCACGCACACAGGGCTTCATGAGTGCTACATCTCAATGGGAAAATATACTGGAACCACAAGGGGCTCACTCAACATGCAGCTGGTGCATACTCTCACCCAGAACATGCTGTACACTGCCTTCTTATTCTGGGCAGCTATTAATGCAACAGCCAGTTAATTCCTGGTGTCTTCGAGCCACCATGTTAAACGAGTGGGTGAATGCTTAATTACATGTTTATCCACTCTACATCTAGTTAATGGACCTGCACCACATGAGGCTGGTATTCATACAAGGACAACCATATAGCAATCAGGAATGCTGGTGAGCCATTCTGAAGCAATGGTTCTGCTTCCTGGATCATTAGGAGCAGCCCTCTGGTTCTCACTGGTGTTTGTGTCCAAGGTGGATTGGCCATGCTAAATTGCCCGTTGTGTTCAGGCTAGGTGGGTTAGCCATGGGAAATGCAGGGTTACAAGGATAGGGTGGGGTGGTGGGATGCTCTTTGGAGGGTTGGTGTGGACTTAATGGGCTGAATGGCCTGCTTCCACACTGTAGGGATTCTGCAGAAAGAAACCTGGTAATGTGTTGTGTTTTGTCATCAGGAGAGTACAGGACTAGGTACCAGGATTTTAGCTGGCAACTCAGGAGGAGGAAACGGCCAGCACATCCACAAGCTGCAGATAAATCAGATTCCGATTCTCCTGAATGTTCCTATTGCTTCAAATTCCTCGCTTTAAACATCCTTTTGTTACAGACCATCACTGTTCCTTCTTGAAAATCCTGAAATAAAGGCAACAATTCCAAACCAACATCTTCCACAACAGTCGATAAAAACAGAACTCACAATCCATTCTCATGCATCTCCTTCATGCTATTGGTTGTCTTAGTGCTCCTGTGCAGTGCTATTCCTGTGAATGTAGCATTATTGGTAGATGGCTGCAGACTTTCAATGTCGGGGACTGCTGGTGGTCTTGGAGGAAGCCTATCCAGCACATGTTGGTCTTGAAGAGACAAACTTTGGATGCCATCATCTTGGTTGGTGTGAGGAAAGGGGAGAGTTCAGGGGAAAAGTGACAAATTCTCCAGTTGTGGGGGTCTGCACCATTTCCCATGTGAGAGTGAGCACACGGAACTCGTCAGTTCCCTGCTGTTTTGCTGTTACCGCCAGCTATTAATGGGCCACCTCATTCTGAAAAAGGGCAGCAAGTGTGTCTGTGACTTCTGTAGTGCCTGTCAGATTGGAATAGCTGGCAGTATTTACGAGCTGTGATATACAGGTGTGAGGTTTACAGCAGTGGTAAATGTAAATGTGTGAGGGATGGATGAAATCTGTGAATGTTAGGCATGAGTCCTAATTGCTAGAGGTTGCTCAGAGAGCATCCAGATTGGTGATGCAATTGTTAGAGTATGGCACCTAAAAGTGTATTTGCTTATCTTGAAGACCCGTGTAAACATATTGAAGTGTTTTCTGGTGTTATATCTAGTCAGTGGGGCCACATAGACTTCCATGCTCCAGTTTTCATGGCTGTGTCTGTCTAATGGGCATCTTGAAGAGAGCTCTGTTCCATTCCCCTTTCAGCCTCCTGTGCTAAGCCCTCCACTGCTGCATCACAGAACCTAAGTTCTCTCTCTGTCTCCCTCTCTGCTGCACTGAGGGTTATTCCTGCTCATGCGTTTTCCAGGCTATAGAATGAGCCAGAATGTATCTCCCCTTTTACAAGGGTTAGGCTGGCTTCAAGAAGGACTGTGCAGATACGTTTTAATTGGTGCTGGCCTAGGTGACCCTCATTTACAAAAACCAAAAGCAAAAACAGAAATTGCTGGAAAAGCTCAGCAGGTCTGGCAGTATCTGTGGAGAGAAATCAGCGTGAATCCAGCGACCCTTCCTCAGAACTGATGGTAGCCAGGAAAATGTTGGTTTTTATGCAGAATTAGGGTGAGGGGAGGGGGAAAAGGAGTTAACGATAGGTAGAGAAAGAGCCCAAAGAGCGAGAAGGACAGTTGGACAGACAAAGGAGTGGATAACAGTCTGGCTAGGAGGATGAATAGCTATTAATGGGGACTATTAGCAGCTAACAATGGGTTGTATGTAATTGTGGACTATGTGCTAACAAGGCCTGGAGTGTGGGAATTAGGGTAAGGACCTGGGAGAAGCTCAAGCCCTGAAGTTGTTGAACTTGCATTTGATATTGAGTCCAGAAGGCTGTCTAATTTCAGTTTTTCCAAAAATCAAAACTGGAGCAGAAAAAAAAGCCACGAGAAGGCAGGGCTCTCTGATGTTTAACATTTTGGATAAGCAATGGCAGGAACCTTGGGGAGGAGCAGTTGGAGTGGTGAAGTCATGCAGTGACATCTTTTTGGTCAAATGGAAAGGGTGAAATCAGGGATATTTGTCGGAAAAGTGTGGCCATCTCAGGAGATCTGTAACATATGATCTGTGGACCCCTCCTGAAAACCAAGCTGCACACCAAGATGAGCAGGAAATGAGCCGGCAGCAGGAAATCTGAGTGCTGCCTGCATTCGTTTCAAAAGTGCATTGCAATTCCTCTGTCTGTTATTATGCCTTTGCGAATTTTTAGCTCTGTGGCTTCAACGAAGTGGCAAGAAGAAATTGTTGATCAGCAACTGGGAGACCTGCAATAAAACTTGTTCAGACTTTTGATGAGTGCAGCAAAAAGCCTTTACTAAGCATTTTCAGCTCTGGTGAGAGGCAGGCTCAGATCATTGAGACTAGTCTCAATCCCAAGCCGGAGTGTAGACTCAGCATTGTGTTGCAGCCAAATGGTTCAATGATCCAACGTTAATCATTTCAACACTCTGACAAAGAGTGTTGGGCTATTGTACAAACACTGACTGCACTCTTCTCAAATTCCTCTTATTCCAGCTGAGGAGTTGCCTGGTTATTTTAAACAGATTACCATCAATTCTAACAACAGAGAGAAGTTGCCACCAGAAAGTCAAAATACTGCATGGTGAAACCAGCAACGGTGATTTCTCCTCTTGTGTATTTACGCAAGGTGTCTTCTGCACAATAAAAATTGCAGCCTGAGTGTCTTGTGGCGTGGTGGTAGTGTCCCTACCTCTGGGCCAGGATGTCCAGGTTCAAGTCCCACCGAACACAGAGGTGTGTATCACAACGTGTCTGATTTTAGAATCAATAAGAGCTGAGTTCTTGCCAAGTGGGGTTTTGGATTCTGGACACCAAAGAATTCGGGGTAAAATGTGAAAACTTATGTTTGTACTTAAAAAAAATTGCAATTTCTGACTCCTTTGTAACATGTTTCAGATTGACATGCAGTTTTCTTTGTATTTGTCTTCAAGATAACCTAACTCCTTTATATTCCATACATTGCATCAGAACTATCAGGAGGGTGAATTTCCTCTGTGGTTTCTCTCATCCATAACATCAGCAAGAGAGCCGCAGGAAAAGGGGGAGAAACAGAGGGAATATGTTTAAACTGCTGGATTTCTGCCGTTCCTTGGCTGAATTGGCAGCACAGTTCCGAACACCTGTGTAGTTTTTCTGTGTTACTAAATCTTCAGTTCGACTTTCAGCCCAACTTTGAATCAGGCAAAATTCTAATTTCTTTGGCACATGGTTCTTAAAAATAACGTGGTCTTACCAGGCCATTGGGCTGCGCGTCGTCATTAGAGAGAGAGACTACTGGTGATGGTTTAGCCTGAGTGCCACATGCCTCAGACATGGGGAGAGGTTGAGAAGGAGAGTCCTTCATGGAACTTCAGCCAGTGCGGAAATTGAACTGTCATGCAGTTAACTGACATCCGTACATGGCTCTTACATCTTTATTGAACCTTTTTGATCCCTGGGGGAGGTAATGTTACTGCAGTTGGTTGCTGAGATGTGGAATGTGTTGAGCAGTGAGATAGAGCCTCTCAGTCCGCTGGTCTTATGGTGAGATTAATCACTAATTTACTCTGGGCACCTCCCTTCCCCCAGTCCAGTTGAAGATCAGCGAGGCTCTTTAACAAGATGCACCTCCCTGCACTGCATTTGAGAGAGAAAAATCAATGAAATGTAATTAAATCTAGTGAGCAGTCACACAGCAGTTGATTCATTTTAATCAATTTCCAAAGAAATTGACTCTCAACTGCTGGAGGTTAGCATTTTTAAAATTTAGCCAATCTGCTTGTCTCAGCATTGTTTCAGCACTACCTAAGGTATGTGAACTCTCCAGGTCAATGTTTCTCAGAACGTCTTCTCTATGTGCTGAAAGCAACAAATGCTGGGGATCACAGTGGGTCAGGCAGCATCTGTGTAGAGACAGCAATCTAGATTTGAGTCTAGATGTGTCTTCATCAGAGCCATCTACTTCCATCAGAACTATTACATTCATCCAACAAAGCAAGGGTGACAGGAAATATAGAAAAGAACTTGTATTTTTATATCATGTTGTTCAGAGACTCGGGATACTGCAAATCACTTTAAAGTGTAATGGCTGAACAGGGAGGCCCCTCAACACTGAGTGAATATATTTACTGATAACAGCAACTAGGGCCCATAATTATAGACACACTTATACAGTTGAGACATTCATTCAGGCATGTGGTCAGAATAATAATTCTCTAGAACCTTTGCTTGTATGCCTGTGTGCGTGTGTGTGTGCTTGTATGTGTGTGTGTGTGCCTGTGCTTGTATGTGTGTGCATGTGTGTGTGCCTGGAAGTGTGTGTGTCTCTGCTTGTTTGTATGTGCATGTCTGAGCTTGTGTGTGTGTGTGTGTGTGTGTGTGTGTGTGTGTGTGTGTGCGTGTGTGGGGTGGGTGGGTGTGTGGGTGTGTGTGTGTGTGTGTTGAGTGAGTGTGTGTGTGCGTGTGTGTGTGTGTCTATCTGTGTGTGTGTCCGTGTGTCTGTGTGTGTGTCCGTGTGTCTGTGTGTGTGTGTGTGTCCTGTGTCTGTGTGTGTGTGTGTGTGTGTGTGTGCGTGTGTGTGTGTGTCTGTGTGCGTGTGTGTGCGTGCGTGCGTGTGTGTGTGTGTGTGTGTGTGTGTCTTTGTGCTTGAGTGTCTGTTGGTCAGTATGTCTGTCAGAGCAATAAATTTTCCTGGCTGTAAGGGGACTGTTTTGGAAGCAGTGGGACCAAGGAAATAGTGACAAATCTGTCGGTACGTATTCCTGGACACTGTCTCATCTCCAAGCTACTGCCCAGAAGTGGTTTATCTCAGGAATTGTCAGAGGTCGGTGTGCAATGAAGTAAATTAAGCCCTCACTTAGAGGCCATTTTTATACTCAAAGGGCATTTTCCAGGCATTGGAAGACTCAGCTGAGTCTGGTGGTCAACAGATACTAAGTGCCAGCCAGTGCCAAGTCCAGAATGCCCCTTGGAGATGGACCGGGAGAGCTATTGGCACTCCTTGCCTGGCCCTGGGAATACCCTTCAAATATTCACCAGTCACAGCCTGGATGAAGCCATCCCTGTTGAGGAATTTTCCCTTCCACAGTGATGGCTTTAACACCTGGCGGTCTACTTTATTTTTAAAATTTCAGTTGGCTTTCATGGTTGACCTGATAATCCTCAACTCAATTCTGAATGGCAGGGGCATCAGTCAAAGACAGGTGGGTAATTTCGGGAGAAGCTAGGGTTTGGGAGAAAACAGGATGAGCAATCTGGGTTATAGGACGGACTGAGGGTCTATGGAACACTGGTGTTTAAGACTAATTTAGATAATGTGATAGAAAGCATATACCCCAATGTGCTGATGAAACAATGATAGCTGCCATGATAAAGCAGTGTGGATGTCAGCATAAAGTTATAAAGAATTATTAATGAATTAAGTGAAAAGGCAAATCTCTGCCAAATGTGTCATCAAATGTAAGGCTCGTATCTTAAAAAGGGCAGACCAGATTCTAGCTAGAAAGAACGGAGGTACAAAGAGACTTGGGGGATCCACATACAGAAATGTCATTGTCAAGTACAGAAAAAGGCTGCCCTTCATATCTTGAGGATCAAGTACAATCCAAATCCCTGGTTAATCTAGATCTGTGGTTCAGTTCTGGGCATCACACCTTGAAAAGAGAGTAGTGTAGATATACCAGCTTGAAACAGGGTCTCAGAGGAAGTGATTACCCAAACTCCGGTTGTATTGTGTGAAATTTAGAAGGTTAAAGGATGATTTGATCAATATTTTCAGGGTATTAAGAGGAACAGATAAGGTAGATTGTTTGTGAAATCTAGGACAAGGGCTCCTAGTCTAAAAATAAGAGTCAAACCTTTTAAGATTGACATTTACAAAATAAATGTATTTACAAAATAAATTGGATTCTGGAGATCTGAAATAAAAACAGCATGTGCTGGAGAAACTCAGTAGGTCTGGCAGCATCTGTGAAGAGAAATGTTTCAGGTCGCTTAAATGTCTTCTTCAGAACAGGAGAATACATATGATATTTAGATACGCTTAAGGGATAAGGATCAAAGTGAAGGGCATGGAGTTAGTTTGTAGATCAGCTATGATCTTACTGAATGCTGAGACAGGGTCCGGGGTTAAAAAGGGAACTGTAAGACCATAAGATGCGGGAACAGAAGTAGGCTATTCAGCCCATTGAGACTGCTTGACACTTAAATTAAGTTGTGACTACTGCTCTTCCCTAAGTCATCAGAATTCATCACAAGAGCCATGGAAGTGGTTGGGGGTGGGGGAGAATATAAAATTGACAAGTTGGATCGGATGGAGTCAAGTCAAGAACAAATTAGTACAGAGGGTAGGAGAAGGTTGATAAAATCTTTTTGTCAAGACTATCCTGTTTGTGTCACTGATTGAATTTAGTCAGAACATGTCCCTAACCTTTGACCTCATCACCCCCACGTAAAGAGTGTTGCCTAGGGAATATGTGCATTTGGGGAACAGTGTGGTTGGAGAAAAAGTGCAGAAAGAAAAGCTCAGCATCATATCTAGCTTGAACTTTTACTGACCTGCCTGCCTGGGAGCTGAAGCCATAGTGATGACGAAGGGAAGATTGTATAAAATCAGAAAGTGTGAAAGGGGATGGCATTAGGAAAATCCAGAGAAGGGTGACATTGGGAGAGAAATTCAGCGAAAACATTCACAAGAAAATATATCCAAAAAGGAAAAGAATTAAACAGCAAAGTTGAAAACGAGAAAGTTAGAGGGCTGCGGAGATTGGGCTGGAGAGTGGGACTAGCTGTGTAGCTCTTTCAGAAGCCAGTACTGCCACGATGGATTGAATGGCCTCCTCCTGTCCTGTAAAATTCTATAATTCTATGAGATACACTTGCCTGACCAATCTTGTATACTTCAAAGTAGACTCCAGTCTGACCAGTACATTCATTTCCAAGCATTATTCATGGGATGCCATTGAAGGTTTGTTTGAATTTCATTGTCTTGCCGTTTTAACATTAAAAATGTTTCGAGGTATCAGCTATGCCGCAGGGCTATGTGGAACGGTTATGGTGTTGATTTAGTGGAGAGTGATTAAGAGTGGTGGCATATGATGGAAGGAGGTTGATTACATGAACTACAGGGAGCAGCAGTCAGAGGAGTATTCAATATCACAAAGGAACCGACCTTCATTACTGTCTCTCAGAAGATAAAGGGTGAAATGTTAGCTGGAATCCATTGGTGTGAGTCACTGTTGGAAGCAGGTGCAGGGAAAAGAGATACAGCTGTAGAAGGTCTTGGCAAAAACACAAGAGACAAACAAAAAGGCAAAGGCTAACAAAGATGTTGAGTACAGCAACAGAGAATAAAGGATAATATTGATGATGAGCAGAGGTACAGAGCTCAACTACATCAGAGCTACACTTGTTCACAACTAAAAATAGATAGCTGGAACTTGGTGTAAAAAGAGAAAATGATGAAAGTTCGCAGCAGGACTATGAAGGAAAAGGTCAGCTATAACCTTATAGGGTGTGGGACCATCAACAGAATTAAAGATTAAAAAGATAGCAAGCATTGCTGTTCTGATTCACACTAATCCTTTAATAAGCCTGACATACTTGAATATCGAAGAATATTTGTTGCTTTTGTACCCGCTGTTTCTGTGTTCACATTATCTAAGTTTCTGTCCTCTGAACTCAGCCCCTGCGTAGGCCCAATGTTGCAAATCGAATCTAAAATTTGTTTTGTGTAAAATAACACAGGAACTGGGATAATTTCACACATCTGTTACACAAGTTCTTCATGAATTTCTGATTTGACGTATTTTGTTTGGTGCCACTCCCAAGAAGTTTCCTGCAGATACTTTAACGCATTGAAAGATTTTTAAAAATGGGATGTGGGCATCACAAGCAAGATCAGCATTTATGGGAGACGATGGTGGTGAACTGCCTTCTTGAACCATTGCAGTCAATGTGGTGAATTGGCACACAAAAACTGTTGTTAAGAAGGGAGTTCCAGCATTCTGACACAACCACAAAGAAGGAATAATCTCATTGTTCAAAATCAGGATGGTGTGAGGCTTGGAGGGGTATGAGCAGTTCGCAGTATTCCAATGCATCTGCAGCCTTTGTCCTCCTTGATGATTTCGGGTGGGCATTTGGAAGATGCAGTCAAAGCAACCTTGGCAAATTTGCTGTAGGGCGTTTTGTAAATGGTACGGTATTAGATGGCTGTAATACAACATAGTTTATAACTATAGATAACAAGGTGTACAGCTGGATGAACACAGCAGGCCAAGCAGCATCAGAGGAGCAGGAAAGCTGACGTTTCGGGTTGAGACCCTTCTTCAGCATTTCTTAGATTCTCCAGCATCGGCAGTTCCTACTATCTCTGTAACAATTTTAACCCCACAGCGAAGCCTATTCTAAGCATGCCTAGCATTTCTGAAGAAGGGTCTTGACCCGAAACATTAGCTTTCCCGCTCCTCTGATGCTGCTTGGCCTGCTGTGTTCATCCAGCTCTACACCTTGTTATCTCAGATTCTCCAACATCGGCAGTTCCTACTATCTCTGTAATAGTTTATAACTATGTTCTGAGGAAGGGGCACTCGACCTGAGAGGTTAACTCTGATTCCTGTCCACAGATGCTGCTGAGCTTTTCCAGCAATCTCTATTTTTGTATGCCATTTCAAACTGTGGCTGTGGTAGCGGTAGCAGAGGGAGTATATGTTTTTAAGGTGTTGTATAGGATACCAATCAAATAGGCTACATTGTCCTGGATGGTATTTTGCTGGTTGAGTGTCATTGGAATTGCACTCATCCAAGAAGTGAAGAGTATTCTAGCACACTCCTGATGAACGCCTTATAGGTAGTCCTATATAAATGCAGATTATTGTTGTTGACATGTAAAGGAAGTGGTAATACAAGAAACTGCCATGGTAGGTAGAAGATCCATAACAGTGGCTCGGTACACTAGGAATGAATGAATTATTAATTCAATATTATTTGAACCTGACTGTTTCAGTACCATGGGCCTCAACACCAAATATCGCCAATGGTATGACTGTAAATAATATTACAGCATTAAATTGTCACAATTTAAGAGCATTACACAATAAATACAATGCTATTGGCCCACTGCAAGGTTATAAATTCAGTAACATATTAAATTAAGCACAATTTAGTAATTTATTCCCTCAAATCTACTTACAATACAGTTACCTAGTTATAGTACAATTTTGAAGTCCTGTGTGTTGAACGTTTGCGTGAAAGAATAGATTTTAAAATGACAACCTCTCCAGCTGTGCACAGACCTGTATACATATAGGCACTGAAACCATAGCCACAATCTGAAGTGACAAGTGATAAGACTACCATTTAATACTGTAATGTAATCATACAAGAAGAGAGCAGTTCAACTATACCTTGCTTTAAGTGTCTGATGTATCAGATATCAGCGCACTCTGAACTTCAATTTTTATTTCTTTTTAATCTCTCACGGGACTGAGACAATTTATTGTCCTTGAATAGAGTGATCAGCTTGCCCTATTAAGGGACTGGTAAGAATGAGTCGTATTACCCTGGATCTGGAGTCAGAAACTAACGGCAGATTCCCTTCTCTAAAAGGCATTAATGAACCAGACAAGTTTTAGAATCCCTACAATGTGGAAGCAGGCCATTCAACCCATCAAGTCCACACCGAGCTTCTGAAGAGCATCCCACCCAGACTTACACCCCTGCCCTATACCTGTAACCCTGCTTATCCTATGCCTAATCCACCTAACCTACATATCCCTGGACACTATGGCAATTTATCAGGGCCAATCCACCTAACCTGCAAACCTTTGGACTGTGGGAGGAAACCGGAGCGCCTGGAAGGGACCCATGCAGACACAGGGAGTTGCCCGAGGGTGGAATTGAATCTAAGTCCCTGGCTCTGTGAGGCAGCAGTGCTAATCACTGAGCCACTCCATGGATCCCATGGCCTGGTGGGAAAGACGGATGTGATTAATGGTTTCTTCTATTGTGGTTATGTATGGTCCTTATCTGACAATAGATAGAAGATGTCAGAATTGATTTAGTAAATCTTGGTCACCATACTGAAGCCGGAGCTCTAGTTTTACATTTAGTAGTGCCTAGGTGTCCTTGATTGCTTTACAATGACCGACAGTGATCCCATTGTACCATTACTGAGATTAGCTTTATATTCCAGATTTATTCATTGAATTCAAATTCTATCAGAAGCCGTGATGCGATTTGAACCCATAACACGAAACAAAGACAGAAAGAATAGAATCCTTACAGTGTGGAAACAGGCCCTTCAGCCCAACAAGTCCACACTGACACTTAGAGCATCCCACCCAGACCCATCCCCCTATAATCCACCTAATTTACACACCCCTGAACACTATGGTCAATTTAGCATGGCCAATCCACCTAACCTGCACATCTTTGGACTGTGGGAGAAAACTGGAGCACCCAGAGGAAACCCATGCAGACATGGGGAGAATGTGAAAACTCCACACAGACAGTCACCCAAGGGTGGAATTGAACCTGGGTCCCTGGTGCTGTGAGGCAGCAGTGCTAACCACTGAGCCACCGTGCCACCCCCTCTGTAAATATTAAACAGCTGATAAGTGCTGAAGAAATTCAGCAGGTCTGGCAGCATCTGTAGAGAAAAAAACAGAATTAACGTTTTGTGTCCCTTTGGCAAAACTGAAAGTAGAGTGGCCTTATTTCTCCAGAACACGAACCTAGGCCCCTGGATGATCAGTCCCGTGACAATACTGCTATGTCACCAACCACGGGTCATTGTTAATGGTGCCAAGCATCAATCCTGTACTCTGCACAAAACAAATTCAGCAGTTCTGAGGAAAGGTCACCAGACCCAAATGTTAACTCTGATTTTTTTCTTCACAAATGCTGCCAGACCTGCTAAGCTTTTCCAGCAACTTCTATCTTTGTTCCTGATTTTCAGCTTCCGCAGTTCTTTCGGTTTAAATACAACTATAATTCATCCTTTATGATTAGGGAGTGTTTTCTTCTCTTTTTCATCATTCATTACTGACCATGACTCTGATCTCGCTGTTTGTGCACCTTCCCTGCAGCTGTAACGTTGTATTCCTTGCTCTATTACCCTTATGCACTTTGTATGGTATGATCTGCCTGTACTGCACACAAAACAAAACTTTTCACTGTACCTAGGTATATGTGACAGTAATAAATCAAATCAAAAGCAAATGTGTGCGCTTGCAAAATTACTGCATTGTTGCTGTGTTAAATTACGTGTTCTTTTTCTAAAATTGTAATCGTACCATATTTCTACATCATATCCCTCCCATCTACTCTAGTCACAGCTTTCTGCAACTGAGATGCTAATCTGTTTGCATAAAATCAAAATACTGCAGGAAAATCTCAGCAAGTCAGGCAAGATCTGCAGGAAGGCAGAGTTAAAGCGGGGTGGGGTGTGGATTTTATAGAGACATCAGGAGTCTCACCTGCGGGCTGGAGAGCTAGCAAGAGGCATGTGTCATGTCCTCTAGCAAGACCCATCAAGTACCTCCACAGTCATGGTTAGCCTTCCCTGGGGTTGAAGGTATGGCGAGGGGGGGCTGAAATGCCACACTCTGTGAGCTGTCGGCCAATCAGCGTCCAGCGGCTGTATTGCTCACCAGCGCCATGAGGTGGTAGCTGTGGGCATGACAATGACAGGAGGATCCAGATTGAAAGTTAAGGCATGGTTGGAGAGGTTTCACAGGGTGGGGGTCACAGTAAGGGACTTAGAGGGGAGATGGGTTGGTCCCAGCAGGCCTCTCCCATCCTTCTTGATGCCCTGTCACTTGATTGGGCACTGACTGCCTTGAACGAGGGATCCCGATTCTCCAGAGAGAGCATAATAGTCCCACCCACCTCTGCAGGTGGGTCGACAATCTGAGTAGCGAGACAAATCTGATAATTATCATTATTTAGCTGGTTGGGAAGCCTGACCATGGGTCTTCCTGTCTGCACTTAACCTTGGTGGAGATGGGGAGATGATGAACTGCTCACATGCCAGCCTACTGCCTGATTAAATAGCCTGTCTGTTTCCAAACATTTCATACAGACCAGAAAATAACCCCCTCAATGTTTCAGGTCACCTTTACCTGAGGAATGGCACCTTACCTTTCAGCTCAACACTTTCCATCTATCTACTCAACACTGAGCTCAACAACTTTAGATTCTGACTCCAATCTTCTCTTGTTCTGTGTTTTCATTTTGTTCTTTGTTTAAAAAAATATTTTGCTGGGTCAGTCTTCATCTTGTTTCTTTTCTTTACGTTCTCAGGTTACATCCAAACGGTTTTGTGTAGCCATTCGCGTCTCATTTCGACATAACCCTGCTTTCGTTATTCTATCTATTACCTCTCTCTTTGGCTATAATATCATAAAATCTTTTATTATTTAATTTTTCCTTCCCCTGACCCTTTGTGTTCTTTCTGGTCTCCTCCAACTAATTTATACTGTCTTAAAATACACTTATTTTTAAAACTTTTCTTCAGTTGTGATGAGAAGGCCACTCAACCTGAAAGGTTAACCCTGCTTCTGTTTTCAGAGCCCAAGTTTTTGCATCATTTGTTTTGTTTTTCATTAGCATGTTTATGACTGTGGTGCCAGTGTGTATCTGGGTGCATGTTATAGTCTGGTTCGTGGCAATCAAAACTGAGCGGTAAATATTGCTGCAATTAGAATTGTGTTGACAGTTGTTTAGCAACATTTTTGTGTGGAGTCAGTTTTCTCATTGT
This sequence comes from Rhincodon typus, assembly GCF_021869965.1. Taxonomy (NCBI): domain Eukaryota; kingdom Metazoa; phylum Chordata; class Chondrichthyes; order Orectolobiformes; family Rhincodontidae; genus Rhincodon; species Rhincodon typus. The sequence continues at coordinate 64,221,124 of NC_063341.1, read as the reverse complement.
ATGCTACTCGTTGTGTGTTTATGCGGGCATGGTATTTAATATGGAACAAAGCCATTCCAAGCTGCACACGTGTGTATTTTGTTCAGAACATTATTGCTACGTTACATTATTATCATTTGCAGTTGTTTAGGCTACAGTTAGGCTGTGTTTTGTACAAATGTATCGCCATAATGATTAACCATCAAATTGAAGGGAAGCTATAGCAGGTAAGGAGGCCATTCACCCTGCCCTGTTCATGCTGGCTATATTGTAGACGTAATTCAGCTCATCCTGCTCTCCTGCCATTTCCCTGTGGTCGTGCAAATAGTTTCTGTTCAGATAATTATCTGATTTCCTTTCGAAAGCCACAATGGAACTAACCTCTACCACACACTCAGGCAGTGCAATTCCTTACCATTCACCATGAGGAGGAGATATTCCCCAGGCCACCTCTGGTTCATTCACCAATCAATTAAATCCTTAAATTGGTGCTGTTTGGCTGTCGATCCTTCCACCAATGAAACTGTTTCTCCTCATCTACTCCACACTCCTTATGTTTTAGACACCTCTAACAATACACATTTCAATCTTCTTTAAAGAGAGCAGGCCCCCATTTCTTCAATTCTGAAGAAGGATCACTGGACCCAAAACGTTAACTCTGCTTTCTCTCCACAGATGCTGTAAGACCTGCTTGGGTACCTCCAGCAATTACTGTTTTTGTTTCAGATTTCCATCATTTGCAGTTATTTGGTTCTTCTCATATCTCCTCATGTAGTTTGGTATCATATTTTGCATGTTAATGCTTCTGTGAAGTGATGTGGTACTTCTTACTGCTCTCAAGGTGCTATTGAAATCCAAGTTGTGTGCTAAATATATCACTGTTGTAAAACAGGATTGACACTGAGCCTGTTACTCACACTGAACGATGGTGCATTCCTTCTGCACATATTTCACATTCATGTTTCTGTGGATCACAGCAGGATCCCTTCAGAAAATGGCTTTTAAAAAATGACAAACATAAGAATCAGCTATTTCCCTTCCATGGGTACTGTTACATTTTTTAAAAATGCTTTCAAATATAATATTCCTTTATTTTAATAGATGTCAGCTCACCCTCAATCCCAGATTCTTTACAACCTAACTCATGATCATTTCGTGAAGGGACAATTAACAAACCTAACATAAAGGTTTGTGCAATGCACTGAAAAATGTTTTGCTATGTATGTACAATATGCACCCAGGCGCACACTCACCCACAATGTGGGATATTTTGAAATGAATGGTATGCTGGTCCAGTTACACTGCTTTGCTTCCTCATGTGGCGCTTTGAACTCACGCTTATTTGACATTCAAAAGTGTTTGTCAGATCACATTTTTTTTTGTTGGTGCCCTAATTTTTTTAAAATACCTATTGCAAGCTATTAGATCGAAGGATGGGTTTTCAGGCAGTGAAACAGCTGGATTAAAATATTGGGAGCTGCTGCATTATATCTGACTCTTGATAAGAGTACTCTTTCTGGCGTATCCAGTTACAAGCCCCTTTCCATCAGTTGGGTTGTTCTATCATACTGCTGTCACAATGCCTCTTTGCACTGCTACTGTGTGGAAATGTCAGGGACATATGTGCTTGCCACTTCTCATTTGTACTGCTAGGTGCCTGCTGAATTCTCTGTGCAACAAGCAATGGCACCAATGCATACGATAGACCTAACAACTATATTTACTGCGACCAGTTTAAAAAAGAAAGCAGTCACGACTACCATCACACAGCAAGCGCGAGAATCCACAACCACAACTAAAAAAGCAAAATCATTTGTTTTCTTTGAGGTGGAAATCCTTGATGCCAAGACCAAGGAACAGCTGTGCTTCCTCGACAAGGTGAGAATGTAAACCTTACTCCCCGCATGTATTAATTATAGCTATTGGTTCCGTGACATGTAAATATTTTATGTAGTTTGCTTTTGATCCATGGGTTCTTTCATAGTACTCACTGAATACAAAGGTATCCCAGCCTTTGTACTGAGTAGGAAGGTGTTCCAACCTTCTGTCTATTCTTACACCATATACATTGATTAATTAATTTGGAGGGCATTGTTGAAGTGACTTTGTTGGTACACATTTAACCAGCTCACAAAGACTGAAGACTAGATTGAAGGCTTTTGCGAAAAAAAATCTGCCTTTGTTGCAGGGCAGTGGAATTTATTCCAACCACCGCCTGTCTCCCTTAGCATCTGAATGTCACAGTAATGAATGGCTGTGTCCTTGGTTCAGCATATTTTAAGACTTTTTTTTTGTCTTGAAATCTGCATTTCAATGTATGAGACTCCCTTTCTGCTTCAAGTTTGAAGGGTGCTACTGACTGCATTTTATCATCTTATTTAGGTGGAGCCAAATGCTACAGTTGGAGAAATTAAATCTATGTTCCATAAGTCATGTAAGTAAAAACATCTGAGCAGACTTTGTAGAATCCCAATGACAGCATCCTTGTCATGTTTTTGAATTCATTTGTCCATTTTTGTTTTCAGTTTGTCCATTGCTTTACTTTCTTTCTCCCTTCTTTCTGTCAAAATGCAGTTGATGTCACTATTTTTAGTCCAGAAACTTCTTTCCTTTGCTGTTTGGAGTTGAAGTGGTTTGTAAGCAAAATCCCATAGAGGTTATAAATCATTAGCTACAAATCCTTTTGGACGGGTTGTCAATTCCTGGATTTTAGTCTATTTATTCCTCTCTCCACCAGCTGCCCACGGGGATAAATTTAATAATAGTTAATATGAGGAAGAAATTTGATAGCTAGAAAGCAGAAATAAAACCAAATAGACTTAAGGCAATATGGGAGAAATAGCAGCTTCAAAAAGGAGGTAGATTGGATGCAAACTTGATGTGTTTTTACGTGGTGGGGTGGGGTGGGAGAGGTGTGGGGAAGAAGGATATCTGTAGTTAGAGCTCTCTTACATAGAAACATAGAAACTAGGAACAGGAGTACACCATTAGCCCTTTGAGCCTGCTTCACCATTCAAAGTAATTGTGGCTGATCCTCCATCTCAATGCCACATTCCCATTTTCTCCCCATACCCCTTGATGCCTTTAAAGTATAAAAATCTAACCATCTCTTTCTTGGATATATTCAGTGATCCGGCCTCCACAGCCTTCTGTGGCTGGGAATTCCATTGTTTCATTACCATTTGAGTGAAGAAAAGTTTCCTCATCTCATTCCTAAAAAAATCCGAAATCATTCCTGCTCTGTATCTGACACTCTGTCCCCTTGTTCTAGAGTCCCCAATCAGGGAAAAAATCTCCCTGCATCTGTCCAGCCCCATTGGAATTTTATACATTTCAATCAGATCGCTTCTTGTTCTTGTTATGGACCAGACCAAGCCCCCTCAAAATATATTAAGAAGATAGCCTAGACCTTAACTTTTTCTTATTTTAGAGGGAAGGCAAGCGTAAGGCTTTGCATTACGGATGCAAATTGATTGGTCAAACTACCAGATTTGAAGCAAAGCAGACTTTATTGAAACACTATAGGTAAAGTACAGCAAAAGAAAAATAAAAGAATTGGCTTAGCTGTAGCTCTGCTGAAATGTTTGACAAAAATAATAGATACAGTAACTATTACTAATTTAACTGTTCCAATATAGCAACATCACGTAAACACACCCTTGACAAAGGCAAATTCAAAAAAAACAGATTGTCTCATATACAACTCCAGAAGAGGAAGAGAACCCCAGCTTTTAGTTGTAACCGAGAGAGAGAGAAAAAACAATAGCTTCCACCTCTTCAAGACCCCAGCAGCAACTGCTACTGAAAAACTAAAAATTCCGGTTCTGTGAGACCTTGACCACACCCATTCAGGCTGCATCTATTGTTACAACTTTGATTAAAAAACCCAAGGCTTCACAAACTGTAAACTGTTGAGGCTCTGTGTAGACTGCTTTGTACCTCGGCCTTAAAACCTTTTTTCAAAGAAAAATACAAAATACACCTCTTAAAGCCATATCCTTCTTGAATACAGGCCCAGTTGAATTAATCTAGCCTCACAGGACAGTCCTACCATCCCACTATCAGCCTAGTTAGTCTCTGCTCACTCCCTCTTATGCCAACTATATCCTTCCTTAAATAGGGAGACCAAGACTGACCCCATACTCCAGGTGTGATTTCATCAATCCCCTGTGTAACTGCAGGAGGACATCCTTTGGAATTTCAGGAGAGCCCTATTTAAATCCCAGAAGGAGCCTGATATTCCTGGTTTTCTCAAAAGACAAATGGGAGCCTCTTTCAATATTTGATCGGATTTTGCAAATGTTCCTGGCCCTGGAAAATCAGGAATGAGTGTGGACAGGCAGATGTCAGATTGTACCACAGTTTTGATAATATTTGTGTTCCAACTGGAAATCTGGATTTCTTGTAATGATTTTTGCAGCTCCTTGCTCAGGCTTTTGAGGGAGGGGGATCAAAAATTTAGTGGGTTGCCAATGTCCACCTTCCGCTCATCTCTGACCTGTCCCCAGGAGACAGCCAGTCTGCCTGCCTTAGGCCCATTCAGGTCCTTAAGTAGGCAATTAGCAGCTACTGAAAGCCCTCATGCCACATCCTGTGTCATTTTTCAGTCTGTAGGGGAAGACAGAAGGACAGCTCAGCAGCTTTCACTGCACAGCATGCTGGTGAGGGAATGCCTCCTCCTGAGGGTCCTCACCCTGACCCCACTCCTCTCCAACCTGACACGCAGCAACCTCCTTTCACCCCCTGAGGTTAACCAGCCACATCCACCCAAACTACCTGGAACTCCGGTCCCCACCCTATCTTCTGGAGGACAGCCTGCAGGTCTAGCAGAATCAAAGAATCCTTGCAGTGCAGAAAGAGACCATTGAATCTGTTGTGCTTGTAGTGGCTCTTCAAATGAGCATCGTGTACTAGTGCTAACCCCCTGATTTATCCCCATACCTCTGACAACTGTTTCTGTCCAAACAATTGGCCAATGCCCTCTCGAATGCCACCGTTGAGCCAGTCTCCACCTAACTTCTGGGCACTGCGTTCCACACCCTAACTACTCACTAAGTGAAAAAGTTTCTTTCCTTGCATCACCCCTGATTCTTGTGCAAATCACTTTAAATCTAATCCCTATCGTTTCTTCTTTCTTTTACATTCTCCCCATCTACTCTATCCAGATCACTCATGATTTTGAAAATGACTATCAAATCTCCTCTCAGCTGCCTTCTCCCTAAGCAGGGCAGTCCCAACTTCCTCAATCTATCTGTATCACTAAAGTTTCTCATTCCTTTCCATAAATCGCTTCTGCATTCACATTTTTCCTGCAATGTAGCGTCTAAAATTGTATATAGTACTAACTTGTACAAGTTTAACAGCATCTGTTTGCTTTTGTACTCTATGTCCATATTAATAAAGCTGGGAAATATTCTATGCTTTATTAACTATACTCTCCACCTGCCCTGCAACCTTTAATGATCTGTGCACATATACATCGAGGCCCTTCTGCTCCTGCACCCTGTTTAGACTTATACCCCCTTTTTTTTATTATCATTCATTGTTCTCTCTACCAAAGTTCATGCCCCTCACTTCTCTGCGTTAAATCTTAACTGTCACCAATCCACCTGCTCCACTAATTTGTCAATTTCTTTTGGATTTCCACACTGTCCTCTTCATAGCTTACAATTATTCCAAATTCTTCATCATCTGCAGAATTGTTCCCTGCATACCAAGATCCAGGTCATTAATGTACATCAGGAAAGTCAAGGATCTCAATACTGACCCCTGGGCGACGAAATGTTCTACCTAACTGAAAAATGCCATTTACCGTTACTCTCTGTTGTCCATCATTAAGCCAATTTTATATCCACATTGCCACTGTCTCTTTTATGCCATACCTTTAACAAGTCTTTTGTGTGGCACTATATTAAACACCTTCTGTGTGACTACCAATTCCATCATTTTCTGTATAGAGTCATAGAGATATAAGCGAGGAAACAGACCTTTTGATCCAACTTGTCCATGCTGACCAGATATCCTATATAAATCAGGTCCCATTTGCCAGCATTTGGCCCATATCCCTCTAAAGCCTTCCTATTCATATACCCATCCAGATGCCTTTTAAATGTTGCAATGAAACATGCCAGCCTCCACCACTTCCTTTGGGAGCTCATTCCATGTATGCACCACCCTCTGCCACCCTGTGAAAAAGTTGTCCCTTAGGTCCCTTTTATATTTCTTGCCTTCTAGTTTTGGACTCCCTCACCCTGACGAAAAAACCTTGTCTATTTACCCCATCCATGCCCCTCATGATTTTATAAACCTCTATAAGGTTACCCCCTTAGCTTCCGACGCTCCAGGGTAAATAACCCCAGACTGTTCAGCATCTCCCTATAGCTCACATCTTTCAACCCTGGCAATATCCTTGTAATTCTTTTTTGAACGCTGTCAAGTTTCACAACATTCTTCCTATAGCAGGGACACCAGAATTGCACACAGTATTCCAAAAATGGCGTAACTAATTTCCTGTACAGTTGCAACATGACCTCCCAACTCCTATACTCAATGCACTGACCAATGAAGGTAAGCATACCAAATACCTTCTTCACTATCCTATCTACCTGCAATTCCACTTTCAAGGGACTATGAACCTGCACCCCAAGGTCTCTTTGTTCAGCAACACTCCCCAGGACCTTACCATTAAGTGAATAAGCCCTGCCCTGATTTGCTTTTCCAAATTGCAGCACCTCACATTTATCTAAATTAAACTCCATCTGCCATTCCTCAGCCCATTGGCCCATCTGATCAAGATCCCATTGTACTCTGAGGTAACCTTCTTCACCGTCCACTACACCTTCAATTTTGGTGTCATCTACAAACTTCCTAACCATACCTCCTATGTTCATATCCAAATCATTTATATAAAATGACAAAAAGCAGTAGATCCAGCACCGATCCTTGTGGTACACCGCTGGTCACAGGCCTCCAGTCTGAAAAACAATCCTCGACCACCACCCTCTGTCTTCTACCTTTGAGCCAGTTCTGTATCCAAATGGCTAGTACTCCCTGTATTAGTGTGATCTAACCTTGCTAATCAGCCTACCATGACGAACCTTGTCAAATGCCTTACTGAGATCCATATAGATCATATCCACCTCTCTGTCCTCATCAATCTTCTTTGTTACTTCTTCAAAAAACTCAATCAAGTTAGTGAGACATGATTTCCCTAATCAGTCCTTGCTTTTCCAAATACCTGCAAATCCTGTCACTCAGGGTTCCCTCCAACAACTTGCCCACCACCGATGTCAGGCTCACTGGTCTATAGTTCCCTGGCTTTTCCTTACCACCTTTCTTAAATAGTGCCACCATGTTGGCTAACCTCCAGTCTTCTGGCACCTCACCTGTGGCTATCAATGGTACAAATATCTCAGCAAAGGGCCCAGCAATCACTTCCCTAGCTTCCCACAGAGTTCTAGGGTACACCTGATCAGCTCCTGGGGATTTAACCACCTTTATGCGTTTTAAGACGTTCAGCACCTCCTCTTCCGTAATGTGAACATTTTTCAAAATGTGGCTATCTGTTTCCCAAAGTTCTCTATCTTCCATATTCCTTTAGTATCTCCTCTATCTCCTGTAGTTCCACACGTAGGTGGCCTTGCTGATCTTTAAGGGGCCCTATTCTCTCTCTAGTTAACCTTTTATCCTTAATGTATTTGCAGAATCCCTTTGGATTCTCCTTAACCCTATTTGCCAAAACTACTTCATGTCCCCTTTTTGCCCTCCTGATTTCCCTCTTAAGTATACTCCTACTGCCTTTATACTCTTCTAGAGATTCACTTGATCCATGCTGTCTATACTTCACATATGCTTCCTCCTTTTTCTTGATCAAAACCTGAATTTCTCTAGTCTTTCAGCATTCCCTACACCTATCAGCCTTGCCTTTCACCCTAACAGGAACAAACTGTCTCTGGACTCTTGTTATCTCATGTTTGAAGGCTTCCCATTTTCCAGCTGTCCTTTTACCTGCCAACATCTGCCCTCAATGAACTTTTGAAAGTTCTTGCCTAATGCCATAAAAATTGTCCTTCCTCCAATTTAGAACTTTAACTTTTAGATCCAGTCTATCCTTTTCCATCACTATTTTAAATAGAATTATGGTCACTAGCCCCAAAGTGCTCCCCCACTGACGCCTCAGTCACCTGCCCTGCCTTATTTCTCAAGAGTAGGTCACGTTTTGTACCTTCTCGAGTAGATACATCCACAAACTGAATCAGAAAATTTTCTTGTACACATTTAATAAATTCCTCTCCATCCAAGCCCTTAACACTATGGCAGTCCCAGTCTATGTTTGGAAAATTGAAATCCACTACCATTACTACCCTGTTATTGTTACAGATAACTGAGATCTCCTTACAAATTTGTTTCTAAATTTTCCGCTGACTAATGGCGGGGTCTATAGTACAATCCCAATAAGGTGATCATCTCTTTCCTATTTCTCAGTTCCACCCAAATAACTTCACTGGGCGTTTTCCCAGGAACATCCTCCCTAAATACAGCAGTAATGTTATCAAAAACACCACTTCCCCATCTCTCTTGTTCCCTTTTCTATCCTTCCTATAGTATCTATACCCTGGAACATTCAGCTGCCAGTCCTGTCTATCCCTGAGCCATGTCTCTGTAAAAGCTATAATATCCCAGTGCCATGTTCCCAACCATGCCCTGAGTTCATCTGCCTTACCTGTCAGGCCTCTTGTATTGAAATAAATGCAGTTTAATTTATCAGTTCTACCTCGTTCTCTGCTTTGTTCCTGCCCGCCCCTGCCCTGACTGTTTGACTTACTCCTTTTCCCAACAGTACCAGTCTCAGACTGATCTCTTTCCTCACACTCTACCTTGGTCCCATCCCCTTACTAGTTTAAATCTCCCTGCCAATATATTAGTCCCCTTCCAATTCAGGTACAATCTATCCTTCTTAAACAGGTCCCTTCTACCCCAGAAGAGATTCCAATGATCCAAACATGTGAATTCTTCTCTCCTGCATCAGCTGTTCAGTCACACATTCATCTGCTCTATCTTCCTATTCCTACCCTCACTATCTCGTGGAACCGGGAGTAATCCAGATATTAGTACCCTGGAGGACTTCCTTTTTAAATTCCTGCCTAACTTCCTATATTCTGTCCTCAGAATCTTGTCCTTATCTCTTGCTATGTCTTTAGTTCCAGTGCCTACAACAACCTCCTGCTGGTCGCTCTTTCCTTTGAGAATATACTGCACCTTCTCCGAGATATCCTTGACCCTGGTACCAGGGAGGCAACACACCATTCTGATGTCTTGTTGTCAGCTGCAGAAATATCTGTCTAAGCCTCTGACTAGACAGTCCCTTATCACAGTCGATCGCTTGGAACCTTGCGTACCCCTTATTATATTAGACCCAGTCTCGGTACCAGAAACCTGTCTATCAGTGCTACATTCCCCTGAGAGTCCATCACCCCCTACATTTTACAAAACAGCATACTTGCTTGAGATGGGGATAGCCACAGGAGACTCCTGCATTGCCTGCCTATCCCTCCTACCTTTCCTGGAGGTCACCCTGACTGTATCTGCAGTTTATCTCCCTCCCTGTAACTGCCATCCATCACACACCCTGGTTGCTGTAAATTCCTCATTTCCTCTAACTTCCACTCCATACAATCCATGCAATCTGATAGGATTTGCAACTAAACAGACTTCCTGCAGACACAATTGTCAGTAACATGGAAACTCTCCCTAATCTTCCACATCTGACAGGAAGAGCACATCACTCTACTAAAGGCCATCTTTGCACCTTAACAATCCATAGACCCATAAAAGCAATGCTCTAGCCTAACTTAGTACCTATGTTTCATATTTTTAAAGTTTAATTAAGAGACAGATCTCAATAAAACATATAATCAAAAAGAACTCACTGTACTCACTATTATAGATTTACGAAAAAAAACTAGCCACTTAGCTGCTGTCCTGCTCTGATCTCCCCACACAGGTTTCTCCAAGGTCAGCTGTGAATTTCGCTGTTTGTTTATTTTTCTTAGGTGAACTCCATGTCCAGAGGTACTTGAAATTAAACAGCAGAGGCGGTAGCTGTGAAGGTTCACTGCTGGGTCACACAGCAGTGTAAGTTTCTTTCTCCATTGATTCACTTCCCACCACGTGGTCACTGCCGTTGTCTCCCTTCGTCCTTTTTTAAAAGTGCCGCTGTTTTGATCTCTTTTCCCAAAGTTCCAAAACAATGCAACAGCTTATAAAACAGTAATTACTGCTCCTAGAATTTGAGGAAATCAGCTCCAACACTGAAAATGCCTTAAAAAAGGAGCAGCTCTTACAGCCTCAATTTTTCCTGTCCTCCATCTTGGATTGCCCAGACCCAAATAATTATTTCTACGACTTTCCTACCACCGAGAGTTACCAATTAACAATGGATATTTAGCTTGGGAGCAGGATCTGTCCCTTTTTTAAAATCAGCCCCTTGATTTCGAATCATTCTATTCCCAAACCCATTACTTTTGTGATAAGAGAGAAATCTTAATTTTTGCATTTCTTTTTCAGACCCTCAGTGGTATCCAGCGAGACAGTCCATCAGATTAGACCCCAGTAAGTATGGTTTTGGTCTGTACAAACTTAAGTAAGTTTTTTTTTACAAGATTTGCAATGTTAAATTAGAAATGGATAATGAACTAACAAAAAGGCACGTAAACAGAAGCATTAATAAGAGTTATTTACTCTAAACAAAGTGACATGCTGACCCTTTGAACAGAAACATCATAAATTCAAATTAAATTTCAAAAAACCAAATCTCCTCAACACTTTTCCTTTATTTTTGCCCATCATTTGGGCTGTTCAAGTAAATTACACAGAATGTTTGTTTGTTTTTTCACAGTGCCTTGACTGATTTCATATAAACTTGAGGCAAGAGAACGACAGACCTGCATTCATATAACAACCTCCATTTCCCCAGGACATAGAGTCATTGAGATGTACACCCTTTGGCATGTCAGGAACTGTACATCCAATTCAGGTTCTTTTGCTTTGGGTGCCCAAAGCATCTGTGACAACCAATTTGCAAACAGCGAGGTCCCACAGGCAGCTAATGACTGGAGATTCATGAGGAGGGAGTGTTAATATCCATATTCTTTTACAACAAAACTCTCCAAAGGAGATTCGTTTCACGGGACTCAGGAAAGGCTTGGAATGAGAGATCACATTGAAGGGATATATGCACAGAGTCAGTGAACCTTTCACATCACTATGCATTGGTCTAAGACTAGAACTGTTACTTGTGTTCTCCAGCTATTCACTCCTTTCAAGTTTAGTAGAATGTTCAATGGTAACATTCAAAAGGGAATAGAATATCTGGCTGAAAAAGGGGAAGGAGATATCACGGCTATGGGGAAAGTGCAGGAAAGTGGGACTTTTTTTACAAAGTGCTGATAGAAGCACAATGGACTGGATGGTCTGTTTCTGCACTGTGTAATTGTACATACATCACCCTTAATAGTACTGACTGGAGGAGACTTTGGCTTCTGTTCCATCTCTAAATGGGTTAATTTAGTTGATATACAAACATAAAACATACAAACATTATCAAGAGCAGCTGTAGGTTATTTAGCATCTCAAGACCGCTCGTCCATTGAATAAGATCAGGGCTGTTCTGATTGTAACTTCAAATCCACATTAGTATGGTTCTAAATGTACAATCCCCTGATTTTTAAACAGTGACCCCTAGTTCTAGATTTTTCCATACGAGAAAACATCCTTTTATACATCTACTCTATCAAGACCTTTAGGGCAGCATGGTGGCTCTGTGGTTAGCACTACTACCTCACAGTCCTAGGGACCCAGGTTCAATCCCAGCCTTGGGTGACTGTCTGTGTGGAGTTTGCACATTCTTCCCGTGTCTGCGTGGGGCTTCCCTGGGTTTCTTCCCACAGTCCAAAGATGTACAGGTTAGGTGGATTAGCTATGCTAAAGTGCCCAGGGATGTTTAGGGTAGGTGGGTTAGACATGGGGAAATCAGGGGTAGGGGAATAGGCCTGGGTGGGATGCTCTTCAGAGGGGTGGTGTGGACTTGTTGGGCCAAATGGCCTGTTTCCACACTGTAGGGATTCTATGATTGAAGACCTTTGAGGATTTTTTACATTTCCAACAAGTTTCCTCTTACTTTTGTAAACATCAATGGATATCAGCCTAGCCTGTCTAATCTTTCCATATAAGACAATCTATCTATTCTAGCTCTTAGTTTAGTAAAGAATAACCAAAATTGCTGGAGAAACTCGGCAGGTCTGGCAGCATCTTTCGAGAGAGAAATAGTTCATGTTGCAGGTCCAGTGACCCTTTTTCAGAATCTTTTTCTTTTTTTTTAATATTAGTTTAGTAAACATTCCCTGAACTGCCTGCAATGTATTTATATCTTTCCTTAAGTAAACTGACCAATCCTGTACACAATACCCTGGCTGTGTTCTCGCAAGTGCCGTGTGTATAATTGAAACATGACCTCGCTTACTTTTGTTTCAATTCCCCTCCCCTCCCAGTAAATAATAACAATACTGTATATGATACAATACAGTACAGCTCAGGAACAGGCCCTTTGGCCCACCAAGCCTGCACTGATTCCTAGTCCTTATTTAGACCCGCTTCTTATTGCCCATACGTGGTTTCTGTCCCTCTGTTTGCCTCCCATTCATGTGTCCAACAGTCTATGAGCTTTCCTAATTATTTGCAGTACCTTCACACTAACCTTTTACATTGTTATTAGTATTTTATATGGGAACTTAAGAAATGGAAGCAGGAAGTAGGCCATTCTGCCCCGAGTATGCTCCGTCTATCATTAATATCGTGGCTGATCTGATTGTGGCCCTAACCCTACTTTCCTGCCTAACCCCCAATAGCTCGTGACTCCCCCCATAGATCAAAAATCGATCGATCTGTTTCTTGCACGGCCAGCTTCAGTGGGGTGCAGAATTGTAAAGATTAATGACCCTCTGATTGAGACCCTCCACGTTTGAATTGTTGCAGTTACAGACACAACTTGAACAATGGGATCTTTACGCAACTCATCTCTTGCATTAATGATTAAATTTTCTTTTAAAAATTCACAGAGCGTGAAGGGATTGAATGCAGCCCTCTACTGACTCACAAATACCGCATACTGTTTATCTACCTTAATAGTCCTGAAATTTCTGGAATGCTTCCTGCTGAAAGATTCCACTGGCAGGGGCATGTGAGGTGCCTGGTGAATGTGACACTGAGGTTCTGGTCACTGTCCTGAAATGAATACGGATTCAGTTGCACCACAATTGGCCACCTACTTTGATCAAACTGTGTGCATCACAGATACCACAGCAGTGAAGTACTAGCCCCGCAAACTCTGCAGGGCTCAGGCAGGAACCTGCAGATTACTGGGGATCCTCATGCCCTTTCCTGGAAGAGCATGTTTAAATGCCTGTTTATGTGCACGTCTTAACAGAGAACAGTAAAATACAGCACAGGCCCTTCGGCCCACGATGTTGTGAGTGCCAGCAGCATATTTGGCTAAAGGAACGTCATAGTTGTCCTCACGTATACTTAGTGTTATATGTGTATAACATATACATGTGTGCATAAATATAAATGTACTTCTGTTATGCTTCCACAGGGAGGCATTGGCCTAGTGGTTTTAACGCTAGACTATTAATTCAGGAACTCAGGTAATGTTCTGGGGACTTGGGTTCAAATCCCAGGTGGTGAAGTTGAATTCAGTAAAAATTCTGGAATTAAGAGTCTAATGATGACTGTGAAGCTATTGTTGATTGTTAGGAAAAACTCATCTGGTTCACTAATGTCCTCAGGAAAGGAAACTGATGTCCTTACCTGGTCTGGCCTTCATGTGATTCCAGGCCCACAGCAATGTGGTTGACTCTCAAGTGCCCTCTGGGTAATTAGGAATGGGCAATAAATGCTGGCCTGGTCAGTGACACCCATATGGCCATGAGTGAATATAAAAAAAATTTGCTCCTCATGACTCAGGGACTCTGATCCCAATTGTAACGTTCTGACAACAGGGACACAGGTCAGGAATTGGAGCCTGTGTTGTCCTTGTTCTGAATGGCTGAGTGGGACACAGAGACATCAGGATGACAGAGTGAGCTTGGTTGGTTGTTGTTGCCCCATATTGTTTTGGAAAGGAACCATCTGGTTCGAGAGCAGCCGAGGAGGAATCTCAGCTCATTGAGGGCAGACCAAATCTCTGAAAGAAATGTAGAATGTAAGAATCGTATCTATCTTGTGCGTTTTTCACACTGACTCAAAGTGCTTTGCAGCCAATGATTTATTTCTAGTCCTTTAGCAATGTAGGAAAGGCAGCTGGTATTGTGGACAGCATGATCCCACAAATGGGAAGATAGTGATGATCAGATAAATTGTCTGATGTTTGTGGAGAGATAAATATTGACTGGAACAATGGAGAGAGTGAGATTTTTATATCCACCACATCAGGGACACAGAACCACAGTTTAATTTTTCATCAGGATAAAGAACACTTGTGACAGTGTAGCACTCACTCGATACCAAACTGGATTATACACTTGGCCACACAAGTAGATATGGTGATAAAGAAGGCAAATGATATGCTTGCCTTTATTGGTCGGGAAATTGCGTACAGGAGTCAGGATGCAATGTTGCAGCTTTCTAAGACTTTGGTTAGACCACAATTCTGGTCACCACATTAAAGGAAGGATGTGGAGGCTTTGGATAGGGTGCAGAAGAGATTTACCAGGATGCTGCCTGGATTAGAGGGTAGGAGCTATAAGGAGAGGCTAGAAAAACTCGGTTGTTTTCCTTTGAGTAGCAGAGGCTGAGAGGAGACTTAATAGAAGTTTATAAAATTTATAAGCTGCATTGATAAGGTTCACGGTCAGAATCGTTTTCCCAGAGTTAAAATGTCCAATACTAGGGGGCAGGATTTTTATGCAGAGAGTGGTAGGAGCCTCGAATGTACAGCCATGGGTGATGGTGGAGGCAGATATGACAGGGGCATTTAAGGGACTTTTAGATAAGCACACGAATATACAAGGAGTGGAGGGATATCGACCAAGGACAGGCAGAAGGGATTATTTTCATTTGGTGTCGTTTTTGGCACAACGTCGTGGGCTGAGGAGCCCATTCCTGTGCTGTACAGTTCTACGTCCTATGTTCTATTAGGCCTCCGAGCAGCTTATGTGATTATACCTTTAAGATAATGTCATCACCATATCATGACCTGATCTAACGGTGTGGAACTCTCTGTCTCCATCTTACTGAGTCCATTTGTAGCATGACACATTGAAGGAAATATACTACGTACAGTACATCTGGATTGCTTAGCTTCAGCTCAGACCCACTCATGCCTGCGATGATAGTGTCCATATATACAGATACCACGAATATAAGCATTCATTGAATTCTGCAGTATTAACATGACCCACATCTTATTCACAAATCTTAATAGGTAACATAGGTCTTTCAACATATTATTTGAAGATCATCAGCCATCACATCAATACAGAAGTACTTGGGCTTGAAACTACAGCTTTCTGACTGAGAGGCAAGGATGCCCATATCTGAGCCTTTGCTGACACAATATACATTTAATACCACATTCTTCTGGCTCATTTCCAAATGCTTTTTTGTTGTTTTCATTCTTTTTTTTTCAAATATTTATTCACTAGCCACTTAAAAGTCTCTCTGCCTATATCACACTCTTTGCTTGGACTTCTTGTACTGTGCTAACCTTCAGAAGAAATGTGGGTGCCTCACAAAATCTGGGTCAGCTGGCTTCGAGAGTGGTTGAATGGGTTAACACCAGACACCATTGTGTGGTGTAGCCCAGAAACCACAGGGTTTATCACTCACCTGAACTGGGTTTCTGTGTCTTGGCTGAGTAAGGCTTAGGAAGGAAGAACGTTTGAAGGCTTTGGTCAGACATGTTGGGTGGCCCATTTCCTATAGAGTGTCACGGGTGGTCCAACAGAGAAATGCACTCCTTTTTAAATCAGAATTTCTTTCCTTCCCCATGAATGCGTTTTTGTCATGTTGCTGATGTGTGAAGATTAAACGTTACCTTGGGAGTGCAGCCTTGGCATGTTGCAGTGTTCTGACAAGCTGGATTGGGGCCTAATGGCTACTTTATGTATGAGCTTTTACAGTGAGTGCTGGCAGCCAAACCCACCATGAGGAGGAAACTGATCCTGTCTTTGACCAAAGTCCAAATGCACAGCTCCTGATGAATTGTGAGCCTAAGTGGGAATGATAGGCCTTTCCTTAACCTGAGCATTGAGATTGGTGAACTTTTTACAGACCAGAGCTATCCCCCGGCCCCTGTGACCCTGTTCCTCAGGGGATAAACTTAGGGTGGAGCTCAAATACATTTTAAATTTCTTTACTAATCAGTGGTCCCAAGCGTACATTAAATTTAACCCCCCTGTACTGCCTAATAGTGTCACAGAGTCATACAGCACAGAAACAGACCCTTCAGTCCAACCAGAACATTGCCAACCATGTTCCCAAACTAAATGTAGCACAAATATCAGCTCAGTCAGTATTAATTTGATGTTCAAACAAAGCAGGACCAGCACAGTGAAGTGAGTTTGAACACTCTGTTTCCCCTACACTGTAGAACATGGGCTCACATCCAGCCAGGTTGGTGCAGGTAAGCATTCAGAATGGTTTCAGGTTGAGGATTTATCCCCACACAAAGACTGAACAACTCTTCCTGATATCATTTCATTCCCCAGAGGGAAAGTGTGTACGCGATGAAGAAATTCTACAGACGCTCCCTGTAGGCACTACTGCTACCTTCTACTTCAAAGATTTGGGCCCACAAGTAGGATGGACCACAGTGAGTATTCCTATGGGTTGATGTGACAGGCGTGGGGTGGGAGGGGGTAGGGAGCAGGCGAATGGGGAAGGTAGTGATATAAGGGAGTGGGGATGGGAGAGACCGACGGAGGCAGGCAGGAGCAGCGACAGGAAGCACACAATGCCGCAGATGAACAACTGGCTCAAATCAACAAGTTGAGTGGCAGGGGTAGACAGTGCGTGATAAGAAAGGAAGTCTTGCTAAAACTACACAGGGCAGTAGTCAGACCACAGCAGGAATACAGTTTTGGGCCCCTTAATCTCAGGAAAGATATCCTGGCATTGGAGTCAGTCTCGAGAAGGTTCACAGAGCTAAAACAAGGTATAGAGGGATTGTCTTTTGGGAAGAGTGTGAATAGATTGGACCTGTAGTTGGTGAATTTGGAAGAATGGGAGGCAAATTACTGAAACATATAGGATTTTTCTGGGCTTGTCAGGATGGAGAGGTTGTTTGTGACAGAGACCAGGACCAGAGCGCATAATCTCGGAATGGGGGGTCACATATTTAAGACGGAGATGGGGAGGTATTTCTTCTCTCAGAGGGTAATGAATCTATGGAATGCATTACAGCACTGCGCTGTCAAGGCTGGGTTATTAAGTATTTTCAGGGCTGAGATGGACAGAATTTGATGCAGTAAGATAATCAAGGGTAATAGGGAAAAGGCAGGAAAGTGGTTTTGAGGATGATCAGATCATCCACGATATTAGTGGAGCAGACTCAATGGGCTGAATGGCCTGTGATCATCTTATAAGCTTCTGTTTCTAACCAACAGGGACTAGAGCAGTATCTTTCCCCACTGACAAGAATCATGGATTTGGGCAAACTGCCAGAAAAATAAAAAAAAATCTTTGGCTTAAGATCCAGACTTGAAAAGGTGGTGCAAGATGGTTCTATAAACCATTTTAAAAAGGCTGTGTGCATGGGCAATGCCATCACTAGGTGGATCATCGCAGCCCTGAGTGTGAAAGGGGAGAGACTGAGGAGACAGTGGAAATGTCACGAGGCTAATAATCCCTCCCATCGACCAACTAGGTCGTACCTACCACCAGTGTCCACCTATCTCCACCATTCTACCTCCACCCTTCCCCCCACTTTTATCTGCAACTTCCCCCTACCCCCACATTCAGTCCTGGAGAAGGGTTATACCCGAAACGTTGACTGCTCCTTTCTTCCAGATGCTGCCTGGCCTGCTGTTTTCTTCCAACCTCCTGTTTGTCTACCTAATAATCCTGAACCTCAGGCTAACGTTCTGAGAACAAATGTTTGAATTCCAGCGTGGAAGATAAATTTAAATTTAAATTTGAAATCAATAATAAGCTAGTCTAATGATGACTGTTAGACTAACTTATTATTGAGTTATTATTGAACAACAATTGTTCATTAATAGGGAAGGACATTTGTCCTTACCTGGTCTGAACTATATGTGACTCTGGACCTATAGCAACGTGGTTAACTCTGAACTGCGCTCTAGGCAATCAGGGATGGGCAATAAATGCTGGCCCAGCACACATCTTGTAAATGCAAAGGTTGCACCTGGTTGAGTCTGGCAAAAATGGCCATGTTGAAATACATTCCAATCGGGGAAACAATCTTTTTTATATTAACTTTTAAACCGGTTGTGATATCCAGGAAAATACAGCAACAATTGTACAATTCTTTGCAATTGGTGCTCCTGGTGACTGTTAACTAGCCTGGTCTCTATACAAGTGCAGTGCCTGACAATTAATTTGAACTGCCCTTTAAGCAATTAGGGATGGACAATGAATGCTGATCCAGCCAGCAATACCCGTGTCCTATGAATGAGTTAAAAAAAAGCCCTCTATTCATTGAAACGATTGAAATTCCAGCAAAAAAAATCTACAGACTGATTATAATGGCTGCTATGCTTTCCTGCCTTATATGAGTTTAACATTTAGTGCCGGACTAGTGTGATGTGACTGGGACAAAGCAGGTGGATCGTAGCAGCCATTTTGTTAGAACCGACACTCTCTTGTGGAGGAGGGAGTCGGATAAGTCCCAGAGAATGATGGACCTGCAAAATTATGAACAGAAAGGGGGGCAGGAAGAGGGGAGGGGAAAAGATACGGAAAAGGACTGAATTACAGAAGAAGATAGGAGGTGGCGTGAAGGGAGAAAGGGGAGAGAAAGAGGAAGTGGTGAACAGGGGAAGAAAAGGGTGCAAAGTAGGGAGAGATGAAGGGGTAAAGGGAGTAAGGGAAGGGCGAATAGTGGGCTGGGAAAGCTTCCTGTCATGAGAATTCTCAGTGTCACAGTAGCAGGAATAATGGGATTATTTTTTTTTTATAAGTCTTGTTATTGGGGCTGAAGTGTACTACTTGAGTGTGATATAGCTCTGAATTAAAGTAATGCTGCATCATATAAAATGCTATTAAAGTAATAATCTTGAATGCAAATGTGGGGCAAGCCAGAAAACTGGGAAAATGGCTGAAAATAAATGTTGGGGATGAAACGCACTGGTGAGTGAAATGACAAAAGTTTACATTTACATATTACAGTCTAAATATTAGGAGTTAAGTATTTTTTAATGCTAACAATTATGAAAGAATCTAATATGGTAGAGAGTGAGAGCTGCGAAGAGCAATATTGTGGTCTGGACTGCCACCCAGTGGCCGGAGTTGACAATGATGAGCAAACCCCCGATTGTTCCTAAAATACTTCCTTTGTTCCCAGAGTGTTCCACTAGACCACACTCGGAGTACAACGTTCAGTTCTGGTCATTGCACCTTGAGAAAGATATATTGACCTTGGAGGGAGTACTGTGCAGATTTCCAAGTATCTGGACTCCATGGGTCAGATAGAATGATTACACAAACTTTTCTTCACTTCCCCTGATGAAGGAGCAGTGCTGTGAAAGCTTGTGATTTCAAATAAATCTGTTGGATTATAACCTGTGTCATGTTGACTTCTGACTTTGTTCATCCCAGATCAACACCGGCACTTCTACATCATACACAAATTACGATAGCATACCCTAGAGTTTAGAATATTACAGAGTAGTTTGATTAACCTTTTTAATACTAAACAGCATAACTGATGCAATAAATAGAGAGAAAAGATTTTTGGTCACTCGGGAGCCGAGGACTAAATGACATGATCTGAACATTATAATTTTCTGATTGGGAAACAGGTCTGTCTCTCTCTCTCTCACACACACAAATACACACACAAATAGTGGTGGAATTCTCTTACTCAAATGTTAGCTTTTGGGTTGATTGTCAATATCAAATCCTTGGGGATCAAGCATGTTAGGGAATATGGATAAGGGACAAGGAAGGCTGGAATTTCAACCTTGAGCTGAACAGTGGGAGGTAGGAAAACTCCTAGCTTCATATGCTCACTGTTGGAAAAAGTGACTCAGGAAACATGATATTCTTTCTGGTGTGGGGTGAAGAGAGCCAGCAGTAGACCATCTGACCCTGGAAAGAATTCAGGGAAGCTGGGTGTTAAGGCAGGCCTGTCTTGATGCCCAGGTTTAATAAAAGTGGATAGGCCCTGTAGGTCTCAGCTCTCAAATCTCCTCACCCAGCCCCACGCTGCCCATGACTCATCCATGCCAACTCATCCAAATCATGACCCCCAGCCACCCCCATGACCCCAGGTCAACCTCTGCTTCTCCAGCAGTCCCCAGTAGCCCATTATAGCCCCTATATAAGTTCAGTGCCAATGCATATTCTTCCAACTTTGCTCATACTCCTCTGTGCCAACTGAACACTTTGGGGAGACCTCAGGAGCCATGCTAGGAAATATAATGTGGGTGTCACTGGCCAGACCAACGTTAATTGCACATCCTAATTACCCACGAGAAAGTGACAGTGAGATGTCTTTTTGAACCACTGCAGCCCATGGGAAACCCACTATGTTGTTAAGGAGGGAGTTCCCAGATTTTGACCCAGTGACTCGAGTATATGAAATACTTGAAGGCATGGGGCAAAGATTACAGTGTTTGTTTCTATAAGGGGTTAAGTACTTGAAGACTTTTCAAACATCATATTAATGTTTAATTCCTTCAAGTACTAAATACAAATAAGGCCAAAGACAGCTAGAAACGTAGGTGCCATAGAGATCCTCACTATGATCTTGACAAGTCCCAGAAGCAGTCAAGATCCATTAATTTTGAAAAGCTGTGAGCCTGAGGACTATCAACATTCAGCTCAAGAAATTGCATGTGCAGATTTTTGTGTTTGAAGGATAGACCCAAAATTTTCTTTCAAAACATAAAGTACACGAGATTTACCCAGAGAGTGGTGATGGTCTAGAATGCGCTGCCTGGGAGAGTGGTAGAGGCAAATTGCCTCACATACTTTTAAAAATTACCTGGATAAGGCACTAGGCATGTCCATAACATTCAAGGCTATGGGCCATGTGCTGGTAAATGGGATTAGCTTGAAGGTCAGACGTTTTTCAAATGTCAGCACACACTCAATAGGCTGAAACGCCTCTTCTGCGCTGTATGATTCCATGATTTAAATAGTTTGATGATTCAGTGTTACCTGCTCCAGCTTTCATGAGCATTTATGTTTCCACTGCAAAGTTAGAGAACACACACTGCTGGCGAAGGCTATTCCTGGAGTAAGAATCAGATCTACCTCATAGAATCACAGGAATGTTACATTCGGCTCATCGTGTCTGTCTCCAAATGAGCATTATTACCTAGTGTCATTCTGTTGCTTTTTGGCCATACCCTCACATGTTGTATCTATTTAAATAATTATCCAGTACCCTCTTGAATTCCTCAACTGAATCAGCCTCCACTTCCAGACAATGCATTCCAGCTCCAAACCACTCAATGTGTGAAAAGAGTTTTTTCTCACTTTGGATTTCCTACTTGGCAAATCACTTTAATTCTATGCCCTCTTGTTCTTGATCCTTGTACAAATGGAAACAGTTCCTCCCTACCAAATCTATCCAGTTCCTCATGATTTTGAAAACTTCTATCAGAGCTCATCTTGGTCTACGTCTGTCCAAAGAAAACAGTCTAAACTCTTCAATCTATCCTCGCCACTGAGGTTTATCATCCCTCAAACCATTTTGTAAAACCTCTTTTACATTCTTTCCAATACACTCCCGTCCTTCCCATAAAGTGACTCCAGAACTGTACACAGTACTCCAGCTGAGGTCTAACAAGTGTCTTATACAAGGCATTATCTCCTTGTTCTTGTACATTAATATTAATAAAGCCCAAGATACTGTATGCTTTATTAACGGCTCTGTCTACCTGTCCGACCACCTTCAATAATCTGTGCACACGTACGCCAGGACCCTCTGCCCCTGCAACCCCTTCAGAACTATACATCTTATTTTCTACTCACTGCCCATATTCTTTCTACCAGAATACATCACTCCACACTTCTCTATATTGAACTTCGTCTGCCACCATCCCACCTACTGTACCAACTAGTCCACACCTTTTTTGAAGTTCCACACTGTGTCGTCACTTATTCTGTGCTCTGAGCTTATAAATGGCCCACCTAAGGGACAGGTTTCCTTCATTTTTGCTTTGCGCCCCATCTCCGAAATGGAAACTGCCAGAAAAGGGTTGGGACTTCCAGTTCCAAGTTCTGCCTGCTGTTTGTAAAGGTGCTCAGAGTCTCACCAACTCCAGATATATCCAGCTCTAAGTCACCGATTAGCCACGATGCATTGAATGACAGGACAGAGGCAAGTGCTGAACAGGCACCTGGGAAGGAAGAAGTAGGGAACCGGGGATCCTGAAATGTGGAGGGAGGTGGGGAATGGGACCAGGATTGCGAATGTATTGGGGGTAAGTGGGAGGAGCAGGAAATGAACCCAGTGTTTGGGGGAGATGGTTTGAGAGAGGTGTATAGAGTTTGTTGAGAATATTGAGAGCTCGGAGACACCCAGACTCTAATCAGTATCCAATGAAATGAGGGGTCCCTCAGTTTGGGAGGATTCTGACTTGACTCAGTCTCTGATCCTTGGTCTGTGAGAGGAAGATTCATCACCGAGAAGGATGGCAGTAGCTGAGGTGCAGATGTTCAGTAAAGGTTACAGTGACAGGCTGCAATCCATGTTGACTGGATTATCCAAAGTCTTTCTCACACGTATTTATTTCTGTCCTTCATTATGGCCTAACCCAGGGCACTGCCTCAGTGCTATCTAACCAAGATCTTAAAACACAGAAGCAGAAGTAGGCCATTCAGCCCATCAAGTCTGCTCTGTAGAGGAAGGGGGATAATATTCTCTGAGATTAGACTCCTGATGTTTAGCGTGGTTAGGATTGGCTGCTCTATTGCCAACAGGTTGGATAACGCCCTCAAACTGGTTTCTTTCTTTTTCAAGAATAGCACAAGGCAAGTATCAGAGGATTAAAAAAGTGCATCTACTTTGTGTTTAATTTGATGGTCATGTTAAGCTGCCACATGTAAGTGCTTGTGCGTTGATCTTTGACTGTAGGTGTTCCTGACAGAGTATGCAGGTCCACTCTTTATCTACCTGCTCTTCTATTCTCGCCTGCCTTTTATTTACGAAGAAGAGGACGAATTTACCACTAGCCCGCACACTGTGGTGCAGTAAGTAAGCACGCATTCGATGCTTGGTGGTAACTTAATTCTGGCATAGTGGAGGTTGAAATCTGAGTTTGTCTTTGGCTTTAATAGAGGATGCATGCTGACCTTGCACCACCACTGGTGACGGTGCCTTCAGTTGCTTAGGCCCCTAAGCTCTAGAATTCCCTCCCTAAACTTCTCCGTCACTCTTTCCATCCTGAAGACATTCCTGAAAATAAATGTCTTTGCCTGAGTTTTTGTCTTTAATCTACCTCTTTCTGGTTCAATGTCTATTGTTGTCTGATGATGCTCCTGCAAAGTGTTTTGGGATGTTTTACCACAGGTAAAAAGCAATGTCATTGCAAGTTCTTATGTGGTATGGAGTGATACATGCTCCAGCTGTTGTCATTCAGGACTGAATGTGGTAGCTTGAGACCCAGACCATATACTGAGCTCATAATCTAAACTGGCATTCCAGTAACAATACCCAGAGAGCGCCCCTTTGCATAAGGTGCTAACCTTCAGATGCACTGGTAAACTGCAATCCTCTCTATTTGTTCTGCTGCTTCAGGACTTTAAAGATCCCGGGGTAGTTTCAAAGAACAGTACATTCTCCCCATGTCCTAGGCAACACCATCACCTTTAATCAACTCCACAAAAACAGTAACTCTTTGCACTCCACCTGTGAAAATGATTTAATTGTAAATTAAAGGGGTAATTGTGTAAATTTGTTCCTGAAACGTTGGCATCACTGGTTAGGCCAGCATTATTGCCCATCCCTAAATGACCAAACTGCCTCCTGGGAGCAGATTGGTTGCCTGGCAGTGCAGGTTTTTTTAAAATGTTAACAACCCTCGCCCAAAACCCACCATGTTTTTGGGGAGTTAAAATTTCCCCGTAGTTTATTTTGTCAGAGCCGGTAAAAGGTCAGCTCTTTTGTGAACTGGCAAGGGAGCTTCTCGTACACCTGTTCGGAGGAACCAACTGTGACTGTGGGATTTTTCTGTCAGCTGCTGTTCAGCTTTTCTGTTTTATCTTTTCTCCAGCTTGGCAGGATTTTGCCACTCTTTCCATTATGTCAAAAGGCTGATAGAAACACTGTTTGTGCATCGTTTTTCTCATGGTACAATGCCTCTTCGTAACACTGTTAAGGTAAGTGCCTCCAGCTGTTGTCCTGCACTGACCTGTTATCACAATGCAAACTCAGAGCATTGTTCTGTGAATCTATTTTTTCTTCTGTTATAGGTTTATTTCTTGGGGCTGAAGGAATCAAAGGGTATGGGAAGAAAGCGGTAGCAGGGTACTGAGTTGGATGATCAGCACAATTTGTATTGAAGGCAGAACAGGCTTGATGGGCTGAATGGCCTATTCCTGCTCCTATTTTCTGTGGTGTACGTGCATTTAGAAATCTACATACCTAAATTGAATTGGATGGGAATAATATTTTAAAGAATTAGAGTAGTGTGCATAAATACATTTGATTTAAAGGATACAAGATGTGAATTCTGTTTGCATGCAGGCTGACCACCAAGTAAGTTTGAACTTTGGTAATGGCAGTCAGCATTAGGAATGCAGGATGTACACAACAATCTCTGAGAACCTGGTCAGTTCTGTATCCCACCTTGTGACATGGAGGCATGTCAGAATCAGGAAAGAATCCCACCCACTGAGAGACAGAATCTGTTCCTCTGGGGCTGGATCTGTCACTGGAACTGCAGTTGACCCAGGTTCTCAGAGACTGTTGTGTGTGTCCTATCCTCCTAATGTTGACTGCCATTACCAAAGTTCAAACTTACTTGGTGACCAGCCTACCTGCGCTTTGTTGTTGGGCCCCTGGCAGCGAGCTATCGGACCCTCCCAGCACCTCCAATGTCTATAAATATATCTCTTGTATTAGTAAGAAATGCCTTGGGTTAGTTTGTTCTGCATATGTAAAGACTGTCCAGCATCGAACTGCTCTAGTGACTATGTATAGAAAGATTTGTAAGAATAAAGTATGTTGTTGAAATTTAAAAAAAAAGCAAGCTAACCTCCCCCTGATGAAGCTGGAGAGTGGAATGGGCTGACTCAGGATTCCCAGCTGGCATTGGGAATCAATTAGAATCATTAATAGTGCCCACTATCCCAGAGCCCATCACAATTTTAGTGGTGGCCTAGGGATAACTGGAGGCTGAAAGGCCATCCAGCTAAACTGGTTGGGTTTGCCAGTGGTCTCCGGGATGCATCCCTCACGCACAGGCACTCCAAACCAAATTGAGGGACCTAGCATCAGGCAGGGGTCTGGCTGCTGGCACCTCTTCCCCCCACCCCCCATCCCTTTCTCCCACAATCTTTAACCATCCCACCTTCAGTCACTTGTGTCCTGGGGTCCCTATGTGATCCAGGGCTTTGAAAGAATGCAGTTCCTCTAGCTGCCACCATCCCCACTTGTGGCAGCACTGAGCTGCTGGCCTCTGATTGGACAACAGCTCTCAGCAGGTGAGCCCTCTATGACTGGGAGTCTCAATGGCGGAGAAGACTGAATGTTGGCTGAAATAACTCTACAAAGGCTGGTATCCAGTCACCAAGTCACCCTTTATTTACATGTACCGTATGTGACACTGACCCAGCTTGCTCAGAACAACTCCTAGAATGAGCAGAACCTCTGACACCCTTGTTTATATCTGTCAGCCGAGGCTCCCTGATTGGACCAGGTTAACAGCCCCAATCAGGGAACTCATATTCTGGGATCCATCTGGCTGACATTGTTTCAATCACTATAATAGCTATTTTTGTGCTTGAAACACACTCTACTCTTTTAAACTGAAAGTAAAACTCCCTCTAGTCCTTTTTAAACTGAAAATAAAGCTCTCTCCAAACTGTCCTTATTAAATTCTCCCAGGACAGTTATAGGACAGGGTTAAATACTTAGAAAGTTCCTTCTATTCATTTAAACTAAAAGAAAACTTGAATTGCGGAGGCTGAGGGGCAACTTGATAGATGTTTACAAAATTCAGAGGCATAGATAGAATGGATAGTCAGAGTCTTTCTCCCAGTGTAGAAATGTCAATTACTAGGGGCATTGATTTTAGGTAAAAGGGGATAAGTTTAAAGGAGATGTCAAAGGCAAGTTTTTTTGCACAGAGGGTGGTTAAGTGCTTGGATTGTGCTGTCAGAGGAGCTGGCAGAAGTGGATACAATAGCAACATTTAAGAGGCATCTTGACAGATACCTGAACACGTAGGGAATAGAGGGATCTGGACCTTGTAGAAGCAAAAGGTCTTTAGTTTAGAAAGGCTTCATGTGTTGGTACAGGCTTGGTGGGCCGAAGGGCCTGTTCCTGTGCTGTACTGTTCTTCTTTTTAAAGCTGCCTGTACACTGCTCCCATCAAACACACTCAGGACAGTTACAGCCTGGGGATAGGAATAGAGTACAGTTTCCTTTAATCTTTTAAAATTAAATTAAAGCTCCCTCAACACTGTCTCCATCAAACAGTCAGAGGACAGGGACAGCACGGGATTAGAAAAAGAATAAAACTTCCTCTACTCCTTTTAAACCAAGTACAAAGCTCCCTAAACAGCTTTGATTGTGGCTGAAGCACATTCTGTGATGTAGTAAAACACAATTTACCAATCCCTTTCCTTTCTTAAAAAGACTTGAACCTTTAACTCTGCTTTCTCTCCACAGGTGCTGCCAGACCTGCTGAGTTTCTCTAGCACGTTCGTTTTTACTTCAGATTTCCAGCATCCACAGTATTTTGCTTTTATAACAATCCCAGTCTTCACTCAGTGAATGAAATTGAAACCGGGCTTTTTGAGATGGTTAAGATGATTAAAGGAATTGATTTGCTATATAAAGAGAAGTATTTACCCTGTTGGTGGAATCATCACAGGGTGTGGGAGTCGGGGGGAGCATCGTCATAAAATTAAAAGCCAGACTATTGAGAGGTGAGGTCAACAAAATCCTCCTCACACAATTGGTATTGAAAATCTGAAATAATCACCCTCCCAGAAGTGTGGAGGCTGGAGGGTGGGGTGTGGGGCGGGGGCGCGGGGCAGGAGTTGGTGCTGCAGTCAAGTGAAAAATGTCAAAACTGTTATTGATGGAATTTTATTACATGAGTTTATGAAAGGCAGTGGGACTGAGATAAATGGATAGACTTGAGGTACAGATTGGCCAAAATTGACTGGAATGGTGGAATAGGCTCAAAGGGGTGAATGACCTCTTCCTGCTCTTTGTGAACGACTCGAAACAAAGTTACAGCTGAATATTTGAGTGAATCAACAATTCCAGGTCATTCAGTTATGACATAATTAGTTATGTTTAACAAAACATAACGTGGATTATGTAGCACTTTTCACAACTGTCACCTCCTCAGTTTGTTTTACATCCAATGGTATACCTCTTGAAGTGTGGTCACTGCTATAATGCAGTTATATAACTACTATAATTTGTGATCAGCAAGCTACCTTGTTATTGTGATGTTGTTTGAGGGGTAACTATTAACCCAGACACTGCAGATAACTTTTCTATTGTCCTGGGATCAGGCAGGACCTCAATTTAAAACCCTGCATAAACCAATGCAACGCTACCACCTTGAACTGCAACCACTTACATCTCAGGTATAGCAAGACAAAGACGAATTGGAAACAGACTAATTCTGTTCACGTTTGAATAATAGTGGAATAACTGCTATAATAAGTGACATTGAGCCAATCAAAACACAAATCCACATTCATGTTCATAGTCTTACCTTCCCAGAGATAACTAAAGGGACTGTGTGCTCATTTCAAATAGAGCACTGCAAAGTCTGTCTACAAATAATAATTTTTGCTGGTTGTTCTTAACTAAGGATTAGATCTCACTGTCCAAGAGCCTAAACAGTCTTACCAGTGAAGCAGCATTTCACCTGTACCTCCTCCAATCTTGTGTATTGTATTCGCTGCACCCAATGTGGCCTACTCTACATTGGAGAAACCAAACACAGACTGGGTGACCGCTTTACAGAACACCTCCAGTCTGTGCGTAAGCATGACCCTGACCTTGCTGTAGCCGGTCACTTTAACACAGCATCCTGCTCTCATGTCCACTTGTCTGTCCTTAGCATACTGCAATGCTCCAGCAAATCACAGCGCAAACTGAAGGAACAACTTCTCATCTTCAGACTAGGCGCTTTACAACCTTCTGGTCTTAATATTGAGTTCAATGCCTTCAGATTATGAACCCACTTCCATTCCTTCCCTTTCTTTTAGCTTTACTTGTTACATTCTCTGTCCCCATGTCCTCTCTCTCCCCTCCCCCCTACTCCAATGGGACTGTCTGTGCTTTCCAGTCTGGCAGTTAGACACACCGTTGCCCTGCCAGTCTCACACTCCAAACACTTAATCTGCACCGTCAACATCCTTTCTCCCCCAGCACTCCAACTCCCCCACTATTACATAAGTGCTGCCCCCTCCACACTTCAGCTCAAGCCTGATGAAGAGTCATGTAGACTTGAAACATTACCAAAAGGATGTGGATGCTTTGGAGAGGGTGCAGAGGAGGTTCACCAGGATGTTGCCTGGTATGGAGGGCGCTAGCTTTGAAGAGAGGTTGAGTAGATTAGCATTATTTACTTTAGAAAGACAGAGGTTGAGGGGGGACCTGATTGAGGTCTACAAAATCATGAGAGGTATAGACAGGGTGGATAGCAAGAAGCTTTTTTCCAGAGTGGGGGACTCAATTACTAGGAGTCACGATTTCAAGGTGAGAGGGGAAAAGGTCAAGGGAGATATGCGTGGAAAGTTCTTTACGCAGAGGGTGGTGGGTGCCTGGAACGCGTTGCCAGCGGAGGTGGTAGAGGTGGGCACAATGGCGTTGTTTAAGATGTATCCAGACAGATACATGAATGGGCAGGGAGCAGAGGGATACAGATCCTTGGAAAATAGGCGACAGGTTTAGATAGAGGATCTGGATCGGCACAGGCTTGGAGGGCCGAAGGGCCTGTTCCTGTGCTGTAATTTTCTTTGTTCTTTGTTCTTTTAGCTTGCTTTTTGTCCATGGATGCTGCCTGACCTGCTTCGATTGCCAGCATTTCTTGTTTTCATTACAGATTCCAGCATCTGCAGCAATTTGCTCTACTATTAGTACTTATCAAGGTTATTTGAGATCTTTCCAATGACAGTTTTTCACACGTTAGGTGAAGTTACTTCTTTTCCCCCCTTTATTCATTAATGGGATGAGGGCGTCGCTGACTAGACCAGCATTTATTGCCTATGGAGCAGTTCAGAGTCAACCACATTGCTGTGGGTCTGGAGTCACATGTAGGCCAGACCAGGTAGGGATGGCAGTTTCCTTCCCTAAAGGACATTAGATGAGCTTTTCCCCTGACAATCGACAATGGATTCAATGACTCATCATTAGATTCTTAATTCCAGATATTTTTTATTGAATTCAGGATCGGAACCCGGGTCCCCAGAACGTTATCTGGATGTCTGGATTAACAGTCCAGCAATAATACCACTCGGCCATCACCTCCCACCTTAATTTTGATTCAATTCATCTGTGAGTAAAAACACTCTCAGACACTCAGCAACTGCAACCTGAATGACATTGTAATAGAGTTGGTCTTAATAAGAGTGATGGTCTCTACTGGTCTCAATGTTTACCATTGCCTTCACAGAACTGCTTCTATTATTGGGGTTTTACTGCGTGGCTGGCTTACTTCATCAACCATCCCCTTTACACACCTCCCTGTAAGTGACACATTGTTATTCATGCTGCATCTCAAGTCACGAGCTGACTGTAATCCATTTTGATTATTGTCTTGTATTTGTCTTATTGTGATTTTGTTTTCTCGCTTTTACAGTATATGGTGACCAACAGGTCCATCTGGCTCTTTATACCTTCCTGGTAGGTTATAGCATCAAAACTTTACCCTGTCCACATCCTCATATGTTTCATATCAGATGTATCATACTAACAATAAAACTGAACAATCTGTAACTTAATGAGATCTTACGATCTATTTTAAGCACAATGGAAATCAGTGTTAATTATATTGATGCAGATCAACTAATGATATTAAAACAGACACATTAGGTCTTCACCCAATGAGTATAAAAATGTGGAAGAAGGTATCTGTTCCTCAAATTCAAATGTTTTCTTCACACTCCGTTTTACTGTAACTAATGGAAATCTTCCCCATTGTGAGCAGTGATCAAATTTAGGATTTGTTTTCCTCTTGCCATTACTTGTTGGAGAGTGGGATACCCTAGGGATTTTTGCACTTTCTGCTTGTGTTTTTTGACACTCACTCACTCACTCCGTCTTTATCTTCATATTTTTAAAATACAGGTGACCACATCTATAAGCATGCGTCCCACAAAGCTCTTAACCTCACTGATGCACTGCAGCGATACCAGCTGCTTTTCTCAAGCTTAATTTTTCCTAATCAACCTGTTCAGAGATGTTAACACACACCTCTGGAGCAGGTGGGACTTGAACCCAGGTTTACTCTGGCCAGAGGTAGGGATACTAACACTGCACCACAAAGGGTGATCTGCTGCAGCTAATATCAGTTCCTACACGTATGGTTATCCAGGACATGAGAAGCATCTTGGAGCTCCCACATGGAACAGGATCCACAGTTCATGGGTCTCAGCTGCACTGTCATACCCGTGTTTATTAGACAAATTAAATTGCTACTTAAAGACACACTTATTATATGGGGAGCTTCATTATGCCTGAAGTAGAGAAAACATCTATGTAGTCTATTTTATGTATGACTGTTGTTTCAGGGAAATGTGTGCCTGTTTCCTTTTGAACAATGAGCCGCAGAATGAAAAGTTCACTTTCACTTACTGATGTACACATGATAGCTGACTGCAAATGTCTGCCAGATGCAAGCCATTAGATTAACCACGATGTTAAAAGCCAAGCCTGAAGAAGTGTTATATCAGACTCGAAACATTAACTCTGCTTCTCTCTTCATGGATGTGCCAGACCTGCTGAGTTTCTCCAACCCTTTCTGTTTTTATTGTGTGACAGCTAATTTGATTTACAAGTGGTCAGAACATCAATAGTTATATGAAACCTGGTTAAAAAAAAATGTGAATGGCATTCCATTGGATTATTCTGGACAATTAATGGATCAACAGGCCTGATCGACAGTTTTCTTTACAGAGATGTGTTGATTTGTGGACTAGGTATAGCAACAAGGAATCAGTAGGGAATCTACCTCTCAAACATCAGCCAGACCATTATACTGTGTAGGAAATACGTTATAAAGAAGATATTTGAATCGTTATGGATCCAGTGTTATTTATAACCATTGGCACTCTTAGCGTCTTGCTGTAGTTTTGAGCTTTTTGTGTAATTAATTTTTGTGTAATTGTATTTTTAATGAATTGGACAAGTAGTTTTAGCCTGAATGCAATGTCCTGACAGTATTTATCAAGTTTAGAAATTTTAAATGAATTCAAATTCCAGGCTAGACTATGAAGCTGTTACTCTGGGTATGGTTAGCATGCTGCTGTAGAATCTTAAAGTGTATATTCTGGGGACTATGAACAGATGATAACTATATTGTGGTGATTTATGTAGGTATGTGAAATTGGAAATTTCTCAATCCATATAGCCCTGAGGAACCTGCGCTCTGAAGGTAAGCACCACTCTACTCTCCTGTTGGTGATCTCTATCCAACAATATGTTTCTGTCAGGAGATTAACTTAGAAAATATCACTGTTTGAAGCTGACTTGAATCCACTCCACCTCACCCTACAAGTAACTCGTCTTCATAATATTATTCTTCTGTTAGGAATTGGTTTGTAGTTTCAATGCTGGAAGATTGGCAACAGAAAAGTAACAGAATGATTAGGATGGAATAATGTTAATGCACGCAGTGCCTTTCGATTCCTTAGAATCTTCCATTGTGTTTAACACCCCATTAATCACTGCTGTAAGTACCAAGATTGTGGCAATATTCACCCAGTAACAGGCCACACATGGTAATGTGAAATGAGATAAATCATCAGTTTCTGGTGGTGGTTGAAGAACAAATGTTGGTCAGGATATTCAGCCATCTTCCTTAGCTTTTTTGGAATACCACTGCTCAACCCCCTTTGGTTTACCTAAACAGGCAGATAGGGCCCTGGTTTATCACTCACTCAAAATGAAACTCTGATGAGCTCAAAGCTCATGTGCTCTGAACCTAATTTTTAGACCATGCCCCCTAGTTCTAGAATCCCCAACCAGTGGAAATGGTTTATCTTTATCTAAACTGTCTTCTGCTATTAATATCTTGAAGACATTGATCATATCTCCCCCTAACCTTCTAAATTCTGGAGAAAACAAGTATAGTTTGTATAATGTCTCCTCATAACTCCTAAAGTCCAGGCACCATTCTTGTAAAGTGACATTATACTGTCCCTGAGGTCAGTACATCCTTCCTAAGGTGTGGTGCCCAGATTTGCTCACAATACTCCAAGTGGAGTCTGAGCAGGGTTTTGTATAACTGCAACATAACTTTTACATCCTTCTACTCCTATCCTTTACATATAAAGGCCAGCATTTCATTAGCCTTCTGTCCCTTAATTGAGCCTGATGTCAGATTCAATATCAAAGGGAATTGTTGTATCTAGTCCTGTACTTTCCTGTACCCTCTTTTTAACCTGCTCCTTACAATATAAACAGCAGAGAGACCATATAAACGAACTTCCATTGTGCACCTTCCTCAGAAAGTTATTCAATGAGTACTTTCCACTTTATAACAAAATGTTGTAAGAATCAACTGGCAAGTGTAGAACTATCCCAGAAATAAAGCCTGACCTCTGTAAGCTGCTGTTAACTTGTCGTGTTGCCTTCTTTCTGGCTCTGTTAGCTCTTTTGTCTGTTCTTAAATTTTTTTACAGTCAACCTGTTAGGACACACCTCCTGAGCAAGTAAGTCTTGAGCCTAGGTCTTCTGCATTAGAGATTGCACCAAAAGCAACCCACCCCACAACACTATTCTGTGTTTTTTTAGCTTCAGACAATCTCTATCTCCTTTTTGCTGTAAATCTCACTGCAGGGTATTAGTCAGCTTATCATCTTAAGCCTACATCACGCAGGAAGCTAGTTCAAGGTCTCTGTCAGAAGACAATTTTTTTTTCCACTTGGGAATGAGGGTACAGCAGGCATTTATTGCCCCACATCGCTGTAGGTCTGGAGTCACATGTAGACCAGACTGGGATGGGATGGGATGGGATGGGATGGGATGGGATTGGATTCCCCCCGCAACAATTGGCAATGATTCACAGTTATCATTAGACTTTAGATGTTTATTGAATTCAAATTCCACCATGTCCCATTGCAGGATTTGAACACAGGTCCCCAGAACGTTACCTGGGTCGCTGGATTAACAGTCCAGTGATAACACCACTAGGCCATTGCCTCCCCTTCAATCGCTTATGTAATTGTTCATTTATGATGACGAATGCTTATTGTTTCTCCCCCACAGGATCCAAGATGCGTAAGATTCCTTACCCAACAAAGAACCCTTTCACTTGGCTCTTTTTTTTTGTGTCCTGCCCCAATTACACCTACGAGGTATGTTGACAGTGGGGAGTGCTCACCCACTCATCACCAATGCAGAAGCTGTGTCAAACCAAAAGGCCTCTCACTGAAAGAGGAGAAGGTTCTGCATTAGATTGCATTGTTGCAGTGTTTGGAGACATTGCTTTTATGTCAAACTCACCCAGATATGGAGCAGAGCATAAACACTGCCACAAATGATGTCAGAAACTGTGCTTGTTTCTACTGACATCGCACCTTTCAACGTGCCTTTGGAAAGTAGCAAACAAAGAAACCTCAAAGCTGTAGTTTTTTTAAAAAAATGTCTTGATGCCAAGGGCTTGTTTCAGATATAAAGCAGGTGAACATTGCATGGGTTTGGGGGAGTGTGGTTGAGAAACTAGGGTTGGGGATATTTGGGGTCCTGAACACCCCAGACTCCTGTTGGAACAGCATTCCTTTGGGGTTTTGACAGGGTGCCCCCGAATTGCTATTGAGACAGGTTTCCTGTCTGATTTACAGAGATCAAACAGGGTGGGTGGAGGGTCAGCCTGAAGATTTACAGCTTCAACAGCTGCAGTAGAGGTGAGGTGGTGGGCCCTCACACCCGTGGTTTGATTAAAAACATACAACAGTGAAGAAATTCGCTTGACAGGCTTGCTTTAGGTATAGGCCCAGGCAGTCCAAGACGGTTTGTTTGACATACTGTCACGATGTGACCTGTCCAGGTAGTTGAACAATCTGCTCCCCCCACCCTTCAACCCCATCACATTGGGAAACAGGAGAAGTCCACTCACTTTTCATTTTGGTTATCAGAGTCAGCCAAATGAACTTAATTGTCTGCCTGTCCTGTTGGACCTCCGGTAATGTGGCCTGTACTGGGAGCAGATAGAGTCATAGAAATGTACAGCATAGAAACAGACCCTTCAGTCCAACTCATCCATGATGACCAGATACTCTAAATTAATCTAGTCCCATTTGCCAGCATTTGGCCCATATCCCAGTAAACCCTTCCTATTCATGTACCCATCCATTTGCCTTTTAAATCTTGTAATTGTACCAGTGTCTTCCACTGGCAACTCATTCCATACATTCACCACCCTCTGTATGAAAAGGTAGCCTCTTAGGTCCCTTTTAAATCTTTCCCCTCTCACCTTAAACCTATGCCCTCTTAGTTTTGGACTCCCCATCTTGGGGAAAAGACCTTGACTATTCACCCTATCCATGCCCCTCATAATTTTGTAAACTTCTATAAGATCACCACCCATCCTCTGACACTCTAGAGAAAATAGCTTCATCCTATTCAGCCTCTCTCTATAGCTCAAACCCTGCAACCCTGGCAACATCCTTGTAAATCTTTTCTGAGCCCTTTCGAGTTTCACAACATCCTTCCTAAAGCAGGGAGACCACAATTGCACACAGTATTCCAAAAGTGGCCTAACCAATATCCTGTGCAATATGACCTCCCAACTCCTATATTCAATGCATATGCTCAGATAGTACCGTCTGCTTCTGTTTCTGATCGTGACTGTGTCCGAAAATCTTGCTGCCAAACCTGGTTTAGTTGTTGCTTCTATGATATCCATATATCTTACTGAGACTGAGTGTGGTGAACAGGGGTGCAACATTGTATTTGGAAAAGTACATTTCAAACTGTGCAACATACTACATTTCACTTAAAAACAAGGGCCTACACTGGCCAATAGTCTTGAGTCAAACCATCTCATCTGTTTGCTTGTTGATCTGTAGGTAGGATCCTGGATTGGTTTTACTATAATGACGCAGTGTCTTCCAGGTAGGAAAATATATTGCAGTGTCTTAGATTTCCTATTTAAAACACTTCAGTGCAAGTATAGAAAAACATGTTTCCAATTGTCATTTAACCTTTTTCTTCATTTTGCTTTTCAGTCGGTCTCTTTACCCTGATTGGTTTCTTCCAAATGACTGTTTGGGCGAAGGGCAAGCATCATATGTATCTGAAGGAGTTTAAAGATTATCCCACCCTCCGCATGCCGATTATTCCTTTCCTGTTGTAATGTAGCACAGTTCTGAGGCACCAAAAATGGCAAAGCCTTCTTGGGAGAAATCCTCACCCTTATCCACACCCTGACAATTACACCAGGGCCTTCGGTGCATGTCAACCTTCAGCATGGGACTGCCAACTTGAAATGCTCATATCTGTATGACTGATTCAGATCACTGCATTAGCCCAACTCATTGTAGGTTGATTTATTTTATTATTCCTCATGGTTTACATTAGAAACCATCTCAGTCCTTCCTCAGTACCTTACATTAACTTTGCCTTAATGCAAAGCTTGAATGTTTAATCACTTCTCAAACTACACAGCCACAGCCATTGATACTGTACTGTCTGCTAAGCATGCTTGCTGTTGATTTAAGTGTACTGGGGAGCGATCCACTGTTTTCAAGGCTTTGTTTTGAAATATCTAGATGCTGACAACAAAGGGCAGCCCGCGTGTGTTATTTTGCAGATCCTTTGCTCATACTGTCTGTTGCCAAATAAAAATAATTTAGTTGAAATGCTTTCTTTTCAGATAAAATAAATACTAAATAAAGGGTGAAATGAGTGATGTTCTAGAGGGAAGCTCCTCTTGAGTGATGGCCCGTGTCACGGACAGAATTTACATGTTCTCGTACTGCCAGTATGATCCGTATGGTTTGTGATGAAAGAGGTGTGCCTTTTCTTACCCTTGGTATTTATACCCCAAATAAAATCCAGCAGCAAGCTTTTGTGAGTTTATAAATAAAATTTTTATTCTCTCACACGCTCTTGACATGTATACTCATGCACACAAAACCTAGCCACAGTTAAAGGTGGCACACTGATAAATTATGGTTGACTCATTCTTTAGCTGATCATCTTTGTTTTTCTTGTGGCAGTTTTCTCAGACAGTTTCAATGCTTTAAAATTAAGGTAAGTCTTGTTAAAGTGAATGATTTCAATGGACCATAAGGTTCCCTGTAGTTTAATTTCTAGGAGATTTCAATCTGATGATAATACCTTTTGAATAGGTTTCAGGAAAGGGCATTGATTCACACCATTCTGGAATGTTACTTTTGTTCTTCCATGAGACTGAGGAGTGCTGTCAATCTACAAAAGAAGTCAGCTGTCTGAGGATGACCATCTGTCCTGTATTAAAATGTATCAGTAATGACTGAAAGTCCATCACATACAGGGACATGATACCTGGTAATGTACAAAAACAGAAGTTGTTGGAAAAGCTCAGCAGGTCTGGCAGCAT
>NC_063341.1:64104075-64178955 GCF_021869965.1 Rhincodon typus | reverse complement strand
TTCAGAATCCCCTTCCCCTCCCCCATTTCTGAAGAAGGGTCTAGGCCTGAAACGTCAGCCTTCCTGCTCCTCTGATGCTGCTTGCCTGCTGTGTTCATCCAGCTCTACACCTTATTATCTCAGATTCTCCAGCATCTGCAGTTCCTACTATCTCTGCGTATAAACATTTGAGTCTATGGTTAAGTGGTTAACTCAATTGGTTAACCTTTGTTTGTTTATTAACATAATGTTTATTAACATAGAGTAACTTTAATGCAGAAAAAAAATGACCCGTGGTACACAATGGAGCATGACGGAAAATGTAAATCATGCCCTGGAGTGAGAGATTAAAGTGGGAATTTGGGGTGTATTTGTGATAGAGAGGAATGGGACTGGAAATTCAGCTCCAGACAAAAAGAATGTTGAGAATGTACAAAGTCTGGTTCAGCCTGAAACAATGTCTAATGGTAGGGACAGAGTCGTCATGAGAGGCTGTAGTTTGTGGTGAGGGCAGATGGTGTCAGATTTGGTCATCCTAATGTTGACTGACAGAAATTAGGGATTATCCAGGGCTGGATATCAGGCAAATAATCTTAGAGGTTAGAGGAAGCAAAGAGATGGAGAAATATAGTGGAGGAATACAGCTGGAGGTCACTGTAGTGCATGCTTGTGGATAGTGGTAGCAAGCTGCAGGTTTGGAACACAGCAAAAGAGAAGTCAAGGATGGATCTTTGGGGAACTCTGGAATACAAAATTGTATTGCACTGATATAGCACCTTTGACAACCAATGGTATCTTAATGAGCTTCACAGCCAATGAAATATATTTGAAGTGCAGCCATTGCTGTAATTTCAGAAACATAGCTATCAGGTTAAATATGGCAAACTCTCATAAGTATCAATGTGATAGTGATCAGATAATGTGTTTTTTTTGTGAGTGATTGAGGGATAATTATTGTCCAGTCAGAAAGGAGAACCGTAAAAGATGTGTTGTGTAGTCATTGAATATTGTGAATATTTGACTGATACACAAATAATTGGGCATCAATTTATTCTCTAATCAGTGAATTAGCACATGGTTGGCTATGAGAACAATTTACATGAGTTACTGACTTACAGTAAGATTGGCATCCCATGTGGATAACCAAAATGGGAGAGAATGAAAAGTCCAATCAAAGAAACCACGATAGAATTGCAGCTAAATTGCAGACACAAGGGTTCCACTTGCACCACTTCCAGTGTGCTTCATAGTGCAACAAACTCAGGTTCAAGAACTGACAGTATCACAGATCAATGCCAATACAAGACAACAATCCTGTTGTCGGGATATAGGAGTTAATTTTAATTATGGGCACATGGGTTGCTAGTTATATGTTTGATCTGTGTTGACTTAAACAAATTCCCTTTGCTCTGTTCCCTTCTGTAAAAGGGAAGCACAAAGTACCTATGGAAACGGTCCTCCTGTTCCAGTCAGAGAGTCAAAAGGACATACAGCAGTGTATATATGTATATATACAGCTTTCCCAAAACAGAATGTAGTGCTTAATGGAAGCAACTTTTCTGGTATTTCCTACTATAACAAGGAATTCTTGGATGTTGGTAATGAATTGGGAACTCTCCACTTGATCTCCCTAAAAGGAAGGTAGCTTAATCAGAAATATCACGACAGTGAAAGCTTGAAAGAACACAAAGACATTGTGTTTTGATGGGGTTATATGCAACACTTGATGTATTCTTTCCGTTACCTGGTCTAAAGTTGTTTGTGAGACTGAGTATTCATCTATCTTCAACTGCTCTTTGTTGGAGATGAGTAACTGGAAGATTTTGGATAATGATGATGAAGACAGCTGATACTGTATCATGTTGTGATGTTTCTCTATTTGCAAGCTGTCAGGGAAGTTGCTTTTGAAGAATTCCTCAGCTGGATTCAGGTCAGGTGAAGCTCCAGGCTGAGTGCCTTTAATCTTCAAAGTCACCACGTAGCCATCACCAAACCTAATGAACAAGAGATGAATCAACAGTTTAGAAAGCACTTTCCCACAGTACGATATTCATTAAATCAATGAGTGACATGCAACTCATAAAGGAAAAGAAAACAAAAACAAAGTTGCTGGAAAAGCTGGTCTAGTAGCATCTGTGAAGGAAAAAAAAGAGTTAACGTTTTGGGTCCGGTGACCCTTCCTCAGAACTGGGACCTGAAATGTTAACTCTGTTTTTTCCTTCACAGATGCTGCCAGACCTGCTGAGCTTTTCCAGCAACTTTGTTTTTGTTCCTGATTTACAGCATCCACAGTTCTTTTCGTGTTCATTAAAGGAAAAGACCTGGTCTAAGAATTCATAACAAGCTAATTGTCCCAACTCAAAATTAATGCAGAGGAGTTAGGAAGGACGGAATGACCTTCCTCAATTGTACTTATCTGGCAGTGTTGTGAAACAGAACAAGTGTGCATTAGATTGTAATGGCATTACTGTAACATTATTCACTGTCTTCTAAAAATAATTACAAGAACTGAATCACATGCACAGATTGCTTTCTGGTAGCTGCCAAAAATACAGATTTGAAAAACATTCATTGCTTAAAGTCATGGGTGGGTTTCCCTCCCTAGGGCTAGGATTAAAGGGTTTGCCAATGTCCATTTCACAGGCACAAACTGCATGTGATTTTCTACCCATTAAAATAAACAGAAGGAAAATCAGAAGCAGTTTCAGGGCAAGTTTTTCCCGGAACTTAAAGCTTGTTGAAACCCATCCGAAAAACACGTAAACTCTGAGAGGTGGCAGCACAGCTGGGAAATGCTGGCAACAACCTTGAACCTACTTGTACTTGAGGTGCTGTATGGTACCCAGGCACTTGAACTGCCCGTTCACCATGATGGCCAGTCTTGTGCAGAGAGCTTCACATTCTTCCATACTGTAAAGTGAGCAGAAGAAAACGGTTACTTCTGGACATCTAGTGCAAGCAATTTATTTAAGTTTAAAAAGAGACTGCAAAACGGTTCACTCACCTGTGTGAGGTCAACACGACAGCTCTTCCTTCTCGGATAACACTGAGGAGACAATTCCAGAGGAACCTGCGAGATTTTGGATCCATCCCTGTGGTTGGTTCATCCTAAAGAACATATTAAACACCTTAGAAACATTACTATTAACCATGCTACAGCTAATGGCTCATAATTCAATCATGATCTGATAAGCTTTCCAGGTACCTATCACCCTCTGTATAAAACTTTCCTCCCATATCTCTTTTAAATTATTCCCCCTTTCCTTAAACCTATGCCCCCTAGTATTTGACATTTCCACCCTGGGAAAAAGACTCCAACTATCCATGATTCTCATAATTTTATATACTTAGGTTGCCCTTCAGCCTCCCAGGCTTTCGTGAACACAATCTAAGTTTGTCCAACCTCTCCTTATAGCTAATACACTCCAATCCAGGTAACATCCTAATAAATCTAAAATTGCATCTTCTCCAAAGCCTCCACATCATTCCTGTTGTGTGGTGACCTTGTGTTCTAGCTGAAGTTTTATACAACTGCAACATGACTTATCAACTTTTATACTCAATGCTCTAACTGATGAAGGCAAGCATGCCATACACTTTTTTTACTACTTTATTAATTTTCATTGCCACTTTCAGGGAGCTATGGACTTGCACCCTAAGATCCCTATGTATATCCATGCTCCTAAGGGTTGTACCATTTACTGTATACTTTCCTCTTGCATTTGACCTCCCATATTGCATCACATCACACATTAAACTCCATCTGCCATTTCTTTGCGCAACGTTCCAACTGATCTATATCCTCATCTGGATCCTTTGACAACCTTCCTCACTATCCGCAACTCCACCAAATTTTGTGTCATCTGCACTGATCCTCGTGAAACACTACTGGTAACAGACTTCCAGTCAGAAAAAAAACACCCCTTAACAACTATCCAGTATGATCAAGATAGTTTTGAATCTAACTAACCAACCCACCGTGGATCCCATGTGACTCAATGTTCTGGACGAGCCGACCATGAAGGAATTTGTCAAATGCTTTACTAAAGTTCAAGATCTGCTGGGTTTCATCAAATGTTGAGTATGGGCTCGGCCATCAATGTGGTGGCCCAGAATTTCAAAGGATATTGTAAAAATGATTTCTAATTGCCAAATATGTGCAGTATGTTGACCATTATAGGGGACAAGAATGCAATTTCCTTTTGAAAACTAAAGGTGAATCCAGTGTCACCACTTTATCAGTAAACATATCTCGGATCACAACAAGACACTGAATAAAAATTCTCTTCTTCTCCCTTCTGGCTCCTTTGCTAATCATATGAAGCCTAGCTCCTGTTAGTGGAAAACAGTTTCTCCCCATATAATCTCCTAAATCCCCTCACGTCAGTTACTGAACTGGCGCTGTGCGACTTCATTTCTTTGACATGGGCATCCTGACATCATGC
Organism: Rhincodon typus; assembly: GCF_021869965.1. Taxonomy (NCBI): domain Eukaryota; kingdom Metazoa; phylum Chordata; class Chondrichthyes; order Orectolobiformes; family Rhincodontidae; genus Rhincodon; species Rhincodon typus. Next base: position 64,174,531 of record NC_063341.1, on the reverse strand, counting down.
AATAGTTTATAATTCCCCCTGAACATTCAGGCACGGTGACATCCATGAGGCAGTTCAGATATGCTGCTGGGACGGGAGTCAAGGAGGATGAGGGCATCTACCAGCAAGACAACAGGAGGGCAGCCGATGAGGGCGATGGCTGTGGAGAGTTTACGCTTGTTCCCTCCGCTGTACGTGCCAGCTGTCTGATCAGCATACTCTGCCAGATCCAGCTTTTCAATCCCCCAGTTGGCAACCTGCAAATGGGAATTAAAAGAAATTTAGCACCAAAATACCAGTGAATCTGTCAGCTACTTATTTCTGGGGAACACCATTTGAGTCACAGACTTGAATATTTTGTGGTGGGAAGGTCACATTCTGTTTGTGTTCTGGGCAGTGAACTCTTGGGCTTCCCTCATCCAACTCTTGTTCCAAGTGAAGCAGTGAATTATCCATATTTTCCTTCAATCTATTCAAGCGCATTCGCTGCCCAGAATATGGTCTCCTCTACACTGGGATGACCAAATGTAGATTGGGTGACCACTTTACAGAATGCCTCCACTCAGACTGCTAGCATGACCTGGAGTTTCTGGTTTCATTTCAATTCTCTACCTTATTCTCATGTTGACAGCTCTGTCCTCAGTCTGCTGCAGTAATCAGTGAAACTTAATGCAAGCAGAGGAACAGAACCTCATTCTTTGACTGGACTGTTTACTGGACTCAACATAGAGTCTCTCCAGCAATTTCTGTGTGTGTGATTAAAAAAATTAAAAGACTGGAAATATTCAGCCAGTTAAGTAGCATCTGTGAAGAGAGAGAAATAGTTAACATTCGGCTGTGTGACCTCTCAACAGAACCGGGAAAATTATTTTGTTTTTGGCAGCGGTGTTACAATAAGGCCCGAAAAAGAATGCAAGACTGATGTCCATTAATTCTCCAATGCTGAGCATATGGAATAAAGCTTTGGAAGTATCTAAAGAACCAGAGCTGTAAAATCCTCTTTTATGTAATTCTCAAAAATGCACACTTACTAAGACATTTTACGAAATATTTTGCTTGCAGCCGTTACTTTGACACATCCTTTGTTTAAAGATTATACTAGGAACAAGGTGGTTTAGGAATTAAGGCAACTTGTATATACTTGGTTCCTGGCAACTAATGAGGCATTGAGACTTCAAATGTAGCCCTACTAATGTCTTTTACAGGTGTAATATCTCCCAACTCCTATACTCAATACACTGACTGATGAAGGCAAGTGTGCCAAATACCTTCTTCAGTACTCTGTCTACATATGATGGCACTTTCAAGGAGGCTGACGGGTGACCTTATAGAGGTTTATAAAAAATCGTGAGAACCATAGACAAGATGAATAGCCAAGGTCTTTTCTCCAGGGTAGGGGAGTTCAAAACTAGAGGGCATAAGTTTAAGGTGAGAAGGGAAAGATTTAAAAGGGACCAGAGGGGCAACTTTTTCACACAAAAAGTGGTGCATATATGGAATGAGCTGCCAGAGAAAGTACAAATATAACATTTGGACACATACATGGATAGGTAAGGTTTACAGGGATAAGGGGAAAATGCAGGCAAATGGGACTAGTTCAATTTAGGATAACTAGTCAGCATGGACAAGTTGGGCTGAAGGTTCTGTTTCTGCACTTGTATGACTCTGAGTCTATGACTGAGGGAGTGGGGGGAGAGGGAGAGCATGCAGACAGGAAGTGATGTCCCAAATGATAAAGCCGAATATGCTACAGGAAAGAAATAATTTCTGCAGTCCTTAGACTTAAAGTAATTTTCAATTTAAGGTCCTAAGGAAGAATTTTGAACATTGTAAAATTTAGTTAAGGCAAAATTCTGCAGATACTGGAAATCTGTAAAAATCACAAAAAGTGCTGGAGAAACTCAGCAGGTCTAGCAGCATCTTTGGAGAGGGAAACAGAGTTAATATTTTGAATCTGGTAGGACTCTTTTTCAGAACTGAAGGGATTAGAAAATGGTGTTTTTTATACTTTTGACAGAAGTCGAGGGGGAGCAAGGGGGACGGATGGTGTGGAGCTCAATATAAAAGAGGTTACTGATTGATGTGAAAGAGAACTAGTGATGTAAAATGGGTGTAAATTAAGGTGTGGAACAGTGAAAAATGGCTCTTAGTGTGAATATAGTGAATTTCTACACAAAATCCTTGCAGCTTAACAGCTTAGAATCAATGCCAGGACTGAAATCTAAGATTTGCTTTGCCTTTATTTTGTGCTGTATTTGTTCAGTTCACACCATACTCTGTTAGCACAGATGATTTGAAAGAATTTTGAAGTTCTTCACAATGAATTTAATGTGAAACTGCTGGATTTTGTCAAAATCACTTAAGCAGCATTTTGTTTGCTTTGTGAAGTTTAACCCTGAAAAGTGTGAGGTGATTCATTTTGGAAGGACAAATTTGAAAGCAGAATACAGGGTTAGTGGAAAGATTCTTGGCAATGTGGAGGAGCAGAGGGATCTTGGAGTTCATGTCCACAGTTCCCTGAAAGCTGCCACCCAGGTGGATAGAGTTGTTAAGAAGGCGTATGGTGCGTTAGCTTTCATTTAATAGAGGGATTGAGTTCAAGAGCTGTGAAGTTATGCTCCAGCTATACAAAAGCCTGGTTTGGCCACATCTGGAGTATTGTGTCCAGTTCTGGTCACCTCATTACAGGAAACATGTGGAAGCGTTGGAAAAGGTGCAGAGGAGATTTACCAGGATGTTGCCTGGAATAGAGGGAAGGTCTTACAAGGAAAGGTTGAGAGAGCTAGGGCTTTTCTCTTTAGTACGACGAAGGATGAGAGGTGACTTGATAGGGGTGTACAAAATGATCAGAGGTATAGATAGAGTGGACTTCTTCCTAGGGTGGAGGTAGTTAACATGAGGGGCATAGTTTTAAAGTGAGTGGAGGTAGATATAAGGGAGACGTCAGAGGTAGCCTCTTTACTCAGAGAGTGGTAGGGACGTGGAATGCATTGCCGGAGAGGGTAGTGGAGTCGGCCTCATTAGGGGCATTTAAGTGGCTGTTAGATACGCATATGGATGATAGTATAAGGTAGGGGTGGAGGTTAGATAGACCTTAGGTTTAGGGTAAAAGTTCGGCACAACATGGTGGGCTGAAGGGCCTGCACTGTGCTGTACTATTCTATGTTTATATTACCTCATTTAAAACTTGATCCAGCACTTCAAGTCTCTTCATTGTGTTGCAAATACCACTCCCTGTGACCTCCTGCTGCCCCACAACTGAAGGAAATATTTGCACTGCCTAGTCCCTGAACCCTGGAAAACACTCTGTCTGAACTCTCTGCTTCTTTGCTTCTCTCTTTCCTTTTAAAACTCTCCTTAAAATATGTCTCTGACTAAGTTTTGGTTATCTGTCCAAACAACCCTCCTTATGTGTCCCTGTATCAGTTTTGTGAGATAATATTCCAGCAAAGCACTTTGGTATGCTTTACTATGGTAAAAGCATTCTTTGAAGAATGTATCCCCCTCTTTATATAAATGAATGAATACTACAGAAGCAGTCAATGAGTTATATTTGTGTCATGTGACAAAGTGCTTGACTATTTCTGTACTTTATATTGTTTCTGCCTGGCAGTCTTTTCAGCACAACATGGAACATTTATCTGAGATCTTTATTCGTCTTCAGTATTTAGCAATTGAAGATTTTTAATTCACTGAAACATTATCGCAAACCCTCTCTTCTCTTGATGTGCTGCTTTCAATTCTAGCTGTGACACAAATTGTGAAAGGTACTCATTGGCTGACTTACCTGTTCAATCTCATCCTCTGGAATACCGCGCAGCCTTGCGTACAGTAAAAGGTGTTCACGGCCTGTCAGGAAGTCATCGATAGCATCAAACTGAGGGCAGTATCCCATGTTCTGGTGGACATCGTCAATATGGGTAAAAATGCTGGGAAGATTCACAAAACAAAGCAACTGAGTTTTAAGAGAAAGCTGCATTATCAAAGATGGTGCATTGTCACACTTCTAACGAAGATTCAAAAAAAGGGCTTTTTGTTTTTGCTGAAATTTATTAAGAAATATCAAAATTGACTTTATAATGGTGCCAGTGAGTGTGTGGTTTAGTTAACACTGCAGTATACCTGTAGCCTGCTACTGAAGCTTCACCTGAGGTCGGATCTATATCACCTGTCAGCATTTTGAATGTAGTCGTCTTTCCAGCACCATTGACACCCAACAGCCCAAAGCACTAAAGTACAGAAGAAAAATACAGATTTATGCTTTGTTATCCTGTTTAATGAATTGAGAAAGCCAATGTAGATCTATGGCTGCTAACATACGTCTTTGAAGGATAAAGCATACCTCTCCTGGGCGCACACCAACACTGATTCTATCCACAGCTGGTCTGTTTCTCCCTGAATAATACTGTAGGAACAAAATTCCTCATGAGTTCAATCTGTTGACCTGTCTCACAGAAATCCACATTAATAGGCTGCCTAGGTTCCACTCACTTTGGTCAGTTCCTTTATTTTCAGAATGTCGTGCTTGCCTGTACCCCGAATTCTTTCGCGTTCCTTAGCTACATCATCATCCTCTTCAATGGCAGGTAAGTTGCTGAGGATTGGTGGCCTGTAACAAGTAGGAAGATATTCAGCGTAGGTGCTGCTACATTGGTTAAAAGACTGATTAAAAGTGTTGAATGGACCCGGATTAATGTCATGTGTGACTGACGGATGAAACATGGGTTACCAGTGTGTAATAGTAAGATGAGTCGCATTGTCTGAAGTTTCCATCAAATGCTGGATGCATTTGTCAGTGAACAAATAGTAGAAGATATCAACTTTTCAACAGAATATTAGCTGTCAAGTTAGTGAAGTTACACAGGTATTGAAAAATTACAATTAAAATTAAATCATGCACTGAGGGACTGATTGTAAAAACAACAGATTCATGGTAAATTGACAACAACTTTGCAATGTACCAGAAATTGAAGCCTGTTTATGTTACAGGTTTAGGCCAATTTTACCCCATAAGCTTCCAGATCTAATCCCGCACCATTTTCACTCATCCATTACTCCTATCTTTGCTGATCTGTTGTCGCTTTCTTCCCCTGCAACTCCAAAGTAAATATTTTTAGCCCTTATAATTAAATTCCTCCATGGCCTATTCTCTCCTTATTTCTATAACTTCCTCTAACCTACAACTATCCAGTTCGTCCTGCTCTAATCTCTCAGGCATCCTTCAATTTTTTCACCCCATCATTGGTGTATATGACTTCAACTACCTCAGTTCTAGGATTTCTATCCTTATCTCAACTGCTTTTCACTTCCTCCTCCTCCTTTATGACTGTTCTTAAAAATTGCCCCTCCCAATCTTACCTCACTCAGTTCAGTGCTCATTTTCTTTCTGATTCTGCTGATGAAGAATCCTAAGAGGTTGTTTCATGCACATTTGTAATGGTAAAGGATTACAACTCTCCCCACTGCTTTGGTGCTGGTGCATTACAGTTCACTCAGGGAGTCCAGGGTACTGTGGGACATTTTTACAAGTCTGGAGTCACAGATAGCGACAATAAAGGGCTCAATTTATGGCTGATCGGGAATTAGTCCCACACTTACTGTCTCCATTGGCATATGTCAGAAGGATTTGCAAGTCAATGATCCATCTGTCTGGTTGCATTATGATTGCACCTCCCTTGGCCATAGGTTTCTGGTGTAGAACTTGATTTGGACCGAGATTCTGGCTTAGAGGCAGGGGCTTTACACTCTGTGTCACAAGTCCTCCCCTGTACTGCTTTAAAACCTCTGAATTAATATCCTTTAGTTTCCATAACCTCAAAGCAGCACTTAAAATACACGAGGAAATCCATTCCTGAAAGCCCCCAGAATACTCAGAAATATTAACTCATTGGGGAGGTGATGGCCTATAGCATTATCACTAGAGTGTTAATCTAGAGACCCAGATAACATTCTGGACCCGGATTCAAATCCTGCAATGGCAGACGGTGGAATTTGAATTCAATAAAATATCTGGAATTAAAAATCCAATGATCACCATGAATCCTTGTCGATTGTCGGAAAAACCCATCTGGTTCACTGATGTCCTTTAGGCGAGGAAAGTACCATCCTTACCTGGTCTGGCCTACATGTGACTCCAGACCCACAGCAATGTGGTTGACTCTCAAGTGCAATTGAGTGCAATTACCCAATTGCAATTGCTCTCTGGGCAATTAGCGATAGGCAATAAATGCTGCTTAGCCAGCGATGCCCTCATCCCATTAATGAATAAAGACCAATCAAAGCAAAGTTGCCTCTATACATAGCAATGACAGAATCTTCAGCTGGACCAGTCTGTACAGTTGTGGGCACCACATTATAGAAAAGATGTGAATGCATTGGTGCAAGTGCAGAAATGATTTACCGGAATGATTCCAGGTTTGAGAAACTTCGTTTGTGAAGACAGGTTGGAGAATTTGGACTGTTGGCCCTGGACAGAAAAGGCTAAGAAGAGATCTGATTGAGGTTTTCAAAATAGGGCTGGGTAGAGTAGATGGGGAGAAGCTGTGCCCCCTCATATAAGAAACAAGAATGAGAGGGCATAGATTTAAAGTGATGTGCAAACAAAGCAAGGGTGATGTGAGAAAAAAACTGTTTCATACTGCCAATGTTTAGGGTCTGGCATGTACTACCTGGAAATGTGGTGGAAGCAGGTACAATTGAAGCATTCAAGACAGCATTGGATTTTTTTTTGTATAGTAATGGTACAGGGATTTGGAGTAAAAGCAGGAGATTGGTACTAATTTATAGAGCTGGACTAGATAATAGACAAGGTGCAGGCAAGATAGGCTGAAGGGTCTCCTTCTGGTCCATAACTCCATCTGTGATTCTGTGAGGAGCAGTTCTTCCACTCACAGGCTGGTTCTCGGTTTTCTACTGAGAAACTGATAGTGAGCATTGATGTGCACACAACCATTTGCTGAGGGGGGAAAAGGAAGCACCCATGTAGGTGGGGTGAGGTAGAGTGCTCAAAGAGAGGTGCAAGAAAGGAGGCTACAAGAGGGGAGGCAGATGAGAGGGTTGCTTCAAGTGGGGATGAAGAGGGAGGCTGCAAAGGAGACGAAACAGTTTTATATCTGTCAACAAAACAACACTCAGCTAACTAGGAGGCAGGGAAACTTTAAAAATCACAGAGCTAATTAAATCCTTGCAAATTAATGTGGAATTTCTGGTTTATTGTTGCAATATGGGGAAAGAATGTAATAGATGCTATTGTACTGAAGTTAAATTTAAGATTGAGATCCATAATGAGGTAAAAAGGGTGGTAATTGGTTAAAGTCTTCTGGCTTTGTGCATATGCTGGACCTCACCAGTTTGTGTAAAGTATGTTTAGGGTGATTTTTGTTTTTGTGTAGATATTTGTCAATTATTTTGAGAAAACATTTTATTGCTAACCTATATCCATTGACTAGTGCCAATATAGATACTTTAATGACTGAAAATTAACGCTTTCCTTGTGTTATGACTTTAAGTTTAATCGATGGGCAATAATCATTAATCATCTTTTGTGTAAGTCCAAATAGCATTGTGGGTCGACTCACAGCTGGTGGACTGTAATGGTTTAAGGAGGCAGCTCACTACCACCTTCTCAAGGGCAACTAGGGACAGGCAATAAATGCTGGCCGACCAGTGACACCCACATCCCACAAGTAAATATAAGAAAAAAATAGCCAATATGTCAACACAAATAAAGATAATGTTATCAAATGACTCTATCACCTAGCATAAATGTGATAATGAGAAAGGGGCCCCTGAAAATCACAATATAGTTCTCAAGAAAACTTCAAGAAGACTGCTTGAAAAAGTATTCATTTTGATGTATAACCCCTGGCAGGAAGGATTTAAACAAGTTGTAAAGCTACAGCATAAGTTGTTTGGAATGCCTGATGAATGAATGGTTCGTATCATGACACAGGACTTGCAAAATTAAAACTTTTCACATTAGTGTTGTGAAAGTTAGGGAGTGATCTGGGAGAGGTTTTTATCATGATAAATCATTCTGGTTAAGTACAGGAAGATGGTAAAAAGGGGCACAAATTGAAGATAATTACAAATGTTTCCTGGAGAGTGATTAGAATGTGAGATCTACAACTCCAAATTGCTGCTGAAAGAGTCATAGAGATTTACAGCATGGAAACATACCCTTTGGTCCAACTTGTCCATGATATTCTAAATTAACCTAGTCCCATTTGTTCATAAGATATAAGGATAGAATTAGGCCACTCGGCCCATTGAAGTCTGCTCTGCCATTCGATCATGGTGGATGTGCTCCTCAACTCAATTTTCCTGCCTTCTCCCCATAATCCTTCAATCCACTACCAACTAAAAATCTGTCTAAATCCTCCTTAAATTCACTCACTATCCCAGCATTCACCGCACTTTGGAGTAGTGAATCCCACAGATTCACCACCCTTTGGGAGAAGTAATTTCTCCTCAACTCTGTTTTAAATTTGCTATCCCCTTATCCTAAGACTACAAGCTCTCGTCCTAGAATGCCCCACAACAGGAAACATCTGCTCCATGTTTATTTTATCTGTACTTTTTATCATCTTTAATATCTCAATTTGATCTCCCCTCATTCTTCTAAATTCCAGAGAGTATAGGCCTGAACTGTTCAATCTTTCTCCATATGACAAGCCCCTCATCTCTGGGATCAATCTAGTGAACCTCCTCTGAACTGCCTCCAATGTCACGACATCTTTCCTCAAATAAGGGGACCAAATCTGTGCATAATACCCCAGGTGCGATCTCACTAATGCCTTGTATAGTTGCAACAATACTCCCTTACATTTATATTCTATTCCTCTAGCTATAAAAGCCAACATTCCATTCACTTTCTTTATTAACTGCTGTACCTGCATGCTAGTCTTCTGTGACTCAGGAATGAGTGCATCCTGATCCCTCTGCACCAGAGCACCCCAGATTCTCTCCCCATTTAGATAATAGGTCGCCTTCCTATTTTTCTGACTAAAATGCATGACCTTGCACTTATCCACATTAAACTCCATCTGCTACATTTTGGCCCACTCTCCTAACTATCTATATCCATTTGTAAGGTTCTTATTTCCTCATTGCAATTTACCGTACTGCCTATTTTTGTGTTGTCCACAAATTTGGCGACAGAGCCTCCTATCCCTGTATTCACATCATTAATGTAGATGATAAATGGCTGGGGTCCAAGACCAAACCCTGTGGCAGCCATCTAGTTACTTCTTGCCATCCAGAAAAAAACCCATTTATCCCGACCTTCTGTCCATCAGCCAGTCACTTATTCAAGCTCATAAATTACCCCTAATCCCATATGATCCAAACTTGTGAATTAACCTTTTGTGCGGCACCTAATGCAACTCCACATATATTACATCTACAGCATTCCCATTATCCACTTTGCTTGTTACATTTTTGAAGAACTGTAGCAAATTAGTCAAACATGATTTGCCCTTCATAAAACCACGCTGACTCATGTGGATAGCGTTTTGACTTTCGAAATGTCCTGATACTTGCTTCCTTGATCATTGATTCTAATATTTTGCCAACAACAGATGTTAAACTAACTGGGTTGTGATATCCCACATACTGCCTCCCTCTCTTTTTGAATAAGGGTGTTATATTAGCATTTTTCCAATCCACTGGAACCTTTCCCATGTCCGGGGAATTTTGGAATATTGTAACCAATGGATCCACTATCTCTGCTGCCACTTCCTTTAATACCCTAGGATGCAGGCCACCAGGCCTGGGGGACTTGTCTGCCCTCAATCCTTAGTTTGCTGAGTACCTTTTCCCTGTCAATGTTGATTGTTCTAAATTTTACCCTTTCAATTGCCTCTGAAATGCCTGTTCTAATAGGAATGGTGCTATTGTCCTCCACCGTGAAAGCTGAGGCAAAATATTGATTTAGCATCTCTGCCATTTCAGTGTTCCCCACCATTAACTCTCCAGTTTCATCTTCCAAGGGACCAACATTTACCTTAGTGACTCTCTTTCCTTTTATATACCTATCGAAGTTTTTGCTATTCTTTTTGATATTTTGTGCTAGTTTTCCTTTGTAATTTACCTTAGCATTTTTTGTTAATTTTTTTAGAATCCCTTTGTTTATGTTTGAAACTTTCTCAATCCTCCAGCCTCCCATTGGCCTTTGTAAATGATATATCTTACTTTTTGACTTTATTTTGTCCTTGACCTCCTTGTTTAGCCATGAATGCTTTTTACCCCAAACCCCTTACCACCTTTCTTCCTATTCATATACCCATCCAGATGCCTTTTAAAGTTGTGATTATACCAGCCTTCACCACTTCTTCTGGCAGCTCATTCCATACAACACCACCCTCTGCATGAAAAGTTGTCCCTTAGGTCCCTTTTAAGTCTTTCTCCTCTCACCTTAAACCTATGCCCTCTAGTTTTGGACTCCCCTGCCCTGGAGAAAAGACATTGATTCACTCTATTCATGCCCGTCATGATTTTATAAACCTCTATAAGGTCACCCCTCAGCCTCTGATGGTCCTGGGAAAATAGCCCCAGTCTATTCAGCCTCTCCCTGTAGCTCAAACCCTCCAAACCTGGCAACATCATTAAATCTTTCCAGAGCAAATATGCTGCTTGAAAAGCAGGAATAGCAAAAGATATGGAGAGTGAGCCTGGGTAAAAATACAACAAAATAAAATGTTGGCCATAATAAGACATAGTGGAAGGATACATTAAAAGCTGGAGAAAAATGTGTACGTACAGGTTGGTGAGGAAGAAGCGGTGTTGGATAATGAGATTTAAAAGGAAGTAGACTACTCCTTCCACTGCCATGGCTGTGAGGTTCTTGCCAACAAACTCCCAATGGAATGGACTAAAATAAAAATCTTCACCTGCAAAGCAAAATTCAGCACATTACCAATACGTGCACGTGTGTCTAACCGATGAGAGCAATTCTGACTTCCTATCAGAATTAGAACTGCATATGCTCTTAAAACATAGACACCTTAACTTCCCTCCCAGACTCCATCTGCATGTACATGGGTATGATAACTTTAAGTGAACAAAATGCGCACTACTATTTTCAATGTACAGAGGGCATTCTACCCATTTGAAGGGTTGTCCTTACCCATATCCCTGCAATTCTTTTCCCCTTCAATAACTTATCTAATTCCCTTTAGAAGGTTGCTATTGAATATATAAGCATGATGGGCTGGGTTTCTCTCTACATCATGCCCCTAATGTGCACAAAAGTCAGAGGATAAAGGGGTAAATGTCACAGACTAAGTCTCCCCAACTTTTCATTTGGCAACAATGTCCTGGGTCAGGAAGTGATGTACTGACAATGCTACTGGACTAGTAATCCAGAACCTCAGGCTAATGTTTTGAGAATGTGGGTTCAAATCCCACTGTAGCAAGACGGTGAAATTTTTTTAAAAATTCATTCACAGAATGAGGGCATCGCTGGCCAGGCAGCATTTATTGCCCATCCCTAATTACCCAGAGGGCAGTTAAGAGCCAAGCACATTGCTGTGGGTCTGGAATCACATCTAGCCCAGAGCAGGTAAGGACAGTGGTTTCCTTCCCTAAAGGATATTAGTGAATCAGATGGGTTTTCCCCCTGATAATCAACAATGGATTCATGGTTATCATTAGACTCTTTAATTCCAGATAGTTATTGAATTCAAATTCCACCATCTGCCATTTGAATCTGGGACACCAGAACGTTATCTGGGTCTCTGGATTAACAGTCCAGCGATAATACCATTAGGCCAATGCCTCTCCCCAGGAATCTGAATTCAGTAAAACACTGAACCAAAAAGCTAGCTGATCTGTGACCATGTGACCACTGATGATAATTATTAAAAATCCATCTGATTCACTAACATCCTTTGGGGATGGAAATCTGCTATCCTTACCTGGTCTGACTTGTAGGTGACTCCAGACCCACAGCAACATCGTTGATGGACAATAAATGCTGCCCCAACTAGTGATGCTCACATTCCAGGAATGAATTGTAATAAAACAAATGGCTGGCAGTATCCTTAAAATGGCAATCAAGAATCTCATGGGTCCTATCTACATATTCATAGAATCCCTACAGTGCAGAAGCAAGCCATTTGGCCCATCAAGTCCACACCAACCCTCTGAAGAGCATCCCACCCAGACCATCTCTCTACCTATCCCTGTAACACTGCATTCCCCATGGCTAACCTGCACATCCCTGGGCACTATAGCATGGCCAATTCACCTAACCTGCACATCTTTGGACTATGGGAGGAACCGGAGTATCCAGAGGAAACCCAGACAGGGGAGAAGGTGCAAATTCCACATAGACAGTTGCCTGAGGGTGGGATTGAACCCAGGTCCCCTGACACTGTAAGGCAGCAGTACTAACCACTGAGCCACCATGCCAACCCATATTTGATGGCATAATTGTGGAACATTGGATGTGGGCTCTCTGACTCTCAGCACAGCCAAAATTACTGCTGAGGAGGTATAAAAATACGGATGTCCCTTCCTCCAATCTGATAGAGGCATTGATTACTGACTGATCAGGATAATAACATCAGTAGAACTCAACAAACAGAATGGATTCAGCCTACGTCAGGTTAGGTGTTCAGAAAGTAGAGATGCTGGAGGGGTGGGGAGGAATTTTTAATTATTTCTGATAGCTTTGTCTTCAGAGTGTGGTCAATTCAGAAAGTGGTCACATTGTGGAGTGGGTGAGACAAAACAAAACATTGATGCATTTAAAACAAATTTGAATGAGCACATGAGAGAGAAAGGAGTACAAGGGTATACTGTTAATGTTGCAGACCATAAACACCATCCAGAGTACTGAGGGTGAAAGGACTGTTTCAATACTGTACACTCACTGTAACAGGAGCAATATAACATTCATGGACAAACCCTGGTTGGTCCAAGCTGGCAGCGGTGAATCTTCTTCTTCAGTTTCTTCAAACCTTTGGGGTCATGTCGCTCCCAAAATAATAAATTGAACCCAGCTCTATTTCTACCTGAAGATAATCTTAAGTAGGAAGTATATTGTGCTCCATGCTGCCCATGTAACTTGCAGGATGAGAAACCAGCTGCCTGGTTTGGACATGAAATGGGGAGTGAAGCCTCTGATATGGTGTGCGGTGTCCACAGGCTCTGTCTGTGTCAGAAGGGCAATGCATGCTGCAGTGGTTAAAGTCTCGAGGAACATGGTGTCTGCAGTACACTACCGTTGCCCACAGCAGGCAAACTACTGGCTTATAACTAACAGCTGGAGGCTGCCAGTAAGCAAAGCAAAGGACAACATTTTATAGTTAACCTGACCATCAAACCAGGATGACTACATGTGGTCCCAATTGTTTCATCCATCTCATGACTTATCTACTGCCCACAGCAGGCAGGACTAAGCGGTCCGCTTGAATGGCACCACATCCCCAAACACCCACTCCCCCCACCACCGATGCTCAGTAGTAGCAGTGTGTACAGTTTACAAGATGCACTGCAGAAATTCATCCAAAGCTCCACAGGCAGTCAGTGACACCCACATCTAATGAAAGTACAAGAAAGAGTTCACACCACATTAGAACCTGGACATTAAAATACTCTTCATCTGTACACTGAAGACTTACCAAACCTAGCATATACATCAGTCACTGCTTGATTCATGGCCATATCGATCAAACCTCTTCCCAGACAAAAGTGTGGAAATATGATTAGAATATTTTTCAATATTTTATTAAACATTTGCAACGCCTGGAACAGAGCAGAAACATGACTGTTAGCAATAGGCACTGGTTACAGGCCAAACACTACTGAAAAAACATACAAGGCTACTGAGTATCACTCTGTCATTTATTGCCATGTATCTGTGCCAACCATCCATTAACCTGTATCACTGCTAACTATTCAACATATTACATGACTGCCAATCACATTACTCATACTGATCACTACCAGCCATCCATTACATTGTACTTCTGTCAGCCACTAAACACCATTTACCAGTAAGCATCTCTTGCACTTTATCATTGCGATCCATCTGTTCATTTGTCCCCCTGCCAATGACCTATTGGCCAATGTTGCAGCAACTCAACTATTACCCACCGTTGTCTATCTATGGCCCTGTTTCACTTTTGAACTTTGACAGAACAACAGAATTGTAATTGGCTGTAAAAATTGTTTAAGAGTGAGATGTTTTCAAGGATTTGTTTATAGAACCAGTAAAGTGTTCACATTAGATGGGACTGGTGCACGTTTAAATATGATTGGCAAAATATCTCCAAATGAAATGCAGCGAGTGGTTAGGATCTGGAATGCACTGCCTGAGAGTGTGCTGGAGGCAGATTCAATTATGGATTTCCAAAAGGAATTGGATGGTTATTGGAAGAGAAAAGGTTTACAGGGCTTTGTGGGTGAAGGAGGCGTGAGATTCTGGAGGACTAACTCAGTTGTCCTTGTGATCGGACAGTGATTTGATTTTTGATTTGATTTATTGTTGTCACATGTACTGAAGTACAGTGAAAAGTTGGTTTTGTGAGCAGTGCAGGCAGATCATAACATACAAAGACATACAGACCATAGGGTGTTTCACAAAGCAAAGCATACAAGGTTATGGCTGCACAGGAGGTGCACAAAAGAAAGATCAATATTAGATTTGAAATTAGAGAGGACTATTCAGCAGTCACCTGGGCTGAATGATCTTCACTACTGCACCCACTCTATGGTTTCATGGTAAGAGCCTATTCAGCATTTACTTCTTTGTCCGATCAACAAATATGGTCACCAGATAAATCATCAAATCTCTTCCTTGTTTTGGCGAAAATGGCAAAACTAATGCATGATTCAGAGACAAATGAAAACCAAAGAGAACCCACCCTATTATTTTCAAACAGCTCAAGAATGAAAGTGGCAGCGCTGCCATTGATACCAATGAAGAGATTGATGCAGGACAGAGCCACGTAGGCTGTGCTAGGAACACTGAAGACAAAAGATGCTGGGTACATCATGGGAGTCACTGCCCATCTGGTTAAAAAGAGAGAGACAGGAGTCACACTGCTGGCCTTAACATTGAAAGACAAAAACTGATAAAGCAAAGGTAGCAGAAACAAATGAGGGAGGCTGCTGAGAATGGTCTTACCCATAGAACAGCAACAAAGCTATGAATGCAGGCAGGTTTTGAGGAGAAGTGTAAGCTTTCTTATTGAAGCCAATAAAGATCAAGACTACCATCACTGTGGTTACTGAATAGTTACACTGAGAAACAAAAAGACATTCAGGTTTCAGTTTCAAGACAGTGTTGCAAATGCTGCCAGATAACATAACTCACAAAAACATTTGCGTTCATAGTCCTCTCACTTTGAGATCCGTTGTTCTACCTAAATATTCTGAGGAAAGTTCAGCCTCTCCAGAAGGATTGAAAGAATAACATATAACACATACCTACTTTGCAATCCTTTTGTTACCATTTCTTCTAAATCTGTCAAACTGTACCTTCAAATGCCACAGCATATCATTGCTCCTGTGCACTAACATCAGAACTAAGAGAAGCATCAAATTCAAACTGTGCATCCCAGAGCAAATAAATTGGCAGAGAATGTTAGCACTCCAATTATTTAATCAATTTATGTTTACTTGTCCACAGGATGTGAGCATCGCTGGCTGGGCCAGCCTTTAATACCCATCCCCAAATCCCTAGTGGGCAATTAACAGTCGACCACATTGCTGTGGATCTTGAGTGACATCGAGGCCAGGCTAGGTAGGGACAGCAGATTTCCTTCCCTTAAGGACATAAGGGAGCTAGATGGGTTTTTATGACAATCAACTGTAGTCACTGTGGACTAGCTTTTCATTCCAGGTTTTTATTGAATTAAAATTTCACCATCTGCCATGATGAGATTTGAATCCATGTTTGCTGGGCATTAACCTCGGGCTCTGGACTACTTGCTCAGTGACACTACCAATATACCACTCCCCCACTCACATCAAAAAGGCTCCTTCACAGGGTCAGCATTCTGTTCCTAAATTACTTTATAATCCATCCAGAATTCAAAAGATATTCACAGTCTATTTAGTTCACTGACCCAGTGCGTGGCAATTTATTATTTTGCAGGCAAACAAATTTCACAAAAATTGGTTGAAAAGGATTTTCACTCAGTAGTTTAGAGCTTGAATATTGCTGAAAAGAGAGTCACGTGCTGAAATCTTTCAGCCTGCTCCAATCAGGATATATGCAAGAATTCTAAATTTCAAACAATCACGCCAATTCATGTGGGTTGGTTGACAAGTCGACTCTGAGTAATCAAGGCATTTTCAGGAAGGAAGCAACAGGGATAGGTGCTCCACACTCCCTGTTGTGTAAGTTGTTGAGATGATTCAAAATTTTGTATTCTTGCATTTGTTCTGATGAATGCACGATGAAAACTTCAGCAATGCCTCTTTTCCCATAAATATTGATCATTATATGCTCTTTTTCTCAGGATTATAGGGTCATTGGACTCTATAAGCTCATCTAAAAATTATAAACTTTTGTATAAATGTTTGGGC
Organism: Rhincodon typus; assembly: GCF_021869965.1. Classification (NCBI taxonomy): domain Eukaryota; kingdom Metazoa; phylum Chordata; class Chondrichthyes; order Orectolobiformes; family Rhincodontidae; genus Rhincodon; species Rhincodon typus. The sequence continues at coordinate 64,158,013 of NC_063341.1, read as the reverse complement.
CTCATAGATTTCCAACTGTGTTGTGTTAGTGAATTGTGTTACAATTTTAGACTAAAACTGTAATACTGAACATCTCAAGATGGATAACATGTTATCAGATATTGTTAACAACACTTATTGTCTGCAAATTCTGGTTAACTACAAATTCAATTGTATGACAAGTTGTAACATACCATATCCCAGAGAAAATTCGACACCCAGTAAGTAGTATGGCTCGTTCCACTGACAAATTGAAGATGCTTAGCATTTGAAACTCTCTCCTGAATGAGGTAAAGCACAAAGCTGGCTGGGACAAAAGACATGGCGAAGACAACACTGATTGAAATCACTGCATCCAATGAGGTAGTAAGACTGAAAGGTAGAAACATCAGTAAATAGGACAAAACTCTAATGAGAGAGGCTAATATGTAATTAATTTAATTGTCACAGCACACTTTCAGAGATTACTTTCCAAAGATTGCAAATAATAAAACTCGTCACAATTATAAACTGCCGGTTGTTAAATGTGCCAAAGGCTCTGATGAACTTACACAGTAACTTCTGAAAGCTGCTCCTTTGTGAGGTTGAGTGGATGGTTTATAACAGTTATGCCGTAGTCTTCTGCGTAATGATGTTCGGGTAGGTTTGCTCGCAGAATTGCATTGTTGGCAACATTCATAAATGCCACTATGGCATGCCAGCCTTTGTTGTTGAACCACACCTGGAACAGTGCATTACAATGAAACATTAAGAGAGATGGGGGGATCCTTCGGTACAAATCTGGCACCAGATCCTATGGTTCGAGAACAAGGTGACTTTTGAGACCACGTTTACATTAGCTCATCGTCTACCCAGCTGACTTCATATCCTGATTCATTAAAGCAGATTTAAAAAGTACGGCATAAGTTGGTGTGCCACAGTAAGAGCCACACGTCATAGTTTAATTCCTCCACTCCATTGGGCTATATGTTCAATCTTGGTTCATCAAGACGAATGCTATGTAAAGAATAGCTGCTTCCAAACACTGTAACCACAGGAGCACTTAAAGACCAAAGTGGCACATTTCCTAGCAATGGGCTACAGAGTAATGCTGGCAAGATGATTTAAAAATCCCAGATGATAATGTCTGAGAAGTCTTTGACAGACACCGTGAAGAGGGGGCCTCCCTCTGTCTAAATACCATAACTTTTTATTTTTTTCAAATTTCACTTGTGGTAAATGTTGCTGGATAACAAATCAGGTCAATCACAGCTGATGTGACAGAAAAGGATGCCATCGTCCTCCTTAGTCCATGCCAGTTTAGTTGTCTCAAATTAATGTACTGCACCATACAAGCCATTTATTGGCTTAAATACTTTAGTTATTCATTTATTTTGAAAAGAATTAAATTGCAATGGCCTGAGTTTTGAACTCACAGAGATGAAGAACATTAATATTGGGGAATGTAACATTATTTCTAACTTTGTCAAGCAATGAAATGATTTTTTAAATGGATTGTACTAGTGGCAGGTACTATATCCAGGGTGTCCGATAAAAATTCCATTCAGTGCTGATCATAGCTCAATTCTTCATCATCAGTCGACTGCAGGGCATTCGTGAGACCACATCTGGACAGTATTAGTGACCTTATTTTAGAAAGGATGGAAATCTGTTGAAGGCAGTCACTAAATTATGAAGGATTACATTTTTGAAGCCTCAAGGATTATGGGTGATGCCCCCCTCCTGGAACTATATATGCACAAAGAGCAGGAGTAGGCCATTCAGCCCTTTGAGCCTGCTTCACCACTTAATAAGATCTGACTGTAACCTCAACTCCACATTCCTGCAAACCCCTGATAATCTTTCAACCATTTGCTTAACAAGAATCTATCCACCTCTGCCTTAAAAATATTCAAAGACTCTGTTTCTTCTGCCTTTCCAAGAAGAGAGTTCCAGAGATCACGACCTTCTGTGAGATAAAAACTCACCACTTCTCTGTTTTAAATGGGCGAGCCCTGATATTTAAGCAGTGACCCCCAGTTCTAGATTCACCCAGAAGAAGTAGTATCCTCTGGACATTTACCCTGTCCAGGAAATCTCCAGAATTGTGTTTCAATTAAGTCATCTCTTATTATTGTAAGCTTCAGTGGATACGACCTTTCCTCATAGGACATTCCCACCCTTGGTCTGATGATTAATAGGTAGAAAAATAATTACCACGTAAATAAAAAAGTCCAAGTACACACATATATATATTAAAACTTCATCTAAGAAATATAAATACTCCTGAAATAACAATGTTAGACATTACAACTTGCATTTTCATGTGCTCTGGCTTTAGGGCTCAGTTAAATCTTTTCAATAATTTATCTTTCCTGGAGGATGTCAGATTACAGAAACTGACCTTGACGTTATCTTCAGTCTCCAAATGCTTCAGGAAAACATTCAGACTTCTAAACGTCATCTGTGTATTATTGCCCTATTATGCAAAATAAACAAGTTAAACATACTGGCAATCACTGGGAGTACTGTATTAGGAATGTTGTAAAAGTAATATACAAGTAATGAAAGGAGTTTTCTGTCACTAGAGGGAGCCATGAACATAGCCTGCCAATTTGATATGGTACCTTTACAATCTGCTCATGTGTGTTTAGAAGTTTAACACTGAATTAGTCATAAAGACATAGAAATGTACAAACAGAAACAGACCCTTCCGTCCAACTTGCTTATGTCATGTCGACCAGATATCCTAAATAAATCTAGTCCCATTTGCCAGCATTTGGCCCATATCCCTCTAAACCCTTCCTATTCATATATCCGTCCAGAGATAGTAGGAACTGCAGATGCTGGAAAATCTGAGATAACAAGGTGTAGAGCTGGATGAACACAGCAGGGCAAGCAGCATCATAGGAGCAGGAAGGCTGACGTTTCGGGCCTAGAATTTTCTGATGAAGGGTCTAGGCCTGAAACGTCAGCCTTCCTGCTCCTCTGATGCTGCTTGGCCTGCTGTGTTCATCCAGCTCTACACCTTGTTATTTCATATATCCATCCAGTTGCCTTTTAAATGTTGTAATTGTACCCGCCTCCACCACTTCCTCTGGCAGCTCATTCCATACATGCACCAACCGCTGCACAAAAAGTTGCATCTGAGGTTGCTTTTAAATCTTTCCTTTCTCACCTTCAACCTGTGATGTGGAGGTGCTGGTGTTGGGCTGGGATGGACAAAGTCAAATCATACGATACCAGATTATAGCCCAACAGGTTTATTTGGGATCACAAGATTTTGGGTTATAACCTGGTGTCGTGTGATATTAGACCTATGCCCTCTAATTTTGGATTTCCCCACCCCAGGGAAAAGACCATGTCTAATTACCCTATCCATGCCCCTCATGATTTTATTAACCTCTATAAGGTCACCTCTCAGCCTCCGACGCTCCAGTGAAAATAGCCCCAGCCTATTCAGCCTCTCCCTATAGCTCAAACCCTCCAACCTGGTAACATTCTTCTAAATCTTTTCTGAACCCTTTCAAGTTTCACAACATCCTTCCTAAAGCAAGGAGATCTGACAATTTTCCTCCCCACCCTTATCTGCTTTCCAGAGGGACCACTCTCTCCGTGACTTCCTTGTCCGCTTCACACTCCCCACCAGCCCCACCACACCCGGCACTTTTCCCTGCAACTGCAGGAAGTGCTACACCTGCCCCTACACCTCCTCCCTCACCCCCATTCCAGGTTTCAAGAAAACCTTCCACATCAAACAGATGTTCACCTGCACATCGGCTAATGTGGTATACTGTATCCGCTGTTCCCATTGTGGCCTCCTCTACATCGGGGAAACCAAACGGAGGCTTGGGAACCGCTTTGTGGAACACCTACGCTCGGTTCGCAATAAACAACTGCACCTCCCAGTCGCGAACCATTTCAACTCCCCCTCCCACTCCTTGGACGACATATCCATCCTGGGCCTCCTGCAGTGCCACAACGATGCCACCTGAAGGTTGCAGGAACAGCATCTCATATTTTGCTTGGGAACCCTGCAGCCCAATGGTATCAATGTGGACTTCACAAGCTTCAAAATCTCCCCTCCCCCGACCACATCCCAAAACCAGTCCAGCTCGTCCCTGCCTCCCTAACCTGTTCTTCCTCCCACCTATCCCCTCCTCCCACCTCAAGCCGCACCCCCATCTCCTACCTACTAACCTCATCCCACCCCCTTGACCTGTCCGTCCTCCCTGGACTGACCTATACCCTCCCTAACTCCCCACCTACACTCACCTTTACTGGCTCCATTCCCGCCTCCTCTCCACTTATCTTCTCCTTTATCCATCTTCTATCCGTCTCCCCCTTTCTCCCTGTTTATTTCAGAATCCCCTTCCCCTCCCCCATTTCTGAAGAAGGGTCTAGACCCGAAATGTCAGCTTTCCTGCTCCTCTGATGCTGCTTGGCCTGCTGTGTTCATCCAGCTCTAACCTTGTTGTCTCAGTTTTCCAAAAGTAGCCTAACCAATGTCCTGTACAGTTGCAATACGACCTCCCAACTCCTATTCTCAATGCACTGACCAATAAAGGCAAGCATACCAAATGCCTTCTTCACTATCCTGTCTACCTGTGACTCCACTTTCAAGTAACAATAAACCTGTTGTCCAAGGTTACTTTGATCAGCAACACTCTCCAGGACCTTACCATTCAGTGTATAAGTCCTGCCCTGATTTGCCTTTCCAAAATGCAGCACCTCACATTTATCTAAATTAAACTCCATCTGCCACTCCTCAGCCCATTGGCCCATCTGATAATGATCCCATTGTACTCTAAGGTAGCCTTCTTCACTGTCCACTATACCTCCAATTTTAGTGTCATCTGCAAACTTATTAACCATAACTCCTGTGTTCACATTCAAATGTTCACATGTAAATCCTGTCTCTCAGGATTCCCTCCAACAACTTGCCCACCATTGACGTCAGGCTCACTAGTCTAAAGTTCCCTGGCTTTTCCTTACCACCTTTCTTAAATAGTGGCACCACGTTTGCCAACTTCCAGTCTTCTGGCACGTCACCTGTGGCTATCAATGGTACAAACATCTCAGCAAGGGGCCCAGCTATCACTTCCCTAGCTTTCCACAGAGTTCCAGGGTACACCTGATCAGGCCCCAGGGATTTATCCACATTTATGCATTGTAAGCCTTCCAGCACCTCCTCCTCTGTAATATGGAACTTTTTCAAGATGTCGTTATTTATCTCCCCACATTCTATGTCTTCCATATCCTTCTCTGCAGTAAACCTAATGCAAAATACTCATTTAGTGTCTCCCCCATCTCCTGCGGTTCCACACATAGGTGGCCTTGCTGATCTTTAAGGGACCCTATTCTCTCCCTAGTTACCCTTTTATCCTTAATGTATCTGTCGAATCCCTTTGGATTCTCCTTAACCCTATTTGCCAAAATTATTTCATGTCCCTTTTTTGCCCTGCTGATTTCCCTCTTAACTATACTCCAAGTGCTTTTATACTCTTCAAAGGATTCACTCGATGTCTGCTGTCTATACCTGATACATGCTTCCTTCCTTTTCTTGACCAAAACCTCAATTTCTCTAGTCATCCAGCATTCCTTACACCTATCAGTCTTGCCCTTCACCCTAACAGGAACATATTGTCTCTGAACTCTCGTTATCTCATGTTTGAAGACTTCCCATTTTCCAGCTGTCCTTTTACCTGCCAACATCCGCCCCCAATCAACTTTTGAAAGATCTTGCCTAATACTGTAAAAATTGTCCTTCCTCCAATTTAGAACTTTAACTTTTAGATCCAGTCTATTCTTTTTCATCTCTATTTTAAAACCAATAGAATTATGGTCATTGGCCCCAAAATGCTCCCCCACTGACACCTCAGTCACCTGCCCTGCCTTATTTCCCAAGAGTAGGTCAAGTTTTGCACCTTCTCCAGTAGGTACATCCACATACTGAATCAGAAAATTTTCTTGTGCACACTTAACAAAATCCTCTCCATTCAAGCCCTTAACACTACGGCAATCCTAGTCTATGTTTGGAAAATTAAAATCCACTACCATTACTACCCTATTATTCTTATAGATAACTGAGATCTCCTTAAAATTTGTTCCTCAATTTCCTGCTGATTATTGGGAGGGTCTATAACACAATAAGGTGATCATCCCTTTCTTATTTCTCAGTTCCACCCAAATAACTTCCCTGGATGTATTCCTAAGAATATCCTCCCTAAGTACAGCCATAATGTTATCCCTAATCAAAAACACCACTTCCCCTCCTCTCTTGTTCCCTTTTCTATCCTTCCTATAGTATCTATACCCTGGAACATTAAGCTGCCAGTCCTGTCTATCCCTGAGCCATGTCTCTGTAAATGCTATGATATCCCAATGCCATGCTCCCAACCTTGCCCTGAGTTCATCTGCCTTACCTGTCAGGCCTCTTGCATTGAAATAAATGCAGTTTAATTTATCAGTTCTACCTCGTTCTCTGCTTTGTTCCTGCCTGCCCCTGCCCTGACTGTTTGACTTACTCCTTTTCCCAACTATACCAGTCTTAGACTGATCTCTTTCCTCACCATCTCCCTGGGTCCCACCCGCTTACTAGTTTAAATCCTCCCGAGCAGCTCTAGAAAATCTCCCTGCCAGTATATTATTCCCCTTCCAATTCAGGTGCAATCCGTCCTTCTCATACAGGTCACTTCTACCCCAGAAGAGATCCCAATGATCCAAAAATGTGAATCCTTCTCCCCTGTATCAGCTCCTCAGCTACGCATTCATCTGCTCTATCCTCCTATTCCTACCCTCACTAGCTCATGGCACGGGGAGTAATCTAGATGTTACCATCCTTGAGGACCTCCTTTTTGAATTCTTGCCTAACTTTCTACATTGTCTCCTCAGAATCTCATCCTTTTCTCCTCCGATGTCATTAGTTCCAATGTGTACAACAACCTCCTGCTGGTTCCTCTCCCCCTTTGAGAATATTCTGCACCCCCTCCGAGATATCCTTGATCCTGGCACCAGGGAGGCATCACATCATTCTGATGTCTCGTTGTTGGCTGCAGAAAGGTCTGTCTGTGCCTCTGACTAGAAAGTCCCCTATCACAATCGATTGTTTGGAACCTAACATACCCCTCATTACATTAGAGCCAGTCTCAGAACCTGAAACATAGAAGCCCTCCGTAGATTAGGTCCATTGCCCCAACAAGACCACGCCCACTCTCTGAAGAGCATCCCACCCAGACTCACCCCCCCATTACCCCATCCCTGCATTCCTCACGGCTAATCCACCCAATTTTACATACCTCCGGACACTCTGGGCAATTTAGCATGGCCAATCCACCTAACCTGCCCATCTTTGGACTGTGGGAGGAAACCGGAGCACCCGGAGGAAACTCATGCAGACACGGGGAGAATGTACCAACTCTACACAGAAAGCCACCCGCGGCTGGAATCGAACCCAGGTCCCTGGCACTGTGAGGCAGCAGTGCTAACCACCGAAACCTGGCTGTTAATGCTACATTCTGCTGAGAGTCCATCACCCCCTACATTTTCCAAAACAGCATACTTGTTTGAGATGGGGATAGCCACAGGATACTCCTGCACTACCTGCCCTCCCCCTCCTACTTTTCCTGGAGGTCACCCTGACTGTATCTTCGGTTTATCTTCCTCCCTACAATTGCGATCCATCATACCCCCTAGCTCCTGTAAATTCGTCATTGCTTCTAACTGTTGCTCCAAACAATCCATGCAATCCAACAGGATTCACAACCAAGCATACTTCCTGCAGACATAATCATCAGTAAACATGGAAACTCTCCCTGATCTTCCACATCTGACAGGAAGAGCACATCACTCTACTAAAGGCCATCTTTGCACCTGTACGATCTATAGACCCGGAAAATAACACAGCATTACTGCTCTAAAAAACCCTCCTCTAGGCTAATTTAGTACCTATGTTTTATATTTTTAATGTTTAATCAAGAGACAGATCTCAATAAAACTTGTCAGTGTTTTACCTGTTCTTTTTTATATAATCGACACTGACAAATATTTATATTGCTTGTATTTAAGAAGGACATTTCTCTGCCTGAGAGAAGAAATTTCAACAGATTTTGAAGTTAAAGATACCCTAGACCCATTTCTCATTAGAGAGAGACAAGTCAGATGGTGGTTTAACCTGAGGGTCACCATGTCTCAGGTGAAGGGAGAGGTTGAGATGGAGAATTTTCCTGGTAACCTTAGCTGGTGTGAGAAATGAACTCATGCTGTTAGCATCACTCAGCATTGCAGACCAGACATCCAGCCAACTGAGCAAACTAACTGATCTCCTTTAGGGAAGGAAACTGCCATCCTTACCTGGTCTCGGCTACAAGTGACTCCAGACCCACAGCAATGTGATCAACTCTTAACTGCCCTCTGGGTATCTAGTGATGGACAATAAATGTTGGCCTAGCCAGCAACCCCCTCACCTTGTGAGTGAATGAAAAAAACCCTATCCCTCCTTCCAGGGCCAATGCTCAGTGGCAGCAGCATGTGCCATCTACAAGATGCACTGCAATCACTCACCAAGGGTCATTAGACAGCACCTTCAAAACCCATAACCTCAACCATCTCAAAGGACAAGGGCAGCACATATTTGAGTGGACCACAACCTGCAAGTTCCCTTCCAAGCGACACACTGTCCTGACTTGGAATTATATTGCTGTTCCTTCCTGAAACTCTCTTCCAACAGCACTGTGAAGGTGGCTCACCATCATCTTTTCCAGGGCAGTTAGTGCTGGGCATTAAATTCTGGCCTAACCAGTGATGCCCAAATAATGTGAATGAATAAAACAAAGTCAGAAGAGAGACAGACGACACAGGGACTAGAGAACACGTACTGCATGGGAACTGACTGTACTACCTCACAAAGCACAAGGGAACAGAGGAGTAGAAAGGACCAACTCTGCCCCAGTCATTCTGAGGGCTGAGATTGCACAAGATTGAAGAGTCACATTGATAAGCCCCAAGATCACTGGCAAAATGCTGAAGTACACTTTAACATGGTTGATGGACTTACCATTTAAAACTGTTGACTTGTCAGCTGCACAGAAGTTGCATCTTAGGTCCCTTTTAAATCTTTCCCCTCTCACCTTAAACCTAGGATGTGGAGATGCTGGTGTTGGGCTGGGGTGGACGAAGTCAAAAATCTCACGACACCAGGTTATGGCCCAACAGGTTTATTTGAATTTTTGGCTGTTCACTGTACTTAGGTACACGTGACAGTAAATGAAACCAGTCACTCAGAGTCTGCTTTTTACTAGTTTTGAAGAAAGTATGTGGAGTGTAGAAGGAACGGAGGGAGGGAAGAGGATAGAATTCTGGAACTAATTCAAAATGGGTCTGGTGAATGAGCTAGCAAACATGATGGGCCAAATGGTGTCATTCTATGCCATTCACTTTTGGTAACAGCTTCCTTGTTTAGGTAAATGCCACCAAGTGAAATAAGACACAATAAAACAATCACAGCAGCCTAAAAGGAAATGCAGTTTGCAATGGTTGAAATAAGTGCATATGTGACCTACCCCAGTGACATTGAACATACGACCCAAATTGGTAAAAAGGACATCGATCTGTTTATGGTCGACGTGTAAAACTGGAAGCTTTCCCCCGACTGAAATCCCACCGTACCTAGAATGTTAAAACAACACAACATCGAGATTGCAATTTGTGTCCCTCATTCTCTAAAATATCAGCAATTACACCAAATATTTTCAAATCATTTCTGTCTCTGTATCAAAACATAAACTCTCTTACTATTGGAATCCAATAACAGAACGGGGCAACGTCCTTTGCCAATTGTGAGACCACCTCTGCCATTCAATTTGGGATGGTGAGGTCAATGGTGGGGTTCCTGAGGCCCAGTCAGAGTTCCCAAAACTGTGGCAGGCCAAGAGAGAGGTGGGCACTGCTGAAGCAGGTTGGTTAGAATGAGGGCACCTCGAACCAGAGGCACTCTCTGCAGCATTCTGGAACTTTAACATGATGGGCAGGAGGTAAGAGCTCTAGCTGCAACTCATTGCAGTGGGTCTAGGCTGCAGGAGTCGAGAGGAGATATTGATGGCCCTTGGTCTACCACCAGGATGCCAGCTCCAGTTACCTGCTGAACTCCAGTCTCAAACAGGGGTCCCATTCGACAAGCAATGTCATCAACTTTCCCCCATTGGCCCCTTAATGGACGCAATTGCCTAACTGTCACTGTATGTTGGCACCACCTCTGGCAAGATGGCTCAAATGTGGGAACATGTTGGACGCCAAGACATTATTTTCCAATAAAAACTAAAAAAAACTATGGACACTGTAAATCAGGTAAAAAAAACAGAAGTTGCTGGAAACACTTAGCAGTTCTGGCAGCAACTGTGAAGAGAAATCAGAGTTAATGTTTCAGGTCCAGTGACCCTTCCTCAGTTCTGATTTCTCTCCACATTACTTTCTGAGTTTATTCCTGCCCCACCTCAACGCCCATCTCTGAAGGCCTGGGAGTATTTCGTCCTGTGTTGTCGTGTGTAATACCAGAAGACGCACTGCAACAAATTGCCAAGGCTTCCCTGGCAACACAATCCTACCTCAGAGCAGAAGGAACACTGAAGGAACTACAAGTTAGCCTCGATGTCACACACCAGGCAGAGGTAGAAATGGTTCTTCATCTTGTACTGAGTAAATGTCCCGGAATTTTCTCTCTAACTGCGCCATGGAAGGACTTTGACCACTGTGGTTCAAGAAGAGGGTCACCGCCACATTATTAAGTACAACTAGACCGGACAACAAATGAATTTAAAAATGCCCTTTGTTTGTGCTCTGCTTCGTATCTCTCCACTTTAACAACTCAAGTCACATGGATTGATTGACCCATGACTATCGGCGTCATTTCTATAAGTGTCAATGGGAATGGGGAGACAGTGGGAATATGACAAGGAGACAGAGGGTCAGGCACAATCAAGCTGAATGGTAGAGCAGTGTTGATGGGCTGCTGCTGTGCCTGTTTTCTATGTTTCTAACTGATTACGAATATATTTATCACAAATCCAGAAATTGCTGGATGCACTCTACAATGTGATACAATCCGTGGAAAGCACCGGTTTTTTGATGGTTTGGATGTAGATCAGTGTTTCCTCAATTGTTTCTCATTGTGTACTCATTTTGGTGCTTGAAGGTTGCTGAGACTCAAGGACTATGAGATCAGAAAGGAGACGAGTGAGACAGAGGGTCAGGGGCGTACTGAGGGATGGTGTGTTTAATCCAAATGGTATTTAAGTAAAAAGCACCTCGTTCCTCATTAGGTTTTTAAGGACAGATATTCAGGCCTACAAAATCAGGCAGCCAGGCCATCTCTACATTATAAATGTATGATTTAAAGGGGCCTCACAGCTATTAGCACTTGGTTGGAGCTCTACAACAGTCACTGCTACATCAGAGTCCATACTCCAAATTTTGGACTGGCGACCCCAGTGGACATCACATCCCACAGTTCGGGTCTAGCTGCTTTGTCAACTCCTGTGTCCATCTACAGGTGATTCCTGCTGAGGGTCTTCAGCATTTTCTGTTTTTGTCTCACATTTCCAGGTTCTGCTGTGCTTTAATTTAGCTTTCTGAATTCACCACTGACTGCTTTACGGATGTAATTCGGAAACTATGCACGGAAACTATGCCGTACAATAAAAATAAATAGATGAATGACTATTAAAATAGCAGAGAAATTTGATCTGAACATTTTAAGTGTTCAGATGTTATCGCACAGCATAACTTCCAGGTTGTAATCATGAAACTTCAATCAGGTAACCCATATTGTGTGTAATATATTCACATTGAGGTCCGCTTCTACCCATTTATGTCAAGAATCGACCTGACAGCTGTGATTTACAAATTGTGAAGAAAACAATTCAATACCTTTGTTCATTGACCCAGTACTTGCTCTTCATGCTGAAATTATAGAAGAAAGTGAGAAAGGTTAATCTTCACAAACTTTTAGAACCTTTTCCAAAATCAATTGTTAGATGACGACCAGATAATTTCATTCTAATGGCCCAGGGGGTTTGGTATTTATATTGACTGCTCTGCTGCCAGTGTTCACAGCTATGAAAATGGGAGGAACCTCTGGTGCCTGTCGATCTGGGTTTGCAGGCAGAAATCACAGAGAATGTCCTCCACATGACACACTGGTAAGTCCCAGCAGACGGCAATTTTAAGAAATCAGGTGAACCTTTCCTTTTATGCTGCCATATTTTGCAAAAAAACAGATCCTGGAAAGTTATCCCTTGCTGAATTGAAGTGAAACTGGGACTGTAACGGCAAGAGTGTCATAACTACTTATAAGCAATCTCTCTAGCCCTGAAAATCCACTTTGCACAACATCTAATTTCCAGTTTATGATAGAACAATTACATTTTTAGTGTAGCAGTTTTTGTTAAGTTTGTTTATGCCTTAGCTTCTACTTTATTCCTTTGTATGGATCTCAAACTTCTTCCCACTATCTTTAAAATTTATAAATGTGTGAATGATAATCAATGCATTTTACTTCTTGAGTTGCTGTCCTGAGAATCTTTCAATGTGATTAACTGCTTAGCCTGCTTGATGACATCATTAACTTGGATGTCTGACTTGGCAAAACCCATACGGCAATGATTGTTAATTCCAAGGTTAGTGGCAAACATCACCACCGATCGCAAATTTCTGTCTCCCTCCATTAAGTTGCTGAGATGCAAAAATTTCTGTTTGTGAATTTTTGCGACAGAAGGATTTGGAGACATGTATAGAATGGCTCATACCTGCTTTTTATTAGTTTCGAGTATGTTTTGACCAGGAAGTCTGATATATTTCTTTGGGTGAGATTTTGCAGGATGTCAGTTGTGTGTTGGACTCTCTGTAATGGAGAAAGCAATTCATTTTGTGACAAGAGGTACAATTCGTTTTAGGTTTTATACATTAAACTGCATTTAATAAAGAAAAGAAAAACAAAACAAAGTGCTGGAAATGCTACAAAAACAAAGTTGCTGGAAAAGCTCAGCAGGTCTGGCAGCATCTGTGAAGAAAAAAAATCAGAATTAATGTTTCGGGTCCGGTGACCTTTCCTCGGAAATACTGGCAGTGTTTCTGTGGAAAGTGAAACAGAGTTAAACTTTTAAGTTTTCTGTTTAGAATGGACATTAGATCTGATGCAAGGTTATCTTGAATATTAACACTCTTTCATTCCTCACAGATGCTACCTGTCCTGCTGAGTATTTCCACCACATTTTTGGCTTTTTATTTCAGATTCCCGGGATCTACAGTATATTGCATTTATATTATGCAATACGAAGTTGGACTTGCGCAAAATTCTCTTTGTTCATTTTCTTTAGTAGCCGAGATAATATTGAACAGTATGTCACCAAGATGTTGTGACACTACTGCCCTTATCACCTTATCATCTCTCTCTCGCACACACATGCGCGCGCACACACATACACACACACACAAGAAAAGCCTGTGATTAATACCTGTGCTGGAGGAAGACCACCAGCTGCTGCAGGGCAGTCTGGGAGCATAATCAATCGATTTCCTGTACTGCACTGGCAGGATGGTGAAGGGTTGCTTTTGGAATAGAATGGGGACTGCAGCACGTTGACAATCGTGGGGTCACTTTTTGGAATCTTCCAATCAGACGATTGATTACTGCAGGGATAACCTCTGTATGAAAACAAATACAAAACAATAGTGCGAGATGCATGCAGGAACTTGAAGCTGGGTTTCTTACATTAAAATATACTTAGCTTGCTCTTAAGGACAGCATATGGGCTGGAATTTTCCAGGTCTTTTGGCAATCAGCTGGGAGATAGGAAAGGTGACAGATTTTGGCAGCCCATCAGATTGCTGATTGAGCCACCGAAGTGACCAGCAAGAGGCCATGTTCCTTGTCATTTTGACCACGCCAAGGAAATCTCGCAGCTATGTGGAGAAATCAGCCTCTGAAACCTGGGGGCCTCCAAGCAGTTTCAGGCGAGGGCACCTTCCTGTATGGACACTTCTATTGCCCAAGGAGAGACAGCTTATTGGCAAGGTCTGTCCCTATGGAAATAGCATTGCTGGTGCTCCTTAACACCAAACCATATCCCAATCCCAGGACCTGGGTACCAGGTACCAGTTTCCCCAATTCTACCCTAACTCTCTTCAAGTGGCTTCGCTATCAAATCTGCATTCTGATGAATAATGAATGATTAATTTATTGTCACATATATTTTGAAGTTACAGTGAAAAGTATTTTGCCACCAGAATCTGGCACCTTTTTGCGGTACAATAAGGATAAAAAGAAATGACTTAAATAAAAGTTCATCTTCTGTTCAAAGTGGGGTCTCAAACATGACTTCAGGGCTTCAAGAGGTCCTGCCCTGGGAACTTCAATGACGACACTGACCCCCTGGCTCTGCTACAACAGCCTCCAGGAGCCCAGGCTCCAGTCCTACTACTGCTGGGGGTCCAGGCTCCAGGCTTGCCACTGCTGGGAGAGCAGGCTCCAGTCCTACTACTGCTGGGAGTCCAGGCTCCGAGCACTCTACCCCTGGGAGTCCAGGCTCCGGGCCTACCACAACAGGAGTCCCCATCCAGGCCGTAGTCACTGCCCAGCTGACAGCACTCGGACTCTTACAAAGGATGTCAGTAATCTCAGCAACAGCCAGCACTAGCAGTGGAACTATTGAAGCACAGCCCTTTTGATGGACTGGAATGTCTTGGTTGCAGATTGCCATCTTTAATTGGATGCCAGCCCCTCAGATTTGGCTGCCACAAGAAATTTGCTGCTCCAGGTTGCCTCCTACTGGCCAAAGCCCAGGTTGTGGAATGTCACACCCCTCATGAACATTTAGTCCATGACATTAGAAAAGGAAGTGACAACATGAATATAAAACAGTATCAACTGTCTTACACAATGGGATTCTCCCTCATGCACCGAGTCCCAAATCCAGGCTTATTCACCAGCGCCTCTGTCAACTGATCCATCTTCTTATTCCATGGACGTTCGTTGCTAAGAAAACAAAGAGAACAAACATATTATAGAACAAATGCACACAATGAAAATTAAGACTAACAGGTTTTTCCTTGACCATTTTTCCAAAGTCAAAAGATTTAAAGTAACATAGCCTTGTTTAACATAGATCTAAGGATTAAGTGAGGGGGTGGCCCCATTAGTGTACACAGTTTGTACTTATTTCTTAGGTGTTAGATTTCTGTCTGAATTTTCTGGGGCTCATACCTTATAAAGCGTGCTGTCAAATAAACATTAAAGCCGATCATCAGGGTATACTGATGCCAACAATCTGAGATAAATGCACCAGTGGGAATATGATTTAAATTTTATATGCTACCTCCATTTAAACTTAAACAGCCCACAAAAACAAAAATCTTTACATTGCTGCAAATTACACATAATGCTGTACCTGCATCATTTTCAAAAACAATAAAAATAATTATAACACAAATGTGTACAAATATGAATTTAAACATTACATGTTAATGATCAAAAGTGTTAATATTTTTCAATTCTTACTTGTTTTTTTTAATGTATCAAATTTAAATGACGTGAAATTACATTAATATAATTGACAGTTTCAAATGATGCTAAAAATGGTTTAAAATCAGAGTGCACGGAAGGACTTTGGATGCTGTAAGTCAAAGATCTGCAGTCATAAGTCACAGCCTCAAAACACTGGAAAGTGCTTTGCAGTCAACGAATTACAGTTGGTGTTGTTCCTGTACGCTGCAGTCATTGTGTGCAGGCAGCAAGGGGGTGAATGACCAGTTAATTTGCTTCAGAGACAGGGATGAGTGGTGGCTGGAAGACTTTAAAAGGGTTACCCTGATTTCCTTTGAGAAAGAACGCCATGAGGTCTTTAATCCCGATTTGTAAAAACCGATGCAACGTATTGCCCCTTCTGAAAGACAGCACATCTGACAATACAACTCGTCTTCAAGTTTCTCAAACCTCTATCTAATACAAGAGCATTGAATGTTTGAGCTTAAATTATGCTTTCACATCAGAAATTTCTGACTTGGATAGGGGATGCTAACATTGAGCCAAGATGTTATGAATGTGATATTTAGTATTATTTTCTTGTCTACAAATTAAGTTGTTCTAAGATGAGAGTGGAGAGATACAAAAGGGTTCAGACAGGCAATTTCTTCACACAGCGGGTGGTGAATGTCTGGAATTGGGCTGCCAGAGGTAGTGTGGAAGTGAGTACAATTTTGTCATTTAAGAAACATTTGAACAGGTACGTGGATGGGGATGTGGAGGGATATGGACCAAATGCAGACAAATGCGACAAGATTAATTGCGAAAACTGGGTGCATGGACAAGTTAGGCCACAGGACCTGTTTCCATGCTATAGACCTCTATGGCTCTATGACTTAATCTTAAAACACTTGAAATTGTTGGAAAGAGTTTGAATAATCCTACCTGAAGAAAGTGTACTGTTTGCCATACATCCACTGGTGAATGGTTAAACTTTGATATTCCCCAAATGGTGGGATTATGAGTGAGAAGATCAAAGCTAACAGCACAAAGTTCGCAGGCAGGAGAAACTGTTGAAAGAAGAAATTTAAGTTCAACTTGGTGCTGAATCAATTACAAATCTGTATAGTCAGTAAAACCAGTTAATGTTTCACAACAGTAAATGTGGTTGTCTTCACCTTTGAAAATTATAGCTGGTTGTACCCACTACAATACATAATATAAAACATATATACTTGGAAAGCTTTCAGAGTAAAACAAAACACTTCACAGCTAATGAGTGTAATAACAACAAAAGCCTGCATTTATATAATGCCTTTAACATAATTAAACATCCCAAGTTTCTTCACTGGAAGGTTATCAATCAACAGTTGACATTAAGCCACAGGAAAGTTTAGCTATGTAAGAAGCAAATGGCATTCGATGAAGAAAAGCGTGAGATGATGCATTTTTATCTCGGACAAATAATATAAAACAAGGGGCACAATACTCAAGGGGATGTAGGAGCAGAGGGACGTGGGTGTATATGTATATATTTCACTGAAGGTGGCAGAACAGTTAGGGATAGCAGTTAATAATGCATACAATATCTTGGGCTTTATTAACAGGGGCATTGGGTACAACAACAAGGAGGTTACGCTGAACTCATACAAGACATTTGTTAGGCCTCAGCCTGATGATTATACACAGTTTGGGACACCAACACCATAGAAAAGATGTGACTGCATTGGCGAGAGTGCAGAAGAGGTTTACCAGAATGGCTCCAGGGAATAGATACTTCATTGTGAACATAGATTGGAGAGGTTGGAATTGTTCTCCTTGGAGACAAGGCAGCTAATGGGAGATCTGATAAAAGATTTCAAAATCGTCAGAGGTCTGGATAGAGAAGATAAACTGTTCTCACTTGCAAAAGGATCAAGATTAAGAGGGAATGATTTAGAGTGATTTGCAAATGTTGTAGATGTGGTGAGAGAAAAACTTTTCCATATGATGTGTGGTTCAGGTCTGGAAGTGTGGTGGAGACACCATTATTTGAGGCATTCAAGAGGAAACTGGATGATCATGTGAATAAAAGCAATGTGAAAGGGTGAGTGGAGGAGAATGGCATCAAGTTGGGCAGTTGTTAGAGATCTGATGGGCCGAATGTCCTCCCTCTACTCTGTAATTATCCTGTGATTCTGTGATGGACTGTCCCTGGAGGGGGACTGAAAGGTTGCATGGATTATATAAAGGGGCGGGAAGATAGAAGGTGGACAACATGTCACCTTCTCAACTGTCCCCAATTACACCTAGGGTGGCAAGGGTCAAGGATGGCTTCCCACCCAGAGGCTAGTGTATCAGTGACCCTGAAGTGATCACAGCCATCACTCCTTGTCATGCTGATGATACTGGAGAGCTCCCAACGTTTAATTCTCTGGGACATACTATCTGAAGATACCAAGCACCCCGTTATCAACCAGGTAAGTGTGTGATTGGCATTAAATAAGGTCCCAAGGCCTGGAACAGGCCCATTAAATGCTATCTAAAGTGTTTTGAATTGTCTATAACCTTTAAAAAATATTTGGATGGGCACTTGAAATGCCATAACATTCAAAGCTATGGGCCTAGTGTGGGAAAACAGGACTAGTGTAAGTAGTGGTGGTACAGACTTGATGGGCCAAAGGGCCTCTTCTGTCCTGTGTGATTCTGTGATTCAATGGGAATTCCAGAGTTCGAGGCCTAAGCAACCACAGGCAATGGTGCCAATGGTGGAGCAACTACAATCAGAGATACCCAACGGTCCAGGGCTGAAAGGGTACATGTTGGCATATCAGCTCCAGTGAGTGCTTTCATGAGGGGACGGACCCTGTGGTGCACTGACGGCACAAATGGGTGGCAGTAAAAATGGATTAAATTTATTTAAGTAACATTTTGTGTATTTGAAGCTACTGCAGTTTCCAGTTGTTCAATTGAAAAGCAATTGCAGCTGAAGTCGAAGCACATGTTGGGCACAGCTCAGATCAGTAAGGCCTGATACTGTTGATTGTACCTGGGCCAAGAAATCCTTCTGACTGCGAATAGCGTGGTTGAATCTCTTGATAAACAATGCTTTGAACTGCTGTTTGACCAGGTCTGAACCTTGGATCTGCCTGGAGCCTTTGCCATCATATCCACCTGGTTGGGGGTTGGTGGTAGCGGGGGCAGGAGACCCTGCAGAAGCTGGATCTGTACCTTCTGTCACCGCGTCGCCGTTTGGTTTCACCTCAGAGGCTGATGCTTTTCTTTCAACACTTTGGCCTTTCTCTGCTGCCTGTCCATTCTGAGAAGCCTCTTTAGATGCTAAATAGATTCAAAATGGTCCCAATTATTATAATTTTCAACAACATATTGCCTTTACTTATGAAACTTCATCTTATTATTTGATAAATTAAACAATATAAATTTGGAATGAATATGGAATGCAGAAATCTGTCTCCTGTCCTGGACTACGTTACACATTTTCCCAAATCATTGCAATTTGCATTGGCTCCTCCTTGCTCAGTTCATTGATTTCAAATCTTGTTTCCAATCCATAAATTATTTCAATTCTTTTCACAACCTCTTCCATTGTTCTGCACTTCCCTGAGTCCTTCACTCCTTCAATCTTGGGCCCCCATGCATCCCTCACTCCTGCTCTCCCATTCATCTCCTGGTAGCCGATATTTTCACTATTTTAACCCAATGCATTGGAAATCCTCCCTTCTTATCCTTTACCTCACTTCCTCTCTCCTCTCCGATTGAACAGATTGTGAAAACATATTCTCCTAGCTCCAAACCAGTTTTTCCAGATATCCCCCTCGACAGATTCTCTTGGAATAACAAAGTATTTGACAGATTCTAGTAATCCTTTTTGATTGTAGGTGAGGACATTTCAACAACTCATTTATATACCATTCTCTAAAGTGATGAAACAACTTGGGGCACTTCATAGCTGCATAGGCCACAAAACGTGACACTGAGCTACCCCTGGTTGATAACAGGACAGGCCATCAAGAATCTACATATGAGTTAGGAACTAGAGTAGCCTCAAGTATCAAGCCTGCTCTGTCAAAGAGGTTTGTTCAAAAGGTGACTCTTAAAGTAGGAAAGAGACTGGGAAATGTAGGGATGGAATTCAAGGGCCCAGTTACCTGATGGCTCAGTGAAAGAAATTGGGAATATCCAGAAGTGTAGCAATGTAGAATTAGAATTAACTTTATTGTCACATGTTCTCACATGAGTACAGTGAAAAGTCTTCAAAGTTGCTGCTTACGGCATCACCTTAGGTACAAAGTACCTAGGTACAGACCCTTAGGAATAAGTTAGACAATTAAAGAAGTAAAAAGTCCAGCATGGTATTGGTGGAGATGGCAGTATAAAAATGGAGAAGCTTAGGCTGAGATTTTTGGCTTCCTAAGTATTCTGTTTTTTGTTTGCCTTTAGGAGAGTATAATGAGGGCCAAATGGATCTCACTGACTATGAGATCCTTGATTGGAGTTGTTAACCTGGGCCAATCAGGGAGCGGTGGCTGACAGATCTAAACAGGAGACTCTTTTCATTCTAGGGACTGGCTCTGAGCTGGCTGGTCAGAGCCCATTGTCTGTCTGGATGTAAATAAAGGGTGAATTGGAGATGGGATACCTGCCTCATTGGAGTTATTTCAGAGAGGTTGTGTGCAACCAGAATGCTCATTGAATGAGGACATCAGATGATAGTTTATTTAGGGTCTTGTTAGGACATGATAGCTCAGTGGACTGTGTATAGTACTACCAGCTATGGACAGCCCTAGTAAACATTTAAAGCTTCCAACACCTAAAATGTGTTGAAATGAATCCATACAAAATGCTCACTTAAAGCCATGAGAATTAACGCTAAAACCTAGAAATGGATGAGAATTTATTTGAAAGTTGAAGCAAATGTTACTTTTTCAGGGAGGCTGCTTTTAATTCAAATTAAAAACATGGGATGCAGAACCTCAGTGGAAAGTGGTGAAGTATCCAGATGAAATAGTGAATAGAAGGGCCACAACAATATTCACTGAGATATGAGGAAAATCTGGAAAATGTTGTCTTTGAAACTGTGGTGTCTGAAACGTACATAAGATGGCAAAAGAAAGACTGAGAGCTGAATCTTATGTTTTTGGCTAAATCCGAGTCGCACTGAAATTTTTTGGAGCATATTTTGCTGTGAGGCCCTATCAAGTTCTATCTTTGCAAATTCGCCTCATCAATTGCCTACCCGTATGGCCTCTCTTATGTTCAAATTCTGACCCATCTTACCACATGCTGATCCTGGAACAACACAGCACTCAGTGGATATCCACCAAAACACTCACAGCAGTGGGTAGCACGGTGGCCCTATGGTTAGCACTGCTGCCTCACAGCGCCAGGGGCCCAGGTTCGATTCCACCCTCGGGTGAATGTCTGTGTGGAGTTTGCATATTCTTTCTGTGTGGATTTCCTCTGAGTGCTCCGGTTTCTTCCCACAGTCACAAAGATGTGCAGGTTAGGGTGGATTGGTCATGATAAAATTGCCCGTAGTGTTCAGGGATGTGTAGATTAGGTGGGTTATTTGGGGTGAGTCTGGGTGGGATGCTGTCAGGGTTGGTGTGGACTTGTTGGGCCGAAGGGCCTGTTTCCACACTGTAGGGATTCTAAGGTTCTAAACACTTGCATCCAAACCACTTTAAAAGCCTGGATGGACACTGGTATTCTGAAGCTACCCTGCTTGGTCAAGGAGAGAGTCAAAAGGGAATATGGTGCCGCAAATCTCTGATAGTTCCATGACCAACTGAATTGCATCTTTGCCCAGAGTTTGTAGTGCAAGTCCTGAAAGCTAAAGCACTGAGTCTCAGTGCCACTGCAGTGGTTGCAATCTGACCTCCAATACATTATGCCCTTAGTTTCTGAGAATGGGCTCATGGTCTGTGGTGCATCCCCTTGACTGACATGACTGGTTAGCCCAGGAGAAGACATGCCCAACCCATTGACTGCTCTCCAACTGCAATAGCCCCACCCCTGGGCTGGCCGTTACAGCACCAATGGAGTCCTAACTGAGAAACCACGTTCCTCACAACAGGACACTGACCGTAGCCAATCTCCTGGTCTGGTATTGGAGGCTGCCCGTGACTTACTGCACCAGGATCCCCTGATTGATGGGTGCTGCCATGATTTGCACTGAGGACTGCTGTTTGCTTGCTGCATGTGCACTGTGTTGGCCACGTAAGCTGCTAGCAGATGGTGGAGGAGTGAGATTGAACAGCAGGTGCTACATCTACAAGATGTGCAGGCTCTGGACTGAGAGCTGATCAGCAGCAAAGCAAGCTGCCTTCTGGTGTGACTGCACTAAGTGGCGAGGCGAGGCAAGGCAGGGAAGCTGTGAGCACGCAGATTGGTGAGCGAGTGCTATGAGAGAAAGTGAGCTAGCCTGAGCTGCAGCCTGGTCCAGTCTGAGATCCTGTCCACTTCCACAAAGTGTCATCACTACAGATATTCAGCGTTAGTCACTGACACACCTGTGATGTCCCACTGCATGCTGCCCATGAACGAACAGTCAAAGTGCAAGGATAGTTGTGACGGGTTGGCAGATGCCACATGTATGGATGAGGGGTGAGTGCACCTGATGTCTATGATTGTGCCCTGCAATGTAGTTTGGCCACAGGTAACATGGAAATTGATTGGAGCAAGCCACCATCTGAGCCTGCACACTCTGGTGCCACTTGGGGTGGCACGGTGGCTCAGTGGTTAGCACTGCTGCCTCACAGCGCCAGGGACTCAGGTTCGATTCCAGCCTTGGGTGACTGTCTGTGTGGAGTTTGCACATTCTCCCCGTGTCTGCGTGGGTTTCTTCCGGGTGCTCCGGTTTACTCCCACAGTCCAAAGATGTGCAGGTTAGGTGGTTGGCCATGGGAAATGCAGGGTTACAGATATAGGGTGCAGTGGGGTGGATCTGGGTGGGATGCTGTTAGGAGGGTCAGTGTGAACTTGATGGGCTGAATGACTTGCTTCCAAACTGTAGGGATTCTGTGGTTTCCTCGTCAAACTTTCCCATCACTGAGCTTGTTTGGTGAATTGTGGGGACAGGAAGGTGAGTTGGGAGGCTGGATATTAATATGGCGAGCTGGGCTGTTCACAAGGTTTAATCCCCATCAATTGGCATCTCACTGGGCAGTAGTGAGAATCTCGCCACACTGCTTGTGAAAAGCAGAAAAGATGGAACAAGATGATCCCCACATTGAGATGGGCCCCACTTGTCAAAATCTACCATGCATCTCGCCTCTGACCACGACACAATTCCACCCAGAAGTAATAAACTGCTGCAAATTAAATGGTGGCCATGGGAGAAAAATTCAATTGGAAAAAGGTTAATTGGGGACTAATACCAGAATTGAGAGCGTGGTGAGACTAAACACGACGGAAACGTTCAGATACTGTAATGGGGGAGACTGTTCTTTCTAGCTGGTTGAGCTAATAGCCTTCTTGATCCATATTTACTCGTGAATTAATAACAGCATTGGAGCAGGCCACTCGATAAAGATCATCAATAACAGAATGAAGTTGACAGCGGATGTTACTGAAACAAGGTACGTATTGTTGAAGTCTTTCATCCTGCAGTTACCCGGAAAAACACAAGAATGCCACATCTCAAACAGGCACAGTCATTCATACAACAGGAGAGAAGGATGCCAATTGATTAACACATCAACTGATGGACAAAACACTTTAACAACATGGCATCTTTTCAGCAATATTTAATTTCTGCACTACCAAGCGAAAATAGACAATTTAGTATTAAGTGGGAAAGTGCTTTGTACCAAAAGAATTCCTTCCCCTCTAACTATCAGATTAGAGTTGTGAAATTACATTTCAATGTAATTACATTTGCAGGCTACCAAAAATGCTGTTTTGTGATTCCATGAAAGTACGCATCTGGCAGCCTAATAATTATATGCAAATATAATTATGCAACTTCACATCAATGAGACATCACAGTTCCACAACCCTTTTGTTCTTCCGTTTAACTTGACTATAATTTAAAAGCATCTTCTGCACCAGACGTTTTCAAATGAATGTTTTCTGGATGATGATGATGAGAGGGTATTCTTGTTGTGGTATCGAGTCATGGATAGTGATTAAAGAACAGTCACTCCCTGCCCGATGGCTCAGCAGGTTTATTCAGGGAGAAACTGAGGCAAAAACACTGGCAAAGGCTGATGCCCGCACTGCGCTGAGGTAGCTCATCTGATCGAAAGTGGCAATACCCTCAACACCACAAGAGATTTTGGATTATGGAGGAGAAAAATAAAAAGCAGCCCTCAGCATTATTGAATTAACCCCTGCTAGAAGTGCCCAAGCCTGGGCATTAGTCTGATGAGCCTTGATGATCAAATATTCACTACAACGAATCAAAACATGAATATTGTCCTCTTGGGCAAAACCATAGGATTCCTGGGCCCTAGTGAAGCTAGGCTGCATTACAAGTTTCAGTAGAAGAGCAGTTGGAACCCTTTACTGTAGTTATAGACCAGAAGGAACACTGGCATCACCTCTTCAGCTACACAGTTCATGTTGGGGTTCATACTGTGGATTGAATTTTCTCATGGGTTCTGGAGTTCTGTTGTCAGAATTCAGTGGGGGTTCTGAGACCCGCAAACAGGTAGTGCACTCTCCTCCTAATGGGCTACGTCAATGTTTGCCAGCCCCTATCACAGGGCTCAATTGGTGGCAGCTCTGCAGTTTCGACAGCTGTGGCTAAGACAGGTACTACTGAGGTGTGGACATAAATAGAAAAACAATCAGGACAGAAGCTGCCGGGATCTTTGAGAGTGGAGGTGAAACTCTCTGTGGAAGATAATAGGGGCCGTGAGTGGGACCTTTCTGTCAATGGGGCATGGAGTCTCAACCTCTCTCAGGTCACCTCCAACTGGCAGGAAGAATACAGGAGCTGAATATTATTTAAATGGAGAAAGACTGCAGAAAGCTACGGAACAGAAGGATTTGGGAGTCCTTGTGCATGAATCACAAAAAGCCAGGATCCAAGTTCAGCAGGTAATAGGGAAGGCAAGTGGAATGTTGGCCTTTATTTCAAAGGGATTAGAGTGTAAAAGTAGAGAGGTTATGTAAAACTTTGCAAACCCGTTAGTCAGACAACAGCTGGAATACTTTGAACAGTTGTGAGCCCCTCATCTAAGAATTAGAGGCATTAGAGGCAGTGAACAGAAGGTTCACTAGATTTTTCCTGGGTATTAAGGGTCTGTCTGTCTTATTAGGAGACCTTTAGTCGATTGGACCTGTACTTGGTAGAATTTAGAAGAATGAAAAGCGACCTTATTGAAACATACAAGATTCTTAGGGAACTTGACAGGTTAGATGCAGAAAGATTGTTTCCCCCTGTGGGAGAGGACCAGATGGCATAATCTCAGAATATGTAAGACATTTAAGATATGAGGAGGAAATTCTTCTCTCAGAGGGTTGTGAATCTGTGGAATTCTTTACCACAAGGGTTATAGAGGTTGCTTCATTAAGTATATTCAAGCCTGAGATAGACAGACCTTTAATCAGTAAAGGGATCAAGGATTATGAGGAAAAGGCAGGAACGTGGAGTTGAGGGTTAACAGCTTAGTCATGATCTCAGTGAGTGAAGCAGCAGGCATGATGGGCTGAATGGCCTGCTGCTCTGTTATGTCTTATCAGGTGGTTTTGTCAGTGTGCTGCCTGCTTCCATGGAGTGGGTATCACTGGGAAACATCCCTGGTGTTGGAAATGAGTTAGGACGCTGGTCTGATGTGGTGTCCCACTCCAAGCCTACTGCCACAAGGCCCGGAAAATGTAGACCCGTATATTTACAGAACAGAGGCCGCTGTATCAGACAGGATGGGAGTGCAGCGCGCAGCAACACAACTATACATACAACCAGTTATTAAATAGGAGAAGACTTGTTTACCTAGTGATTTTGTAAGTTTTTAGAACTCATGCTATTGATGTTTGAATTAGTATCCTTTACCACTTAGATAATTGTGCCCTTCCTTTACAATACTGATGTACTGAATGTCATGAATAAAGACTGCAGCATTTTGGCAACAAATGGTCCGCCTTTAGGTATTTTGTCCTTTGAAGTAGACTTTGAGGGGTTTTTTTAAGCTTGCAGACCAAACTCCAATGAAGTAGAGATTAGCTGTCACATTATTAATGTGGAAGTTATTAAAGTTAAATGCCCCTTAATTATTCTTTTAAAATTTGGTCAGCAGTTTCAAAGAACCTTTACTGTAGTGGTGAAATGGAAGGGGGAGGTGGAAAAATCACATTCTTAATGGGTTTCATTACGAAGAGATTGGTTTATTTTGTAGTCGGGCCAGAGATCTGGGAACGGCAGGGTTTGTATATGTGTTGCAATGACTTTTGAACTGGCGCCCTGGTTTCTGTCAGAGATAGTGTCAGGAATTCAGTTCAAAGGGTGAAAGCAGATACGTCAACAACTAAAATGGGAACTTCAAAAAAAAAGTTAATCTGCGTGTTGAATCAGGAATGCGATTTCTTATTTATGGTTTGTTTGTAAAATGGAAAATGAGTATGCAATTACTGTAGCTTTATAAACTTCTGTGGGTGGGACTGACATAATTTGATCAGCACCACGAACAGTGGTATCTTATGACAGAAGAATACTCAATTAAATAAATAAACCAGAAAAAAAATCAATGTTTGCAAATGTATATAAATAGACTATAAAAGGACAAAGGATGTTAATATGTAGAATTGGATCATGGAATGATTACAGCACAGAAAGAGGCCATTCGGCCCATTGTAAACCCATTGTTCAATTAGAAATGAAGTAAGATTATTGCTCAGAACTCGTCTTTCCTGAACGTCAACAAACGTTTGCAGTCTGCAATAAAATTGGATATTGAAAGAAGGGATCATTCAAGATAGATATTTTTGGACAATGCTAGTGTTATGTTCTCACCAAACCATGGGTGTGGAATCGTATGTCCTATTGTAGAATTAAGAGATTGAATGATTAGAATGTTCTTTTATGCTCACCATTGTTAGGGTCAATGTTGACAACTGTTGCCTTGTGTTCATCATTAAGGCCTGCTTCTGACTTTCTTAGCAGCACACAGCCTTTGCAAACAGCATGATTAACAAAAAGAACAATGACAAACGAAGTTACTGGTCACTTGAACGAACCTTGAATTTTGGTCAAGTTTATGCATTAGGGCAGCTGGAGAAGCTATCTTGTAAAATACCCATAGTTGGACATTTTAAATCAGTTTAAAATCAATGTAAACCACTAGGAATAGTGACAAGGGAAATGGGGCATCGGAATCATGATGTATTTTCTTCACCAATGAGATTGAAGGATTAATAAAACAATGGTAGTTGCCGCAATCCCAGAGGACCATAAGGCTGCTCTATCATTAGAGAGAGACAGCTAGTGTTGAGATTAACCTGAGGGCTACCATGCCTCAGGTGAGTTTGAGAAGGCAGGACCTTCATAGTAACCTCAACCAGTGTGGGAAATGAACCCGCGCTGTTGAAGTCACTCTGAATTGCAAACCAGCCATCCAGCCAACTGACCTCCATATGCAGAAATAACTGAGAAGCAGAACTGATTAGATATACACTAAATTCAAGAAAGCAAGCAAGAGATTAAAAGAAGGATTGAACTAAGAAAAGGGAAAACAAAAAATAATTGATTTTTAATGCTACATTTCCAAGTTTTGTAATTCACCTTAATTAAGGAGACTCCATAGGTTGTTTTTTTCAACTTCTGGGCCAAAGAAGTTGTTTGGTACTGCAGTAATTATTACAATGTCACTAAAAAGTACCTATCTGCTAATTAGCAGAGTTAACTTGCTGTGACGAGGTCAATGAGTAATTAATGTGCAAAACCAGCAAATTGCTGAAAGAAACAGTGAGGCTAAAGGTGAGATGTTATTTGTGCAAAGCAACAGACCGCCCATATAAATCAATCAGCAAGTTTCTCTTAACCTTCTCAATTTAATGGTCGATTTGTACCCTAAAAATGCTCTGTTATAAGTTCAGCTTGTTGTGTATAATATCCAGGACCACTGATGGTTAGAACTGATTCAAAGCAATGTATTAAACTGTAGATTTCAGTTATGTTTACTATTCTGTAATCACCCGGGAAACAATTAACGTCATAGAACATTATCAAAAGCATTATCATAGTGTGTTCCTGACTATTTCCTTTGCAACACATAAATGTTGTCCAAATAGCTTTGGGAACATGCAAAGCCTTTATTTCATTAATCAGAACCTAAATAACAGTGAAAAAGAATGGCAAATTCTACCTGTGTGAAATTGTAAGATTGTATCACAAAGACTTGGCTATATTGAATAAGTGGAAGGTCTTGTGGCAAAGTGGGTTATGTTTCTGCCTGAAACTCTGGATTCAACTCTCACTCCAGGATTTGGTGGCCAAAGTGGGTGTGTCATAACACAGCTAAAGAGGCTGGGTTTCAACTTGTCAATCCTTCCAACATAAGCACAGGAGATCAACCATGTGATGGAAATAAATTACAGGCTCTACCATCATTAGCTCCAGGCTACAATGGTCAAGTAAAAGTGCATGTTTCCACATCGATTCAGATTCCTTTGGGTGATTGTTGGTTGGCTCCATTGGCTCAGATTGGTGCCAACAGCACAGGGTTTGATCCCCATTTCAGCTGCAGTGGATTCAGGACCCTGTGATGGAGATTGTAGTGTCTTGGGTTGGACCTGCCTTCAGGCAAAGAACTCAACAGTACTGAATATATCTGTAAGTTTGAGCCTCACTGTCAAAGGAGAATATACAATCAGCATACAGTTATTATAATCACAGCAAGGTATTGGACCTGACCCACTCTCACCTTGAAGAAAAAGGTAATGGGTTCAAGCCACATTCCAGGGGCTTGAGCACATTTTTTGCAGAAACTTTGATACAATGCTGAAGGAGTACTGCATAGTCAGAGGTACCTTATTTCAAGTTAAACATTAAATCCAAACTGCTTGCTCTCTCATGTGGACAAAAGGGACTTCATGATTCTATTTGAAGAAGAGCATGGAAGGTCTCCCAATGACCTGTCTGGCATTTATTTACCAGGAAAACAGCTAACTTGTTAACGTATTTCCCTGATATTTGCTTGGTCTTTTTGTTTTGCATTTCCTATTTTGCAACAATGAATACTCTTCAAAAGTATATAGCTGTGAAGCACTTAGGATGCCCTTAGCAGTGTTATCTGTTTACCTTTTAAGGTTTGCATGTGATTTTTTTAAAAAGTGTGTGGACCCTTTAAGTTTTTTTTGCATCACCTTGCATGCAGCCTGCAAGAGAACATTAGAGTTTCTGCACAGTCACACCTTAGAAGGAATATTGGTCCTGAGGTTGTGAAAGCTGCTCTGTAAATGCAAGTTTGTTCATTATTTATCAGTACATCAATTTTACAAAAGCACATGCACTACCCCAAAATGTTTCATATGAACCACAGGTTTCTGAATTTTCAGATTTGCTTGTTTACCTGTTGCAGGCATGGGATCTTCAGTTGCCTTTAGAAATATCTAGAAATGAGCAAAGGACAGAATTGAGTTACAAGTGACTGACCCCTCTCAGACCTTTCACACAGGAAATATTTTTTGCAGACACTAGATTAAAGGAAGATACTCATCAGCAATGTCACAGCAAGGAATGCAGGCAGGGAGCCGGTAAGTTTACACGTTCGATTTCTAGTTATTGTGGATTCTTACCTTTAAGGTCATTGCAGAATAAAGGGTTAACTCGGAGGCTAACAACTGAGCATGCACACAGAAAATCATGAAGATGTCATAGATACATGAGATTGAGGACAATCCGAGAAATCGAAAGCAGCTCAGACCATGTGTGGGGTTTGAATGTATCGAGCTAATATAGTATGTTCACTTTGAAAAGATCGCTTTTTCTCGCCAAATCTCTTATATAGAGTACAGCATCTTCTAAGACACAGTCCACAACAAACTCATGGTGAACGACTGGGTGAATGTCCATAGAAATTCTAGTCCTAATTTAAGACAGCTCACTTTAATGGTGTCTGCTGTAAGAAAAGCATTGATGCTCCAGGTGAGTGTAAATCCTCAATTTGTCATTTATGAGAACATGTGACTCTAGAAGACTTTGCGCACTGGTATAAAGAATTCACAAAAGAAGGGAAACAAACTGCGTCTTTATTTGGAAAGATGATTTTTGGCTTAGCATGAAGTCGGAGCCACTCTTGAGTGTAGATGCCATTATAGGTACTATGCACTGGTAGTTTATGGAAAGCACTGCTTAAAATTCTCACCAGGTACAGTGAGCTCTGCTGGGGCTGCAGCTTAAATCAAGTCAGTGATAAAGGCAGATGAAGCAGGTCCTAGTGAGGAACAGTCAATTGAGAGGCTCAGGGTGGGGGTCATTAAGGGAGGTGGTCCTTTTGGCTGTGTAATGTCTAATCAGGAGGGACACACTCCACTAACACCCGAGCCAACAAGCAACTCTCACTCCCAGTAAGACTTAATATTGTTTCAGACTTTGACCTTGGAATACCTGCATACTACTGATCGTGCCAATACAGAATTCCCTTCTCCACTGTATTCACAGAGACAATAATCAATTTAGTGTTAACAAAGTAACCTCCTTGTTAAAACCGCACAGAAGGGGATTTACACAGACATGTGATATGTTTGTGGACCATACACTGACTGGAATTCTACAAACCCCAACCGAGGTAGGTTGGCACATGAGGGGTAGGGGAAGGTGGTGTAAAATAGGACATCATGACAGCTGTGCCTACATAGCCTACCTGCTGCCACAGTCTATTTACCCTTGTGCCATTTGAGACCCCTAATTGGCCAACTAATGGCCCGAAAGCATGCAGTCTTGTGGCCAGGATGGTTGGAGGGGTTTGGTTCAGGTATCCCTGTACTCCCCCGATTTCCCCAAACCCCAGCATTTCTTCCAAAGCCCTGATGAATCTGGCACCACCCCCCTTGACCCCCCCAGCCCCTTTGCTGATGCCTGTCAGCCTGATGCCAGCTAAAGCCTGGGACTTGCCTTCAAGCCCAGGTCCATGGTTTCTCTTCTTTGAGAACTGCCTGCAGTTCCAGGCATGGCCAGCACTCCTGGTTGCACTGTTGATCAGTCAAATAGAAGTCCCACCTCAAGCTAATTAATGCTGACCATTGTAAATGGAGACCTGGTCAAGGGGAGGCTGGCTCGGAACCACAGCCTTCATGTAAAATTCTGGCAATGTGATGTGGAGTCTCTTTGTAAATAACATACTTGACAAGTGACCACATTGCTTGACTGTCATATTTCATTACTTCTAATGAAAAATTCCAAGGAATTGATAAAAAGGGCAGTTCCTTATGATAAATAATTATCAGTCTTACTTCCTCCAGTGAAGTGTCAGACACCCCAAAGCTGCTGAGGCCTAAATCTTGCAGAGTCTCCTCGATTTCCCGGAACAAGCTAGCGTAGGCCCTATGTTTGAAATCTTTACTGGGCAGCAGGTAGTAAAGCTCTTGACCAACATTTTCCATCAACTTGGCATCAGGAACATGATGTTTGATGAGATTTGTCAATGTATCTACATCACCTGCATGAGAGAGGACCAACAAAGACTACAGTGAAAGGCCATTCTTTACAAGTTTACTACAATCTTTATACAAACAGGCAATCCATTCTCGTTATTAATTCAGATTGAAAGCACATCAGTGTCTCATATAGTCATGGGTATAGCACATAATGCTTTCGGCAAGGATCATAATATATATGCAACAGTAATATACAAATGGTTTCAGCTATGGCTCAGTAAGCCATCTCAGTCCTGAGTCAGAAAGATCAGAGTTCTAGTCCCACTCCAGTGCTTTAGCACAAAAATCCAGTTTGACACTCCAATACAGTACTGGGAGAGTTCTGCACTGTCAGAGGAGCTGCCTTTGAGATGAGATGTAAAACTGTCAATCCTTCTGCTGCCATTTGAATAAATCCTTTCAAACCCACAGTCATTTCCACATGGAAGGACAAGGGCATCAGATATATGGGAACACTGCCCCCTGAAAGTTCCTCTCCAAGCCACTCACCATCTTGACTTGGAAATATACAGCTGTTCCTTCAGTGTCACTGGGTCAAAATTCTGGAATTCCCTTCCTAATAGCACAATGGGGGTGTCTTCACAGTGCATGGTCTGCAGTGGTTCAAGAAGGCAGCTTACCACCACCTTCTGAAGGACAACTAAGGATGGGTAATGAATCCTCGTCCAGCCAATGACACCCACATCCCATGAGTGAATAAACGAATAAAGAAGGCTGAGGAATGAGTTTTGCAAAAGTTCTTATTCTTACTAAATGATAAACAGGCTCAAATAAGATTTCATAAAGATTACAATTTTAGCACAAGTGTTTATCCTTTTCTCATGAATGAGTTAAAATCTGTCAAAATAGCAGACAACACACAACATAGGCATACAATTCATATTAAGCTTTTGGAAGTAATATTGAAAAGATGTATTTCTGGACTATCCTTGTTATTATAGAATCAACGACGAAAAGTGGGAGCTTTAGTAATGTGAACTCCCACTGAGTCAGAACTTCATAGAAACTGTTGAGCTGCATTTGCCAACCCAAGCATGCTTCCTGCTGGCTGACTCTGTGGATCTAACCTTTTGAACGTTGTCAAACAGCTTTTCTTCCTGTCAACACAGAAGAGAAAGCCTGTAATGAGGGTTAGGAAATAACAAGGATGAAAGTGGGAAAGATTAGAACAAGTGACATAACAGAAATGCCATTGCATGCTTGCTGCATGCCATAATTACTTGACCAGTGCCATTTCTTGGGAGTCAAGGCAATATAAATACTTCAGAACTTTCTCGTGTTAACCAGCAGTTTGGATTTGTCCAGTTTTAGATTGAGAGCAGCTGAGACGAGTTGAGAAGCTGAGCAATGAGGCTCAAAATGAGCCCAAAGTTCAGCTCTAATACAAGCCGGGAGGAAAGATTGGACCAAGGTTCTTACGGTTGAACAGTACTTGAGCAACACTGATAAAAGCGAGGCAGAAAATGCAAACCTCACCGTCTAGTTCCTCTTCTGGTAGGGTTTCATCAATAGGAGAACAGTTGGAGCAGGAGCAGCGACAGCCTGTTCCACAGGTGCATGTTGGCTGTGATAGGTTTGTGAGTAAAAGAAAAGCAGAGATCAAATGAAATGCTAATCACCACAAACAGCAATAAAAAGCAATCTAACTACATGGGTAGATCTGGAAGATGGATTTAATTTGCACAGGAGAGACCTTTGATCTTTTTAAAATTCTGCTTCTGATGCCATTTCCCCCAAGCTATATTGTTTCTGTGGAAGTGCTTCCTCTGAGTAGACTTTTTGTATAATTTCCTGCTTCATTCATGCAATGCTGTTTAAAGCAACACTGTTCATGCAACAAATCAGCAGTGGGTGATGATATTATAGTCCATGCAGTCAGTTCTAGCTGCTGTGACAAAGTGTACTTATATATGAAAGTTATATTCTGGGCTATGGACTCTTGCTATCATGTGGCTGACCAGGATACTTCTCTCACTCTTACTAACTACAATTCGCATGTGCTTGCAGCTGGTACTCAACCTGCTAGGCACATCATTAACACACCTTCTCGGACTTGCTCACCGGCTCCTGGAGTGGGCCTTGAACCCAGAGTGTCTGGGTCAGAGGCAAGGATGATATTCACCATTCCACAACAGCTAATGGATAGTGTATGCCTTGCTTATACTTACTAGCCAAGGAAACTGAATTCCGTGGCAAGTACATCAAAGATGAAGGCAGATTTTCAACAGTTTGTTCACAAATAAAGCCTTTGATCTGATTTTACAACCGAAGAATCTGTCAGGTGGCTTCTACTCAGATACAGAGCACCTGGTCCCTCCTGTGTGTACACAGTAAGATGCGGATGCATTAACCTTACCATAGCACCTTGTTTCCTTCGTTGTGCCTTCTTCATCCTGCGAACCAGGGTCAGATAGAAACCAGAACCAAAGCAGTTCTTCAGGAACAAAGAGGAGCCACAACACTGCAGCTTTCCCTGAGAAATGATTGCGATCCGGTCGCCAAGAAGATCTGCTTCATCCATATGGTGAGTGGAGAGAATGATGGTTCTTCCTAAGTGTGAGAACATAGAAGTTTCTCTTAGTTTATTATTAATCAATGCTGTCCACTAGAGGGAGCCTTCAGCCAATGTTTCGTTGAACAAGGATCAATTTTGATAACGTTTTGCCTGTAACACCACATTAGTTCTTTCTTGGAATGAATTACACATTTCGTTTGATTGTCTCAAAGCCAAAATAAATGCCTGTAACACAATGCTTGAGACCGTGTCAAGCTAAGGAAGATTTGAGAAAAGTATAATCTCTATCAGACTCTATCAGTCCAGACACATTTGCTGGACTCAGGCCTTCTAAAGCTTTGGGCTGTTGTTATCCTGTATGATGGAAAGTGTTTAATTACTCTTTGTTTAC
The DNA here is from genome assembly GCF_021869965.1 of Rhincodon typus. Taxonomy (NCBI): domain Eukaryota; kingdom Metazoa; phylum Chordata; class Chondrichthyes; order Orectolobiformes; family Rhincodontidae; genus Rhincodon; species Rhincodon typus. Next base: position 64,124,035 of record NC_063341.1, on the reverse strand, counting down.
TGGTGTAGGTGTGTGCACATGTTGCCAAAAGTAAAGGTGGGTTGGAAGGTCTGGTACCAGCATGTTCTGCCCCGAGGTTCTTTGGTTGTGATTTGGTTCCAAGTGTCCTTACACATTAAGTTACTAATCACTGTAGAGGAATCTGTGTTATGGCCGAGAGATTACATGGCCCCTGACTCTGCGTGCACATTTCAGCCCAAGATTGGTATGCAAAGCAGCAGCAAGCTGTGGAAGAAACACCCTCAGGATTTCTCTCAATCTGGAAGATGTAATGTTGGCAATACAAGCATCTCCTCTCTGGAAGGGAACATTTTTTTCACAGACCTTTCTAGCAGGGATCACAAAAAAAATTCCTCCACACTCCTACCAACCTTGCCCCACCCCTAGTAAAGGTTTCCTTATTAAGAGCAAACCTCAGCCAGTATAGCATATGCATAAAGACTTTAGGTCAAACCTAACTGGCTCACACAGGTTTTAACTATCAGCAGCATTACTGCATTCTTAGCTCTGTGCAATGTGAACATTAACCTGGAACCTTCCTTGGATGACATCACGGTACAGTTCAATGAAGGAGGTGACACTTTTGAAACATTATGTTCTAGCTCTTGTTTTATTCATTTACTGAGTCTCATTACTGCATGTGCTCAGAACTACAGGAGGACCCACCTTCTCTTTGTTATTTCTTACATTCCTGGACTGCAAGAGACTGATAGTCTGCAGGTAACTAGCATACAGTGAAATTGAAAACCATTTGCTGGAATATTAAGGTTCTTAAAAAAAAATAAATCATCAAAAATTGTTGCCACACTCAATGAAAGCTACTGACCGAAGCTGGATTTCAACTTCAGAATCAATATTTTGAAATGTCTCCCAGGATGACTTTTAAAAAACAAAAATCTGCAATTAAGTGTTGCACCAGATCAACATCTGCACTTGCCAGTGCAATTAAACTCTAATCTAAAACAATGAAACCGCAGCACAACAGTTTATGTTATTACTGATGTGTTGCCCAACTTCCTCCAGAGCCAACAGGCAGCAGAATCTGAGAGGAGGCTTTAACCAGAAAGAACATGGTTGAAATTCTTTGGCCAGCCAATAATCTCTCTTAAAAGGGATGGGTTCCATTGAGAACCTGCAAAAGTAGCAACTGTTTATGATTCATTGAAACCTCAAATATAAGATGGAGAAAATACCTTTTCAAGCCTAACTGATAGTAATGATTTTATACAAATTTACATGCTAGAAACAGGAATTCAAACCCCTCGCAACTGATTCATTTTAGTGGAAGTTAAATCATGCTGGCAATGTTAACAGTACTTTGTTTTTTTTCCCTGTGTGTGCTGTGGAGGTGTGAAATTACCTATCTCAAGGGTAAGCTGGTAGAATTCCATCTTCAGATGTTTGTAGCATGTCCCCAATTTTCACAGCTTCGCTGTTAGTAATTGTATTTTCAATTGCCTTGGTAAACTCTGGAATGTCAATCTCAAACATCCGTGCATCTGTCTGTCTCTGTGTTTTCCAAACCCACCCCTCTTTGATTTGGATTTTTGACACCTGTTTTACCATTTCCCTATATGGCTGGGTATCAAGTTTCATTTGCTATTGCACCTGTGAAATTTCTTGGCAAATTTTAGTATGTTAGAAGCAGTGTATGAATGCGTGCTGTAGCAGAATCCAACAGTACAGATGCAGTCTTGTCGAGTCTGGGTAGAGTTCTATAAGGATATTGTACTCTAACATTACATGTGTATCGCACTGTTCATATAAAATAAATAAATATAGAGGATGGTCCAACAACATTGTAGTTTAATGTTGTTTATAACATATGCAAAATATGTTTTATATGTATATAATAGAATCCAATAGTATATACAGTAGGGTCTTCATTATCTATCTTATAGAATCCTACATATTAAGGAATTTTAAATTCCAAAGTAAAGGTAGTCTGGTTCTGTTGGATGGTTAAAAAGTTAAAAATCTGAAATAGATATCTGACCTGCCTCAAACCCACCTATTCCCCATTTTAAAAGAGACAGAATGATGAGGAGACAATAGATCAGTTGTGGTGTGTCCTCATTTTAATTGTGATTCTATTTTTAACCACAGTCTGACTGGTTTCCCAGATCACTGTAATCTCACAGTAAGAGGAAGTTAAGAAGGGTTGAATCCATGAGATATGTGTTTTCATAGCATTGCTTGTGGCCAAGGACAAGGAACGTTTCCTTCAGGCCCGACAAGCTTAGTAGTAAATGCATCACACCACTGTGATGTGTCTGCTTCCTAACCCACTTCCTTCAGTATGATAGGGTTTCCCTGACTGACATCTATCCCCCTCCACCCCAATCACCATCTCTGTCCACATTACCACTGGGCTCAGACTACTATCTCAAACCCTCCCACAACAGATCCATTCCAATCAGCCCATCTGATCTATCAACAGTACCTCCATGATCTCCCTTGCTGTATCTACCTGCTGTCATTGACTGTGGCCATGTACTACAGATTGCTGCACCCAGGAGGTAGCTAAACCTATCAATCACGCCGGCGGTAGATGTGAAATGGACCTGCTGCAGTTCAGCCACCGGCTCTGGTCTTGAATACTGCTCAACACCTACACAGAGATGAGGTAAGATGATACCAATATATGGTGGCCACTCCTAAAGCTATGGATGTATCTGTGCCAGAACGACCTGACCTTACTGTGTAATTGAGATTAGCTCAATAACATAATTCAAGGATATTCCCAATGCAGAAAGCCCAGTGAGGCTGTTGTCTGAATTTAATCGATCTTTTATTGTCATTGTGCTGTGTTGACTTATTTGGAAGGATAGAACTCCCTCAGTTTCCTTTGTTTGATGGCCACCATCACTTTGATTGGGGGGCTTCTCACATTAGCAACTAAAGCTAATCCAGGACAATCTCCCAGTTCGGTATTGAGCGAGTGCTGCATTATTGTAGGGGTAATGCTGACGGACTGATAGGGGATGGTGAATGGTGCAGGTGCTGAGAGATGGCACTGCTGCCTGCTTTGAGGCTTGGGCCTCAGTTAAATGAATGTGTGGCTCCTGAACTGATGTGACCAAACAGCACTGGCCAATTACCGTGCAAACAGCACCGGGTAACATGGGAAGTTAAACACCAATGGACTGGGCACTATCTTAGTTACTCTCCTATCTGTGTGTGGATCAATAAAATCCCAGATAAACTCCTGCAGTTTCTCATTCAAAACCTAGGCAACAATGCCACATTTTGGACTCCATTAAAACAAAATTACTCTGAATTCTGGAAATCTAAAATAGAAGCAGTAATTGACCTGAAACATTTTAATTCTGTTTCTCCTTCCACAGATGCTGCCTGATCTGCTGACTGTTTCTGAGCCTTTGTTGTTTATTTCTGAATCCCACTGTACAATCTTCCCATTGCGTAAAAGTTGATTACCAGCCTTAGCGCTCTCCTGTTGCTGAGTAAAATGATATTATGGCTGTGATCACAGCCACATCTGAATAAGCAGCAAGATCAGACTCACTGGATTAGTATGAGAAATGATAACTTGGCACAGCTGCTTCAGCTCCAGATTTCAATCATTCATCGAGTCCCAATCTCCAGAAACATAATGTGAGTGGGAGTCAGATTATGTCAAATTTTCAGCTGTCAGGGACGAACACCTTCACTCTGTTTAAGCATCCTTGTAGCTGCCAACTATGAACTGATCATATAAATTCATGCATTGGTGAGACAGTCAGGGCAGTGGCCCAACACTTAGCTTGTGAGCATTGCCATCAACAGGCTATCAGACCCAACATTAACGTCAAATCTCTTTAACAGTCTGTTTCAAAAAGACGTAATTCTAATACAGTTATGTCTTTAGCTAGTATTATCAGTCTTTTCTTCCAAGTTCCTTTGTCTTTTCTATTTCTGAAGGTGATAAATTTGTGCTGTGTAGTGACTGTACGGGCACTTACAACATCCAGAACTTTATCTAAACCATTGAAGTGAACATTTAGCTGCGGGGAATATCATATCAAATCTGATTCTGTTTAACTTCTGATGCCAATGCAGCATTGTGCATTTTTCCGCTGTTGGTTAGGAGCTGAGCTTTTACCTTCCCAGTCCTGAGGTCCTATGGCTAATGTAATCTGAAATCACCCACCTCAGCACAGATTTAAGATAATTTGAGACTTTCCTACAAGGGGCTGGTGCATTTGATTGATTGATAGATCGATTTATTGATGTCATATACACCGAGATACAGATCGTACCATACAAAATGCATCAGGGTAGCAGAACGGAGTGCAGAATACAGTGTTACAGTGCAGAGAGTGGGAGATCAGAATTAACATTTGAGAGGTTCATTCAGTAGTCTGATAACAGCAGGGAAGAAGCTGTTCTTGAATCTATTCCTACGTGTTTTCAAACTTTTATGTCTTCTGCCATTTTTCTTAGTGGTTCAGTCAGTCCTGTTATGTGAAATTCATTTCCAATATCACTTGCCTTACATGCACAAATGCACTGGAATTTGATAAACACAGCAGGAGGTGAGACTATTTGTAGCTCATGTGATTATAGTATTTCTTACTCTAATACATTTGTTGGCTGCCAACTTTTAGAAAGAATAATTCTCTTACTTCAGGATACAGTGTGGACAGACATTACTGGTAATTTAGTCACATGCATTAGACTTTTATTATTGGAATGAATCTGGGAAGCACAGTATACCTGCACGGTACTTCAGTAAGAGATCCCAGATGGATCGTCTGGAATAAGGATCTACTCCAGATGTTGGCTCATCCAAAACGATTACTTTAGCTGCTCCGATGAATGCTAAGGCTACTGATAGTTTGCGCTGCATCCCACCTGTTCAGGAACAGAGAGAAACCATTTAACATGTCAACAACTTCATGTCTTTATAATATTAATACTTTGAGTTATGCATGCAAAGAATACACATAGAATCATTGATTCATTATAAAGTTATTATCACAGGATGGTTGCAACATCAAAAGTGCCATGCATCCTGTCAAGGATGCGCTGGCTCTCTGCAAGAACAGCACAGCTAATCTAATTACCCTGCCCTTTCCCTATAGCCCTGAAATATTTCCCCTTCAGATGCTTGTCCAATTAGAATCCCTACAGTGTGGAAACAGGCCATTTGGCCCATCAAGTCCACACCACCCCTCTGAAGATCATCCCACCCAGACCCATTCCCCTACCCCTGCATTTCTAACCTAAACATCCCTGGGCACTATGGACAATTTAGCGTGGCCAATGCATCTACCCTACACATCTTTGGACTGTGGGAGGAAACTGGAGCACCCAGAAGAAACCCACGCAGATACGGGGAGAATGTGCAAACTCCACACAGACAGTTGCCCAAGGCTGGAGTTGAACCCAGGTCCCTGGTGCTGTGAGGCAACGGTGCTAACCACAGAGCCACCATGTCACCCCAGATCACCTTTTGAAAGAATCTGCTGCTGTAACTATTGCAGGCAGTGTAATGTGGACTTTGTTTACTTGCTGTAATCAAAGTTTTATTAATGATAATGTTCTAAATGTAGCATGTAACGCAATCAAACACCTCAAAGATGTAGATGCACATAATGCCACCGCTATATACTTGCATCATGACATGTCAGGACTTGCTCAGATTTTTGAATGTGACTGAAATACATCGAAAAGAACATTTTGGAACAAAGTCAGGAATCACTTTTTCTTGGAAAAAATCTTTGGAAATTTGGAACTCTTGTCCTCAAAAACATGTGCTTGTTGGGGGAATTTATGTTTTCAAGACAAAGCTCAGCAAAAGGTATCAAGGGACATAGAGCAACAATGGATAATTGAAGTCAGTATAGATTAGCCATAATCTAAAAGGAAAGATTTGCATTTCAACAGCGCCTCAGTGTCCTGCAGCACTTTACACTAATGAAGAATTTTTTGAAATGAAATCATTGTTGTAATTAAGGATATGTCTCAGTTAATTTTACATACAGTAGGACTGTGATAATGAGCAGATAGTCTGTTTGTGATTGAATTAAATGGCAGAACGGGGCTAAATGGGACACTCCATCTTCTGAAATGGTTACTATCTACTTGAGCATGCTTTTGATCATTCTTGAAATTACCGGATAAATTTTGAGCCAGCTCATCTCTCTTGTGAGGAAGTCCAATCTCATCCAACATTACTTCTGTCTGCTTCTCTGCCTCTTCCACTGTATGGCCTTTTAGTTGAGTGTAGAATAAAATATGCTCTGCCACCGTTAGGCTACAGCAAAGATAAAGATAAGATCAGATTATTCTGCTCACAGTTCCCTTAAAACATTACACTGAAGATCAATGTTCCAATCTTATTCGGGGAAAGACACAACCTTCCCCAGGTCAGCATTCCAGGGATTCCCTGATCACTTCACAGGCTCACACTGACGGTCAACCAGATTCTCAGGCTGATACAATGAGCTTATCTTGATAGATGCTGAAACTCTGGCTCAGGCAGAATCCTTCTCCAGAATCATCTACAGGCCCTGGGTAGTGTAGCAGATGTTGTAGGCAGCAACAACATTAACTACATCCCTGGACAGATACCAGGCCTGTAGAAAGCCCTTGCATTCCACAAAGTACCACTTGTTTTTTTGCCTCTGGCACGCTAATCAAGGTTTACCTTATGGAGAAGGACCTATATCTACCTCCCAGAAATAAAAGCATGTTGTAGCCTAGTCCAAACACATTGGTCAATTTCACTTTGCTTTGCCTAATGATCCTTAGCCCCAGTGTCAGCTGTAACATGTCACTTTACAAAGGAAAAAAATCCTTTCACACCGATCAAAGTGTTTAATAAAGGCGCAACATGCTGTTTATCAACATCTACTCGGTGAAGCATTTTACTTACTGTCATTCATTGCCCAGCTCTATTTGTAACCTAACTCATTAGAATTGGAAGTGAACTGCAGCTATTTTATGTGCCTCATTTATATAGTTTGTATCGACGCACAAAGCAGAAAACATTAGAGGAAATGTTGACACACTGCGTTCAGAATAATGCAAACTTAGGAATTATTTTTTGTTTTTAAGAATAGTAGGACCATGCCACATGGATCCAAAATCCTAACATGTTTTGTTTGATCATAACCAACCACCTCATCACTTACATCAATTCCCTCTTTTCCCAGACGCTTAAGTAATCTCCTCTATTGTTTATTGCCAGAATCATCAGAATGGATGCTTAAAAATGATGAACATTGGAACATAAGAACAGGAATAGGCCATTTAGCCCCGCAAGCCTGTTCCACCATTCAGTGATGAAAACAGAAATTGCTGGAAAAACCCAGCAGATGTGGCAGCATCTGAGGAGACAAAGCAGAGTTGGCGTTTCGTGCCTAGCGACCCTTCTTCAGAATTGATAGTAGCTGGGAATAGGTTGGTATTTATGGGGGAGTGGGTGGAGTAAATGATAGGTGGAGATGAAGCCCAGAAAGAGAGAAAAACAAACAGTCAGGTAGATGAAGGAATGGGTAAAGGTCAACCTGGGAGAATCAGCTGCTAATGGGGACCATTATTGGCTGACAATGGATTGCTTGTGGTAGCAGCCCATGTGATGACAAAGCATGGGCGCTGGGGTAAAGACATGGGAGAAACTATGAAAGCCCTAAAATTGTTGAACTCGATATTGAGTCCAGAAGGCTGCAGGGTCCCCAGGAGGAAAATGAGGTGCTGCTCTTCCAGCTTGCGCTGAGCTTCGCTGGAGCACTGCAGCATGTCTGAGACATTGGCCAGGGAACAGGGTGACGTGTTGAAGTAGCAGGCAACTGGAAGTTCAGGGTCTTTTTAGCTGACAGAACGCAGGTGTTCTGCAAAACGGTCACACAGTCTACGCTTCGTTTCCCCAGTGTGGAGGAGACCACATTGTGAGCAGCGTATGCAGTAGACTAGATTGAGTGAAGTGCAGGTAAAGTGCTGCTTCACCGGGAAGGTATGTTGGCCCCTTGGATAGTGAGGAGGGAGGAAGTAAATGGCCAGGTGTTACACCTTCTGCAGTTGCAGAGCAAGGTGCTTTGGGGCCGTGGTAGGATGTTGGGAGTGAAGGGCAAGTGGACCAGGGTGTTCCAGAGGGAACCGTCCTTGCAGAAGGCTGTCAAAGGAGGGGAGAGGAATATGTGTCCTGCTGGAGGTGGTGCAAATGGCAGCTAATGATCCTATGGATATAGATGCTGGTGAGATGGCAGGTGAGGACAAGGGGGCCCCTACTGCTGTTGTGAGAGGGAAGAGAGGGGGTGGGGGCTGAAGTAAAGGAGATGGGTCAGACCTCTCTGAGGGCTCTGTCAACCACAGTGCTGGGAAATCCTCAGTTGATGAAGAAGGTAGACATTTCAGAGACCACCTTTAGATATTTGTGACATTTCACAGGCCCACCATTCAGTGAGATCATGGTTAATCATTGCCTAACTCCACATACCTCCATTTGGCCCATATTCCTTAATATCTTTGCTTAACAAATATTTATCTATCTCAGATTTAAAATTAACAACTGATCCAGCATCCACTGCCATTTGTGGAAGAGAGTTCCAAACATCTGCCACCGTTTCTACGTAGAAATGCTTCCTCACTTCTGAATGGTCTGGTCCTAATTCTTAGACTATACCCTCTGGTTCTAGAATCCCCAACCAGTGGAAATAGCTCATCTTTATCTACCCTATCTTTTCCTATTAATATCTTGAAGACTTTGATCAGATGGATCATACTTACTTGTTAAATAAAATATTGTGCTGGGGGCACACACCAATTTCCTGTCGAATTGCATCAATATCTGTGCGGATATCTTTGCCGTTAATGACTGCAGTCCCTGATGTAGGTGGAAATAAGCCTATCAGCATTGACCTATTGGATACAAATGGAAAACCAGTGATAGTAAACACTGGAGATTGCACATGACTTACAAACTCAGGTTAGAATTTGAACATTGAAAATTCTTGCACATCTTTAAGAGAAGATAATTACACAGTTTTGATCAAAATCATTTGTTATCAAAGGGAACCTAAATCTTACAACAGATGACTTTATCCTGATGGATGACTTACTAACACAGTCAGCTATCAAATATGCAACGCTTCCTGCTTCTTTCTGCAGGAATTAAGTTTGCATCGTTATAATTCAAAATATTTTCTTATCTCCTGAGTGTGCTGACTCCTCACTAGCAGCGAGTCTTCAGTATGGCCTCCTCCTGTCCCTATGTTTCTGGACATTAGTGCAATGTTTAATAGTTACGTTAATATGATTTTAAGGAAAATTGTGCATTTATCTTTCCATGTAACTGTTTTCCTGCTAGTCTCCCAGTCTCTGATTCTTTCTGCTTCCCTGTCTCTGTCTTTTTATTTATGCAGCACCATTGTTCAGTGGTTAATACTGCTGCCTCATAGCAGCAGAGACCCAGGTTCAATTCCAACTTTGGGCGACTGTGTGGAGTTTGCACATTCTCACCGTGTCTACGTGGGTTTTCTCCAGGTGCTCCAGTTTCCTCCCACAGCCCAAAGATGGGCTGGTTAGGTGGATCGGCCATGGGAAACGCTGGGTTACAGGGATGGGGTGAGTCTGGGCAGGATGCTATTTGGAGGGCTTGTGTAGACTTGACAGGCCGAAAGGTCTGCTTCCACACTGTAGGGATTCTATGATTCTTATGCAGTGAGCAATCATGCACTCTTACTGGGCATTTCTGATGTTACAACTGAGCTTACACTACAAGTATTTCAGTGGCTCCAAATTGCTTTGGGATGTTTGGAGGTTGTGAAAGGCATTGTATAATGCAAAGTCTTAATTTCTGCTTGCTTTACTTATAGCATGTATGTTTCTGTGTATTTGTTGGGATTTGGAGCTGAACTATTCCTGTGAAGAAGCTAATTGTTATAACACTGAAGGTTACTTCAATGATTGCAAGGTCAAAAATGTACCAAGTGCAGTACAGAATTCTAGTTAATATTTATCTCATTATAGTCTTTCACCCAGGTTTATTGGAAAAAAGGAAATACTTCATGTATTTTGGACAATCTGCAGCTTGTGATCATATCTCAACTTTCTCAAGTTTGCTTTCTTTGTTATTTTTGATACAGATTCCAATCTGGCATATGTGCTGGTAAGGAATTGAGGAAATTGGGAATTTTCTGCTGCTGGTTTCTGAGGCAGAAAACACTTGGTTCCGGACTGAACAGTTTCACAATGGTTGGAGCTGGTGCTGGTTTTTGATGTTTGTTGGGTTTATAAAAGCGAGAATGGCAAGCAACAGCAACACAGTGTGTTTCCAAGGATCTGTACTACGGTCTGATTAACAGCAGCTATTATTCTAGTTCAGTGAACTTCCACGTGTGTAACTTGGAGGTTGAAGCTTAACTTTCCACAGTTCACATAACAATCATGTGATTATGGTTATGTAACAAATAGTATGCATGAAGTCTTCAGCAGAGGGTGCTGACAACTGAGGTACTTGGTTCAAATGAACAAAATAAAATCCCTTTCAATAAGCCACAAAATAAATATTCACCTCTAACAGCAAAAATTAACTTTCTTTCATTCTGCTTTCTGCATTTCATCTTACTTGCTCTCTTACTCTTCTGTTTATAATCATAAGAAACAGGAACAGAAGAGTAGGCCATTCAGCCCCTCAAGCCTGCTCCACCATTCAATAGGATCACGGCTGATTCAACATTCCTCATGTCCATTTTCCTGTCCTTTCCCTGTAACCCTTGATGCCCTGACTGATCAAGAATCTATCTCAGCCTTAAATACACACAAGGCCTTTGCCCCCATAGCTCTCTGTGGCAAGAAATTCCAAAGACTCAATTTACCTTTCTGTTCCCTATCTCCCCTTATTTTAGTTTGGAGTGATTTGGATGAACCATACATATGGTCACCAGGAAGCTGTATTCTAAGCTGAGAAACCCGTTAATTATTTTCAAAATACAGATAGCCATCATCCATGTTGTTCTTGCTACCTTCAACTTGGGAAGGAGCCTAAAAGAACTTCATGAATGTAGCTTGTTCTTGTGGCTGATGATTATTTTGTTGTGGTAGCAAAGGAACGTCATCTCTTACATTGTTGTTGTCTTTCCAGCTCCATTGTGACCCAAAAAGGAAGTGATCTGCCCTTCAAAGAAGTTAATGTTCAGTCCATCCACAGCTGGCTTCTGCCCCTCTGTAAAAACCTTCACTAGGTTCTGAATAGAGACTCCCAGAGTCAGATTTGATGGCTCCTTCTCGTAAAAGGGGTTTCCTGCCATTGCTGCTGTCACTGCGAATAGATAACAATAAATGGACATAGTATTTGCTTCAGTATCTGGAAAAGAGAATTAGGAATGGGGAAAACATGAGTCCACCTGAAGACGTTACTGTTAAGATCGAAACATTACCCGGGTTGACCTTTTCGCTTTCTTGTTTCTCTTTCTCTTTCTTCTCTTTCTCCTGCTTTTCCTTCTCCAGCCTCTCCTTTTCTTGTTTCTCTTTCTCCAGCCTCTCCTTTTCTTGTTTCTCTTTCTCTAGCCTCTCTTTTTTCTGTTTCTCTTTCTCCAGCCTCTCTTTCTCTTGCATTTCCTTCTCCTTCAGTTTACATATTTTTTTGTTGTCCTTTGGTTTGTCATCAGCTACCAGCTGCTTTCCTGATTTCTCCGCATCTTCTTCTGTTGGTTTGCTTGCTTGTTCTCCAGGTTGTTCTGCTGCTTTCTCTTTTGGTTTGTCTTCTGTTTCCTCACTAGATTTGTCTGCTTTCTCCTCCTTCGTTTCCTCATATTCTGCACTGTCTTTAACTTCCTTTTTGTCTTATCAATAAAAAAAAGAGTAAAACATGATTAACACTTATTTTGGATCTTGAGTATGAGAAGGTGGCATACATTCAAAGAGCTTATCCCTTATTTAGCGGCAGTTAAAAAGAACATTTTTCATTCAATATATGTCCATGGACAATTATTTCAAGCTGAATAGAGGCGAATGTTAATCACATAGTCAAATTTATGTTGGTTTTTCCCAATTTCTCCCTGCCTATTTTGAATACATGGTAGGACAAATTGAATGGTAGATCATTTAACAACACAAAGCATTTATCATCATCAACGTAGGACCACTGGATAACTAAGGGGAGTAGGAATCTGTAGGTTTTTTTTGTACGTTGTATCCTTAGCCGGATCATTCAAACATGCTATAATCAAGAGAACAAAAACAACTTACCTGGGGGTGTGTAATGGCAGGCTATGTGATAACAAGGCCTGGTGTGTGGGGTAGGGGGCTAGGACATGGGAGAGTTTAGGCCCTGAAATTATTGAACTCAATATTGAGTCCAGAGAGCTGTAGGGTCCTCAAGCAGAAAGTGAGGTGTTGTTCCTCCAGCTTGCGTTGGGCTTTGCTGAAACACTGCAGCAAGCCAGAGACAAAGATGTTGGCCAGGGACCAAAAACATGATTATGTTCAAGAGAAACTTTGGTTGCGTACATGCTCTCTCATGTACCAGTTAATCCATATCCTTGCTAATCGTTCATTACAACGTTTTGGAATGCCTTCACCCAAAGTGCACTATTATATAATCATCCATCAGAATTTGGCAGTTTGCCATTGAAGAGAAATCGTCTGAAAGATGATCTTATAGCATTAAAGCTGTACATTGCTTGCAGTATAAATGTAATCAGTGGTCAGACAACTTTCAGCACTTCAAACTAAATTTATCATGAATCGAGACAGTTTGCCTCACCTTCTTTAAGTCTCTAATAGTCATGGGAAAAAGCTGACTGCCTTGTCACTGTTAGACAGACACTGCTGGGGCAGCATTTAAGTGTTGAAGTCTGCTTTCACCAGCTCAGCGGTGAAGTGAGCTGGCAGTATAATCACAGGTTTCCAATTCTGAGTGTACAGAGACGCTCCTGTAAACTGTGCCAGCTTACTTAGAGCACAACGGAATCAGCAAGGCAGGGAAGCTCGATAATATCAAAATCTGATTCTGTTCGCTCAGTTCTCTGGTTTATAAATGAACTCACCGTCTGTGGCAGGTTGTGATTTTTCAGCGCCAAACCAGTACAAGGACTGCAGTGGAAAATACCATGGAGATGGTATTCCGTGTTGGCCTATATAAATGCGAAAGAACAACATAATAAACTACAGTTATTGGGGTGACCAAGCTTCACAAGCAAATAGCCTGACATCTACAATTTAGACTTACACCTGCTATTTTAAATTCATTCATGGGATGAGTGTGTTGCTGGCTAGGCCAACATTTATTGCCCATCCCTAATTGCTCAGAGGGCAGTTATGAATGAGCCACACTGCTGTGGGGTCACATGTAAACCACACCAAGTAAGAATGGCGGTTTCCTTCCCTGAAAAGGACATTAGTGAACCAGATGGATTTTTTCAATAATGGATTCATGGTCAACGTTGGACTCTTAATTCCAATTTTTTTGTTATTGAATTCATAGTCCCATCATCTGCTACAGTGGGATTTGAACCAGGGTGCCCAGAACATTATCTGGGTCTCTGGATTACAGTCTGGCAATAATACCACTAGGTCATTGCCTCTCCCTGTCAGGGCACCTGGCGTACCCAGATTTCCTCTGCTGTCTATTAGTAGCCATATTTTGAACAAATACCACACAGATTAAGTGTGGGAGGCCATTCCACAAAAGCCTCATTTTAAAATACTTTTGTAATTTGGCTAGAAATGGCAAACACATTGTTTGTTCTGATAGAACTCTAATGTCCCTAACGTAGTGACCCCGAGGAAATCTTCATCCTTGGGCTGCCAATCCTCAGAACATGAAGATTGAAGGAAAAAAATGTTCAAATTTCACAATTTACTTCACCATTGACTTTAATCAGCCCATTTAATCTCTCAATAAACAGTTCCACACTTTCCTCCCCTGCAGAGGTAAGTGAAATTCTAATTATAAATCCAGTCTTCCATTTTTTATTATTCTTCTTTCACTGGTTTCCCTCTTTACCATGACATTCCCAAAGTCTGTGTAGCTCAAAAACCATCATGTTCCACAGACTGATGGATCAATTCCATCTGCAATTATTCTAACAACTGTCAATCCCATTCTGAACAAAACTTTCATCTGGGTTATTTTCTACATGTCAATTAACATGGGATTACCTTCTTTGTAGAAGGAATCTACTCCACAAATCCTCTTGATTGTGAAGGGAAAGAGTGACTTCTGAAGGTTCTTAAAATTGAAGGTGTTTTTATGCTTGTGAAGTCTGAACACACAATTTTCCTTCTGAGAGCTAAATGCCATCCATAAATGAGCTGAAGCTTTGTCCATCCATTAGATCATTGATCCAGATCTATAAATGTTGCATTGGATCAAGGAAACCAATTTCTGTAAAGCCATTGCAGGGAATTGGTCCCCCATGGTGTATAAAGGTGTAAGAGTGTGAAATGGTTAACATTGAGGAGTGCACTAAATCAGCATGATGACGTTAAATGGATTCAGGCAGGGGGACATCTTTGGGTCTTGAAGGACCATGACTTAACGTTGAAGTCGCCCTCACAATCTTAGTAACGATACCTATCACATTGATGTAACATGTACCTTGTCGCTAACATGCAATAAACTCCTAAAAATAAAAGACGATGGTGGCAACCAGATGTACCTTACAGCATGATGAGCTGTGGCGTGGATTCATCTTACAACACCTGGGTAATACGCACGGGTGGCACAGTGGTTAACACTGCTATCTCACAGCTTCAGGGACCTGGTTTAATTCCAAACTTGGGCGACTGTCTGTGTGGAGTTTGTACATTCCCCCTGTGTCTGCATGGGTTTCCTCCAGGTGGTCTGGTTTCTTCCCACAGTCCAAAGATGTGCAGCTTAAGTGGATTGGTCATGCTAAATTGCCCATAGTGTGCAGGGATGTGGACGCAGGTGATTAGTCATGGGAATTGCAGGATTACAGGGATAGGATAGTGGGTGGGTCTGGGTGGGATGCTCTTTGGAGGGTCAGTATGGACTCAATGGGTCGAGTGGCCTATTTCCACATTGTAGGGATCCTATGATCGGCGCAGGCTTGGAGGGCCGAAGGGCCTGTTTCTGTGCTGTAATTTTCTTAGTTCTTTGTTATTTATGATTCTAAAAGAGATCATTTCTCAGTTCAAAGTGTTAAAAAGTCGATGGGTCAATTCATCTGAAACAGAATCTTGAAAAATAAGAATTAGGAGCTGGAGTAGGTCACTTAGCTCTCAATCTTTGTCCTTAACTCCACTTCCTGAGCTATTCCCATTTCCATTCATTCTCTTATTGCCCAAAAAATAAATCCACCTCTGTTTTGATTTTTTTTTATTCATTCATAAGACATGGGCATCACTTGCTAAGCCAGCATTTATTGTCCATCAACCACAATGCTGTTGGTCTGGAGTCACGTGAAGGTGATACCATGTCAGGATGGCAGATTTCCTTCCCTAAAGGACTTTAGTAAACCAGATGGGTTTTTACAACAGATCAACAGTTACCTTTAGACATGGTTCCTATTAGACTAGCTTTTGTTTAATTCCGGATATATTCATTAAAATCCAGTGGTGAATGTCCACAGGTCTCTATGGTAGAAACACTGCTCAATATTGGAGGCATATTCTCTAAGGAAGTGAATAAAGTAACTTTGGGTCAATAAATATTCCCCATCATTGCAATCAAGCTGCTGGACCTGGCAGTGAATGTCATTCCTTGTATGATTTAAATTTTCTTATGTTTTGCTGAGCGAGTTGCAAGGTCCATTGGGTAATTTTTGGTCTAGACCTTCGCTGTAACAAAAACTTAAGGTTTATAGGAAAGAAAATCTTCTTCTAAGGATACTTTCCATAGTTAATTCATTGTCAGCATACCTGGAAACACAGCATCAAGATACCAGGCAAGAACTCCATACAAAAAGGCATCAAACAGCATCATCTTGATGGATAGCAGCAGATTATACTCATCTCCTTCTATAGGGCTGGCACGGATATTATCCCACTGAAGTCCACGACCCTGCTCCTCATAACGGGATAGGTACTCCGTGCCAAAGCCAAATGCCACTGGAGATAACAAACTCTGAAATTTTAAAAAGGAACTGGATGATTCAGTATTGGTCCCAACACAATTCACATCAATATTCAATAATGTTACAAATTGGACAGGGAGAAGGCTTTTATTATTCTGTTTCTAGTCTGATAAATCAATGGTACAGAATGGTTTTTAAGTGCAATTGCTTTTTCCTCTGATCATCCAGCAGTGAGGAAAGTTGCAAGCTGCTACCAGTGGCACATTTTCAGCTCCTCACACCAACATTATCTGAATGTCAAAAGCTGTGGCTGTCCTCAGTGAGAAAGAAAATGGATTTATGTTAGACCTTGGATGACTTCTGGATGTCCCAAAGCATTTCACAGTCAATAAATTACATCTGAAGTGTAGTTCCTGTCATAACAGTAAGGTCCTACATCTATAAATGTGTTAATATCCAAATCTTTCATTTCTTTGGTTTGTTGATAGATAAATGTTGGCCAGGACATCAGAGAGGTCTTTGAAACAGTGCCATGCAAACCTTTATATCCAGCTGCGAGTGGACAGGGATATTGGTTTCATGTTTCAGGAAAGATTGCACTTCCAACAGAGCACTCTGTTAGCCCTGTATTAGAGTGTTAGCATGGGCTTTATCCTCTGGAGTATGACTTGAACCCATAACCTTTTGTCTTGGAAACTGTCATTGCCACAGGAACAAACTGCACTTATCGTAGGATCTTTAATACAGTAAAATATCCCAACAGACTTTGCACAAGTAGACAAATATTTGACACCAATTCACAAAGGAGGTATTAGGACAGATGACCAAAAGCTTGGATGAGGAGGTATACTTAAAGAATTGTCTTCTTCAGAAGTAAAACAAAATAGAGAGAGATTGTAGGAAGGGATTCCAGAGCTCAAGGGCTTAGCAGATGAAGACATGACTGCCAATGGCAGAGCGATTGGAAATGGACTCAAGGCCAGAAATGAAGTTTGCAGAGATCTGGATGCCTTGTACAATTTAAGGAGGCTACAGAGATAGTAGGGGGCAAGGTCTTGCTGGGAATTGAAGATACGGATGAGAATTTTAAAACCAAGACATTGCTAGATCAGAAGCCAATGTCGGTCACCAGGAGTGATGGATAAATGGGACATGGTGTCGGTTTGAACATGAGCAGTAGAGTTTTAGGTGACCTCAAAGGTATCTAATGGAGATGATAGGAAGTTGGCTAGACATGTGTTGGAGTGGTAAGGTCCAGAGGTAACAAAGACATGGATAAAGGTTACAGCAGCAGATTCAGCTGCATTACAAGTGGAGTGAGGTGATATAATTGAGATAGAAGTAGGCAATTTTGGTAATAGGGTGGATGTGTTTTCAGAAATTTATCATGGAATTAAATACCACTAAAATTGTGAACCATCTGGTTTAGCCCCAGATAGTTGTCATGGAGAGGGTCGGAGTCAGTAGCTATGGGCAGAGTCAGTTGTGTGGACTGAAGATAATGGCTTCAATCTTTCCAATATTTAGCTGTAGGAAATTTCTGTTCATCCATGACCAGGTGTCGAATGCAGAGTGTTACAAATTAAAGTTGGTTGAGGGGCTGAATGGGGTGGCAGCGGTGGTGAGGAGGATCTGGGTGTCATCGCCATACAAAAGAAGGCTGACTTGTTAATGAGGATGTCACCAAGGGACAATATGTAGATGAGAAATAGGACGGAGTGAAGAGTAGATCATTGGGGACACCAGAGGTAACAATGTGAGATCAGCAACAGAATCATTGCAAGTGATTCTCTGAATACCACTGTATAGCGAAGAATACTTGCAAGTAGAAACATCTTATAATCATAACATACTTTATTTAGTAATGGTAGTGCTGGGATTAGTTAGAACAGCACCTCTGGGTTATTTTCCAGATGTATAACACACCTTCAACTCCTCAGTGGATTTAAAATTGTGCTGTCTGGTATATCTTCCATGGTATGTGGCCAATATCTTCATAACAATGGAGGACATCTTCACTAGAGCAAAAATGACAGAAGTGACTGGAAATCAGAAAACACTGTTGAAAACAGCATTTTCTATTTTTTTGTGGGCCAGGAATGGCATTAGGCTAAGGGCATGTCTAAAATCTGTAGATCAATTTGGATGGGTAGTATACAGCTTTAAAGAGGTGGGTATGGCCCTTGGACATCTTGGGGTGTGGGTGTGGTCATGTATCTTTTGGGGGATTCAACTACCCTTGAGGGGGCCCTGTACCTTTGTCACTTTTAAAAAAGTATAGATTAATTTGACCAAAAAGTGCACTAAACCCATTTGAACTTTCAAGCTGTCAAACACCTGTTAAAGCTTTCAAAGACCTGTCAAACTTTCTGCGCCAGCTTTACTCAGGTTGGATTTGCAGAGCTCCAAAATGTCCCATCTCTGCACTCCCCTCAAAATTGGAGCCATTCCTTGAAAATTTCTGTTCGTGGGCCAATGAAATGTTCAATGGGTTAATCATTTGAATCCATTAAACTTACCGCTGCCAATTTCATATTTTTGGTCATACGGTCCTGCCAAGCATAGCAGAGAAGGTGAGGCAGATAGAGGGTGAAGTAAATGATCCCACTGCAAGCAGCTGCTAGATTGGCCTTGGAGAAGAAAACACTCATCAAAAAGCACTGCATAATTGTGGCCACAGTGAACACCAGGAGAAACACAAAAAGAAGGAAAGAATTGCTGTAGTGAAGCACGTTTCCTCTCTGTAATGGAGAAAAGATGCATAATTAACGTTGTAGAGGATAATAGGTGAATCAGACAAATTCCTATAAGGTTATAATTGTAATGATCATAAAATTTACATAAAGTTTCCATCAGCAAACTTTCAGAAGTTGGCCAATGCCAAGTACCCTGATAATAGTACATATTATATAGCCTGATTTTCAGACACTTTAGATAAGTACACAAAGGATAAATGATGAAATAAAGTTGAGATTAATGACATTAATGAAGCTCATTAAAATCAGGAGGAACAATACATTTTTAATTGTAGGATTGAGGTTAGTTTAGTTGGCTGGATGACTGGTTTGTAATGTGGAGTGACACCAACTGTGCGGGTTCAATTCCTGCAACAGCCAAGATTATCATGAAAGACTCTCCCCTTCTACCTCTCCACTGACCTGAAATGTGATGACCCTCAGGTTAAACTACCACCCGTTGTCACTCTCTAACGGGAGATTAGTCATGTGGTCTGGTTAGACAATGGTGACTTCAACTTTTAATAAGAAGATAATCAACTTCTGTAGTTAATAATACTATGGCAATTTTCTAATTTAGGGGTTGACAACAAAAGCTATAATGATATGCCTATCATTTTATTCAACTGTCACCTATTGTATCTACTACCAAGGGGTCCTTATTGTCGACGAACCCAGGTTATCAGAGGCAAAGGACAATGAAATACTTGAATATTTAAACTTACCTATGCCATGCAATCCCATGAAATGCTCCAACCAGAGTTCACGATGGCAGCACTTTAACTCAGCAAGTTATCTCTGACCTCAGTTACCGCCTCTGTTCAATGATCACCCTGCCCTTGAGTGTCTGAGGATTTTTTTTTATTCATTAACAGGATGAGGGTGTTGCTGACTAGGCAGCATTTATTGCCCATCCCTAATTGTCCAGAGGCAGTTCAGAGTCAACCACTTTGCTGTGGGGCTGGTGTCACATGTAGGCCAGACCAGGTAAGGATGGCAATTTCCTTCCCTAAAGAACATTAGTGAACCAGATGGGGTTTTCCTGACAATCGACAATGGATTCATGGTCATCATTAGATTCTTAACTCTAGATATTTTATTGAATTCAAATTCCACCATCTACAGTGGCGGGATTTGAACCCAGGTCCCCAGAACGTTAGAGATAACAAGGTGTAGAGCTGGATGAACACAGCAGGCCGAGCAGCATTAGAGGAGCAGGAAAGCTGACATTTCGGG
>NC_063341.1:64064037-64103675 GCF_021869965.1 Rhincodon typus | reverse complement strand
CAGCTCTACACCTTGTTATCTCAGATTCTCCAGCATCTGCAGTTCCTACTATCTCTGAAACAATTTTAACCCCAGAACGTAATCTGGGTCTCTGGTTTAACAATCCAGCGATAATACCACTAGGCCATTACCTCCCCATTGATGAATGCTAAGTGTTTGGATTGTGTGTAGGTCTGAATTCTTACCATAATCACTATGGATGCCAGCACTGTACTGGCTGCCATCATGGCGAAGCTGTCGATGAACCATGCGACCCAATGCACCCAATTACTGACTCCCATGATTTTCAGGGTTTCTTTCAACCTCAGCTCCTTCTCAAGCACAATACTCTTCACAATCATGGAGACGGAGTAGATCCAGGAGAGCACCATAAAAATTGGGAAGCAACGGGTTAACGCTAGCATGAAGCTAGGATGAGAATTAGCAGGCACGTTGAGGCAATGGGAAGGACAGGTGCAACAGGAAAAATTGCAGCAGAAAAGCGTATTTAGTGAAAAATATTTCAAAAAAGAAAATAATATTTAATATTTAATGGCAGCATCTAGGTTTTCTACATTGTTCATTTCCATGTTTTCTTTGCCCTCTTCATTTGAAATCGTCATATACCACTTCAAGAATTAGTTTCTCAGATGCTGTTTTTATCAGCTTTCACACAATTTGCTGAATTCAGATTCCATTATCCCTCACTATAAGGGCCATGAGAGCCAGCTTTGTAGATTTATTCTGCCCTAGTTCATTTTACTTCCATTTTATTGAACAACAGCATATATTTTTATGATAAATTCAAATTAAATTGCTTGTGAATTTGTTTTCAGACAACACTACACATTCTGAAACAGAAACAAAAAGTGCTGGAAATACTAACGAGGTTGAGAGTATCTGTGGAGACAGAAACTGAGTTATTGAATCATAGAATCATAAAATCCCTACAGTGTAGGTAAGAGGCCATTCGGCCTAGCAAGTCTGCACTGATCCTCCAAAGAGCATCCTACCCAGACCCACTGCCCCACCCTATCTCTGTAGCCCCTCATTTCCCATGGCTAACCCACCTAGCCTGCACATCCCTTGACACTACAAGGCAATTTAGCATGGCCAATCCATCTAACCTGCACATCTTTAGACTTAATATTCCTAATGTGGAACGCACCCTCTGGTCAGGAAACCAATGGGAAGCCCATGCTGCTTCAGTGGGGAATATCCCAATAATAGTCATTCCCTAGAAGGCTGAGCGAGGCAATCTCAGCCCCAGGAGCTGTCAGCCAATCCGAGGCAGCACCTGGTGGCTAGTGTTTGTGCTATACTGAGGCCTTCACTGAAGATCATTGTGGGAGCAAGGGAAGTGGAGTGGGTAGGGGGGCTCACTGGTGGGTGTGGCAGAGGGTGATTAGGCAAAAGGAGTATTCTCATCTGGTAATCATTCCCCCCAACACCCCCATCCCTACTTCCTGCTGCTGGATCCCTCCAGTGGCACAAAATGCTTTTGAAAGAGGGCCCCAAAGGAATAGCCTTCAGGAGAAACCCATGTGGCTTTGGGAGAATTCGGATGCCATAACTAAATCTAGGTGCACTCGGGGATAATGAATGTTCAGTGACTCAATATAAATCTGTCTAGCCAGGGAGCACATTCCACACAATGACCCACTCCTGCCACTGATTTATTGCAGTCAGTTTTCCCAACATGAGTGGTACTGCAATTTTTGATCTCTTCTATGATTTTAGGGACCTACACACCAATATAGCTCACTCTGGTGAGCCGCATTAAATCCGCACCAATGTTACAGATCAACGATCTTTTACCAAAATGCAGAGGTCATAGACCTGAAGCATTAACTCTGTTCTTCTCTTCACAGATGCTGCCAGATCTGCTGAGTATTTCCAGCAATTTTTCCTTTTAATTTCAGACTTCCACTATCAGTGTTTGATTTAATACAACATTTATTAAGCTGTAAGAACAGGATAGACTGTGCCCAAACTCTGAAGTAGCAGCATGAAGGGTGGATCACGGTGTGTTGCAGAACATGGATGACCTAACATAACCGTCGTACAGAACATGTAGCATCAACATTTAACCTCTAATACTACTTACAACAGACCACCTTCATTTAGGGCAGTATATACAGGCTAACTTTCTGCTTTAGTTCTTCCAGGGTGAGCCACCAGTCGAAGACTCAGGCCAGAAAATGTCACCTGGATCCCCACGACGTGCTGTCACTGGATGAAGCTAGTAGCAGCAGTCACTTTCAAAGTTTTGAAGTTACGGCAATTTTCAAAAACAATGAGGAAAACTTTACTAAATGCACCAAATATGACGTGACTCACATGTCATCAACAAAGCAGGGATACGGCATCTGTTGGACATAAATTCCCGATGGCACCTCAATGTTGGTGTGAGTCCTGATAATTCCGTGTTCAATCATATCTTGTAAATAAGCAAAACCGCCCCAGATGTAGCGCATATCCTCTACTGGGTCAGCTCGCGGACCTGGGTCCCAATACCTGAGGGACAAACATTCGTTGAAACTACATGACATATAGATTAATTGGTGGGGCAGCCTGTTGTCCCACCAATGGCCATTATATCAGAGTGGCACTGCTGAGACTACAGAGCAGTCAGTCATCTGATTGGCTGGCAACTCTCAGGGGTGGGTTTTCTCCTCAGAAAGGGGTGGCAGTCCCTTCTTAAAGTAATTGACACTTCTGTCTGCATTGACCGGAGGGATCCAAATTATACTTGGATTGTACTAGAGCTTCATTTTGAGGAATGGAAGAGGGAACAGACTAGTATGTGTCAGTACAAGTTTTGCTGGCTTTTCCTCCTGAGAAATTGCTGAAGGGCAGCTCTTATGACTTTGGGTGGACTTGCCCCGACCACTCCCTGACCCTGTGCCCTGCGCAGTGGAGATGATCCATAAAGTCCAGGCCTGTATCACTGTCTGCTGCCAGTCCATTCTCACCAACATTCACTTGTCTTCAAATGGAAAAGAAGTGACAGCTGCTGAGCTACTCTGAGCAAGGAGTCAGACGCCTGACAAGCTTTTGCTGGATAGGTAAATCTTAAAAACACTTTGAAAGATCAGGTGAGTGCGAGAGGGATACGTGGATTTACTGAGAATCGAAGATAGTTTGTTTGAGATGCCTAAAGATGCTGCCAGGACAGAACAGAAAGAAAGGGCTACAGGACCAGACAGCATGGGAACATACATGAATGGTGAAGTTTTCAGAAGTGGAGTGAATGAAGTTGTGGGTTGGGTTTTTAGGATGGATACAAAAGGTGGGTTTAACAAGGCCATCCATGGAAAAGGAGGAAGATAAAATGGCCAATTAGGCCAGTTTATGGGAAAACTGGTGACATAATGGTAATGGCACTGTACTGGTCATCCAAATATCCAGGCTAACCCGGTGGTTAAAGTTCCACCGTGGCAGCTGGAATTGAAAGCTAGTCTCAGTGAAGATGGCCATGAAACGGTCTTTGTTGTGGTTAAAAAACCATCTCGTTCACTAATTTCCTTTAGAGAAGGAAATCTGATCTAGTCTATGTGACTCCAGATCCATGGCAACGTGATTGGTCATTAACTGCCTTCTATGATGGCGTAACAAAGACACTCTGTTCCAGGACAGGAAGGGATGGCTAACAAATGTTGCCCTTGCCAGTGCCACCAACATTACATCAAAAGGACAAGGCACAAATGAACGGTGTTGACAACATTTTGTCGTCCAAATGGAGGGCGTCAGGCTATTGCCATCAGTATTTTACCAGATTCTGCACACCTGGGCCCAAACATTACTGTCAGATTAAATGACTGCAGGGATAATGCACCTTAGTCTATTCCTGCCTACACCAACCACATTTCCTGATAGAAGTCAGTGGACTGTAATTAGAGTGGGTGTCATTGCTAGTTTTTCTCTCTCCATCTCTGAAAATGTAGAGTGATTGCACCATTCAGCTGTTTCAGGTAAGTTTGTACAGACTAGGCATCAAGCTTGAAGAACTTCCTAATTTGTATGGCCCAAGTCCCCACCATTGAACTATCACAACAACTGCAAATGAGGCTTTTTGTCCAAGTTGGTGTTCTGATTTATCCGCAGTGACTTATAATAATAGCAGAAATCTTACTTTTGGCACTAATGCATTCTCACGCTAGTGAAAAGATCAGATTACACGGTCCAACTTTCTTTTGTATTACTGTTTATTTGAGAGAGCAAGCCATCCTGTATTCTGTTCCCTATAGAGCCGGCAGTGCGACTGGGGCTAGACGCTCCAGGAATAGAGACTATACTGTAGAGTGAGGTGTGAGGTATGCTTCATTATAAGAGAAAATGGAACACTGGGAGGTAGATTTATTCAATGAAATGCAATGAAAATCACATTAGTTCTTTAAAACAGTGGGTGATCCACACTACCAGATTACTGCCCAGTTGATAGAGATAAAAATATTTTGTGTTTAGCCATGTACAACCCTGAACTAGGGTTTGGTGGGGATAAAGAAATACAAAATGTCATGAAACAAAGAAGAATGATGAAGAAAGAGCTGCACCAAACCTCAATGGACTCAGCAGCCATGGGGATCATTCAAAAGATTGTACTTTGTATAAGAGTTACAATTCAAGGAGAGAATATGTCTGCTTCAAGAATTTTGTTTCAATGCCTCGAATTCTAACAATGGCACTTCTTGGCTCTGCCAATGGACATGGTAGTTATTGTATTGTTTGACCCATCATAAACACCAGTACAGCAAAGGCTTTGATTTCTTCTAAAAGAGTTAGGTACTTAAAAATATTGCACAGGATAGGATTAGTGAAGCAGAGCCAGAGAATCTATTAAATTTTTTTTTGTTCCCCGTCTTTAGTTTAAGGTGCATTTACTTGTTACTCTCCTCAATGTTTACTGTTGGAAGAGCCCAACAATGTTATGGGCCAAACATTCCAAATATTTTCAAAACTATGGATTAGCTCCATCCAATCTTGGCAACCTTCTTTTGGATCTTACATCCTATCACTCACTCATGGAGTTCCCGTTGCAAGTCACATCCAACACACATTCCCTGTTCCCCATTCCTGATTTCTGATGAAAGGTAACTGACATAAGAGATTCTCTCTCTTCAGAGGCTGCCAGGCTTGCTAAGTACTGTCAGCATTGTCTGTGCTTTAGATTTAGGCTCCTGGGATGGAGACTATCCTGGGGAGTGAGGTGTGAGTGAGTGGTATGCTTCATTATAAGAGAAAATGGAACACTAGGAGGCGTAACACTTTGCAATTATGTACAGTACAGACAGAGATGGGCAGGGGTTATGCAGATCACTCAACCTGCCCTGTCAATACCCTACACTTCTCTGGGAAATTTGCAGGAGGCATTAAAGGTTAAATTGACCCTATGACATTAGAAATAACACTCATACTTTGCTTCTTCTTCAATCATTGATCACATTCTAAACTAATGTGTTGTCCAAATCCAGGGAAGACTAGAGAGAAGCAGGTTATTGCAGTCAGTGGGTCAGATGAACAGGGCTTGCAGGTGGTGCAGTGCCTGCAGATTATGGTTTGGACATTTCTGTCTCCAGAATGAGACTTTTCCCTATGGCATTTTATGAACTTGCTGATGGTTTGCAGTTGTTAGTGCATTTCACTGACTGGAGTTCTGTACACACACACCAATGAAACAAACCTGTCTTTTATTTTATTTGTTCGTTCCACTGCATCAATGTCCATTCGGATTTTATACTTCACGTGAGTTGGAAGCTTGTTCGACCAGGGGTATAAGTCCGTAAACACAATCCCAGCCCAAAACTTGTTTTCCTCCAACAAGTAAAGTGCCCGGTGGGTGAGCTGCCCTTCGTCAGAAAGGCCTTCAAATTTATCCAGGTTTAAACACTGCAAATAACAAAAGAGGTTATGACCTTAAATGCACAGTCTAGCAAATAACAGAGTGAGAAGATAACAGCTAATGGTGCCTCTAACTATTTGCTTAAAATGTAAACCAGTAATTAACCTGCCGTGACCCCTTCAGTGTCTCTAAATTATCAGACTTTTTGACTTTTGCATTTATGTTGCACTTTTAATGTAATAAAGACATTTCACAGGATTGTTCCAAAATGTTGTATCCCACCTGTCAACCAAATACTTGCTCTAAAAGGTTTTAAGGAGCAAATTATGACATGAAAGCCAAGAGGTAAATAGCATTGGATTCCCCAAAACTCTGCACCCACAAATTCTCTTCCCCATCCATGTGGCTTTCAAAGATAGAATAGAAAACCCAATCTGGAAAACTATTTAAACCTGAATTTTGACTGTCTGATAAAGGGACACAGGTTGCAAACTGGAGGATAAATAGAGGATTGGCATCAGGAAATTTCTCTTGTAAAAAGTGATCAACAAATAGAGGTTCACTTTTGAACAGAGGCCTTAATCTTGGAATTTTTTTAAGAAACAGATGGATTCCAAGATAGCAACAACTGCAGATTGTTTCAGGTGTATGAACAAATGTGATCTGAATGGCTTTTCTCACTTATATCTACTTTGTGATCTTTGCAAAGATCAATTGAATAGGAGCTTCTCCAGGCACATTTTTTTCAAGAGTTAAAGCCACAGAGGGATAATGAATGGTGTATTCCTATAGTATAGAAAAGATCCAGATTAAATGGGTACATTTCACTTAGTTGTCATGTGTTACAGAGTTGGGAGTTAGATAACAGCTTTGATCTTTTTTTCTGAGTGTGCTATTGGGAGACATTAACCCTCAATTACTTTACCTTAAAGGTTTGATATGGCTTTTAATCCTAAACTGTTGTCACAATGTCAAGACACATTATCTATTGATTGGATGGTCACTGAAGTAAATGTAGTTGCTAGGGAATGAAGTTAAGATTATCTAAATACCCAGTGTAATTCTCAATTTTCAAACAGATATAAGTAAAATGTGTTGGCACAATTAGTTTGGTTTTATTAACATTAAAGATAAGACTACAAGAAGCTGAGAGCACTGCAGTAATCTTGGAGTGAAGTGCAATAGAAACACAGCATTCCACTGAAGCTCCAGCTTCTCAACCAAAGAATGTTGATCCTCATCTGAAATGAGCCACGAGAAAAAGACTTCTTGAATGAAATTGAAACAAATGGACACCACCACAACAACTACGTGCATTTACATAGGACTTTTGATATTCAAAATGCTTCATGATAGTGTAATCGGTCAAACACTGACATGTGACTGCAGGGTCAGGCAAAGTGGTGCGCTTAAAGTAATATCTTAAAGGAGAGAGTAGTGAGGCAAAAGGGTTTGCACAGGAATTCCAAAACAAGGCTAAGGGAACAGGTGCCAATGGTGGAAGTGGGGTCAGAATTTGAAGAACACAGTTCTCAGAGGACTGTAGTGTTGGATGAGGTTTCAGGGATAGGGAGGTTATAGAGACATTGACTTAGGGGATTGTGAGCATGAGAATGAGAACTTTAAAACTGAGGTGGATCTGCAGCCATCACAGGCAGTGAGAACAAGGAATGGTGAATGGAACTGGGTTAGGATATAGGCAGCTGAATTTTGGGAGGACTTGCTAATAGAGGTTAAAAGGTCAAAGATATGACAGGAAAGAAGGTCAACTGCTACATGGGAACACCATTACTTCCTGATTTGGAAAATATTGCTGTTACTTCATTGGCTTTGGGTCAAAATACTGTGTTCAATTCTGGTCTACCAGAAGGATGTGGTGGCATTGGAGAGGGTACAGAAAAGAGTTACCGGGATGTTGCCTAGTATGGAGGGCATTAGCTATGAGGAGAGGTTGGGGAAACTTGGGTTGTTCTCACTGGAACGATGGAAGTTGAGGGGTGACCTGATAGAAGTCTACAAGATTATGAAGGGCATGGACAGAGTTGACAGTCAGAGGCTTTTTCCCAGGGTGTAAGAGACAGTTGCTAGGGGCCATAGGTTTAAGGTGCGAGGGGCAAGGTTTAAAGGTGATGTACGAGGCAAGTTTTTTGCACAGAGGATGGTGGGTTCCTGGAACTCGCTGCTGGGGGAGGTAGTGGAAGCAGATACTATATCAATGTTTAAAGGACATCTTGACAAATACATGAATAGGATGGGAATAGAGGGATACAGTCCCCAGAAAGGTAGAGGTTTTAGTTGTGACGAGCAGCATGTTGGTGCAGGCTTGGAGGGCCGAAGGGCCTGTTCCTGTGCTGTAACTTTTCTTTGTTCTTTGTAAAATCATGGAACTCCCTTCCTATCAGCATGGTGGCAGAATCCTTCTCATGGACTCCAGTGATTCATTATCATTCTCTTAAGGGCTGTTATGGCCAACAAATGCTGGCCTTTCCAGTTTTGTCTAAAACCCTTGAATCAATGAATAGTTTTTCTTTTATAAAGTTCATATTGTCCTATGCTAAGATGAGTTGTTTGTCAATGTATAACACTCTCTTGTTGTACTTAGCTAACATATGCAGTCAAAACAACATAAAATAGTTAGCATTTGCAGCACAATCCTGTTCCAATTAAATCTGACTGTTTTCTTACCTCCATGTAATTATTGAATATGCTTAAGAGTTGATCTGTTATATTAAAAATATTTTGCCAGCTAAAGTTTGGAATGTCTTCTGCTTGTTCGATAGATTGTCTATTGTGTAGGAAGTTTAGAATGTCATTAGCAGTCAAGTCTATGTCTTCCAGTTGCCTGTTTATGAAAAACGATACGGTGGGGTTTTTTATTGAGTCCTGTGGGAAATAAAGAGCAACAAATGGATCAAAAATAGGTCATAGTCATAGAGTCATACAGCTCAGAAACAGACCCTTTGATCCAACCAGTCCATGCTGAACATGATTCCAAACCAAACTGATCCTACCAGCCTGTTCCTAATCCTATCCCTCTAAACCTTTCCTACTCATGTACTAAGTGTTTTTTAAATGTTGTAACTGTGTCCGCATTTACCATTTCCTCAGGAAGTTCATTCCACATGTGAACCACCTTTTATGTAAAAAATTTGCCCCTCATATCTTTTTAAAATCTTTCTCCTCTCACTTTACATGACACCAGGTCCAACAGATTTATTTGAAATCACAAGCTTTTGGAGCGGAACCCCTTCGTCAGGTGAAGTGAGAGTGAAGCACACAAAATACAGAATTTATGGGCAGAAAGATCAAGGGCAGAGTGATAACTGGCAACTCCACATCGTGGCTACCATCGACACCACAAGCTGCCAGCTCAAAGTGGAAAGGTTTTCCAAGAAGATTGCACATGTCAACAGAGACATCAAAAGTCTGCAGAAGTGCAAGAAAGCAGAGAAAATCCTGAAAGGTCTACAGATCTGATCTCTCTGCTCTTGATCTCTCTGCCCATAAATTTTGTATTCTGTGTGCCTCCCTCTCACTTCACCTGACAAAGGGGCTACACTCCGAAAGCTTGTGATTTCAAATAAACATGTTGGACAATAACCTCATGTTGTGTGACTTCACACTTTGTCCACTCCACTCCAAAACCAGCACCTCCATATCCTCTTACTTTAAAAATATGTCCCCTAGTCTTGAAACCCCACATCCTAGACAATTAACCCTAACTATACCCTCATGATTTTATAAACCTCCATAAGGTCACCTCTCAACCTCCTACACTCCAGTGAAAAAAGTCCCAGCCTATCCAACCTTTTTTTGTAACTCAAACCTTCCATACCAGGCAACATTCTGGTAAATCTCTTCTGAACCCTCTGTAGCTTAATAATATCCATCGTATAACAGGGCGACCAGAACTGGACACAGTACTCCAAAAGAGGCCTCACCAATTTCCTGCACAACCTCAACATGACTTCCCCACTCCTATACTCAAAGGTTTGAGCAAGGAAGGCAAGAATGCTACATACCTTTTTAACCACCCAGTCTATATGTGACACAAACTTCAAAGAATTATGTACCTGAACCCCTAGGTCTCTCTGTTCTATAACACTTTCCAAGGCCCTGCCATAATTGTATAAGTGCTGCCCTGTTTGTTGTACCAAAATTCATTTATCCAAATTGAACATCATTT
This sequence comes from Rhincodon typus, assembly GCF_021869965.1. Lineage (NCBI taxonomy): Eukaryota > Metazoa > Chordata > Chondrichthyes > Orectolobiformes > Rhincodontidae > Rhincodon > Rhincodon typus. The sequence goes on along the minus strand of NC_063341.1, from coordinate 64,093,668 downwards.
GCCATTTTTCAGCCCATTGACCCATTTGGTCAAGATCCCTTGGTAATCTTAGAAAACCTTCCTCACTGTCTATAATGCCACAAATTTTGGTGTTGTCTGCAAACTTACTAGCCATATCTTCTATATTCTCAGCCAAATTATTTATACAAATGACAAACAAAAGAGGACCCAGAACCGATCCCTGTGGAACACTACAGGTGACAGGCCTCCAGTCTGAAAAGCAACCCTTCACCACCACCCTCTGTCTCCTACCGTTAGGTCATTTTCAAAGAGAAAATCTGTTGGAGAAGTTGTGCCTATGGAGACTCATATGGATGCTGGGAATTGAACCTATTCCATTTTAGATTCCCTTCAAGCATTACCATGCTAGGTATAGAATGGTTATGTGGAGTGCAAAGCTCTTTATCTTTTTTTAACCCAACAATACATCAAAGCTCCAACATTAGAAAAACACCCCTCACAACAACAGTTCAGCATTTCTCATTTCCCAGAACAGATGGCACCTCAGCCTGAGAGTGACAATTTATAGTAAATTAGGGGCTGCATTGTGGTGTCGGCACATTCTCTCATGGAACTGGATTAAGCTTACCCAGTCTCCATTCACTCTAATAACAATCCAAATAAACCTCTTCAACATTCATGTGGGATGTCCATTATGAGGATATTTAATCTTTTATAAATAATTAGGTATTGTAGAATGTTTCAATATAGACAATTCATTCTTAAAGTAGCCATCTATGATAGTCTCACCAGTCACTATTTATGATCATGATTGATATAGTGAGGATATGCAAAGGACAGACTCAATACAAACAGGCTATAAAAGACCAGGTAGAGCAAACAATGAAAGTAGGAAGATGTTAAACATCTTTAATCTTCCGTTATCTCTATCACAGTCAACCAATCATTCAAAACAAACATGGTAACAGAAGCTAAAGAGCTAAGTGGTAGCTGGTTGGCAGCTAAGGTCACACTTTGTCCTGGTGACCAATACTTACACGTATTATGTTCATTTGTACACTGTTTTGGAAGAAGTTCCACAGCTGAGGCTTCACCTCATCCCAAATCTTTCCAATCCTTTTAAGTCTGTGTAGCTCCTCAAAAGTGACATTAGCCTGTGAAGAAAATTCCATCAACTTTCATTATTATGTGCTGCATTTAACTATTTAATGGTCAAAGGTATGTAACAAAGGCCTGAATAACTTCTGCTTCTGTAAAAACACAGGTTCATCTGAACTGCTACTGCCTTGGGTCAGCAATGTTAAAACTTGTAAATGTGCTTCTGTGAAAAATTGAGTCAGTAACATAAACTGGCATGTATAATAAAGACCAGATGTAAAGATCCACATGTGTCAGATTGGAAATCAGAGATTCTGGAATGTGTGTCACTATTTGCCAGCTTCTCCTCATCTGAGCAAGGACATCGTTTCAAAATTCTAACCAAACACAATGGCACTAGGACTATGTCTCATGATTCAACAGACAAAATGGCTTTTTACATAGACCATAGAAAACAAACAATAAAACTGTTATCTAATAAGTATTTGGTAGTTAGCAGGACATCTAGACATATAGTCCACCCATTTCCTAAAGGCATAAACTTTTAACATTTTCATATCTAGTCTCAGAAACACGGCCTAACAATGGAAATTGCAGATAACCTAAGTCTCTGCTCTCAGTAGACTTTTTTTTTATCAAGTCAGTGGAATGGCATACAGCTTAAAATATTATCAGATCACATTCTTATTTATACAAAGTTTGCATCCACATTATTAGGACAATGAAAAACAACCCGCTCTGATGTCTGCACCTTTACATGGTGTTAAAATTCGTAATTAATTTTAACCATAATTGACATTCTGTATTGAACAAACTTTTGAAGAGATTAGGATTTCACAGTGCATAGATACTGTTTAGATACAGTGTGGTGAAAACTGAAACTACCAAAATTAGTCATCCAAACAAAGTAAAAAATCACATGTTCTTACATTTTTTATCAGCTGTTGGGTTGCAGGGGAATCTGGGGCGAACAGAATCTTTCCCATCAGTAGTGGTTTCATCACATTCCACACAATCTTGGTTGTAGGGTTGGACTCCATGTTTTGATTTAGTGCATTACAGAACGGAGCTACAATGAGCAAATATTTGTATCATCACAGTCTGATGTTAGATTCCAGTAGAGCATAATTACATAAAATCCTGTATGTATGCATGCTTGACCTTCACTCTGTCACTATCAAAACTCTTCTCTCTGCAGGTGGTAACATCTATTAGGTTAGGAGTTAGGCAAAGGCCACTCAGAGGCTCAGGAATCATGGCTACTAAATGCCACATGGCCCTCTTCAATTGGCCTCAATGCGCTCTTAATGAGCTTCTTGGTTACACATGGGTGGTCCTGGCTGGATTCAGTGAACCTGCACAGTAGTCAATGAGGCTATTCTTAAACTTTTATCTGACTGCATTTCTAGCTCCAGGAAGAGCTCAAAATCATGTTGTGGGTGGGAGTTTTTGGTTGAGGGTTTTACATCCAGATCCTGAAGATTGGTGGTCATGCAGGTAGCCATGTTATTTAGCTTTTCCAATCGGATGGGATGCAGAAAAGTGAGTTACCATTCCTGAACACACACCTTCAAACCCAAGGCAGTCCAAGGTGTTGAGACACCTGAATCAACCTGATGGTGGTTACTCGAGCCCAACAAAATATGAACTTCAAAAGGTGCACATTGTAGTCCTTCAGAATCCAACATTTTCATCCCTATCTAAAATTGCTCGAGAAAAAGTAGTGTTTTACAGAAAAGACTTACTGGTTGTGTAATCATAAGCATACTTTGACTCTTTCTTTGTGTTGTTGATTCCAAGAAAAGCCTTGTAATTGTTGTCTTCATACCAGTTAAAAGAGAAAACACGAGAGCCTCCATTTTCAGGATACCCACAGAACAGATTTGATAATAGTTCCATCAACTGACTGAATGTGGCTGGTCCATCTTCAGTAAAGAATGGGTAAATCACTCGGAGCAAACCTTGAACGCTGTCCTTTGTGATAAACTAAATGGAGAACAATTTAACAAAAAGACGTCTTGAGAGTTGATCACCCTCACACTTGCTTCGCATAAATATATAAATGCATCAATGAAAAGAAAAGAATCTTGCGAACGCTGGAAACAAAAACAAAATGGAAAGTCGTGAAAACGTGAAACTGATTGGACAATGTCAGAAAGAGACAATATGTCAGGGGAGACCTTTGATGAATGGCATGGAATGGCACTGCTCTTCCTTTCTGTTGCTAACATTCTGTAGAGTTCAAACATAACATTTATGATGTAATGGTGGTATTGCATTCAGTAAAACATTCAATAGGGCGTATAGGGAAAAACTATTTCCTCTGATGAGGAAAGTTTGGAACAAAAATAATCCTGCAATCTCCAAGAATTAAATAACTAAATTTCCAGGACATGACTGCGTATAGCCTGAGAGACAAATCACAGATATTAAGATATTTTTCCCATCCTTTTCAAACACATTCAATGATGAATTAAGGAAGCGCTGCTGCTTCACAGAGCCAGGAACCCGGTTCGAGTCCACCCTTAGGTGACTGTCTGTGTGGAGTTTGCATGTTCTCCCCATGTCTGTGTGGGTTTCCTCTGGGTGCTCTGGTTCCTCCCACAGTCCAAAGATGTGCAGGTTAGGTGGATTGGTCATGCTAAATTGCCCATAGTGTCCAGGGATGTGCACGCTGGGTGGATTAGCCATGGGAAATGTAAGGTACAGGGATGTGGGTCTGAGTGAGATGCTTTCTGGAGGGTTGGTGTGGGTTCAATGGGCCGAAAGGCCTGCTTCCACAATGTAGGGATTCTATGATGCTGATTCTAAAACAAAACATGAGATGAGAAGGATCAAATTCACCTCGTCACATAAAGATTTTAGATGCTTTTCGACTGGGGTAGGAAGATAGTGATTCGTCAGGAGGAACAGATTAAAGAGATAACATGGGAATGTGGTGTGAGGGGTTAGGGTGTAGATGAAGGAAGGAGCTATACTGCATCCGCTGTACCCGGTGTGGCTTCCTCTACATCGGGGAAACCAAGCGGAGGGTCGGGGACCGCTTTGCAGAACACCTACGCTCGGTTCACAATAAACAACTGCACCTCCCAGTCGCGAACCATTTCAACTCCCCCTCCCATTCCTCAGACGACATGTCCATCCTGGGCCTCCTGCAGTGCCACAACGATGCCACCCGAAGGTTGCAGGAACAGCAACTCATATTCTGCTTGGGAACCCTGCAGCCCGATGGTATCAATGTGGATTTCACAAGTTTCAAAATCTCCCCTCCCCCTACCGCATCCCAAAACCAGTCCAGCTCGTCCCTGCCTCCCTAACCTGTTCTTCCTCCCACCTATCCCCTCCTCCCACCTCAAGCCGCACCTCCATCTCCTACCGACCAACCTCATCCCACCCCCTTGACCTGTCCGTCCTCCCTGGACTGACCTATCCCCTTCCTAACTCCCTACCTACACTCACCTTTACTGGCTCCATCCCCGCCTCTTCGACCTGTTTGTTTCCTCTCCGCCTATCCTCTCCTCTATCCCTCTTCTATCCGCCTCCCACTCTCTCCCTATTTATTTCGGAACCCCCTTCCCCTCCCCCTTTTCTGATGAAGGGTCTAGGCCCGAAACGTCAGCCTCTCTGCTCCTATGATGCTGCTTCGCCTGCTGTGTTTGTCCAGCCCTGCACCTTGTTGTCTTGGATTCTCCAGCATCTGCAGTTCTTACTATCTCTGAACAGATCTAACCAGTATTGGCAACCCTGATGTAATCTCTTAGATTAGTTTTGATTGCCTAAAGTAGTTTTACAAACAATGGGCTGGAGTGATTGCACTTGCACAGAATGCATCACATAGCACATTGCCATAAGAATTTTAAGCTAATATGAAGTCAGAGTACTAACTTTGTTTATCAGTTTTAAATTCCATGTGGGTGTGGATCCACCCCATATAATTCAGGACAAAACTAACTCAAGTTCATCGATGAGAGTAATTTACAGCTTTTGGTACTGTTTCAGTAACAGTATTAGTGAGCATGAGAAAGCTTTATACAGGTGTCCTTAAACATGTGTACAGAATGTATGCTAATTTCCTTACCTCCTCTAATATGGGTGATGCATCATTCATAATTCTCACCCAAAAATGCAGATCTATTCCTTCTGAATAATGGTTTAGTACTCTTGGAAGCTGAAAAGAAGGCACAGTATGCTTATACACTTTCATCTTTGTTTCAGGAGTTCTAAGTCAAGTAGAATGCTATATGTGCGACAGTCTGGTTAAGTCTCACCCCACTTCTGTAAACTCACCCAGTCCTACAACTAACCCTCATCCAATTTCCTTCCCTCTCATCTCTCCATCCTTCAGAATCTGGCTTCTTGTACATTTTGCCCTCCTTTCACCCAATGATTTTTAGATTCCATAGAATCCCTACAGTGTGGAAACAGGCCCTTCGGCCCAACAAGTCCACAGCAACCCTCAGAGCATCCCACCCAAACCCGTCCCCCTATAACCCACCTAATCTACACATCCCTGAACACTACGGGCAATTTAGCATGGCCAATCCACCTAGCCTGCACATCTTTGGACTGTGAGAGGAAACCGGAGCACCCGGATGAAACCCACGCAGACACGGGGAGAATGTGCAAACTCCACACGGACAGTCGCCTGATGTTGGAATTGAACCCAGGTCCTTGGTGCTGTGAGGCAGCAGTGCTAACCACTGAGCCACCGTGCTGCCCTCTGAAACTATAAATTCACTTGTGGGACATGGACGATCTATTTATTGCCCATTCTTGGTTGCCCATGAGTAGGAGATAACGAACAGCCTTCTTGAACTGCTGCAATCTATTTGGTGTAGGTTCACACATGAGGAAGGGTGTTCCCAGATTAAGGAGGGAATTCCCAGATGTTAACCCACTGAAGGAAAATTGGTATATTTCCAAGTCTAGATGGTGCTTGGCTCGGCAGGGAAAATGCAGGAGATGGTGTTTCCATGTATCTGCTGCCCTTGCTCTTTGGGGTGGAAGTGGACGTGAGTTTGGAAGGTGCTGCTTAAGGAGCCTTGGTGAAATTCTGCAGTGTATCTGGTACATGGTACACATTGTTGCTACTAAGCATTGGTGATGGAGGGAGTGAATGTTTGTGCCAAGCAAGCAGGTGACTTTGTCCTGGACAGTGTCAAGCTTTTTGAGTGTTATTGGAGCTGCACCCATTTGGCAAGTGGAGAGTGTTCTATCACACTCCTGACTTGTGCCTTGTAGATAGGGGGCAGGCCATCAATATCTAGATTACATAATCTGGGTGAAACCCTCCCTAATATCCATTTTTGTCTAATTATATAAAATACATTGTTGATTTATCATGCCTCGAAACCACAATGGATATTGGGAAAGAGACCACGAGACCTTAGGAACTAGGAACAGGAGTAGGTCATTAGGCCCCTCCAGTCTGCACCATCATTCAATAGGATCACGGCATCTGACATTCCTCATGTCCACTTTCCTGCCCTTTCCCCATAACCCTTGATTCCCCAACTGATCAAGTACCTATCTATCTCGGTCTTTAGTTATACACAAGAATTCTGCCCCACAGCTCTCAGCGCCAAGGAGTTCCAAAAACTCACAACCCTCTGAGAAAAGAAATTCCTCCTAATTTGAGTCTTAAATTGGCTGTTTATTCTGAGACTACGCCCTTTGGTGCTAGACTCTCCCTTCAGAGGAAACATCCTCTCAGCATTTACCCTGTCAAGCCCATTAAGAATCCCATATATTCCAATGAGATCACTTCACATTCTTCTAAACTCTTTAGCCTTTGCTTATTGGAACATTATTAGACCCTGTCATACTGCATTTGTCTGCCTGTTAGTAATTGGATTATATCTGATATAGGGTGCTCAGAAAATGTAGGAAAGGAAATAATAAGCAGTGGATGATGAATGACTAATTTCACCTTGAAAGCAGAAATTCAGTCAGGCTACTCTTCACAATGCGACTTACTCATGAATGTCAATGGGGATAATTTATATAGGTCAAAAGTGCCTGTTATAAAGATAGCTCGTAACTGGTTACATACTTTTCCACAATAGTAAATGGCCAAAATAATAAACCTACCATTTTGAAGAGTTTAAAGAAATCCACGTTTGCATAAAGTGCATCTTCCATTCTCTGGAGCCGTTGTTGGGAAAGCACACAAATTCCATTCAGGACAGTACGCAGTCCTCGGTGACTCAAGAAAATGAGGAAACGATCCAGCAGAAATTGGCTGCATGCTATGTCCTTGAGGGCTAGGTCTGGAACTCCATAAGCAAACTGGAAGCAAGAACATTTGCAAGCACCATTACATTTAGCTAACAATTCCCAAGTAGCTTATAACATTCATTTCAAAACAAATCATAAGTGTGCTTTCACTGTCAGAGGTTATATAATAAAAACAGTAAAAATATATATTTTTGCAGACACAAATAATTATATTCTCTTAGGTCTGAAATACTTTCCCTATAATGTGCTCAGATTTTAGTATTTCAGTTTCACTTGTTCTTGTGTACAAATGGAAACTATGATCTCTTGACTGGCTTCCTGACTTTTAATAAATTTGAGCTCATCCAAATTTTGCTGCTTGTAACCAAATACCTGTGCACCCATTAATCTGTGCTTGCTGACCCAAATAGGCCTGGCAAAAACTTAAACTTTAAAATTTTCATTCTGTTGTAACCATATCCACTCTATTCATCCCCCTCAAGATTTTTGCATTCCAAATCTGGCATTTTGTATATAGAGTCATAGAATCACAGAGTCATACAGAACAGAAACAGACCCTTTGGTCCAACCAATCCATGCCGACCATAATCGCAAACTAAACTAGTCCCACCTGCCTGCTCCTGACTCATAACCCTCCAAACCTTTCCTATCCATGTTCTTATCCAAATGTCTTTTAAACATTGTAATTGTACCCACATCCACCATTTCGTCAGTTCATTCCACACGCAAACCACCCTTTGTGTAAAATATTTGTCCCTCATGTCTTTTTTAAATCTCTTTCCTTTCACCTTAAAAATGTGTCCTCAAGTCTTGAAATCCCCCATTCTAGGGAAAAGACAACTACCATTAATATCTATACCCCTCATTATTTTATAAACTTCTATAAGGTTGCCTGTCAACCTCCTTCACTCCAGTGAAAAATGTCCCAGCCTAACCAGCCTTTCTTTGTAACTCAACCTCCCATACCCAGCAACATTTTGGTAAATCTCTCCTGAACACTCCCCAGCTTAATAATATCCTTCCTATAACTTGGGTGACCAGAACTGGACACAATATTCCAGAAGAGGCTTCACCAATATCCTGTACAACCTCAACATGACTTCCCAACTCCTATACTCAAAGGATTGAGCAATGAAGGCAAACATGCCAAATGCCTTTTTAACCACACTATCTATTTATGATGCAAACTTCAAAGAATTATGTATCTGCACCCCTAGGTCCTCTGTTCTACAACACTACCTAAGGCCCTACCACTAACTGTGTAAGCCGTACCCTTGTTTGTAGTACTGATTCATTATTGATTGCTGTGTTTTCTGAGCTGAGGATTCTGTGCTCTATGATTTCATCTCTAAACCCCTCAATCTCTCAACTTTCTTCCTTTAAGTTGCTCTCTTAGACCAAACTTTTGGTGACTTATCTTAATATTTTACAGTGTGGCTTGGCATCAAATTTTGTCTGATAATGTTCATCTCATACACCTTGAATTAAGTTATTGCATATCTACTTTAGTTTAACTGTTACAGAAATGCAAGTTATTGTTGATTTCTGCTTTGATGCAACCATCTTCTTTAATCAAATTCAATCAAGTCTCTGAATATTTACAGCCCAAAATGTCTAATCAGCTGCATGGGGATATGATGATTCCAGTTGATGATAAAGCAACCCTGGTACAAAAATGCAACATCTCTTCCATGTAAGAAATTCGGTGCAGCTTACTTATCATTAAATAAGCAGAGTTGAGCGGGGAAGAGAAATAGGATCAAACAATGAAAAGGGGCTCACTACATAATTCTATCAATTTTGTTTTAATCCATACAAAAGTATTGCTAATCAATTCCCCTTCTGATATATCCCTCAATGCCTTGTGGGAACATTCAAATTGAGATTAGTAGGTCAAACTGCAAATGCCAACCAAAATATTCAAGTGTTTTACCCAACTGTGATGATCTGCCACTATCTCATCTATAACTTTTTCCATCGATCTTGATCAATTAGGTGGCATGTCTCTCGCAGAATTGCTTGCATCGGACAAAAGCAACTCATGAAAGCTCACAATTCCTGAAGTTGACAAATTCTTGGTAACCAAGCAACTGACATCAGAAGCTTGTTGATGCAATTGGATCAGTCAGAGAATCAAGGTTAACTTTGCAAATTATCAATATACCATGCTTCAACCTCACTAAAGGCACAGAATGTGGCGATCTTATTAATTTACTGAAGTATAATCATCCCACTGTGCACTTAACCTCAACAAATATTTTCCCCCTGATTATACTTCATTGTCTGGGTCATTGGAGTGCTGATGCATCAAAAGATTAATTACGTGCATGTCTTCAACACACTGTTCAAATATTTCAAGATGTTAAAAAGACAAGATGTTAAGAGCTATGATTTTAGATGTTGAAATTGAGCCAGCATATTTTGTTTTGAATCTTTCTTGGCTTACTGGAAAGCATTTCCTCCTTTCCCCCTCCCTTCCAGCTGAAGGCAGATGATCAGAACCACAGCTCCTGTGGGGGGGTTTTCATCAGTCTAACAGCTGCTATGGAGCATACACCCACCAAAAGGGAGATGTGGGTTATGTGGTTACCGCCCTGTTTTTCCTAGGTACCCAGCCAACATCACAGTAATGTTATACTAAACTCCCCCAGCTCATTTCAATGTTGACTTCCCAAGCACTCCAATATGACCTGTTATTCCTCTTAAACCAATGATGCCAAGCATTAAATTTCCTGTTTTGGTAAACTGCCCTCTGCTATGCTCAGTTATGATACAGTTCAAAGGAACTTAGAGATGGGCAAAATATCTGAACACACATATGAATTAGGAGCAGATATAGGCTGCTAGATTCTTCGAGCCTGTCCTGCCATTCATTAAGATAATGGGTAATCTGATTTTACCTTCAATTACACATTGCTGCCTATCCCAGTAACCTTTCATCCGTTTGCTTGTCAAGAATCTATCTACCTCTGCCTTAAAAATACTCAGAGATTCTGTCTCTACTACCTTTTAGACCATAAGATACAGGAGCAGAATTAGGCCATTCAGCCCATTGAGTCTGCTCCACAATTTGATTATGGCTGATATGTTTCTCAATGCCATTCTTCTCCTGCCCTCCTGGCTTCTACTCGTAACCCTTAATTTCCTTACCAGTCAAGAACCTATCTCTGATTTAAATACATTCAATGATTTGGCCTCCATAGCCTTCTGCAGCAATGAGCTCCACAGATTCACCACCCTCTGACTGAAGAAATTTCTCTTCATTTCAGTCCTAAAGGGTCATCTCTTCACTCTGAGGCTGTGCCCTCAGGTCTTAGTCTCTCCTACTAATGGAAACATGTTCTCCATGTCCAGTCTATCCAAGCTTCTCAGTATTCTGTAACTTTTAATGAGATCCTCCATCATCCTTCTAAACTCCTTCAAGTGCAAACCCCAAGTCCTCAACCACTCTTCATATGACAAGATCTTCATTCCTAGGATCATTCTTGTAAACCTCCTATGGACCCTCTCCAAGGTCAACATATTTTTCCTAAAGTACAGGGCCAAAACTGCTCACAATATTCCAAATGTGGTCTGATCAGAGTTTTGTACACACTCAGCAGTACACCCATCCTCTTGTAATCTAGCCCTCTCAAAATGAATGCTAACATTCCATTTGCCTTCCTAAGTGGCAACTGGACCTGCATGTTAACCTTAAGAAAATCCTGAACTAGGACTCTCAAGTCCCTTTGTGCTTCAGTTTTCTGAAGCCTTTCACCATTTAACAAATAATCTACACCCATATTCTTTTGTGCACAAACTCACAAGTCTCCACATTGTATCCCATCTGCCATTTCTTTGCCCAATCTCCTAGCCTGTCTAAGTCCTTCTGCAGCCTCCTCACTTCCTCAACACTACCTGCTTCTCCACGTATCTTTGTTCCAACCTAACCACAATGTCCTCAGTTCCCTCATCCAGATCATTAAGGGACAATGTGAATAGTTGTGGACCTAACGCGGACACTGCAGAAATCCACTAGGCACCAGCTACCATCCTGAGAAAGACCCCTTTACCCCCACTTTCTACCTTTTGCCAGCCAGCCAATCCTCTATCCATGCTAGTACTGTCGTACTATGGGCTCTTAACTTAAATAGCAGTTTCCTATGTGGCACCTTGTCAAATGTCTTTTGGAAATCCAAATAGATCACATCCACTGGCTCTCCTTTATCTAACTTGTTCATTACCTTCTCAAAGAATTCTAACAGATTTGTCAGGTCTGACCTACCCTTGATGAAGCCATGCTTTTAGTTATTCTTTTAGTTAAGTCTTTTAGCTATTCTTTGCTGTTCTTTATATTCTGCCCAATCTTCTTATCAGCCATCCAACTTTGCACAATGATATGCTTACCAGCAAAGCTGGTCTTATCTTTGATGATTTAGTAGAATCAGCAATGTTAATAGTCGACTGTCTATAAAGTATTTTGAATGATCTGGGAACCTGCAACTGTAGATGCAAAGATGGAGATAAATGTCGGGCTGAAACCATAACACAAGTATGGTCTCAACATCCACAACTGTTTTCTATTAGAGGTGTAGGGAAAAGTAATAAGTGGTAGCTCATCAGATTCTGATTCTGGGAATATTAAATAATTTCAAGAAACGAGAAAATATAGAAATGTTGTAAACAATAAGGAGAATACTGATAGTCTTTAGGTGAGCCTAGACTGGTGAAATGTACAGAGAAATGGCAGGTGATAAGTAAACAGGCTGAGAGCAAAAGATGATGAACCAAGAATATGTTACTTTTAATTGTTACTTTGTTGAATAATGGCCAAACCAAAAGTCCAGTGATGACCACGATCACATACTTTGAGCACCAACAGCATTTCATAAGCATGGAAAGCTTCTGAATACAGGGTGGCTCAGAAGTTAGCACTGCTGCCTTACAGCACTAGGGACACAGATTCGATTCCAGCCTCAGGTGACTGTCTGTGTGGAGTTTGCACATTGTCTCTGTGTCTGTGGGTTTCCTCCCACAGTCCAAAGATGTGCAGGCTAGGTAGATTGACCAGGCTAAATTGAACTTATCGTGTCCAGGCATGCGTGGGTTAGGTGGTTTAGCCATGAGAAACACAGGGATAGGGCTGGAGGTGGGGGTGAATCTGGGTGGGATGCTCTTTGGAGAGTTGGTGTGGACTTGTTGGGCCTAATGGCTTGTTTCCACACTGTAGGGATTCTATGGATGATTGTTATTCTAGTTTCTGTTCAGGAAGATGTCTTGAAAAGGATTCACTGGCGCCACTCAGTCACAGTCAAGGCTCAGCCAACAACGTAGTAGCCAGCGACCTCAACAGAGATTAGAGAACTTTGAACTTAATGTTAAAACTGTGACAACACATCACTGGAAACTACAAAACAGCCTTATCATCACTGAAGAAAACTCAGATGACAGAAACCAAAGTTTGTGAGACGATGCAGATGAGAAAAGGAATGCACAGTACAATCTATTTGAAGCCACTGACAAATCTATAATTATAGGGTCATAGAGATATAAAGCACGGAAACAGACCCTTCGGTCCAACTTAGCCATATTGACCAGATATCCTATATAAATCTAGACCTATTTGCCAGCATTTGGCCCAAACACTTCCTGTTCATGTACCCATCCAGATGCCTTTTAAATGTTGTAATTGTACCGGCTTCCACCACTTCCTCTGGCAGCTCATTCCAAATACGCACCACCCTCTGCGTGAAAAAGTTGCCCCTTAGGTCCCTTTTATATCTTCCCCCTCTCACCTTAAACAATGCCCTCTAGTTTTGGACACCCCCACCTCAAGGAAAAGACTTTGCCTATTTACCCTATCAATGCACCTCATGATTTTATAAACATCTATAAGGTCACCCCTCAGCTTCCGACACTCTAGGGAAAATAGTCCCAGCCTATTCAGCCTCTCCCTACATCTCAAACTTTCTAACCCTGGCAACATTCTTGTAAATCTTTTCTTAACCCTTTTTAGTTTCACAACATCCTTCCTGTAGGAGGGAGACCAAAAGTACACGCAACACTCCAAAAGTGGCCAAACTAATGTCCTGTACAATCTCAACATGACCTCCCAACTCCTGTACTCAATGCACTGACCAATAAAAGCAAGCATACCAAATGCTTTCCTCGCTATCCTGTCTACCTGCAACTCCACTTTCATTCAGCAAAATAGTTTGATGAACAAATTGGTACTGCAAAAAAAAAACCTAGAGAACTGCAAATGCCAGTTCTGAAGAAGGGCTACTGGACCCAAAATGTTAATCCTGATTTCTCTCCACAGATGCTGCAGGTTTGACTTTGGCACAGATGACAAGACGACATGAGTTCAGCAGCAACATTTCAACCCATCGTCCTTCAAAGAAAAATGATCAATTCCAGTGACAGAGATATTGCAGCAATCTTCCAGTAACATGCCAGGATGTAAAAATGTCTAGTTCATGAGAAAAGCATCCAGAGAGGGTGCATGAAGGCAAAAAACTCCTCCAGAAGTTGAAGTAAAGTGCTTACATCCTTCAAAAGCAGGCTGAGAATGAATGTTTGCTTGCACAATGTACTGCTCCTGCAGTGGTAACATTACTAGTTGCAGCATATCTCACTTATGCTAACTACAGCTCAGAACAGTATTGCTCTTTAGGCATTGCAACCATAAGTCTACTATGAAGACAACAAGACTTTCAGCCACAGAACAAGATATAAATACATTATGACCTTTGGCTCCAGTTGCAAAGGACACACAAATGTCTCAGTCTCTTTGAAAGAGCTAAATTGAATAGAAATTCATCCAGGTAACTTCAATATTTGAAAAGTATCTTTCAATTTAATCATCTGATCAATAATACTTAACACAAATCCAAAAACAGTGTCCAACAGAAAAACAACAAATCAAACCTTTGCGAACCTCTGTAAATCATTTGACATGCCTACAGTTACGTGTGGGATGTGAAGATATTGTACTATTTGTTTGCTAGATTACTATTCAGGACTTATCCATGTGTCATAACCACAAACACTCAGAAATACACTGTAGTCAAAGAAGCCTGTCACTAAAATATTGACAGCTCCTTAGGAATTCTCTGGCTCAAAGCTTTTAAAAAAGGTTAAGGTGGTTGACGTCTGGATAATTTTGAATCACAGCGTACGTTGATGTTTTGTCATTATTTTATTATTTGCATATGAAAAGGTTCTTTAGAGTTGTGTTTCAATTTTGTTATTATCCTGGCACTGTCAGTCAGTGCTGCTTCCCACACTGGTGCATTCCATCTGTTAAAGAATTTGAGGCCACACACTATTACCAAAGAGAACATTCTGATGCAGATTGTAATTACTTCAACACTCAGACATTCAGTGAGTGAAGGGCTGCACTGTGTCTAAGACTTTTGGTTAAGGGCGTGCAGTGGACTTGTGAATAAATCCCTTTTAACAAATTCGCATTTGTTCTTTTTAAATTTTTTTTTAAAAAGTCTGCAATGGTTGGATTATGATTTTCAATTATATAGTAGGATGAAATAGCATGCAGAAATGTTGATATGTTTGATCAGGTGCCTGTGCCACACCTCAGAGCAATTTACAGCATAAAAGACACCATATAAATCTAAGTAAAAACAAAAGATGCTGAAGAAACATATAATGTCTGGCAGCAACTGTGGAGATGGCAACAGAGTTAATGTTTTGACTCCTGTTCAGAATGCTGTCATAGTCATATTAGAAGCATTAACTCTGTTTCTGTCTTCCAAGGTATTGCGAGACCTGCTGAGTTTCTCCTGTACTTTGTTTTTATTTCAGATTTCCAGCAACCACAGTATTGTGATTTTATCTCAATATGAGTTCTTTCTTTTCACTTCTTTATGGGATGTGGGCAGCCCTGGATGAGCCAAAATCTATTGGACATCTCCAGTTGCTCTTGAGAAGATGGTAGTGAACCTTGAACTTCTACTGTCTATGTGGTGCCAGGGTGGGCAAACTGCTGTTACGGAGGGAGTTCCAGGATTTTGGCAACAATGAAAGAACAGTAATATCGCTCCAAGTCAGGATGGTGTGTGTTTGGTGGGGAACCTGCAGATGATAGTGTTCCCATGTGTCTGCTTGCCTTGCCCTTCCAGTGGGCAGAGGCTAATGGGACACTGATGTTGCATAAACCCCTTGTCCACAGCTTTCACTCTTCTAGGTGCATATAACATTTACAAATAAAGCTCGGTGATCTGATAGCAGGACACCCCTTTGCTCCCTCTGTGCCAGGTTTCTGGTGGCACATGACCCAAGGGTGATTACCCTGATTCATCTACATTAGAAGCAGATCGTACCAACTTAGTCCAGTTGAATGAGAGAGTTCTTGGAACATGGCTTAATCAATCTCCATGGCAATGAACTTACTCCCCTGCACAGTAAATTGCTATTAAATAATCAACATCCCTAAATGTTATGGAGCTCAGACACCAGATGATGCTATGAGCCAGAATAAAGCAGTGATATTAATTAATATAACGCTTCTTCGCAATGAATACTCTGGAGCTTCTAATACCTTTAAAAGGGAACTGGGTCAAATTCTGTTGAGAAATGAATTCCAAATAAAGGAGTATTGATAATTTGATTCACATGGGCTTCATGGAGCTTGAAGACAAAATAAATAATTCTAGAAAAGAAAACTGAACAGGTCAGATAACATTGGTGGAGAGAGCAACAGCTTTAATAGGCTTGATTTCAATTCTGTCTGAATGGATGGGTTTTGAATGAGTTAATATGGCTAACATTTCAGGTTAATGACATTTCATTAGAAATGACATTACAGAATTCTTGGCAGGGCCTTTGTTGAATGAGTCTTTGTCTGAGGTTGCCGTCTCTAGAAAGTGGCAAATGTGAGTTTGATTGTCAGAGTGGCCTTTACCTATTCCTGACAGGCTTATGTTATTACATGAGTAACAGAACCAAAGCAAAGCTCAGATAACAAGGTGTAGAGCTGGCAGGCCAAGCAGCATCAGAGGAACAGGAAGGCTGACGTTTCAGGCATCAGCCTTCCTGCTCCTCTGATCCTGCTTGGCCTGCTCTGTTCATCCAGCTTTACACCTTGTTATCTCAGATTCTCCAGCATCTGCAGTTCCTGCTATCTCTAAAGCAAAACTCACCTGTTCAGGCCGCACTTGGGCATTGATCAACTGATAAACGACAGAGTCCGAGAGTTCAATTTCCTTGAGTAAAAAGGAGGTCAGGACTTCGTCATCCTTCAGAATATCCCTGATTCGAATACCTCTTCCTTCAAATAGAATAGGAGTGCCATGAAAATAGGAAGTAGGGAAAGATAGGTTTCCTTGAGCTATCAACTTTTTGTTTGTTTTATCTTGTTACTTTAGTCAGAATGTCAGATTGCAGATCTCAGATGTTACATTATATTTCTAATAGCTAGTTTGTGAAGGATTAAGTCAGTCTACACTTGTGATAGATTTATTCACAGAATAAACGTTACAGGTGTGTATCTCCTGACCCCACTCAGCTCTTCTGTTGTTAAGTATCATTTTAGATATGGTCAAATCAACATTCAATCAACCCATGTATTATTAAGTGCTTTTTTAGATATGCACAAGTAAACATCCAATCAAGGACTTTTGCTAGTATGTTATTAACTTTAATTATTACAATTAACATGTTGCAATATAGCAGGAGGCCTTTTAACCCATTGTAAATATGCCAGAAATCTTTGTAAGAACAATTTAATTAACATTGGAGGAGTGGCAAGTACTGAGGCTGATAAAAATTGACTGCACCAGGACGTAACTAGGCCAATAGAATGGGCAGACAAGTGACAGATGGAATTTAACACAGAGAAGCGTGAGATGCCTGGAGGCATAGGTACATAGATCTTTGAAGGTGTTGGCACAAATTGGGAGATTATTTGGCAGGCTTCATAAAGAAGAGATGTCTTTGGTATAAAGCAGTAAGGTTTTGCTGAACCTCTGGTTAGGCCATTACAAGAGTAGTGGTCAGTAAATCTTAGGAAAGATCTAAGTGTCTTTGAGTAGGTGCACTGTGATGATTTTGGCTATAAGATTAAGTTGTTCAGGCTAGGGTTGTTCACCTTGAAGCAAAGGAGATTGTGGGGAGGTTTGTTAGAGGTGTGCATGATCAGGACATGCTTGGACAAGATAGGTAAGGGAAATATGTTTCCATTCACATTGGTGCAACTCCAGGATTTAAGGTTTTGGGTAATAGATGCGGGTGGGAATGTGAGGAAGAGCCTTCATATGTGTGAGTACTGAAAGCTCCATACGTTATTATAGAGGGCCCTGTAATTTACAAACAGAAAGAACATGTACATGCCTATTTCAAGTCAGCCAATTACTCTCTGATTCAATTCTCAGGGCAATGCCTTGACATTAGGGTTAACCCGCCTAGTTTAAAATCTAACAAGGCCTGGCAAACTGTCAAAAACCATTAACTGGTGCATTCTCGATGGTAACACTTATACCAATCAGATTCCACTTGCCAACCAATCAGCACCATCCTCTCATTCAGTAGAAATGTTGGTTTTCCCCTTAAATTGTATTCTTGTAAATTGTCCTGATGGATGCAAGACAAATAGCTTTGACAAAATGTTTACTTTTTAGCATTACTCAAGATTCTTTTTATGCAGTGAGTGACAATGACTTGGAACTTGCTGCCTATGGGTATGGTGGAAGCAGATATGATCAACGATTTCAAAAGGAAATTAGATGGCCACTCGAAGGAAATAAATTTACTAAGGTGACAGGGAAAGTGTAGGGGCAGGGGTACAGAATGTTTTGCTCTTCAGTGAGCCAGCATGGACTGAATGGCCTCCTTCTATGCCATAAATAACTTGTTGACAACTGTGGTTACATTTCAAAGTGACTTTGTTGGCTTCAATTTCCTTCAAGGTCTATTGCTTTTAAATGGTGACATGAATAGGAAGGGTTTAGAGGGACATAGACCAAATGCTGGCAAATGGCACTAGTTCAGTTTAGGAAAACTGGTCAGCATGGATACGTTGGGCTGAAGGGTCTGTTTCCATGCTGTACAACTCTATGACTCTATGTGCTGGGGTCATGAAAGGAAGTATATAAATGTAAATCTTTCTTATAGTTAAAGGTGACTGTAGAGCCTCTTCTTGCCTGCAACTTTTCTCGGATTAGTTCTGAGTACATCCATGAAGTCTGACAGAAAACACACATCATCCCAGATCTTCCTTAGCTTATAGATTTCGGGCTTATCAAACAGCAGCTCCTGAACATCTGCATATACTCGAGCAAGTCTGAAACAAAGTACAAGAGAATACAAAATTGTTAGCTTTCACATCATGTGATCCAAACCTTTAGCTCCTACCTTTTAACAATGTACATGGACAAATATAAATGTTGAAGCGGAGCTATAGGTTTTATATTAGGCCTTTCAGCTGCACTGAGTCAGCTCATCAGAACCAAGGTAGAAGTTGTGTTGCCACAACTTACCTCAGAGAGGTAAATAGAAAATAGAAGGGGAGAGGAATAGCTTTCAGATTCCATGATCAGAGTGCAAGTATGAGTGTGAGGTAGTCCTTAAAACAAAAGTCAGAAACTTAAATGTGGAGTCTTGTAAAATGAGGAGGTTGCTTGTTCTGCATCAACGCACAGATCAGCCTGACAAGAAAACTCTCCCAATCTAGCTGCTTGCTGTAGATGCATTGGAAGGATTTACAGATCGATAGTTAACTTAATTGCTTGCATTATGAACACCTTCAATGGGCCTTAAGCCCTGAGGGGGCACTGGAATTTGGAGCCTCTGGTGCAGCAGTAGGGATGTTACTAATGATGCTACCTCTGATGGTCCACCCATAGAGATATTACCCTGGATCATTGTGGGAAAATATGCAAGTTTTGATAGCAGGTAAGAACAAGGATTGGCCTCAGCCACAATCTCTTTACTGTTACCTGCTCACCATCACTTGCTGGTTTATGCATGAGGGATAACCACTTTAGTGAGGAGGTAGAAGGTTGTTAGTCTCTTGGGAACTATACCCTTGCAAAAGTCAGTGCACTTAGAAAAGGATGAGGAGAGAACATTGGGTAACAGCTCCCCTTCCATAAATACATGCATAAAAGTGCAATACATAGAATGTACAATGGACTGAATGCAGCCCTCAACATAATTATTTTTTAGTAAGCTTCCTAACACAGGGTGCCTTATTATACCTTAAAATATAATTAAACATCAACTATGTTAAATTAACTAACACATTTGATTAGATTCAAAGAAGACACACAAATCTCAGCTTTCATGGTACATTTCCAATATCAGACTGCTTAGGGAACCCAGTAACATTAATGCACTTTGCTATGAGTCAGGGGCCAAATATTTGATCTCAGCCACTATTGACATTACAACCAAGCTCAGTCTGGTCATCCATTGCAATAACAAAACATGCTGGGTCAGTGGTAGGAGGTAAACTAATCAGACCAAAGGTGTTTGACACACAGCATGCCTTCATCTCCCAAACTTCACTTTCAAGCCCCTATTGAGGAAAGGTCAATATGGGATGGAATCACACACTGGCCAGTCACAACATTGAGAGAAGTACAGGAGCTAAAAGAACTATGTTAGAAAAGATGAAAACAGATTAAGGGATAACTTGAACATCAGTAACATTTACAATTAAATCATTTAGGGTTTTCTCAAAGTTTTAAAACTACTTTTACATTTACTTAAGAATGGAGGAGTGAGCTACTTCTAATTAATTGTCTGTTGATACACAACAAAAACTTACACTTATATAGAACCTTTAACAGAATTAAACATCTCACAGTGCTTTATAGATGCATGACATTGATTCACAAAGGAAGATATGAAGTCAGATGATCAAAAATTTTGTCAAAGTGGTAGATCTTAAGGAGTATCTAAAGGAAGTAGGTGAGGAAGAGAGGTAGAGAGGGCATTCTAAGCTTAGGGTCAACTGAAGGCACAGCCACCATTGGTAAAGTGATTGTGACCAGGAATGCATAAAAAGTAGAGGAGTGCAGAAGTCCTGGAGAGTTGTAGGTTGAATGAAATTACAGGAAGACAGAGGGGCAACTCAAAAGTAAGGATTAGAATTTTAAAATCAAGAAATTACTTGACCAAAGCCACTGTAGATAAACAAACATAGGGGTGGTAGGAAATGGGATTTTCTGCAAGTTAAGAGAAGTGCAGCAGACGTTTGGATGACCTCAACTTTACGAAGGGCAGACTGTGAGATTCAAGTCTTGAGGTACTACCAGAGATCAGTCTGCAGGGCATTGGAATAGTTGAGTCTAGAGGTATTAAAGGCATGATTGAGGGTTTTAGCAGCAGATGAGCTATGTGCATAGTCAAGCAACGTCACAGAAACGCAAATAGACCATCTTAGAAATGGCACAAAGATGAGGCCAGAGCTCATCTCAGTATTGAACTGCACACCAAGATTCTGAACAGGTTGGTTTAAATTCAGAATATTAACAGAGAGAAGGACAGAGTCATTTGCTAGGAAACAGATTTTGGAGCGAGGACCGAGATCAATGGCTTCAGTCTTCCCAATATTTAACTGGGGGTTATTTCTTCTTGTCTAGTATTGGATAAAGGACAAACAGTTTGATAATTAAGCTACAGTAGTAACATTGAGAGAGGTGGTGGTGAGGTAGAGCTGGGTGCCATTAGGCTGATTTGAAAGCTAACATTATGCCAATGGATGGTGTTGCTGAGGGACTGTAGTAGGAGGAGGGTGTAATGGGTCAGTCCCTAGGGAATCCCAGAGGTAACTGTGTGGTAGCAGGAAGAGAAGCCATTACAAGTCATTCTCTGGCTACGATCAGATTGATAAGAAAGGAACCAAGTGACACCAATCCTGCCTGCCTGAATGATAATAAGGAGGCATTGGAGGGGACATTGGGGTGGCATTGGAGGGGGCATTGGAGGATTGGTCAACTATATCAGAGGCTGCAGACAATTTTAGAAGGATGAGGAGGGAACATTTACCTTTGTCACAGTTATAGTCACATTGAATGGCATTTTTGTCTTTGAAAAGAATCTTTTAGATACTGTGGTCGGGGAAGAAATCTGATCGGTTAGATTCAAACATGGAGTTTCAGGAAAGAAGGGAAAGTATTTGAGAGGTGGCAACAAGTTCAAGGTCTTTGGATAGGAACAGGAGGTCAGAGATGGGACAGTAGTTTGCAAGGACAAAGAAGTTTTTGTTTGAAGAGCAGAGTGATGATGGAAGATTAAAAGTTGGGAGGAACAACATCTGAAATAGAGAGATCCAATTACCATGTTGACTAACATGGACGGCAGGAGGGGAAGTTGGGAGATCAGCAGTTTAGTGGGAATAGGAACGAGGGGACGGAGGTGGGTTTCGTGGCCAGGGTGAGCTCAGAGATGGAACGAGAGGAGGTAGGAGAGAAACATGTGAGTTCAGGGGTAAAGCAAGGAGAAGCATTAAGAAGAGTTTGGCCAGGCAGGTTAGGGGGCAGGAAGGGACATAACAGAGGCAGCTGATCAGATGGTCACAATCCTAGTGACAAGAAAGCTCCATCAGCTCCTCACAGACATTGTTGGAGGTGAAGCGGAAGGGACAGGGCAGTGGTGTTTAAGAAGTCAGTCTGCAGTCAAGAAAAGAAGTCTTAGGCAATCTTTGCATTCCAGGATGATCCTGAAATTTAATAGACAAGAGTAGGACTCAGCAGTTTTTTTTTAAGAAGTGATCCAACCAGATCTGGTGATGGAATTAGTGGATCACCATATCTTTTCAAGTCTGGGTTGCTTGGAGCTAATTGAGCAGAGCTGAGGGTTGTACCAGGAAGGTTGACCAGGGTGAACAGGACTAACTGTTTCACTGTGGCTTAGGGCATCGAAATTGGAGGTGAGAGAACCTAAAGTGAAATAGTTACCCATCTAGCTTGTAAATATTGTCTCTAACGTCACTGCTGCCAGCATTTATTCTCTAACCATCGGATTTTAGGTTGTTACAAACACATTATAAATAAATGTTTATTGCAGTCTCAAATCCCAAAACTATACTTACATGGAGTTATTGTAGTTTGAAACCAAACCAGGAGATTCTCCGTGTGTAGGGTAGCGGAAACAGGGGTTGTTCAGATTACAGAAAATTCCCTGTAACCATGGCAACATCCCTGCAGAGGGCATCGCTTTATTCGGAAAATGGCCTAAGTAGGGAAAACATGCAAAGAAGTTTCAAAATATGTTGTCTGCAAGCTTATTCTTCTTAGAATCTTATTTAAATTCTTTTAAAACAAAGCTGCTGATTCCAAAGAAAGAAACTCTGTTTCTCATTTTGTTTCTTCTGATTGTATTAATACTTCAACTGAAGCAAGTGTCCTTGGAACAGTATCAACTATTCAGTTTCAGCCCAAGCACCAGAAAGCTTCTCCATGCCATAGCTCTGTTGCTGCCATTCTCTGTCCATGAAATATGCACCTCTTGGGGAAAGAGATTGATGAATGAGGGCAGCTTGTGGCATGCAGTTATTATTCAGACCAAAAACAGATGGGGAGTCCTGCCAACATTATCCACTTGTAAAATCTTACACTCAGCAGCTCCTCGTGACTTAATGTTGTGCTCAGTTTCGAGCTGATACGACTCAAAGTGTTGACTGGTCTTTTCGGCATCGAGTTACAGGGAAGCAATTTAGAAATAACAAGAAATGTTACAGCTTTTGCTCTTACTCACATTCATGTTGTTGGTAGAGTGGGTTTGATTTCCGTAACCAAACCAAAACAAAGAACAGTGAGAGGGGCCAGACGAGTTCCACGAGAAAACGGAGCTGGTAAAAATGACAAAATTGAGATTAGTTTAAGAATAGTGTTACAAAGCAATAGGTTCATGTTGGGAGAAATAGTTCATTAAGTCGTTGTGAATTCAGGTTTCCTCCATTTCACCCTGGTCAAATTCAATTTTGTCTCAATTATTTTCAATAACATCTCCTAGCTAGATAAATAGGTGATCACATTAATAACACCTTTCACTCTGTTTGAAGTTGGAGGTGTTAAGAATGGATGTTACGTTTTACTGGTATTGCAAGTCTAACGTAACACATATTTGAAGAAAATTCAGGGTGCCGGCCCCTGCCCCAATGTGTTGTAACTAATTTACACCACACTAAAATAAGTTATGTTGCATTTCAGGATTGATGTGTAGACTAAGTTCATGGTTACTAGGAGCTGTGTCCCCACATAAATATGACTAGAAGCAAACAATATTGGCACTGCTCAGTCTGATCAGTTTAGTATTCAGAAAAAAGGTCATGTCAGCAGTATCTTTGACCGACAAATGACATGCTCCGGAGAAAGGATCAGGAACAAATCACGCTTCTTGTCTTAATAGTCTTAAGGAAAGCTTTCATTACTTTGAGCACAGCACTAGACTTGCCAAGTATAGGTGACATGGAAGTTATAATGCGACTGGTTAATAGAAAGAAGGTACGTCATCAAACCAGTATTTATTTGTCTAGATCAATCACTGATATATCCCTCACAGTTTTTACTGGATAGTTAGTATGCCTAATATGTCCAATGGAAGCAGCAGTGTAGTGGTAATATCACCAATAAGCATTCAGAACCCAAGGCCAAAGGTTTTGTTTCAAGTCCCACCACGGCTGGAATAGGGAGCTGGCCTAATGGTCATCACATAACTATTGTTGTTTAAAAACCCACCTAGTTCACTAATACCCTTTAGGGAAGGAAATCTGCCATCTTCACCTACTCTGGGGCACATGTGACTCCAGATTCACAGTATTGTAGTTGACGCTCAATTGCCCTCTAAGCAATTAGGAGCAATAAATGCTGACCTAGTTAATATCCCACGACTGAATTTAAAAAGTCATAATTATTGGGAACAACATATTAAAGATCATGGTCTGAGAATTCCTCTGTTTGTAGGTGACGAGGATGATGTGTTATGCCTCAGTTCACTGAGGGTTAAAAATGGCCTTAAAGGTACATGGGCAAAACTCAGATCATTAGCAATAAGATTCTAATGGGTGGAATCTTTCACTGTCACTGGTGGTGGGGGTCTTGGAGATGGGAAGGATATTTTATTAGCTGCATTAGTGTTGTAGCTGAACCACACTGCCGTCCAGCCTATGCTGGAATGTGGTTCTGTGAGGGAAGGCCTTTCCACCTCACTGCCAATTGAGCCACTTCAGTGGCCAAATAATGTCCACTTCAGGATCTCAATTCACCCTCGTCGAGATAAACTCAGCTGCAGGAGGATCTGTCGCCATGCAGCCAGTACCTGAGAGAGAACTGATGTCCCTCAATCAAGAACATTCCATGTTTGCTGGGCATCAGGATGTGGTATCTGCCGAGAGCCATTTCCCTGCCCTTGCTACCAGGCCATCTGTCCATCTCACCATACCCCTGGCCCTCACCTCCACATGACCTACCTGTGGCCT
This sequence comes from Rhincodon typus, assembly GCF_021869965.1. Taxonomy (NCBI): domain Eukaryota; kingdom Metazoa; phylum Chordata; class Chondrichthyes; order Orectolobiformes; family Rhincodontidae; genus Rhincodon; species Rhincodon typus. The sequence goes on along the minus strand of NC_063341.1, from coordinate 64,068,950 downwards.
GAGCCACTCTGTGATCCTAAGACTTGGGTGGGTGCATTTCCTATAGAATGCCTGCTGCTGAGCACAAGAGCTATTGCCAATCAGTGCCCAGCAGCTCTCAGTTGGTGTGTAACTTTCTGATTATAGCACGATAGCTTACGACTGCCTGCAGCACTGTCCAGGTATTATTCCTTAACAGAGGTGTCTGGAAACATCAGCCTCTACATAGACTAAAGTAGCTATCTATTCCAATAAACTAGGCTTTTGGTTTTATCAAGCCCCATGCCAGCTTAGTAAATCACCTGTATAAGTGCACCAAACAATCACCTTAACTATCCTTATATTAAATAGCTAGCAGCTATTCTTCCATGGCATTGGAATATTACATAAATCTAAATTGCTGGTGACTTAATTATTAAGTTAACTTGTTGCAACTAACTTATATTCTTATCCAGCTTCTACTTCATCGAAAACCCAGCTGTATTTAGTTTGCTTTGTAGAGATATTGGCTGTGGTAATGATGGCAATCTTGTCAGTAACTTTTAGGAATGTCCACCTGCACAGAATAATGTGGAAAGTGAGGAGTGAATCTACTTCCTTGTTAGTTGCACTGAGGGGGCTCCCACAGACTGGACTGTTCACTGTGCACAAACTGAGGGTAAAGTCCATTTCTATGCTATTAGATTTGCTATCAAAATCTTAAAAAAGTTGCATCTTGTTGGGTGAGGTGTAACTAGATTTTTAATAATGCATTAACTTCAAAATTACTACTGTACCTGTGGAAGATCAAATCTCTCCATAACGTGAAAAAATTAGCATGCTTTTAATTTTTTTCTGCTTTATTAAAGGATTTTTTGTTTTTACTTTAGTCTAATCTGAAATCAGTCATAAACATTTATGCCATTATTTGAAAATATTGATTGTAATAAAGGATAAGTCAATATTTTTAACTGTCCATTGGCTGTGTGTGAACTCTATGATACCATTAGCTTTAATCTTTTTGCACCCATAACTGCTGCTGCATACATAGACAAACTCTTTGAATTTGACAATAGATTTAAACAGCGACAGGCAAGGGGAAGAAAAATGCCTCTGAGATTGCTAAATATTTGGGGGCAATCTGTTCTGATGTCCTTTGCCTACTTGCTGATTGTAAAATCCAGTCAGAAGTCACACACACCCAGGTTATAGTCCAACAGGTTTATTTGAAACCGCAAGCTTTCAAAGTGTTGCTCCTTTGTCAGGTGAAAGCTTCTGATTTCAAAGAAACCTGTTGGACTATAATCTGGTGTCGTGTGACTTCTAATTTTGTCCACTCCAGTCCAACACTGGCATCTCTACATCATGTAAAATCTAAACCATTATTGCAGTAAACATTTTTACTGCATTCATCATGATTGTTGGACAATGAATGTGGTTTGAGGAATAATTACAATTTCTAAATAGTCCCATTTCTGTGATTGTAGACATGCTTGTCAAGCCAGTTTGTTTGGTTTCAAACGTTTTGTCACCCTGCTAGGTAACATCTTCAGTGTGCCTCCGGTGAAGTGTTGGTGTTCTGTCCCACTTGTTATTTATGTACCTCGGTTTGCTGGGGTGATTGGTATTATTTCCGGTTTTGTTTCTCAGTGGTTTGTACACAGAGTCTAATTCAATGTGTTTGTTGATGGAGTTCTGGTTGGAATACCAGACCTCCAGGAATTCCCTGGCGTGTCTCTGTTTGATTTGTGTGATTATTGATGTCATGTCCCAGTCAAATTTGTGTCCTTCGTTGTCCGTGTGTAGTGAGATAAGTGAGAATTGGTCGTGTCTCTTGGTGGCTAGTTGGTGTTCATGTATCCGTATAGTCAATTTTCTTCCAGTTTAGCCAATGTAGTGTTTCTCACAGTCCTTGCATGGTATTTTGTATATTACTCCAGTTTTGCTGGTTTTTGGCATGGGATCCTTTGCGTTCATCAGTAGCTGTCGTAGGGTGGTTGTTGATTTGTGGGTTACTCTAGGACAACCACCCTACGACAGCTACTGGCGAATGTAAATGAACGCTAACTGAGGCATGTAAGTAACAAACGGGACAGAACACTGCCGCTTCACCGGAGGTGCACTGACGATGTTACCTGGCAGGGCGACAAAATGTTTGCAACCAAACCCACTGGCTCAGCGAGCATGTCTACAACCTCATCCACAACCCGAGCTACAAATCTTCTTGAAAACTTTAAGTTCCATTTCTAAATAAGAGAGCATTGTTGAATCCCCATATTGGTTTCTGATGCTGGCTGCTAAAAGATAGAGTAGAGCCCAAATAGAGGAGAGAACTACTGCCTGTGTGCAATTCCACAATTTCATTTAGCTTCTTACCTGGTAATTGACTCCAAGCCAGATATAAACAAAACAAAATCTAAATCATCCTGTTGAATACAATGCTCATCTGTTATCTCAACTCACAAAAAGTCCTGTTCACCTTTTTTGCTTGTGCTCACTGACCCACCTTAGCGCCTGGCTAAACAATATCTTGATTTTAAAATTCTCATCCTTGTTTTCAAGTCACACTGTTTGGCCTTGCCTGTCCCTATCAACCCCACAGCTCTCTAAGATATCAGTACCCTTCCAATTCTGGCTACTTGAGCATCTCTACTTTAAATCATTCCAACTTTAACGACTGGGCTGAAATATCAGAAATTCCCTTCCTAAAACTTTCCACCTCTTTTTCCCCATGTAGGGTTATCCTTAAACCCACTTCTTTGACAAAGTATTTAGCTATATGCGTATGTGGTTTGACATCAAATTTCATTTGATTATATTCCTGTGTAATGCCTTTGGATGTGTGTTGAAGGTGCTATATAGATGCATGTTGCTGTTGTCAAAGTAAAAATAGCTAACTGATCTCATTGACAATCTGCTAGTCCAATGTCTGGACTTGTTTACACAACATTTGATCCCATATTAACGGTCTCTTTATTTTACTTCCTTTCTCCTGTTAAGTGATGTGGGAATGAATGCAAGCCTTTGTTCAGGCACTGACCTTTTGTCTCTTCCTGAGCGTCCAGTTCTTCCAAAGCAGCAGAAAGATCTGATTGGAGGAGCTCATTCTCTTGCCTCTCTCCCACTACAGTCATTTAGTGTGTTCAATTCTACAAAATAAACAGCAACTGCGTAAGACATCAGCTTTACAATTGACTGAGAGAATTGAATTATTTTTAAAAGCAGGAAGGAGGTGCAAGTTCAAGAGATGCTGCTGCTGGACTCAGACATCCTTAAACTTCCGTAAATAGCTGGTTAAACCAGTGATTAGCTGAATTACACAGAGCGGATGAGTCGCAGAATGTGTAGCAGAGTTAGTCACTGGAGCAGCAGAGGTGCTGAAAGCTGAAACAAAATAAATCAGAAATGAAACCACAAATCAGAAAAGTAATTTTTGGTGGGAGCTGTCATTCCTCTGAGTCATAAGGTTCTGGATTCTAGTCCCACGCTGCAGGTCTTGAGCACAAAAATCAAACCTGACCTTTCAGTGCAGTCCTGAGGGAGTGCTGCATTGTTGGAAGTGACATGCTTTGGATAAGATATGAAATGTTGGCTCTTATTGCCTGCTTGAGTGGCTGTAAAGGATCCCGTGGCATTATTTTAAAGCACTGGGTGAATCTCTAGTGCCATTGCTAAATCCTCCAAATTCAGTGGCAAGAAGAGGGGGGTGAGGGAGTTTGGGGGGTGGGGGTAGGTGGGGGGGTCGGGGGCGGGGTCCAACAGTACCATCCCATCCCCTCACAAGCCAAATTGCCCAGCATCAAAGTACTAATACTCAAAACCAGCTCCCCTGGGCAGAACTGGTTATTTATATGCTTGACACAATACTCCTGAAGCAACTGTGGCACGGTGGCTCAGTAGTTAGCACTGCTACCTCACAGAACCAGGGTCCTGGGTTTGACGGAAGCCTTGGGTGGCTGGCAGTGTGGAGTCTGTGCATTCTCCCTGTGTCTGCGTGGGTGTCCACCAGGTGCTCTGGCTTCCTACTATAGTCCAAAGATTGCAGGTTAGGTGGATTGGCCACACCAATTGGCTGTAGGGATATGTAGGGTTAGGTGGATTAGCCATGGGGAATACAGGATTACAGAGATAGGGTACCAGGGTTGGTCTGGGTGGGATGCCCTTCAGAGGGCTGATGCAGACTTGATGGGTCAAATGGCCTGCTTCCATACTGTAAGGATGATATGGACTGCTCTACCCAGAACTCATTCACAACAGGAGACTCCCATGAGGATGGTGAAAGTGCCTGAGGGATGTCCTTAAAGTACCCTCGAAGAAATCATCAAGAACTCATGGGACTTGTTGACCAACCAAGAGTTCATTCAGGCCAGCACTGGAAATACTGAAAGACTTCATCAGGAACATGCAGGTGGGAAGTGAAGGTGTTGTGCACAGCACTCGTCCCCAAACAATTCACCTACCTGACAATCCAAGCACCATTTGACCCCTGACATGGCAGAGTGTGCAGATCCTACATTGACCTGTCAGCCATTTCAGACCCTTTGAACCAGAATGGAAGCAAATTACCCAAAATCCCAAAGGAAGAAGGATGTTTGTGGGAGTTTGCTTTGAGCAATTTGGCAGCTCTGTCTGCTACATGACAACAATGACTGTACTTCCAAAGTGCTTCATTGGCTGTTACATCCTTTGAGATGCCTGGTGAGAGGGATTATTATATATACGTTATGCCGTTTTAAGGAAATACATAGCAGTGTTACTTAAAGAGAAATGGCAAGTTGATATTTCAGATATTCATCGTTCATCAAGAGATTTTTCTCTGAGATCTCAAAAAAAGTCATTTTCCTTTACAGAGATAGCAGGAACTGCAGATGCTGGAGAATCTGAGATAACAAGGTGCAGAGCTGGATGAACACAGCAGGCCAAGCAGCATCAGAGGAGCAGGAAGGCTGACGTTT
>NC_063341.1:64020643-64054037 GCF_021869965.1 Rhincodon typus | reverse complement strand
CCAACTGCCATCGAGACATCAATCGCCTCAACCTCTCCACCCCTCTCACCCACTCCAACCTCTCTAACTTACCATTGTTTGTTCTGTTTTATTCTATATCCTTAGTCACCAGGAAGCTCTAGCTCTGAATGTGCCTACATTATACACCATTTTCTCCTTTGAAGGCCTCCCATTATTCAATTAAAGCCTCCTCTATCATTTTTAATTCTGATCTACCGAAATAAGATGACCTATGAGCTCACTGAATTTCATCCTGTTCTAGTTAAGAGTCTTACACTTGTATTCTAAAGTTGATATTATAATCACTATTCCTCAAATATTCTTCCACTGAACTATCCTCTACCCAACCCAGTTCATTCTTAAAACTAGATACAGCATCACTTCATTCCTCAATGGGCTGGAAAGACATTATCAACGAAGCTCTATTGCACATATGCTGAGAATTCCTCCATTTCCTTGCTCTTGAGAGTGTTGCTATCCTGGTCTATGTTAGGGCAATTATCCCTCATTATCACTGCTTTACTTTTGCACCTTTCTGAAATTTGCGTGCAAATTTACTCATCCATCTTCTTCCCATTATTTGGTGGCCTGTTGTGTACACCCAATTACATTAAAGCTCCTCTGTTCTGCCTTAATTGTGACCCAAATCGATACTATCTTTAATCCTTTACCAAAATCATCTCGCATCAGGGCTATAATAATTTCCTGGATCAATAAAGTCATCCCTTCTTTATTCCATTCTCTATCTTTTCTATTGTTGCCACGAGTATTGAGTTTCTAGCCTTCCCCATTTATCTCCTAATATTCTTTTTTTCTAATCTAACTTCCTCTCAAAGGTTGTGATAGTCTCAACTTCAATGGCCACTTGACATAATATCCATGTTTATAATAAGTCTACTTTAACAGAATTCTTTTAACCACACATTTTTTATTTCTAGTATTTAAGCTAAATTCATACCAACCTCATTATCAATTCATATATCAGCAGTAATAATCTCTCACGTTTTGCATGCCAAATGTATTCAAAACATTGAATACTACAATAACACTTCTCTGTTCCAATGAATTCAGCTCTCGATTTTGTTTTAACAAAATTATATTCTCCCAATCCGCATAAATGTAAATTGTCTCACATTTCTTCAATGCCTTACAGAGATTCATTACCATCTTCTGGATTTTATATCATTGTCATGCCTATAATAAATACATTTATATATGTCCATTTTAGATTTAATCTGACTTTTAAAGATCATAATAAAGTCTTCCTTGACCCAACAGTTCAGCACATATCACCACACTTTTCACTTCTCCTCACCTTCTTCTCTGGCTTCTTCCATTTTTCTTGGGATTACCACATTCAGGTTGATCACTCTTCTCCATCTCCTCCTCTCAGTCACCCATTTCTGAAGAAGGGTCTAGGCCCGAAACGTCAGCCTTCCTGCTCCTCTGATGCTGCTTGGCCTGCTGTGTTCATCCAGCTCTACACCTTGTTATCTCAGATTCTCCAGTTCCTACTATCTCTCTCTCTCTTCCAATCCTGCTCTGTTTAAGTCTCTCGCCACTGCATCTTTCCATCTGCTCTTAGATCGTCCTCTTCTCCTTCTTCTTGGCCGTCCCACCTCCATCCTTCATCCCACCACATTTCCTCTGTAGCTCCACAACAGATGACCACGCCTTTTCAATCTCTTTTCCAGCTATTTTCTTTGATGCTCCCATAATTTTCACTGACCCTCTGAAGTACTGATTTCTGATACTCTCCTTTCTCCTTATGGCACACATCCACCTCAGCAAGCTCTTCATTTTCAAAATCAATTCACATTTTCTACAACATGTAAGCTGCCTGACCAATTATGCCTTAGACCCAATCTTTACAACAAATTTCTGATGGGACATTCTCAATTTCTTTGGAACCTAAACATACTGCATTCCGTTTGTTTATGCTTGATAATTAAAAATAGGCTATTTAAGTAAATAGTTCAATAAATTACTTCAGCTCCTATTTTCTACGTGTACATTAATACTACTCCTCAATTTGGTCTGGCATAGTTTTTTCTATGAATACTCAAATATAGTATTTACTAAAATGTGCTGAGGCTGGCTTTATGGAGCTGTACGACAAGAGGGTTTGAATGTAACGTTTGGCAACTCAGGAGGAATTCTTTGGAGTCTTCATGCTCACGGTCATTTCCAATGGCACTTAGGCTGCCATGGCATTGGCCCTTCATTCTCCACAATACTTCAAAAGCTGTTGACTAGCTCAAATGTGCCCACAAGTCCATTCTTGATGCTGTCTCTGGAAAATCTTCAGTATTCCTCAACTAAATTGTTTTCTGGATACTTTCGCTGTATTTGCAAACTCAAATCCAAGAGGGGCAAACTTTAATATCCCTAATACAATGTTCGTACACTTTCCATGACCTTATCTGCCTTGACCACTTTTAAGAAACATAGAATCTAGGAAGAATAAGCCATTCTGACCTTCAGGCCTGCTTCACCATTCAATATGATCATGGCTAATCATCTAACTCAGTGCCATATTCCGATTTCCACCCTATATTCCTTGATTCCTTTAGAAACTTAAAATTTATCTTGAATATATTCAGTAACCTGGCATCCACAGCCTCTGGTTTATAGAATTCCATTGGTTCACTACCCTTTTAGTGAAGTATTTTTCCTTCTCTCACTCTTAAATGGTCTACCCAATATCCTGAATCTGTGACCCCTGGTTCTAGACTCCTCAACCAGGGAAAACATCCTCCTTCAAATCTGTCCTCTGACTAGATGCTGCTTGGCCTGCTGTGTTCATCCAGCACTACACCTTGTTATCTCAGATTCTCCAGCATCGGCAGTTCCCACTATCCCTGTTAGAATTATATGTGTTTGAATCAAATCCCCTCCCATCCTTCTAAAGTCTAGTCAATATGGGCTCAGTCAAACAATCTGTCCTCCTGCCATCCTGGTATCAGCCTAGTGAACCTCCGATGCACTCCCTCTATGGCAAGTATATGCTTTCTTCAATAGGGAGACCAAAACCGCAAACTATATGCCAGGTATGACCTCACCAAGGCTCTGTACAACCGCAGTAAGACATCCCTACTTCTGAACTCAAGTCCTCTTGCAATGTAGGGTCAATATATCCTCTCCCAATGTACAGTCTCCCTAGTTGCTTGCTGCATCTGCCTGTCTACTTTCATTGACTGGTGTTCAAGGACACCCAACTCCCTTTGTATAATCCACATTCCCCAATATATCATCATTTAAGTAACGCTCTTCCTTTCTGTTTTTCACACCAAAGAATATAAATCACATTCAGTCACATTGCATTGCACCTGCCATGTGTTTGCCCACTCACTCAGCTTGTCTAAATCACCATGAAGCCTCCTTGCATCCTCCTCACATTTCACAATCCCACCTAGTTTTGTATCATCAGAAAACTTGAAAATACGGCATTTGGTTTCCTCATCCAGGTCATTATATGTACACACATATATGAACCTTGCGGTACCCTATTTTTTGTTGTCTGCCACTTAGAAGAAAGGTCTAATTAGTCCCATTCTCTGCTTTCTGTTTGACAATGAATTCCTAATCCATGCTAACAGTTACCCCTATCCCATGTGTTTTAACTTTGTCCACCAACTTCTTATGAGGAACCCTATCATCCAAGAAAATCCAAGTAAACCACATCCATTGGTTCTCCCTTATCTATTCTGATAGTTACATCCTCAAAAAAAGACCAAAACCCATAAAAATATATTAAGAAAATAGCCTAGACTCCAATTTTTTCTTATGTTAACCGGAAGTATAGGGCGATGTTCTCTGGATGCAATGAATTAGTCAAACTACCAGGCTTGAAGCAAAACACACGTTATTCTTATACAATAGTTAAAATACAAACAGAAGAAAGAAGATTTGGAATAACTTAATTCACTGGAAAACTTAACAGAATAATAGATTATTTAATTACTAAGCAACAACTATTCCAATACAGTAACATCCCAGAAACACACCCTTGGCAAAGGCAAATTCAGTAAAATATATTGTCTCACATGCAATTCTAGCAGCAGACAGAGAACCCCACCATTTAGCTGTAACAGAGAGAGGAAGAAGAGCTTCCACATCCAGCTTTAAGACTCCAACAGCTACCGAAAGCTAAACTAAAATCCTGATTCTTTGGGAGCTTTACTCCACCCATTCATGCTGTTTTATTGTTCTAACCTTAAAATAAAAACCAAGCCTCACAATCTGTTTATTGGCTTGGAACACACCAGTCAGCACCTCTGCCTCAACTTCACTTCATAAAAGAAACAAGGACAAAATATACCTCCTAAAGCCATAGTATCGTCACAAAGTCTATAGAATTCTGGAAGATGACCAGACCACCAATCTATCCAATATATCCAGGGCCACTTCCTTCAGTAGAAGTTGCTGGAAAAGCTCAGCAGGCCTGGCAGCATCTGTGGAGAGAAATCAGAGTAAACGCTTTGGGTCTAATAATACTTCCTCAAAACTCACTGGACCCAAAATGTTAACTCTGATTTCTCTTCACAGATGCTGTCAACCTGCTGAGCTTTTCCAGCAACTTTGTTTTTGTTCCTGATTTACAGCATCCGCAGTTCTTTCTGTTTTTCCACTTGCTTTAGTACTCTGGAATTCATGTCATCAGTGGCTGGTGATTTGTTAGCCTTTAACCCTTTTAATATGCCCAGCACCATTTTCTTACTGACACTCATTTCCTTCAAATCTGTTCTCTCTCTTGGTTCCCTAATATTTCTGGGAGGTTATCTGTGCCCTCTTTTGTGAAGAGCCAAAGTATATGACTCTACCAGGCCTTGGCCTCTATTCTAGAAGCATCCTGAAGAGCAAAGACAGTCACCATTCTCAGACACTAACTAATCCTTTGAACTTGCAGCCTAAATATCTCCATTGATATGCACAGAAGAAGCTATTACATTGCTTCATCATCAAGATGGAGTCCATCTATTCAGTGACCTGTTCTTCTTTTCTGCTTTGGTACTGTCCACAAAGCCATACTTTACCTCTCAGATGTCCCCCAACTCTATCCCTGAATTCCTCTCTCCTTCTCTCATTCTGGTTTCTCTTCCATCATTTTTATGGTCCCTCCAAGCACATCTCATACATAAAACCAATTCTGGTTCCCTCAATAATACTACATTTCTCATCACCCAACTTTCCTTCTTGGTTGATATTATTGATAATTTGGTCTTGTCTCTTTCTTATGTTATTGGTGCCCACAACTTATGGCCAGTAAGGCCAGCATTTAATGGCCATCCTTCAGTAGCCTTGAGACAGTGATGGTGAGCTGCCTTCTTGAATCACTGACACTGTTGTGCTGCAGGCACATGCACACTGCTGTTAGAGCAACAATTCTAGGATTTTGATCCAATGATAACAAAGGAAAGATGAAGTATTTCCAAGTTAAAGTGGGGTGTGTCTTGGAGGGGACTTTGCAGGTAGAGGTCTTCCCACACACTTTCCGCTCTTGTCCTTCTAGAAGGTATAATGTTTGGAAGATGCTGCAGAGGAAGCCTCGGTATTTTTCTGCACTGCTGGTACAAAATGCTGCCTCTGTGTGTTGGTGGTGTGGAGGGAGTGAATATTTAAGGTGTAAGGATACCAATCAAGTGGGCTGCTTTGACATGGACCATGTTGAGATTCACGAGTGTTAATGAAGTTGCACTCATCCACGACACTACGCCTTTTCGATAATAGGCAGGCTTCGTGGAGTCAGGATGTCAATTACCTGTTGGAGAATTCTCATCCCTGACCTGCGGTTATGCTCACAGTATCTATTTGGTGGTCCAGTTAAGTTTCTGTCTATTACAGACCCCAAGATATTGATAGTGATGGGAATGTCATTAAATGTTAAGGGGTGATTAAATTCTGTCTTGTTGGAGATGATAATTATGGGGCCTGAATGTCGTTTAAGTCTTCATGCTAGGCTTGGATTGCATCATCATCTGAGGAGTTATGTATCCAATGTGCAACCTTAGTGTTTTTACACAGATTTGATTGTGAAGGACTAACATTAAAAATTATAGTCTTCAATTTATAAATGTATACTATTTTCACATATTTATTATTTCTACTTTATGTAATCAGAGGTAATTTCAATTTAGCAAGGAATTCAGGAGGATATTAGATAATTATTTAAATAGAAATGATGCACAAGCATGTGTAGAAAAGGCAGAATGTCATTAAGTCATAATGATAATTTGGAGAGTTGGTGATCATGGGACAAAGGGTCTCCTACACTGTGACACTTCTGTAATTACCTTAGGAGCAGAACATAGGAATTTAGCTACAGGAGTAGGTCATTCAGCCCCTCCAGTTGTTCTGCCATTCAATGAGATCATGGCTGATCTGCTCTAACTTTCCTTTGGCCCATTACCCTTAACATCGTTGCTTAACAACAATTTATCTATCTCAGATTTAAAATTAATAACTGATCCAACATCTACAACTGTTTGTGAAAGAGATTTCCAAACATCCATCACCCTTTGTGCGTAGAAGTGCTTCCTAACATCTCGCTAAAACGGTCTGACACCAATTCTCAGACTCAGCCCCCTAGTTCTAGAATCCCCATCCAGAGTAAATAGTTTATCATTATCTACCCTGTCTTTTCCTGTTAATATCTTGGATTCCTCAATCAGAACTCCCCTTAACCTTTCTCAATTCTAGAGAAAACAGCCCTAATTTGTGTAATCTCTCCTCATAACTTAACCCCTGAAATTCAGGTATTGTTCTTGTAAACCTGCATTGACATCCCCTCCAAGGCCAATGTATCCACCCTAAGGTGTAGTGCCCCAATCTGCTCACAGTACTCGAAACTGTGTCTAACTAGCATAATTTCTGAATCTTTATACTCCAGTCCTCCAGATATAAAGGTCAGTGCTCTACTAACTTTCTTGATTAGAAGTAGGCCATTCAGGCTATCGAATCTGTTCCACCATTTGTTGAGATCACAGCTGATCTTATAATCCTCAATTCCACTTTCCTGTCTTTTCCCCATAACCCTCAGTTCCCTTATTGATTAAAAATCTCCCTATCTCAACTTTGAGTATATTTAATGACTCAGTCTTGATTACTTGCTGCATAGAATTCCACAGATTCACAACCCCCTGAGAATAGAAATTCTTCCTCAGCTTTGTAAGGTGATCCCTATTCTGAGGTTGTGCCCTTTGGTCTTAGGTTCTTCTTCAAGGGGAAATAAACTTTCCCCATTTACCCTGTTAAGCTCCCTAATAATATTATATGTTTCACTATGGCCACCTTTCATTCTTCTAATTCTGCAGTGGTCTACATTTTTAAAAGCTGAAATGATGTTTCAGTGCTTAAAAGGCTATAGCACTGATTTTCTTTTATAAAGGAATTTAATGCAATTCACAATTTTATTATTAGGCAAGTATACATTTATTATCCAAGAGCATTTCTATACAAAGTCATTTATACCTATAGATGTATATATAATTTATAGTTCTATTACCACCTGTATATTTGTCAATAACAGTATAAAGTTCACCAAAACTACAACTAATATCTAACATAGAACTCTTTATCATAACTTACATGCTATAATCTAAATCTTATTAGAATTGAGAAGGATTATTAACATATGCATTCTGAGGCTCACACATGTGGGACCATCATATTCATAATGCTAGTGTATTAGTATTTTGTTGTTGCTCCTTGTTAATACTTAATCCAATTACAACAAATTCTTATCATGGAAAAGGATTTTATTTTGCTGACATATCCAGAAATGTGGACTAGGAGATTTCAGCCCCTTATACAAAACTGTACTAAAAACTCAAGCTTGTCTTGAAGGCAAAAAACAATATTTGATAGATTCAAATCTATTTCATATATTGATTTCTTAGCACGTTACTTTACAAATTAATACAGAAGATACATATGAGTCAACATATGTAAGTGACATTGTAAAAGGTTTTATTGCAACACAACTTGTACTTTAATTAACACAGATCTATTCAACAATTTCCTTCTGTGTTCTTTTATATTTGTTACCAACTGAACCTTGCTAGGGAACTACAGGTTTTTAATTTATACTTATGAATGAACTAATTTAAAATGTACATGCTGAGATCATAACTTGGGAATGCATCGCTTCACCATGGACATTTCTCACAATCACAAGGTTGCCATTTTATACTTAATAAATCTTATGCAATTTTTTTAGTTTGAAGCATACAAAAGCTTCTCCAAATTATGAAAAAGGCCTAGAAACTGAATCATGATGTATTCATCATTTTTTGGCATTGAATGGGTGACATACATGTTTCCTAATTGACACCTACTCAGGAGATGTTCTGGGCAGGCACCTGAAATGGACATTAGTCACCCCAGTTTCACATGTATTGAATATAATGTTTTTCTAGGTCCCTATGTCAAATGCATTCTGAATAGGCACAGCAGCTGCTCAGCAGCCACCCTTAAAGGGCCAGCAGGAAGCTGCCACCTGAAAGGTAAATTTCTAGCATCTTATTTACCTTGCTGTGGAGGTAGGAGGATGCGTTTCTTCTGGTGCCACATTAAAACTGCTGTCTACTGTTCATCCCTTACTCTCAATTCAGAGCACTCGTTTCGACTTCCAAACAGCTGATTTTGTTGTCCCTGCAATTGTTGAGTTGTCTCCGGGGTCTGTGAAAGGTTCCTCTGCAATTTGCTCGTACTATTCTAAAGACGCTGCTAGACTGATTAACTGTGGCCCTATCACTGCATGCACTGGCGCCTGTATCATCCACGCATCCGGATAACACTTCAAATTCTGCACTATTTAGTTTCTATACAAACATTCTGCAATTTGCATGACTTACATACCCTTCACACATAGTCTGAAAGATGAAGAATTAACTTTAGATATGAATATTTAATCTGGAACATTATCCTTCTTACTCTCAGCACTTCATGATTGTGCAACCATTTCATATTATGTTAGTCCACAAAATAGGATTTCAATGTATGATCGCAGAGATGAAAAAAACTTTATTGCCATGTATATCTCCACAAACTCTGCATTCCAATAGTCATTAAACATGGTTTGTACTATCATCTAGATTTAGTAGTTCGGCCTGCATCAGATTAACAAGAACCTATCGTGAAGGCAGAGTACTGATCAAATTAAGAATTACTTGTTGAATGTAAAGAAAAGGAATCAATCCTTTATCTTACCTCAGGTTGAAAACTGACATTTGAATGTAATATCCAAGGGCAACAAACTCTTCTTACAAGAATAATTTCTACGCAAGTTCCTCATGATGTACATCTCAACAGGAGCTGCTTCAAACTACACAGCTCAAATGTAATCTGATTATTTTAATCCCCTCCTCAAAATGGAACATCTATGAGAGCAGTGCAAGAAGAAAATATAGTTAATGCTAATTCACTTTCTGCATTGCTTTGATGAAATGAAAATCATTTGAACAAGTTACATATTTCACTGACTTTTGATTGAAACATTTGAAACAAAAGCATGAAGTCAATTCACAATAGGATGCTTTGTTAATACGTGACCTACATTTTCATGGCACTTTATGATGCCATCCTTATTAAATTTTAGCAAATCATATGCAAGGCTGTCATTATGAATTAGTCTAAATAGATACTGTACGGTGAAATCCTCTACAGGCTCAGTAACAGCTCATCTTGCTCACAAATAACAATATTCCTCAGCTAACTGGCAAAATAAAACCTGACTGTTTAGCTGTGCCTGCATTTATTTTTACTAGTAACAGAGCTCAATATATTTTAATGCCACAATAATGTCTGGATGTTTGATATAAAAATTATGGCAGTAATGATTTGAATTTTACATATATTCAATTTACTGATTTTGCTACTCTGAATCACAAACTAAGTCACAGGTTGATGTTTAAGTGTTCAATGAGGTTGATAAATATAACTATCATAGCTTTCTCATACATTAAAACATATACTACTCTTAGAATGACAATATGTGATAACAGATACACTTTTGCAATACCCTCATTTTATAAGTGGTTTACCTTGGCTGTTAGGTATGCTTACATTGTTTCTTATGTCCTTGTAATGCTCCTTAACCTGGTCAGTCCTATGGAGTACCTGGAAGGACCAGCAATAAAAAATGAAGATTCAAATAAAGATTATGATTATTAGTATATATATTAGATTTATATTATATTTATGTTAAAGACTTTGATTATTAATACATATACCTGTACTTTAGTACCTAATAGTTGGATGTGCTGCTAAACAATCAATCTGAATTGGGTTTCATAGAATCTCTACAGTGTGGAAACAGGCCATTTGGCCCATTGAGTTCACACCAACCTTAGAGTTCATGCTCTATCCCTCTAACACTGCATTTCCCATCACTAATCCACCTACACATCCCTGGATATTCTGGGCAATTTCCCATGGCTAACCCACCTAACTTGCACGTCTTTGGAATGTGGGAGGAAACCAGAGCAAACCCATACAGATACAGGGAGAATGCGCAAACTTCACACAGACAGTCACCCGAGGGTAAAATTGAACCAGTGTCTCTGGTGCTGTGAGGCAGCAGTGCCAACCACTGACCCACCAGGCAACCCAAACTGTGCCACAACGGCTGCCGAATACGTTTTATTGTTTGGAATCTGGGTTAAATTAAGTTTTCCTGTGCAAATATTTAAAATAAGTAAGAACAACTTCTATTTATTTTGCACTTTTAATGCAATGGAATGTCCCAACACACTTCACGAAGCATTATAAAATAAAATGACACTGCAGTTGTTCATTAGCTTGTCAAGCCGGTTGTTCTGTGGTGTGCAGATGTTTCATTACCCTTCTAGCCAACATCATCAGTGCAAATGTCTGCACACCACAGAACAACCTGCTCAGCGAGCTAATGAACAACTGCATCCACAACCTAAGCTACAAATTTTCGCTGAGACCTTAAAAATGATACTGTGTTATGTAAGGAGGTATTAGGTCAGCTGAACAAAAGTCTGGTAAAGAGGTAGGTTTTAAGAAACTTCTTCAGGAGGATATTGAGTTAGAGAAGCAGGAGAATGTGTGAAGGTATTCCAGAGCCTGGGTTCAATTGCACAGCTACCAATGGTGGAGCAATTATTAGGGATGTGATGGAAGCATAATTAGAGAACTCAGATATCTCAGGGCTTTGTGGGGCTGGGGGAGATAACAAAGGTAGAGAGGGCAAGGCCATGGAAAGATCCAAAAACAAGGATGAAATCAAAGTATTGCTTGACTGGGAGTCAATGTAGGCCAATGAGCAGATAGATTAAATGGGGCATGCTGCAAACCTTGAGACACTGGCAATGGAGTTTTAGATGACGTTAAGTAGAATGTGACACATCATCTAGGGGTGGGCTAGAATAATTGAGTCTAGAGATAAAAATAAAGACATTAGTGACTATTTTAGCAGCAGATGAACTGAGACCGGGCAAAGCCACAGCATTTGTTTTTCCTTTCTTCTTTCTTGGGATGTGGCTATTACAAGCAGGGCCAGTATGTGCTGTCCATCTCAATGCCTTGAAGTGAATGGCTTGCTAGGCCATTTCAGAAGGCAGTTAAGAATCAACCACATTGCTGTGGGTCAGATCAGGTAAGGATGGCAGATTTTCTTCCCTAAAGGTCATCAGTGAACCAGATGGTTCTTTATAAAAATCAATGATAGCTTCATATTCATCATTACTGAGACTAGCTTTATGTTTCAGATTGTATCAATTGAATTTAAATACCACCAACTGTCAGTGTGGGAATAGAACACATATCCCCAGAGCATTAGCCTAGCCTTTTAGATTACTAGTCCACTGAAATTACCAACATGGCATGGGGTTATAAAGATGGAAGTAGGTAGCCTTAATTATGGCACAAATATGAGGCTTGGGATCAAATTAATTTCACAATAAATTTATTACAAATGTAGATAGGCTCCATGCGAGGTTTCGTAAATTTTACATATAACGTTGATATAACTTGTATAAAGCAAATCAAGCCCATTCCTGCCTTGAAATTCAGATTGTTGAATATTCATACTTGCATGAAAAGACATTTTGAAGATATCCATGGAACTGCATAGCTACTTACTTGGGTAATAACTGTCAGCAAAAGATTAAAATTTCAGCGAAAATGGTGGCAAAAGGAAGGTTGGCGTGGACTTGATGGGCCAAATGGCCTGCTTCCATAGTGTAAGGGATTCTATGATTCTATAAAACCCTTGTGTTATATGCTTTGGGTGCTGTAATCTGTGCATTTCTTCAATCACATTAGAGAGGAACTAATCAAAATATTTATGAGATGAGACCAATGAAAAATGATGGATAGAATTGAATGCCCTTCTTCCAGGTGAGCTGGGAGGTGGCACTGTTAATTGGGTGGGACAGTGGCAGACAGGGACCCTGTTGTCTTCCTGCCTATGTCCTAATTACATTCAGGGTGGGAAGGCTTGATGATGGCCACTAACATTTCACTTGCCATGCAGGGTACATGGTGGCAGCTGTGTGTGAGGAGTGGGGTCAGATTCTCTCACTCAAAGAGACTCAATATTGAGCTACGCTTCTGCCCTTTATTTTGACTCCCATGCTCCCCTCTCACTCATGAACTTCTCCCTGTAACATCATCCCACTCTCATTAGCTTTTGGTCTGGCATCCTTTGAAAATCTTAGGCCTCTGCTGAATCCATTGCCCTCAGTTGCCATAATTCCCTCTGGTTTACTGGGATTGGAGGGTAGGGGGTAGGATTCCAGCCACTGGGCACTTGATACCCTGTCTAGTCCTGCTAGCATTTTCTAGGTTCCAAGAGACTTCCACCTTATTCTTCTAAACTTCAGTGAATATAGCCCTAACTGATCCTGTCTCATAAGAACATAAGAACATAAGAGCTAGGAGCAGGAGTAGGCCGTCCGGCCCTTCGAGCCTGCTCCGCCATTCAATAAGATCATGGCTGATCTTTTCGTGGACTCAGATCCACTTACTCGCGTTCGCACCGTATCCCTTAATTCCTTTATTGTTCAAAAAAATGTCTACCTTATCTTTAAAAACGTTTACTGAAGTAGCGTCAACTACTCCACTGGGCAAGGAATTCCATAGATTAACAACCCTCTGGGTGAAGAAGTTCCTTCTCAATTCAGTTCTAAATCTGCTCCCTCTAATCTTGAGGCTATGCCCTCTTGTCCTAGCTTCACCTGCCAGTGGAAACATCCTCTCTACTTCTATCTTATCTATTCCCTTCATAATTTTATATGTTTCTATAAGATTCCCCCTCAATCTTCTGAATTCCAATGAATATAATCCCAATCTACTCAGTCTCTCCTCATAAGCCAATCCCCTCAACTCCGGAATCAACCTAGTGAACCTCTTTTGCACCCCCTCCAGTGCCAGTACATCCTTTCTCAAGTAAGGAGACCAAAACTGCACACAGTACTCCAGGTGTGGCCTCACCAGCACCTTGTACAGCTGCAACATAACCTCTCTGCTTTTAATCTCAATCCTTTTAGCAATGAAGGACAAAATTCCATTTGCCTTCCTAATTACTTGTTGTACCTGCAAACCTACCTTCTGTGATTCAGACACAAGGACACCCAGGTCCCTCTGCATAGCAGCATGCTGCAACTTTTTACCATTCAAGTAATAATCCTTTTTACTATTACTCCTACCAAAATGTATCACTTCACATTTATTTACATTGTATTCCATCTGCCAGACCTTTGCCCACTCACTCAATGTATCTATGTTCCTCTGCAAAGTTTCATAGTCCTCTGAACGCTTTGCTCTGCCACTCATCTTAGTGTCATCTGCAAATTTTGACACCCTACACGTGGTCCCCAACTCCAAATCATCTATATAAATTGTAAATAATTGCGGTCCCAACACCGATCCCAACACCAATCCCTGAGGCACACCACTAGTCACTGACTGCCAGCTAGAATAGCACTCATTTATCCCCGATCTTTGCTTCCTGTTAGTCAACCAATCCTCTATCCATGCTAATACTTTACCCTTAATGCCATGCATCCTTATCTTATGCCGTAGCCTCTTGTGCGGCACCTTGTTGAAGGCCCTTTGGAAATCTAGGTACACCACATCCACTGGGTTCCCATCGTCCACCTTGCTCGTAATCTCTTCATAGAATTCCAAAAGATTTGTCAAGCATGACCTGCCCTTCATGAACCCATGCTGCGTCTACCCAATGGGACAATTTCTATCAAGATGCCTTGCTATTTCTTCCTTGATAATAGACTCAAGCATCTTCCCCACTACAGAGGTTAAGCTAACTGGTCTATAATTCCTCATCTTTTGTCTACTTCCCTTTTTAAACAGTGGCGTCACATTTGCTGTTTTCCAATCTGCTTGGACTGCCCCAGAGTCCAGCAAATTTTGGAAAATTACCGCCAGTGCACCTGCTATTTCTCCTGCCATCTCTTTTAGTACCCTGGGATGCATTCCATCAGGGCCAGGAGACTTATCAATCCTTAGCTCCATTAGCTTGCCCAACACTACCTCTTCCGTAATAATGATTGTTTCCAGGTCCTCACCTACCTTCGTCTCTTTGTCAATTACTGGCATGTTATTAGTGTCCTCCACTGTGAAGACCAATACAAAATACCTGTTCAATGCCTCGGCCATTTCATCATATCCCATAACTAAATTCCCCTTCTCATCCTCTAAAGGGCCAACGTTTACTTTAGCCACTCTTTTTCATTTTATATATTTATAGAAACTTTTGCTATCTGTCTTTATATTCTGTGCTAGTTTTTTCTCATGTTCTATCTTACTTTTCTTTATAGCTCTTTTTGTGGCTTTCTGTTGACCTTTAAAGTTTTCCCAATCTTCTAGTTTCATGCTGTTTTTGGCCACTTTGTATGCCTTCTCTTTCAATTTGATAGCCTCCCTTATTTCTTTAGACACCCATGGCAAATTACCCCTTTTCTTACAGTCCTTCCTTTTCATTGGAATATACTTTTGCTGAGCACTTTGAAAATTTGCTTTGAAAGTCGTCCACTGCTCGTCAACTGTCTCACCATAAAATCTTTGTTTTTTAGCCAAGTCCTCCCTCATTCTATTGTAGTTTCCCTTGTTCAAGCACAGGACCCTGGTATTGGATTTTATCTTCACACTCTCCATCTGTATTCTAAATTCAACCATACTGTGATCACTCCTTCCAAGAGGATCCCTAACTATGAGGTCATTAATTATTCCTGTCTCATTACACAGGACCAGATCTAGGATAGCTTGCTCCCTCGTCGGTTCCATTACATACTGTTCAAGAAAACTATCACGGATACACTCAACGAACTCCTCCTCAAGGCTACCTGACCAAGCTGGTTCGACCAATCTACATGTAGATTAAAATCCCCCATGATAATTGCCGTACCATTTTTACAGGCATTAGTTATTTCTTTGTTTATTGACCACCCCAATGTGACATTATTATTTGGTGGCCTATAGACTACGCCTATCGGTGACTTTTTCCTCTTAGAATTTCTAATTTCCACCCAAATGGATTCAACCTCATTCTCCATAGAACCTATATCATTTCTCAGCACCACCCTGACGTCATCCTTGAATATCAGAGCTACACCACCTCCCTTATCTTCCTGTCTGTCCTTCCGAATAGTCTGGTACCCTTGGATATTTAACTCCCAGTCGTGACCATCCTGTAACCATGTCTCCGTAATGGCTACCAAATCATATTCATTCGCGATGATTTGTGCCGTTAACTCATCAACCTTGCTTTGAATGCTACGAGCATTCAGGTAAAGTGCCTTTATGCTAGCTTTCTTACCCTCATGATTTCCAACATCTCTAATAATATCTCCTGAGTTATCCTTCATTTTTGCTTCTTTCATAGTCTGCCTTGAACTTAAACTCTCCTGCACACATGCTAACCTGCTGCTTACCTTTTTATTTACCATCATACTCCCTGTCGTTTTCCCTTTCCCTTCCCCCCAACTCACTAGTTTAAAGTCCTAGTGACCACCCTATTTATCCTTTTCGCTAGAACACTGGTTCCAGATCGGTTCAGGTGGAGACCGTCCCATCGGTACAGATCCCTCCGGTTCCAAAACTGATGCCAATGCCCCATGAAATGGAACCCCTCTTTCCCACACCACTTCCTTAGCCATATGTTTACATCCCTAATTTTCTTATCCCTAAGCCAATTTGCATGTGGCTCGGGCAGTAATCCGGAGATTATGACCCTCGAGGACCTGTTCCTTAATTTCGTTCCTAGTGCTTGATAATCCCCAAACTGGTCCTCCATCGTAGCCTTGCCTATGTTGTTAGTCCCAACGTGGACCACAACAACTGGATCCTCCCCCTCCCGCTCCAATATCCTTTCAAGCCGGTCAGAGATGTCCTGCACCCTGGCACCCGGCAGGCAACACACCATGTGGGATTCCCGATCCGGCTTGCAAAGGATACTATCTATCCCCCTAACTATAGAATCCCCTATAACTACCACTTGTCTTTTTGCTCCCCCCTCTTGAATGGCCTTCTGCACCATGGTGCCGTGGTGAGCTGGCTCATCCTCCCTGCAGCCCTTTTCCTCATCCACACAGGGAGCAAGAATCTCGTACCTGTTGGATAAGGTCAAAAGCTGAGGCTCCTCCACTCCTGAACTCAGGATCCCCCTACCTGCTTCACTTGCAGTCACACCCTGTTGTCCCTGATCACTAACTGAATTTGAATTACTTAATCTACCAGGCGTGACTGCCTCCTGAAACAAAGCATCCAGGTAACTCTCCCCCTCCCGGATGTGCCGCAGTGTTTGAAGCTCAGATTCCAGATCTTCAACTCTGATTCGAAGTTCTTCCAGCAACCAACACTTGCTGCAGATGTGGTCACTGCCGTTCACAATGGGATCAGCCAGCTCCCACATCATACAGCTACAGCACATCACCTGCCCAGCCATCTCTACTTAGTTAATTACTTTATATCAATTTATGAGTTAAATACTTTCTAATACTTCTCTGCTATGGTCTTTTCAAATAACTAATTAATAGATAAATAAAAAAAAGTAAATTTTTAACCAATTACATGATACAGAATAGAAAAAGTATAATAATCTTACCTTACTAACACACCACAGAGTCCTTTTTTTTTGGTTAGAGGAGGAGGGCGGGTGGGAGACACTACACGTTTAGTGTCTCGGGTTCAGCCGCTGCCCAAATATATTCCCGGCTGCCCCCTGGTCCTCGCTGTCGCCTCTCTCTCTGCTGCTGAAAAATGTCTCTCTCCACATGTCAGTGTTGCATCCCAGGAATCAGCCTGGTAAACCTCTCCATAGCCAGAACATAATTTCTCAACTAAAGAGACCATACTCCAGATGTGGTCTCACCAAGGCCCTGTACAATTGCAGCAAGTTATGCCTGTTCCTGAATCTCGAATCCTCTCATTGTGAAAACTAATATTCTATTTGTTTTCTTCACTGCCTGCTGTACCTGCATGCTTACTTTCAGCGGCTGGTGTACAAGGACACCCAAATCTCATTTCACCTCTGCCTCTCCCAATTTTTGCCATTCAGAAAATAATCTGCCTCCTTGCTTTTGTTTCCAAGTGGACAACCTCACATTATTTACATTTTACTTCATCTGCCAGACATCTGCCACTATAGGGTGGAGGTTAGGTAGACCTTAGGATTAGGGTAAAAGTTTGGCACAACATTGTGGGCCGAAGGGCCTGTACTGTG
Organism: Rhincodon typus; assembly: GCF_021869965.1. NCBI lineage: Eukaryota > Metazoa > Chordata > Chondrichthyes > Orectolobiformes > Rhincodontidae > Rhincodon > Rhincodon typus. Next base: position 64,036,327 of record NC_063341.1, on the reverse strand, counting down.
CTGTACTGTTCTATGTTCTATGTGTCCATTCATTCAATTTGTCTGAATCACAGTGAAGGACCTCTTCTTACTGTAAAGACCTCCTTACAGTTCAACCTCCCACTTAGGTTTATATCCTCTGAAAATGGAGATATTACATTTAATTCTCTTAGCTAATTCATTAATTGAGATTGTGAATAGCTGGGGTCCAAGTAGCTGACTTGTGACTGCCTGCAAGTTGGAAAATGACCTGTTTCATGTTTTTCACTATCCACCACTGCTTGGCTGTCTTTGTTCCAAACTGAACAGTTTTTCTTTCAACTCCACTCGCTATAAACAGAAGTGTTATTCTAGGTATCTGTAGGGATCCTACCTTTGTGTGGGCCAAATGGAATGTTCATTGATCCTGTCTAATTCTGGGCCCATTCACCCATCTCTCCTGTATAATGCTGTTCCATGCCATTTCCTGCTTTCATCCTGAAATGGAATATTTCATTGAATTTTCATCCAACTTCCACCCTCATCCTGCCTTCACATAGTCTATATCTGATCCTTTTTTCCTCTTTGATGACTTCTTTGGACAGGATTTTCATCTGCATGTGGATTTGCTCTGCAAATGGTCACATCTCAATTTTTTTGAAGAAACCTGATTTTCCTTACACATTCCTGACCAGCAATAGTTCGGATCAAAATACGTAATGTGTAAACTCACAGTTTTAATGGCACACAAAAGGTTTAAGTTGATGAAGAAAATGAAAAGCCTATCGAGGGGTTAAGAACGTTCTGAAAATAAATGTAAATTGTTTTGACATCTTCAATGTCACTATTAAGTGCTGTGTTGTAGAAATGTGCTGGTAGTGCAGTGATTATTATAGGGATCTGTCTTGCAAAATTATGTTGACTGTATAGTGGTCGCCAATACGTAATTATTCACATATATTGACATAACATTAAGATGCCTTTTGCTACCCTGATTTTATTAGAATGGCAGAACTGACATTTTAAAATCCTGCATCTGAAGGCTGACAAAATGGGTCTGCTCCTGCTCCCCACTCCATTGGTTGTCAGGCATTTTGTTTTCAATTAAATTAATTTGAAGAAACGGAACTGAAAGAAAATTCTAACTCTTCTTTAACCTCTATTCTCATTATCCAGGACCTCAAACATTCCTCTCGAGTGAATTAGTGATTTGTTTGCACTTTTTTTGATGATTTTGTTGCTCACACTGTGGTCTCTATTTTGGAGAGGCCAAACACAGACCAGGTGAACACTTCCACTCAGTTTACACACATGACCTGAAGTTTCTAGCCATCTAATGATTTAATTTTTCACCTTGCTTCCATTGGAACCTTCTGTTCTTGGGCTGCTGCAATGTTTCAACGGAACTCAATGCAAATGTGAGAAACAGCACCTCACCGGGCTACTCAAAGTCTTCTAGAGCTCAAGAACAAGAGCTCAACAAATTTTAAGTTTAATCTCTATCCATGTTTTGTTTTGCTTTTTTTCACGCCAGTTGCTTTCTGCTGCATTTAGCTTGCCATTTACATCTCCTCTAGACCAATCTTGTTTCATTATTTGTCCCTTCGCATTTACTTTGGACTTGCACCATGAAAATTTATTTAATCACTCCTGCCCTCCACCCTATAAAGGGAAACTCACATTTAACTAAGCTGGAGATAGTAGGAACTGCAGATGCTGGAGAATCTGAGCTAACATGGTATAGAGCTGGATAAACACAGCAGGTCAAGCAGCATCAGAGGAGCAGGAAAGCTGATGTTTCGGGCCTAGACCCTTCTTCAGAAATTTTTGACTAGTGTCAATGAGGGCAATGCTGTTGATGCAGTGTTCAAGAATTTCCAGAGGTATTTGAAATAGTGCCACACAACAGACTTGTGTGTAAAGTTAGAGCCCATTGAATAAAAGGGATAATGGCAACATCAGCAATGACAAGTACCAGAGTAACAGTTAATGAATATTTCGCAGGCTGGGGCACATATGGTAGTGGGGTTCCACAGGGATCAGTGTTGAGACTCTTGCTTTTCCTGATACATAGAAATAATCCAAACCATACTGTTTAATTCACAGAGGACATAAAACTTCTAAGCTTTGTAAATGATGAGGAGAACAGTGCATAACTCCAAAAGGGCAAAGATAAGTTGGTTGAAAGGTGGGTTGGTGGTAGATGAAGCTCAACACAGAGAGGGAGGTGATACATTTTGGTAGAAAGGACATGGAGACAATATAAAAACCCAAATCTAAAGGGAGTGTAGGAGCAGCGGGATCTCGGTGCACAGGTCAGACAGCAATTTTGAAAGTGTACAGTAACATAGGCTCTGTCAATAGGATGTATATTACAAGAGCAAGGAAATAAATTGAAAGGCACTGGAGTATTGTGTCCAATTGAAAGCTGCATTTTAGAAAGCATGTGACAGTATTAGACTAAGTGCAGAAGAGGTTTATGAGAATCTTATTTTTTAAAAGTTCATTCATGAGGTACGCATATCACTGGCTTGGCTAGCATTCATTGTCCATCCCTAATGGTTGCCTTCTTTGTTGAGCCCAGAGAACACTGGCTCTGCTTATTGGCTTATACAGAGAGGAGAAGAGTCAATTGTCATAACTTCACAAATTACTTTAATAAAGTCTTAAACAAGACACGTGTTGCTTATATGTTTTCTTATAAACTAGACCATTCTTTCTCACAAACTGAACTAGAACCTATTTATACACCCACAAAGGTCCTCCGACACTCCATGAATAGTCACAGAACATAAAAGCTAATACCCGATCAGGATAGCTGCTACTGCTGCTAATGAAGGCTGACACTGGCCAGACGCTGCACTTGGTGTCGTCACCACGTCCTTAACATTGGGTTTGCTTCTGCGATGGCTGGTGTCCGGAGTTTTCACTGGCTTCACACCTGAGAATCTTCTTATCCTTTTCTCTTATCTCTCTCGAGTTGTGTTGCCTCTTTCCTGTTGGCTCAGGCTAATTCACTTATTGCATGCCTTTACCTTATTGTCCCTGGCCCAGAGGTTTAGGCAGCATTATTTCATTATTTCTCAGCCAAATAAGGCTTTTGCGTTAGTTCAATATTTTTTGCAAAACTTGGTTATTCCAAACTGGTTTAAATTGGCTCAAACTAATACCTGGGCTCAGGTCATTTTTAGTTTACAAGCTGCTTCTCTATTTGTGTTAACACCTTAGCATCCAGTACCTCCTGTTAGCGATGTCGGTGGCTGGTACTCCTCTCTCTATCTTTCTGCAGCCTCTGGCCAACATCTCCCCAGGCGGTGATGTCAGCAGCTTGTACCTCTCTCTTTCTCTCTGCAGCCTCTGGCTAACATCTTGAATGATTCAAGTCTTGGGGTACATGTCAGCCAGTGCTTTTTGTAAAGGACTCAGTATTTATTGCATCCTCAATTGTCCTGGAGAAGGTTGCCTTCTGGAATTACTGCAATTCTTGGGACATAGCAGTGATGTTGGAAGGGAATTGCAGGATTTCGACCCAGTGGCAGCATAGGAATGGGTGATACAGTTCCAAATCAGGATGGAGTGGGAGAGAAACTTGCATGTAATGGCTGCCCATGATCTTCAAGGTGATAGATGTAGACTGTTTGGAAGGTGATGTTGAAGTAGGCTTGGAGAGTTACTGCAGTACACCTTGTAGATGGTACATACTGCTGGTATGGTGTGGAGGTGGTGAAGCATGAATATTGAAGGTGGTAGATGGGGTGTCAATCCAGCAAGCTGTTTTGTCTTAAATGGTATCAAACGCAAGTATTGTTGGAGCAGCACTCATTCAAGCCAGTGGAAAGTATCTCAATATACTGCTGATCTAGGCCTTGTTATTGGTGGACAGGTATTTAGGAGACAGGACAAGAGCTATTCACTACAGAGTTCCAAACTTCTGATCTGCTCTTGTAGCCACAATATTTATACAGCTGGCCCAGTTCAGTTGTTGGTTAATGCTAACTCCCAGGATGCTGGTAGTGGGGATTTCACAGATGGTAATGCCATTGAATGTCAATGGTTAGATTCTGTCTCCTGTTGGAAATGATTCAAGATGGCAGTGGAGGAACACTTTAGTGACAGCAACCAGAACTCCATGCTTTTTAAGTTTGGCATGGAAAAAAGATAAAGATAAGAGCGCAAAAAAAGGTATTGGTTTGGGGGAAGGCAGGTTTTATGGAACTAAGGCAGGATCTGGCCAAAGTAGACCAGGAGCAGCTACTTAAGGCTAAATTTAACAGCAGAACAGTGGGAGGTGTTCAAAAAGGTATTGGGGAGAATACATGCCCAGCATGTTTCCTTCAGGGTGAAAAGTATTTAGAAATTGATAAAAAGGAAAGAAGAGACATATAACTGGTGCAAAAGGAGCAAACCAATGGAGGCCCTAGAGGAGTACACAAATATTAAGTAAGCAATTAAGAGTGCAAAAGGGGGGTATAAAAAATAACTGTTGGACAAGATTAGCAGTTTGAAATAGAGAACGAGGATTTAATGGAGTTTTTGGCAGGTTTAAAAGTGGCCATCCCCAGGTCTGGATGAGTTGTATCTCTGGGTGCTATGGGAGACAAGGGAGGAAATCACAGGGGCCCTGACCCAAATTTTAAATTGCCCTATGGTCACAGAGGACTGAAGGACAGCTAATGTGGTTGCACTTTTAAAGAAGGATGGTAGATATATAGTGATAGGGGATTCAATTGTAAGGGGAATAAATAGGCCTTTCTGTGTGAATCCAGGATGGTTTGTTACCTCCCTAGTGCAAGGGTTAAAGTTGTCTCAGAGTGGCTGTAGGACATTCTGGGGAAAGAGGATGAACAGCCAGCTGTCATGGTGCATATAGGCACCAACGATATAGGTTAAAAAAAAAAATCAGGATGAGGTCCTACAAGCTGAATTTATGGAGTTAGGAGTTAAACTAAAAAGTAGGACCTCAAAGGTAGCCATGTGTGAGCCAGAGTAGGAATGGCACGATAGTTAAGATGAGTACATGTCTTGAAGGATGGTGCAAGACGGAGCGATTCAAATTCCTGGGACATAGGAATTGGTTCTGGGGAGGTGGGACCAGTACAAACCAGATATTCTGCACCTTGGCAGGACTGGAACCAATGTCCTTGGGGGAGTGTATACTAGTGCTATTGGGAAGGGTTTAAACTAATATGGCAGGGGGATGGGAACCAATGCAGGAGGTGTATGGTGGGGACAGAAACAAAAGACAGTAAGGGGAAAAGTGAAAGTTGAAGACAGAGAAACCAAAGACAAAAAACAAAAATGGTCACATTTCACAACGATTCTGCAAGGGCAATAAATGTCAAAAAAAATGAGCCTGAAGACTTTGTGTCTAAATGCAAAGAATATTTGTAATAACGCAGATGAATTAACTGCGCAAACAGTTATTAATGGTTAATATAATTGGGGTCACAGAGACCTGGCTCCATGCTGACCAAGGATGGGAACTCAATATTCAGGAATATTCAATTTTCAGGAAAGACAGACAGAAAGGAAAGGGAAGGTGGAGTAGCGTTGCTGGTTAAGGAGGAGATTAACACAATAATAAGGGAGGACATTAACCTGGACAATGTGGAATCTGTATGGGTGGAGCTGCAGAACACCAAAGGGAAAAAGACATTATTGGAAGTTGTGTACAGACCGCCAAACAGTAGTTGTGATGTTGGGGACTGTATCAAACAGGAAAGTAGAGATGCATGCAGTAAGGGTACAGCAGTTATTATGGGTGACTTCAATCTACATATTGATTGGACTAACCAAACTGGTAGCAATGTAACAGAGGAGGATTTCCTGGAATGTATGAGGGATTGTTTCTTTAACCAATATGTTGAAGAACCAACTAGAGAGCAAGACATCCTAGACTGGGTATTGTGTAATGAGAGAGGATTAATTAGCAACATTGTGGTGCAAGATCCTTTTGGGAAGAGTCAGCATAATATGGTAGAATCGTTTATTGAGATGGAGAGTAGCACTACTACATCTGAAACTAGGGCCCTGAACTTAAAGAAAGCTAACTTTGATGGCATCAGGCATTGGCTAGCATAAACTGGCCAAGGATATTTGAGGGGTTGACAGTGGATAGGCAATGGCAGACATTTAAAGGACACATGGATGAACTTCAACAATTGTACATCCCTGTGTGGCATAAAACAGGGAAGGTGGCTCAACCATGGCCAGCAGGGGAAATCAGGAACAGTCTTAAAATCAAAGAGGAGGCATATAAATTGGCCAGAAAACCCAAGGACTGGGAGAAACTTAAAATTCATCAAAGGAGGACAAAGGGTTAATTTGGAAAGGGAAAATAGAATATGAAAGTAAGCTTGTGGAAAACATAAAAACTGACAGCAAAAGCTCTTATAGATATGTGAAGAGAAAAAGACGGGTGAAGACAAGTGTGGGTCCCTTGCAGTTAGAATCAGATAAATTCATAAGGGACAACAAAGAGATGGCAGAACAGTTGAACAAATACTTTGGATCTGTCTTCACTAGGGAGGGCACAAATAATCTTCAGGAAATGCTAGGGGACAGAGGGTTAAGCATGAAGGAGGAACCAAAGGAAATCCTTATTAGTCAGGAAATGGTTTTGGGGAAATTGATGGGATTAAAGACCATAAGACATAGGAGCAGAAATTAGGCCATTCGTCCCACCAAGTCTGCTCCGCCATTCAATCATGGCTGATAAGTTCCTCAACCCCATTCTCCCTGTAACCCTTGATCCCCTTGATAATCAATAACCTATCTATCTCAGTCTTAAATGTACTCCATGACCTGGCCTCCACAGCCTTCTGTGGCAGTGAATTCCATAGATTCACCACTCTCTGGCCGAAGTAGTTTCTCCTTATCTCTGTTCTAAAAGGTCTTCCCTTTACTCGAAGGCTGTGCCCTCAGGTCCTAGAGTCTCCTACCAATGGAAGCATCTTCCCAACGTCCACTTTGTCCAGTTTTGGTCTCCTAGTCTGAGGAAGGACATTCTTGATATTGAGGGAGTGCAGCAAAGGTTCACCAGACTGATTCCTGAGATGGCATGACTGACATTATAGGAAAGACTAGATTGCTGGCCTTGCATTCGCTGGAATTTGGAAATACATTGAAACATATAAAATCCTGATGGGATTGACAAGCTCGATGCAGGAAGAATGTTCCCAATGTTGGGGAAATCTAGAACTAGGAGTCACAGTCTAAGAATATGAGGTAAGCCATTCACAACTGAGATTAGGAAGAATTCCTTCACTCAGAGTTACGAAGCTGTGGAATTCTCTCCCACTGGAAGCTGTTGGGGCCAGTTCTTAGATATATTCAAGAGGGAGCTGGATGTGGCCGTTGTGGCTAAAGGGAACAAGTGGTACGGGGAGAGGGCTGGAATGGGATACGGAGATTGCATGATCAGACATGATCAGATTGATTGGAGATGCAGACTCGAAGGGGCAAATGGCCCACTCCTACATTTATTTTCTATGTTTCTATGCACACCAGGATCTACATAATATTGCACCTCACATTAGTGATAAGAAAACTATTGGCGAAAATTCTGAAGGAGAGAGTTAATCTCCCATTGGCAAGGCAAAGTTTGATCAGAGGTAGTCAGCATCATGCCTAACAGATCTAGCTGAACATTTCAAGGAAGTGACAAAGTGTGCAGATGAGGGTCGTACGGTTGACGTAGTTTATATGGATTTCAGTAAGGCCTTTGACAACATCCCACATGGGGGGTTGATAAAGGAGGTAAAGGCAGGTTTGATCTACAATTAACTTCATGGCAGGATAGAGAGGTTGTTACAGCTGCAGTTTGAGAGACTGGGGCAAGGCGTGCACACACACACAGAGGTGTATATCAAACAATAAGGGGCCCAGCTATATATTTACATATATGTTTGCATATATGTAGATGAGTGTTTGGGGTTGATGATAATTAAGTTTCCAGTTGAGATGAACAATATCTTGTGGTTGAGAGTGAGAAAGAAGCTCTTAGGGTACAGAGTTAAGAGGGAAATAGTTAGATTGGTCAGATAGGCAAATGGAATTTAACCCTGATTAGTGCGCACTTTGGAAGCAACAAGAAATGGGATTAGTCAATAAATGGCAGGACATGAGGAAGCTCAGAGGAACAGAGAGATTGTCACCGATTGCTGATGGCTGCAGGGCAGGTTAATAGCTTGGTTGAGAAGGCATGAGATACTTGCTTTTAATCAATTGAGGCAAAGATTCTAAGAGCAGAGAGGTCCATAGCTATGATCGATCCTGGGTGTCCTTAAAGAGGGAGCACACAGAATCCACTAACACTCCTGATGCCTTCAGAGAGAGATGGCCACCGCAGGAAGTAGATACTTTATCTCCTCTTCCAACTCCATTTTGAGCTGGTCTCTCCACCTCTTCCTAACTTTTGATAGTTTGCATTGCCCTTAATGGCCTTTGCACATAAATTATTCAATTGGAAACACATGATGGTGATTTAAAGATGGAAAAATACTATGGGTGATTTGAGAGAAAAAATAGTTATGCGTAAGACCACTTATACAAAAAATACAGCAGGGAGTTACGTTAGAGCAGTACACGACTTTGGTCAGGCCACAACTGGAGCACCGCATGCAGTTCTAGGGAAGGATTGCATTGGAGGAGGTAAAGACAAAATTCACCAGGATATTGCCTGGGATGGAGCATCTTAGCTATAAAGAGAGGCTGGATAAGCTCAGGTTACTTTCTTTAGAACAGAACTTGAGGAGGACCTGATAGTGGTGTATAAGATTATGACGGACATGTACAGCTTAGACAGAAAACAGTTCTTCCCCTTAGTTGAAAGAATAATAACAAAAAGACATACTTTTTTGGTGAAAGGCAGGAGATTTAAAGGGGATTGGAGGGTGGTAATAGTCTGAAATGCACTGCCTTGGAAGGTAAGTGAGGCAGGAAACCTTATGATTTTTAAAAGGGACTCACACGAGCACTTGAAGTGTCATAACATTCAAGCCTATGGGCCTACTGCTGGCAAGTGGGACAAATATAGATTTAGTGTATTTTTGCTGGTAGCACAGACTCAATGGGCTGGAAGGGCTTCTTCTGTACTATATGATTATGATTACCTGTCACTTACCATTCATCAGCTGAAGCCTGGATTAAAAATAGAAAGTGTTGGAAAAGATCAGCTGAACTAGCAGTGTTGGTGAGAAAGAGTAGTCCAGATCTTTTAGAGTATGGACGCAGACTGCTTCATATCTGAGGAGTTGTGGATAACGCTGCAGCGAACTCCCAACTTCTGACCTAAGGAAGAAAGGTCAATAACAAAGCAGCTGAAGATGGTTGATTCTGGGGCACTACATTGAAGAACTCAAGCACTCATGTCCAACAACCAAAAGCATCTTCTGGATTGTTAATTATATTCAAAACTGAGTATAGACAGATAAACAGAATTGATGCATTAAATGACCTACTTCTGCTCCTACATCGTATTGCTAGGTATGACTCCAACAAGGTTCGAGGAATAATGAATTTCAGTTATGAAGACAGATTAAAGACCGTTACCTGATGGATAAATGAGATCTGATTGAAGTATTCAAAGTCATGAGTAGATGCATTCTCTGTGGTAATATATCTGGCAAAATTCACTTGCCAAAATCCAGAATGCCGGAGGAACTCAGCAATACTGGCAAGCCCCAATCATGTTGAATGGCAGAGGAGACTCGACGGGATGAATGGCCTACTCCTGCTCTTACGTTTTATGGTATGTGAATCACAAAAAGCTAGCATGTAAGTACCGTAAGTGATTGGGAACACAAATAGAACATTACCACTTATTGTAAATGGAATAGACTATTAAAGTAAGGAACTGTTGCCACAGCTGTTCAGGACCTTAGTAAGGCCACAGCTGGAGTACTGTGTAAACTTTTTTCTCCTTACTTAAGGAAGGATATAATTAAATTAGAAGCAGTTTTGACAAGTTTCACTCAGTTTATTCCTGAGATAAAAGAGTCATCTTGTAAGGACAGGTTGAATGGAATTTAGAAGAACCAAAGGTGATATTATGAAAATATAACATTCTGACATGTCTTAATTGGGTGGATGCTGGAATGTTCACTGTGTGGACTTTGGAACTAGGGGACAGAGTTCAAAATTAAGTGGTCTCTCATAAAAGACAGAAATGAGAATGAATTTCTTCTTTTAGAGGGTCATTAGATTTTGGAATCTTCCTTCTCCTAAAATTCAAGAGCAGGGATTTAGCGCTGAGGCTGTATATGGGTCTGGTCGGACTGCATTTGGAATATTGAGATTAATTTTGGGCCCTGCTTCTAATCAAGGATGTGCTGGCATTGGAGGGAGTCCAGAGGAGGTTTACAAGAATGATCCTTGGGATGAAGGGCTTGTTATATGACGAACAGTTGAGGATTCTGGGTCTGTATTCAATATAGCTTAGAAGGATGAGGGGGATCTGATTGAAACTTACAGAATATGAAAAGCCTGGATGGAGTGGACATGGAGAAGATGCTTTCCCTAGGAGAGATCAGGACCCAAGGGCATAGCCTCAGAGAGAAAGGACAACCCTTTAGAACTGAGGTGAGGTAAATTTCTTCAGCCAGAGAGTGGTGGATCTGTGGAAGTCACTGTTGCAAAAGGCCATGGAGGTCAAGTCGTTGCGTGTATTTAAGGCAGGGATAGATAGTTTTTAAAGGGGATCCAGGGTTATGGGGAGAAGGCAGGAGAATGGGGCTGAGAAGTATATCAACCATGATTGAATAGCAGAGCAGATTCAAAGGGCTGATTGACCTAATTCTACTCCTATATCTTATGGAAACCGAGGGTTATGAAGTGGGGCAGGCGGGAAAAATGGATTTAAAGCCACAATCAGATCAGCCATGATTTAAAACCATTATAAAAGGAAGCTTGAGGGGCTTAATGGTCTACTTCTGTTTCTATGTCTTATGAACATCTGTGGAGTGAGAAACAGGGCTAACATTTTGCCTCTGATGTGACTTTTCTTCAGAATAGTCCACTTGCCAACCTTTGAGCACTCTCCTCTCGTGCAATATAAATGTTGATTTTGCCCTTGAATTCATATTCTTGCAAAATGTACAGATAAATGCAAGATTAAAAACCTTCCACAAAATGCAGTGGTCAATGTTTTGGCTATCCATCGAGAGTCTATATGTACATTACTCAACTTCTAATGTATGATCATACACTGAAGGAGGTGATAGAACTAAAAAGAATAAAAAGACACTTTAGAGTGGCTTTCATGATTATAAATGTCTCACAGTATTTTACAAGCTGTGAAGTACTTTTGAAGTATAGCCACTGCTGCTTTGCAGGAAATGTAACAGCTAATTTGTAGACTAAGACCCCCAAACAGCACTGCTATAATTACTACACCTTTTTGTTTTTAAAAAAAATGGTGATTGAAGGGCAAATACTGGCAAGGAAACTGGTAACAATATTCCCATTCTTCTTCAAAATTGTGCCACGTTGCTGGCATCCAACTTAATTGGTTTTTCATGTTGGGATGTGTGGTAGATACACCATTGAATATATATGGCAATCTCTACATTATTGAGCTTTGTTTTCACCAATAAGCATCAATAAAAACAATGTTTATTATGATCTAGTGCCACAGAAAGAGGCAACAGTTCAGAATTTCCAATACTGTGTAAATGGTATAATAAACGGCAGAATGATTAAGACAGAAAAAAAGTGACCCGACTTTATTCTGAAAGTATTGCCAGCTTTTCACTGCCCAAAAATTCTTTACGTCAACTGTAAAATGTAGGACACTAACAAATACACCAAACCAAAATGTTCACATAATGTCTTAAGTAACCATGTTTCACTCGTCTTTCTTTTGAGATCATCACAAAATTAAAAATCTCGCTCACCTGAAAGAATACGGAGAACAGTGCATCAGTGGCAAAAAACTTCCTATAAAACATTGCAACATACAAATGCAAAGCAGAAACGTTGAGGCATTCTTGGATGTCAATACAAACATTGATGTGAAACAATGCTGATTTACACCGTCACATTTCCTTAGGCTTAAGTCAGCCAAATAAAAGCATGGCTAGTACAACAACAAAAAAACCAGAAAAAGTTCATAATTGTCTTAAATGATTGTGTCCAGTTAGTTTACATATATGTAACAATTATAGAATATACATACAGTATATAAAACCTAGATTTTAATAAATTACATAAGGCAACTTTCCAAAGGTTAAGACTTTTTCAACGCAATACACTTAATATACAAGAATTAATATGTTTGCTTTAACGTAACTTAGTGTCTTGTGTAAAAGGTAATGTAAACAAAAGTATATATGCAAAATGATCATATAAATAATAAACTGAAGCACAAATTAAAAAGGTAATATTGTTCCAATTCACATTTTAAGACAGTCCCTAATGAGAACATCATTCTGGTCACTGACTAGACTACATGTATCAATATAGAGTGAAGACTACAAGTTTTGCACTTTGAAAGTCTCTGTTTATCATACACAGACAAAACATTAATATGGAAACATTTCAACATTTTGTACATTAAGGAACATACTTTGTGGCTTGTTTGTGCAGTTCTTAAGGATTGCTATAGTAAGTTTTGATTGCACAATTAAGAATGGTAGCAGAGGATGCAAAGCTTGTAAGACTTTGGATGATTACAGAAAAAAATCTATAAAACTATCATTTTCTATTGCCATCAAGTATGGCTACATATTATAATATGCTATATATTTTAGCAATTATCTAATTTTACTGAGTAAATATACATTTTTACTTGTATATTACTTTAGAATTTAAAATCAACTATTTAAAACTCAATATCAATACCTCAGACTAACTGCTTCAGCTTTTGTTAGAAAGCTAGGGTAGTTTTAGAAATATTTAAAAAATTGCAAGACATATGTTGATATACAGCTACCTAGAGCAGGGTCATTCAATATTTTCACATGTTGGTGGTGGAGGAGGAGGCACATTCTCTGACTTGGGGAGGATTGGTGAACAAATTTCAGAATAAGCTTCAGGATACTATAACAGTAAACAAAATTTTCAGAAAACAAATGATCATTTAAATGAGTAACTAATAAAAAGGACCACCAAAATGTGCCATACTGCAGGACTGACTAATAAAACCTTTTGTTCTGCCTTTTCAGTTAAGCAAAGCTAGAGAGAGAGAGAAAAAAAAGAACATGCCCCAAGTTCTGGTCAATGGATGGGGACAAGGGGCTGGATTTAACTAACACTGACCCTTGTTCACCTCTGGTGGAGCACATACAAAGTTGGCCATGGTGGAATCTTTACGAAATTGATTGTAGATTGCTGCTTTGAGGATAGATTTTTGCAAGCTGTGTTCAGCTCAGTCTCAACTACCAATCCGAACAGCACACTCAATTACCAAAAACCCCATAATCCTACTGCACTCTCATTCTTCCCTGACTGCCTGCCCACTCTCAAACCCATCCTCGCTCCCACAACGATAGACACGCTCATTCTCCCTAACTTCTGGCAGCTCCTCTGGCTCTCATCCTAAACTACCCACCCACTCCCATCTCTTCCAAGCCAGCGCCTCCCTGAAAACCTCTTGAGCCTTAACCCCATGAAGTCACCAGGCCTCGAGTTGAAGGAAACTGATTATATTGCACAGCTCCTCCAAACAGACGACTTATCACTGGAAGCCAATGCTAATAGGCTCACCACTGAACCAGTTAACAGCAAACACGGAGAGAACCAGACTTTGAACGGAGCAATGACTCCTTGCAAAATCTTGCAGTTAAATTTCCCTGAGCAGCTTGATGAATAGGACCTCTCAGTGGGCTGCAATGCGGCCTGTAGGCCATGTGTTGAAGAAGCTTGACCTCGAGGAACTTAGATTGCACCTTGAGGTGAAGTTTAATGGGTCAAAGTTGTGTTTCTGGGTTGTATCATGGCATGCTTCCCTCAATTTAGAAAAATAAAACATTTTTCAATATGTGAAAAGGTAACTTGGTAGATTAACACCAGAATTTCAGGCAATTGGCCTTTACACAAAATAGGCCTCTCTATTTTCAAAGTCTGGCGGAATGCGTTTTGATCGTAATCTTTGAAATGTCAGTTTCTTTTCTCCTTGGCTTTCTTTGGCTGGACTTGGTGGATTTGCCATTTTCTTTGCTGAATCATTTACAATATCTTCTATAGGATTAAGTGTTCCATTCCCTCCTTTTGCAGAATCAGAAGAATCAATTAACGCTGCAATAGGTTTGGGCAAAGAGTCTCCAGCATGCCTGATCGTATTAGGAGGTTTGTAAAAAGTGTCAGGTGGTGGCTGCAAGGTTCTTGGAGGACGAAATACAAAAATGGCGGGAGACTCTAATGAATTCCCATCAGTCTTAGTGGTCCTTATTGGCTTCGCAGTCACCGCATATGGCTTATTAGGGAGTAAACTACCTGCAAAGCTATTGCCAGTACTATGGTTAAGGGGTGGTGAGAAAAAATTGTCATTGGTTTTGTTCTCTGGAGCAACATTTGCCATAATCATAGCTGTCTTCTGAGTTACATCGTAAAATTTGTACTGTTTGTCCCATGTTCTACGTAATGATTGGGTATCATAGTATGAATGCCTGCAGCATGTAGGTGGGCGAGATGGAATTTTCATCTCTGATATTTCCTCAATAATAGAATCCTTTTCACTGTTTGTATTGTTGCATTCTTTTGAAGTTTTGTTATTCAGGGAGTAAGAAATCATAGCTTCAGGAACAGGCAAACTTGCAGGTCTTGGAATAACTGGTTTCAATCTGGGAGGTCGCATATTGACTTTAATAGGTTGTTGACTAGGTTTCTCAAACGATGCCAACTTGTTGAACTTGTGCACATCTGCTTTTTGTGGATTTTGTAGGCTTTTCAGCAATTCAACAGGATCTTCTGCATTGAAAGAGACATTAATACCTCAACTGTTATATAATTTAGACAGTACAAGTATTCATAGCAGTGATTTCATAGAAGCTTAAGCTAAATAAGTATGTGCACGATTTTAATGATTAACAATCATGAATCAGAGTCTACTTTTTTTTTTAGAATGACAAGCTAAAAGTTGTTCCTTCGTTACGGTGCTAGGTGGATCAAAAGTGCTCAGGTCTCACAAGTGGGGCTTGAACCTACAATGTTACTGCGTCAAGCCTGACGCACATTTAGCATCTGGCTTTCTTGAAGTATTGCATAATAACTGTGAAACAATCTTCTCACAAACATGACAGCAACGTTACTGCAGTTTGATGTTACTGTTCTCGATTTAGAATTTTCTCAGTAATCAAATTAATTTGAAAATACTGAGTTGCAATACCTACTTTTACTTAACTGCTAAAATCTTAAAAGCAGTCTCCATGCTTTTACGCATGAACAATAAATAATGCTCAGCATTTCCAATATTTTCTAGCATCTTCAATATTTTGCTTTTGCACAACGTTTAAAAATACATGTCAAAATACAAACCTGATTCACTGCATTTTCTGTTGCATTTTCGATCCTTCTCCTCATTTAGGATATCATTGGAAGCTACTGTTTCTGAAGACTCCTTTTCATTTCCTGTTAATCCAAAACCCTGCCAACAAAATATATTACTCTTACTTTTGCAAATTAGTGTGGTATTAATACATTAATTAAAAAGAAAACTGCATCTGCAACAAGAGTGACCTTGGTGTGCATATCCACCAGCATCTTAAGGTAGCAGGATCAAAAACAAAG